>NC_136276.1:432635-1032635 GCF_964198595.1 Lampetra fluviatilis | reverse complement strand
GTAACTCCTTTCTGAGGGCACATTTTTCAAGACCATATTTTTGGTGTCTCGTGAGTTTTTAATTTGTTTTCATTTCTGGTGGTTGAGCGCATTATTTATTTATTCCTTTATTTATTTTTGAGAATGGGTGAGTTATCGTAATCCATAATACGAAACCTCATAAATGTGAACTTTATTGCTCGAAAGCTTATTAATATTTGAAAGAATGTTAAATGCACCAGGCAGAGTCAAGTGTACATGTGTAATATCTGGCAATCCTCCAATGCATTTTTTAAGTATATATTATTGTTATTACCAGCGCTGTGGAGGGAAAATAAAGCCATCAGTCAGGTCCTTTGCCACCAAAAGATTCGCGTCTAAGAAAGAAAATAGTTCGCTGAATAATGTGTGGCTTCACAAGGTAATTGCTCACTCACCACATGAAAGCAGGCATGAGAGAGCGCGGCTGTTTAATGAGTTTTTTCAGTACGAGACATCATCTTCAAAATGAAATAAATAAACCTCAAACCATTAAAATGGGACTATGCTTTTATTACCTCTGATCTGAGCTGCCGCAAGCAACCCCGAGCTAAAATAACTTAATGAGACAATATCTGCCTTATGGATGGCACAATTGGGATATTATAACAGACAACTATTAATACTGGGCCATACGGCAGCGTGGCCAGGTTAAAAACAACTGACTTAAGTAAAACAATTTCACGGCTGGCTGGGCCAGCTGCTTAAAGGGATTCGTGTCAGTCATGAGCCTGTATCTCAGAGATAGTGGGTTCAAGCCCTGGGTCAAAAAGGTTATCCCCGTCCATGCCAAGTGCAATGGTCTCAAGCCCAGTCAGCCACGACAAAGAGGTGCTCCTAAACGTGATATTACACTAATTAATTATCGGACGTACTTAAGTCAGAGAGCAAAACAGGCATCTTAAAGTGGGAGAAATATAAAGCCAAGTGCGGCTACAGATGACCTACTGAACCGGAGCACAGAACTCTGTGAATAGGTCTCTGTAAAGTGTTTCCCAATGTGGGAATGGATGTATCTGTGGAGGTATGTGTGAGCGTATTATTTCCAAGGCATGATTCATATTCATTACGGGTGTGAGATTTGACATTATGTGTGCAGTGTACTGTATGCACAATAGATGTCGACTCTTCGTCAAGCCAGTACCTGGTGCGGTGTGTAAACGTCGCCACTGGGGAGGCAAAGGCGGTCGGGCATGGTGCTGGCCACCCACCCCCTCGTGTACCATACCAGCCTTCATAGGTGCTCGCTAACAGCACTTGCCCATACGTATTTTAACACTATAGGGGGATCTTTGTCTTTGTATGCACAATATAATGCAATCTGCATTCATATAGTGCATGATATGCCAGTATGGGGTGGAGCAATTGTCTGTTAGAGCACAGCGTTATGAACCCAGAGACCTGAGTTTGATTCCTGACCACAGTTAACATCAAAGTCCAGGGTCAACCCCTTCACCAACATGCAGTGTGACCTGCATGATTAAGTAAGGTCAAACGAGCCACGTGACTGACACAGCATGGGTAAAACTTCATGCAGCAGTGGAATGTCAATGGACTGTAATCATGCACGTGAAGAAAACTACCAGGACTGTAAAATAAACCATCTCCTATTCGACCAGGATGCACTCGGAAGTGACATTAATAATAATGTATGCTACCATTACAGGCTCTCATCATCCTGCAGTATGTGTCCAAGCCTGCATTTATTAATGACGCTGTGAAGTCGTGTGCCGTGTTCATAATTCAACATTGATCATTTACAACTCCCCACCCCTTTCATCTTCGTGGAGAGTGGTCTGGCGCGGGAATCTTCCGGCAAGTTTCGCCGGGACAGGAATTAGCCCGGGTGCGATCCGCAGGTTAAACGGTGTGCGCTCACTCGCTCAACATAAGCAGCCGAGGGGTTGATTTGCCAAGCCCCAGGGGGATGAGAGGGGCACGGTCAAACAAGCAAGTAGGGCCAGTTAGCGTGGCCCTGACTTTGCCATCTTTTCAACAAGAGCATCCCACAGAGCGCGCGTTTCAAACGCACTCCCCTTTGATTCTCCGCGGGGTGGAGGCGACCCACACATTCTGTGAGCAACTTGCATAACAAACGGCGTTTCTCCAGGCGTGCGTGGCCACAGCCCTAACGCTGATTAAAGGGCCGGGGAGTTTTTTTTCTTCTTCAATTGTTCCAGGAACACACTGGAGTTACCCATGCAAGTGGCGTGAGTGAGCGAGTGAGTACGAGGAGCGTGCGTGCGCGTGCATGCGCGCGTGCGTGACGGCGAGGTTAGGAAATTAAGTCACCACTTGTTCTTTGTGAACTTCTGCACTGTTTCCCTGCCATGATCAGTTTTAAGATTTCCAGCACACACATTTCAATTTTGCTCAATGCATGCACATGTGAATCTCTTCTTGTCAAATCCACTCATTGATGGGTGAGATTAAACTAGTTTTTATTTTGCTAGGTAAGGCCCACTGAGCTATATTAGTCTGGCCACAAATGACAGCTCAACGAAGTGGCTTACCGTGTGGACATTTATAGCAGGCAAATACTCAAAACGCATCTTTCTAAATGTGGAAGGAAAAGCCGGAGGACCCAGAGAAAAAATCCATACAAGCACGGGAGAACATGCAACATTCAAATAGAGGCGTCAGGGTCGGTATCAAACCCATGACTGTCCTGTATACCAGGCGAGGTAGTTAACATCTTTGACCATACTTCACCACACCGGTTGGTGTGGATTGGTGTAGTGAGGCGGAGGGATTATGATGGATTTAGATGTCGCTCACAACTGATGTTAGCCAGGGTCTGGAATTTAACTAATGCAGCTGGTTTCATAACGCAGCGTACTAACCACTGCACCACCACTCCACCGATACCTTTCTATACACTGTATCTAATTGTGTTCCTTCTTGGTACTATGTTTAATGACACGTCTTCTTTGCCACATCAGAATGTGCAGTGAACACGAGGTATCGGATGGGAAGGGCCTTGTCAGGGGTATATCGTATGCAGGAATGGCAAACAGGTTTGCCAGGAGCACCTCTCCACAGGTCCACCGTGTGGCTCACTGATAGGTTCCTTGGGGGGAGGTGGGGGGAGGTGGGGGGACGTGGAGGGCGGTCGGAGGCAGTCGGGGTGGGGGGCACGAGGGAGCAAGCCCACGAGTTCCTTGGGGGAGGGAAGCATAGAAGAAGTAGAGTACAACAATAGATTTTGCTCTGCTGCCCTCTACTGCCCCACCGTGTCGCGCCGCAAGCTCTCTCCATGCCTGTTGTGTGCTCGGTGATCGCCCCTCCAAGCCGGGTCCCCGCTTAGCTTCTGACGCCTGGCGAGATCAAATGCTATTCCAGGTGATGTTGTCTTAGTGAGCTGGGCAAAGCTCTGGGCATTTACTCTGTAGAGTTGTGGAACACTCGAACCTGCTGCTCGGCTATGCGGTGAACGGCGAGCGGGTTCGTGAACCCATCGGTGTCAGGTTTTGAGCATTGTGCTCTTACCTGTACTCCGGTATCCTCCTTTGTACAATACGCTCTTTAAAATGATCCCAAGAGCTCAACGCAAAACCCACCTTCAACAAAAATCACGAGATACAGTGACGATTTGCTGAGTAAATAAATTATATGACTGTATAATAATAATTATTATTATTGTTGGACAGCCCTTTGTCAATCCTCTGCCCAATGAGGGTCAAGCCATATCGTGTCATGCATTTGGGTTTGACTATACTTCACCACACTGGTCAGTGGCGATTTGGTCAAACCGAATGGGAGCCCGGGACCAATTCCGATGTCCGCCCGCGAACTGACGCGAGCCTTGGCCGGTAATCGAACTCGGGTGGGAGCACAGTGCGCCTGCCACCGCGCCAACGTTCGCCACAGTATTCTCACTCTTCCTCTTTAACAACTAACACATGCGTGCGTCTATTTAAAATCCTCGAGTTTGTGTAACGGGTCTCCTACGCACACCCCACCCGCCCACCCACGGGTGTTTAATTCTGCAATCGGGGGCAGCGTGCACGCGCCTTTCATTCGCCCCGCACGCGCTCGAGTGAGGAGGTGCGACGACGACGCACGGATGAGTCATCAACGTCGATTCGCGGGGGCCGTGACGCGCCGGCCTTTAAGGCTGACTGACGGCCCCGGATCAACGTGAACCATCACTCTGGCACAAGCGTTTCCAATCCATAACCGTTTATCTACGGCGTTCACAGGTCAATCTTTGTGGCACCCGATCCTTAAGAGGGAGTAAATTAAAGGCACAATCGAGAGGGTGGAGAGAATGGGGGGAGCCGCGAGTAATGTTGCAACACCCGATCGAGTGGACAAATAAAATGCCAACTTGTTGACAGTTGTAAAATTCAATTTTTATCGCGGGCATCATTAGTCTTTGCCACGCTCGTTTTATCCGGCGCTTCATTCGCTTATTTATAAATTTACATGGTGTCGTCATCCACACCACAATGGAGCAGATGTTTTCACTTGAGAGTGTCTCCATGAGGACAATGGACCGATCGAGCGCAGAGCCATTCCACTCTCTCAAGCGGCTCCTGAAAAGGGACGCGACAAAACAAAATAAAGGCAGGGAGAGGTATGGAGACCTCCGTCGAAAAGCGCCATCAAATATTCATCGGAGTTGCGTTCAGGTGGGGTGGGGGGAACTCAATGCAGGAGGGAGCCTCAGGTGACCTGGGGCGTAAGGCAGGCCAGCGGCAATGCAATGCGTCATCGCGGATCTCATTAATATCAACCGCCGCCTTTTTGCTACAGCCAGCGACAAACGCCGGCCCCGCCGTGCCAGCTCAGTGCACCCCGGCGGCCATCGGCGCTCCGTACCCATTGGTCAAGCGGCGCTAACGGGAGCCTAATGGTGGAAAATATTTGTTTTGCTAATCACCTTTCCATTAGCGAGCCCAGGGCGGGCGTGCGCCTGCCATGAAGCCGCATGGCGCCCTGACGCCACTAAGCCTCCAGCAGAGCTCCGCATCTCACGAGAGAGTATTAATTGCGATCTCAAAGACCTTCAGCAAAGGTACGGTAATCCACGAGTGAGGTACAACAGTTTGTGGGGTCACAGTAACAGACTCCGCATCTATGAATTTCAACAATCGTACAATTTTAGATTCTTGCACAACAAAACAAAAATCCCGTGTTTATTTTTTTCCCCTCCGAGATATTTTTTTTACTCAACAACCTTAGAGAGTCTAGCTTGTACTTGGGAGGTCTGAAATTGGGAACAACGCTATCCAGACAACGGGCCGCACAGACGAACGGACCGCCGCATCAGATGTGGCTAATACAGTTCCAGGGGGCGTGAATGAGAGAGACCTTCAATCACAGACGTTTCACAAGCCTTAGCTGTGTCCCTACACCTTGGCCATGCATTCACAATTTAAAAAATCCACTCCAAACAAAACAGGAAGCTATGCAATGTCGCATCCTGAACAGTCTTGCAACATAACCCCGTGGCAATTATAAACCCATACTGACCTAGATTTGAGTTTTTCAACACAAAGATACGGTCGGGCACACACGCAGCACTCCATCCCTGTGACATGCAAGCGGTGTGCTACGCACGCAAGGAAGCTATTAAAAGTGGAAGCCGCGGAGTGCGCTGATAAAGGAACCGCCATTTCGTCTCCTCCGCATGACCCGCGAAAAGGTCAATCCCAAATGCACACGGCCAAATTACCCATCCCTTCCGAGTCCGGTTATTTTCCCTCGCCGGCTGCAAGAGATTACATCACTCAATTCGGCATCGGAAGTTTCAAAATAAATACAGTAATGACACTGACATTTATGTCGCGTGAAGCCTCTCCGTGTGGCAGATGGAGCAATTACAGCATCCAGTCACACGTACCGGGAAGGAGGCAATGCTGGGCACAGGGATGGAATGCAGGGACGGCTCTTCGAGGCCTCCTGGCAGCACAAAGCCTCCCCGTACAAACTCGCCCCCCCCCCCCCCAATCAGCGCTGGAAGGAACCAGGCCAAGCAGAACCGTAATGAAATTGCGCTACCCTCCGCATCCCTACGGATCCAGGCCGCGCCATCGCCCGCAGCCGTGCGTCTACGCAGAACAACTCCAACCGTGCCAAAAGCCACTCCATCTCCCCCTCCTCTGCCAAAGTGAATCTCACCCAGGCACTGACAAACTTTACCTCGGGGGGGGGGGGGGGGCGGGGGGGGGTAAAACCTTGCAAGTCCGCAGCACTTCACATCTGACATAAATTACCGGACAGGGTTTTCTAAGTGTGACCAACGGCCACCCCAGGCCAGTGAGCCCGCTCTGAAATGACCCGTCCTTTCCTTCCAGCGCGAAGGAGGGGACCTCCGGTTTGGGGCCACCGGTGGGAGGATGAGGATCTAACCTCTGGCCTCTTGCGCGACTTGAGCCTCCGCAATCACTCCAGCCACTGACCCTCTTGCCCCAGAGGCTACCCCGAGCGCCTTGCTCTTTGACCTCGCCGCCACTCGGGCGCGAGCTCCCGCCGTGCTCGTCTTATCAGATACGGGGGCCCCGCGCCGGAGGTCAGGCCACCGCTGCTTCCCGGTCCTCAGCTCCACCAGCAGCAAGCCCTCTGTTGTTATTGAATTTGATAGCCACCAGGCTAACCCGTTAAGATACACACCACGCCGCTCCTGGCCGCACAGAGAGGGCATTGTTCACAAAGTAAAAAAAACTGGAGTGGCCAATAACGTATGGCATACATGCCAATATTCTGTGCATTTAAGTGCTTGTCTAAATTATAAAAATTGCTACGATTTAAATTCAAACGAAACGCCCAAAGCAAAACCTCTACTCGAACTGCGGCGAGGCAATCGCCACCGAGGAAACGGCCGTTAACGACAAACAGACGCGACCCGGCGAGCAACAAGAGGCTGAAGAAGCTTATTGCGTCGTTGCTGGACGACCACACTTCACATCTCTCGTCCCGCAGCGGCGGCCCATCCAGCGCTCGCCCTCGCACGGCACCCGCGCGATGGCGCTCCGCTCGACGCACACAACAGACGTTTGACGGCGTAAAGCCCGCAAGTCACTCGCTTCTGAAAGACTTACGCGCTCTCCCACAACGCTTCATCTCGTCCGCGAGCCGTCTGCGGGTGCGTGCGTACGTACACGGGTGAACCGTTAAAAATAAAAAATAAATAAACTACGAAGGGAGCACGGGGTTGAGAGCTTGCACGTGGCGTGAGCTCGTTCGCTCGTTCGCTCGCCCCGAGCATAAATAGCGATCGCCCGCGTGGTGCAGTGGTGTCACAGGGGCCAGGCTGGGCTGCCCAGAGCCTGAAACGCAGGAAATACCAGTCAGAGGCAAAGTTACGGCGGTGGTCTGCCTGCCTTACATCCCCCCGTTGTTCCTTCAAGATCTTTAAGGCTTCTGTGAAAATCAGCCGGGTGTGCTCGCAAGACAGAATATATCATGGTCGACGTTCCGGGCAATGGCCCTTTTCCATTCCCCAAAGCGTAGCGCATTATAGATTTGTTTACACTTCAGGGGCAATGTGACCGACGAATGTGCCGAGTGTGTGTTGTTACTTGTTGCTTGTGCACCACTGCCAATGCAGCTTTAAAAAAAGATTTTACACGAGAAACATTCGCGACGCTCCAGCCCCACAGGAAAGCAACGCGGCTCAATCGGGACCGGCGCCCAAGAAGCATTCACCAACGCGTGGAATTCATGTACGGTGCGAAAGAAGTTCAACATACATACATGGATGTTAGCTTCTCGTTTTCAGAGCCTCCTCGACACACGGGGCGGCGTTTAGGTGCTAATGTGAAGCGCCCTTAACTGCCTGCGAAAATTCACACGGGTCTCCTCGCCATAATCGTGGAGGAACACTGCAGAGCTTTGTACCGCGCGGCATTATTTCAAAGTGCTGCGAGTTATTTATTGAGCTGTGGACGTTAAATCCAACTCCCATGACAGATTTTACAGTTTATGTTGAAATACTCCCGTTTAATGAAGAGTTGAATATTGAGAAGCAACCGCTGGATGGAAGGAAATAATTGGATAACTTGCTAAGCGACAGAGAGACTAATGTTACTCTTTACAAGCCAAATATAGGCAAATGTAACTTTTTTCCCAAAAGTACTCTATTTTGTTTGTAAAACTTTCTGTTCGCCCCACACAATGATTTAGTACTCTCCAGATTTGTTTAGTTTAGCTGAGGAAGCCCATCAAGAAATGCTGATCTGCAATGGAGTTTTTTACAGGACCGGCTGACGATAGCCAAGAGCTTTTCAGCTCCGAGTAATAAACACGTAACTTTGTAAATGAATGTGAAAGGAAACATAAATCTATCCGAAGACGCACTCTTCTTGAGTTACAACTGTATAATCGTCCGAGACAGCAATTGAGGCCAAACAAGTTTCATAAAGTAGCAGAATAATAAAACACAAAAATTGTTTACTCGGGTTATGCTGAGTCAACTTTGCATGGTTCCCAAATGAGTAAAAAAATAATTATTCACATTTTCCGGCGACCATCCTGGTTAGAAATAAACTCGATGAGGCCAAAATTATTACAACACTAAGACTACACACAGGCACAAGCGCACACGCACCCACACAGCACACGCCAATACAGCAGTCAGCACACGCCATGTGGACCCAGGACAGATGCCGCATTTCTGCAATTCCTTAAGATCAGAACAAATTCCTTCTTTCCGAGTCTCATCTTTCAAACACTTTAGAAAGCATCTCGCTTTCTCTCGGCTTGACGGTGCATAGACAGCCCTTTGACAGCACAATGGGACAACAGATTTCGTTGGGCCTTGGAAGTTCTGGGCCCCCATTCAGTTGGACTCATCCGCCCGAAACGTGCCCCTTTCCTCCTGAGCCCACAAACTAAGGAGTGACCGCTAAACTACTAAAGCTGGCTCCGTACTTCCACGACCATTGTGCGCTCCCTCGGAATGAGCATTCTTGCTTCTGTGTATTCTTGCTCCCTCAGTCTGCTCAAATGAGTCCCCAGCTTCACCCCTCCCGTACAAGCCCATTTTCCATGGAACAAGCCCCCTGCTGCCATAAAGAATGGGCAGCTCCTCCTCCGTGAGCAAGCAAGCAATCTGCTTCTCAAAATTAACCCCTCCCACCGAACGTGTGCCGTCCCTCTCCCAAGGGACGACACACGTGCCTCCCATAAAACTACAAAGTGTGGAGGTGGCCGGCCGAGTGGCTCCTGGGTCAGGGGTCAGAGACCCTGAGCCAGCACCGCTGAGATCTTGGGTTCGAATCTGGGTTTCAGCCACCCGTTATTAAATTTGGTTCTTAAGTCTAACTAGTTAAAGGTCTCAACGCTGACCATAAGTGAATGCACAAAAAAACATTTATATTGGATTTCACTTGTTTTTGAAAATGTACAGCTCTAAGCATTAAACAATTGTTTAACTGCCACGGGACAGACATTTATTCTTGGGAAGTTGTGGCATGGTCCCATTGTGTGGTTAACGAGGTGACGTGAAGCGCTTTCGAGAGACGTTCAGTCCGAGCCCTTTCCGCGGACCATCCTCGAAAGTTCCCAATTAACTTTGCCTTACGACAAAACGCCGATAGCACCGGAATAAAGGTGAAAGATTAAAAAAAACGGAAAAACATCTCTTTAAAACAAAGTATTCTCTCAGACTCTCGCACACGTCACTCGGACGAGAGGCACCATGCAGCCAGCCTTGACAGCCGCGTGAAAAGACTTCAACCAAGCGGCCGCTCGGCTTCCCCCATCTAAAACTAAAACTTTTTTTTCCAGGGAAGGCTACAGAGCTCTTTTTTTCAAAAGCGACCTAGATATCACAAATTATAGCTCAACGAAGTGGCTTATCACGTGGACATTTATAGCAGCCAAATGCTCTAAACGCGCATTCAACCAGAAGACCAGGAGAAAAATACAAGCGACCACAGGGAGAACGTGCAAACTCCAAATATACAGGCGTCAGGGTCTGTATGAAATGCACAACCTCCTGTATATCAGATGAGGTTGTTAACTTCTCGCCACCATAGCACCCCAATCACCTTCCGCTGCACACCGAGAGAACATTTCACGTTCCGTGCCAGCAGGAAGAACAAGACCGCACCGTGTCGTCAAGCCCGAGGAACATTTGTGTACCGTCACCCCCCCCCACCCCATGCGTCCATCTTCTGCCAAATTGCGCTATTCGTCACAGCGCAGTATTTTGTCACGGTGAGGAGATTACATTTTTCTTTGTGGATGGTGAAGATAGCGCGCGCGCGCTTTTCTGCCCTGGATGTGGGTGCACACATTGAAGCGCTGCGGGGCAGTGCGTTTGGACGTTCAAGCATCCCGACGTTCCCAGCGGAATGCGGGCTCATTGTGTCGAGCCACGCAGGCAGGACTGCATAGCTACGACAAATTCACACGCACAAAAAACATAGACAAAGATCCCCCGTACAGCCTTAACAGACTGTAGGGGCAAGTGCCGTTAGCGAGCACCTATGAAGGCCGGAACGGTACACGAGGGGGTGGGTGGCCAGCAGCACGCCCGGCCGTCTTTGTCTCCCCAGTGGCGACGTTTACACATTGGACCAGGTACTCATTTGAGGCTGAGTCGACCTAGGGGAGGCCCAAGGCCGGTTAAAATATTCGTCACCGATGTTGGCCCTGAGTGCGAATCGAACCCAAGCCGCCGGGTTCTTAGGGCAGCGCGCTAACTGCTTCACTACCGCTCCCCACGCAAACATGCACACTCGCATACGCACGCAAAGCCTCACGCGAGGGTGCGAGCGATTTCCCACCATGCCAAAATGCAGCGTGGCACAGAAAATCCTTACACTAGAAACTTGCTCAAACATTGCCCGCAATGTTGTTCATATTCCATTATCAACCCAACTGAACACACACACACGCCACACCTGTATTACAATCCGCAGGGGTCATGTAACCAGTAAACCGTAGTCTCGTTTAGCCTGTGGACACTGAGAAAGCCATATGATGTGTGGACCAATAAAAAAAATAACTCTGACCTGGCCAAATGTGCCCTGCCTGGCAAAGTCTCGCCCTGCAAAGGGGAGCAATGGACATCAGTGGGAAAATGACCGATGCTTCCCGATGGAACCACCCAATATAAAATTGTACAAAATGAAGACATAAAACCACACGTTTAACAGCCTCATTTATAGGGCCATAACACGGGCACACAGTGGAAAAGTTAAAAGGTACACTGCGGGACCTTTAAGGAATGTCAGAATTCATCAGGGCATGGCATGGTTGATTGGAAAAATCATGTACATGACCAAATCACCCTAAACGCCCCCATTCTCATGTTGGTTAGGACCTTGATGGGTGACCTGCAGAGCTTGCCAGGTATGTTAGGCTTGGGGCTACGAGGCGACCAGAAGGTGGCAGTATTGAGTCCATCTCCTTGTGGAAGACTGCACTTAACACCACGGGGGTGTGGTGGGGGCCTGGTGAGAATTACATTTTTTATTGTTTTCTGGCGAGCAGTTTCCAACGAGGCAAATAAATTGTTCGCTAACAGCATGAGTGCGTTTGCTCCGAGCACCCTGGGCTTTATAGTTCTCCCACGTGGCAAACCACTCATCAATAGAATCGGCGGGAACATCCCAATGCAGGACCCTCCTGCAAATAACGTTTTAGAATTTATTTACCTTGATCTTGCATGGAAGCATTACCGTGACAAGGTTTTCTATGACAACTATTCAGATACTAATTCTATCATAGCACAATACAGCTGATCATCAATATTAGTCATCGCCTATCAATCGGTGCGTGACATCAGCATCACGAACCGTTCTCCAATGCCGCATTCGATCTCTCTCCGGCTCATGGTTACTCTCATGGCTCCACCTCCGCAGTTGCCGTCCTCTGGATGCATTCCCTCCTTGAGCTGCTACTCCATCACCAAGCTTGCCCACTCACCATCGTCCATTGCTATGGCTCTCTCCCAATCTCAACCACGTTTCTGGACGACGTGATGGATCTTATTTGAGTTTGTTCTCCGTGTGCTCCCTTGTCTGTCTCGCTCAGTGTAACTCCAGGCATGCGCCTTGACGTTCAAAAAGCAAAGGTATTATGTGACTGGCACGATGCTCATTAGTTACTGATACTTGGTGCAAAATGCTATGATTTACATTTTTGTTGTTAGGAGTGTGTGGAGAAATGTTTTGCTTCTATTGTTTTATAGAAACCGCCCTGATCCTGTCTTGCAATCACCGTCCACAGCTGATGGTTTCAAAGAATAATGCTGCCAAAAAATTATTTCCCTTTGACTTACGAAGAACCCTTTAAGAACTATTTATAAAATCACAAAACAAACGGGAAAAGTCTCAAACTTATTCAAAAGAGGCGACTTTCCCACAGTCTGGAGCGTAAAGAAAAACAATTCAGAAACATCAAGAGTCAAAATCAAACAATTCTGCGGGTTATTTTTTGGTGAGCCTCCCTGGGAGTTAAACAAAAGGTCTACCCTTAATTTGGGGGGGGGGGGAAACCGGGCAATTTTCCTTGCTCCTGGCAGGCGACGATGGCTTGTGTTTTAACGGAGCGATTAGAGCCACAATCAAACGAGCGTGGGGGCATTGTTGGTCAGTCAGTGAGAGCGCCTCCCCTGGGGGCCAAGCGCGGCAACCGCCTCCCACGATTGTTGAGCACCTGAGTGGAGTCGATGTGACCTCTCCTCCCCGCGCTACGCAGTCGGGGCCTTGCAGTCGCCATAGACCCACCGCTGTCACGACATGTAAAGATGACCCCCCCCCCCCCCTGAAGAAGATGCAAACAAACAAACGGGAACCCCTTCATCGACGGTGTGGGTTGTCACGGATGTGCTGCTGTGTGGCTCTCCGGTTTGGCACGAACAACGTCTGAGCTCTTGTACACGTAATGCACATCTTTGTGCGTTGCTAAACCTACGACGTCCAACGTTTCGCTCCGCTCGTTGGGCGTTTCTTCGGTATCTGACGGTTTCCACTCGACATTCTCGGTAGCTTCTGCGGCCCACGCCATCCGCGCCACTCCAGCTCACGAAGAAGCTCCCGGCACGCGCAGCGAAACGCCGACACAAAACCGAAAACACATCGGAGAGCTACGATCCTTGCTATGATCCTTTGCCCGTGTGAAGTTGTTCTTACTTTCACACACAAACCTGGGTCTCCGCGTGTTTGGGTCGCCGAAAGAACGCGGCGCGGCGTGAAAACTTAACGAGGATGCGAAGCGAGGCGCGTTGCGACGTGAGGAGCGGTGCGAGAGCTCGCGGAGTGTGAAGGACCGCGGGGGAGAGAGGCTCGGAGGAGGCCGCGTGGCGCTGCAATTCAAGAGGCCAGGGCCTCGCGGCCAGTCGCCAGCAGCAGCCGCAATTCCCAGACACCGCCCGCGGACCTTGCGCAAGCAATGGTTTTAAAGCCAGTTGGGAAAAATTAGTGACAGCGTGTTTTTTTCTATTTATATACAAGGCATGGGGATTAGGAGAAAGAATGTGGAATTGTATAACTGGGTAGCGTTTTTGGTTGTTATTGCGGCAACGGTTTTTCCCCGAGGGAGGTTTCATGGTCTCGGGGCCTGGCTAGCCATCACCAAATGATTTCCATGTGTGCAGCATGCATGTTAAAATAATAATGATCTTGTTTGTGTTTACAATGCAAGTTACATTTTTACGTTGTTAACGCAATTAAAGGAACAATATAATGTGGGTCAAAAAATGTACGGATCAATATTTTTTCTTTACGGAACCAGAAGAACAGCAGACATCAATAATGTAAGCTGTTGCAAAGTTGTTGTTTTTACTTGACCCAATTTTTCCTCAGCTTGGCTGGAGATGAAATGAAATGGAATCTCCACTGCTTTCTCTTGGTCCTCAACACAATGTCCCACGCGGCTGCCTCTGAGTTCATCCCACTGCCCGCATGCACAACCTGTTCCGTGGAATAGAAGGTGTAACGGTGCAGCCCTGAAAATGCTCGCTCTTTCGGAAACTGCTGACAGAACGGAAGTTCTAGAGAGCCCATCTTGGGGGTATTCTGTATGTATGTTGAACTTCTTTCGCACCATGTGTAACCAACAGCGCTAATCAGAGGTGATGAACATGTACACGAATGTTTAACGACCTTCTCGGTGCAACAGAAGTGGAACTCGCACGCCGGTCCGAGCCCAGCTGCTCCACGCAGCAGCGACACCAGGCCTGGGTTCAGTTCGCTCGCAGGCTTGCACGACCCAATAAAATCGCGATTCAGAATTAGTTTATTTTGGGCTAGATCACTGTGTAGGTATAACGCCACTGTTTAAATAAAACCATGCACCACCCAACAGAGTCAATCGAGTCAAGTTGTCAAATCTCGCGTGGCGGAGAGCTGAGCGAGAGCCGCGCTTTGGAGATAACCGACGACGATGCTGGATGCAATCTCCCTCCAGCGGAACGTCGTATCAAGTAGCATAGATTATGCATTCTGTTCAACATTTTGGTTTGCTGAATCACCAAATTAATTGTCACATTTTCCCACATGACAACTTTGACTGGCTGATGGTGGAGGGTCACAGATAACCCTTGGCATTATACCTACACTACCATCTAACCCAAAAAAAGAAAGTAATTATGAATCAACGCATCAGTAGCTAATGACATTAAGCAGACACAGTGTGGACGTGCGGGCCACAGTAGTGTCGCTGTCGATTGTGCAGGCGGTGCGACTGCACGGGGCCCGACGGCCAGTGACCCAGGCAGCATGCCAGCCACGCCACGGTACTACCCGGCAATAGAGCTTACTCAGTGTGCCGGCACTGCCTATTGAAGGCATCAGTACCCGCTCACAATGACCTCGCATAAGCGGTTCCAATCTGGTATCAGTTGGGCACTCATTGGAAGTGAACCCAAGAAACAATAGTGATCATCATCATAGACATTGATATTTTAAGCTAAATCATGTCTTTCAAAAATATTTTTTTAAAAGGGGGCACTGTTAAAACAAGACAAATGTGGATTAACAAGCAATGTATTTATTGCGTGTTAAAAAAAATCAATTGAGAAAAAATAGTTTAATTGACTGACCCTACACTTCACTGTCAAATAAATAATGACGATTAATCAAATAAACATGTCGAATTAATGACGCGATTTGCGGCACGCACGAGCACAGAACCTCCACGTACCTGCACGGTGGCCACACGAGGGCGGGCACCCTGGCGAGTTGCCCTCTGCCCGGGCAGCGTTGGCACGGGAGCCGCGAGCGCAGGACGCTGCCCCGAGGTGCCGCGCTGTCTACCGGCGGCAGGCGCACGACCCAACAAGCACGTCCTGCTCCAAGACGACGCGGAGCCACTCCGATCCGGACCAGTTCCTAGTGCGCCCACCCCCTCTGCCCCCCCACCGCCTCCCCAGCCCGTTCAAAACACACGCGGTCGTCAAAGTGAACACACGGCAACTGCAGCTCGGCTCCAATTGTATGGCTCGCTTTGTCTGCTTTGACTTTCAAAAACAGGAGTCAAACGCAAACACAAACACGATTTTTCTGTTGTTGTGACCAGATACCGCTGAATAGATCGGGTTGCCACAACCTCTTTAGATTGTCCACACGTGAAGGCTGTTGGCCGGTAGTCCCATCTCGCTGGACACGGCACACACCAACCGGATGGCTCGCCGTAGCTACGCCGCTCTCAACACCGTCTCTCTGGAAGCAGTGGCCAATAACATTGAACTCGACGAATTGTAAAGGTGCAATGGTCTGGCTCTGTGACACTCAACCTTAAGAAGCCTGAGGGTGCCTTCGTCTGGCTCGATGAGTCTCAAGCATAAAATAATATCCGAAGAATCCTAACGATTCCTCACGCTGCCTCTCCGCAGTCTTGGGCATTCACATGGAACCCTGCCATTCTCATTTTGCGCAGGGCCATCACGAGAGGTGCCGCATTTCACAGTCGAACGTCGTGTGCTAGTTAGGAGCGGCGTTTGCTGTGTGTAATAACAGAGTCATTATTGGTGTAATAACAGAATCATTATTAGTGTAATTTTACGAACTTGTCAAAATTGGAACCACGATGCCAGCCCACGTTGCCTTCTCGTTTCAAACGATGTCGGGGGATTTTTCTTTACGTCCACTGTGAATGAACTGGCAGTGCCATGTGTTTTAATGGTTAATCCGCCCGAACTAATAACCGGGGTGGCCTTCGCGATTCGAACCACAGACCTCTACATCTGGCTCTCTGTGCACCCTTGTGCCACGTAGCATATATAGGGTCTGAGGCTACTATACACTTGACGTTTGTATGTAGAATGTCAATTTGAAACAAAATTATACTGTGATGATAATAATAATCTCCCTTGTGTTGTGACATTATAACACCCACGCATCAATGACTTCCCGGCGACATACTTGATTTATTTATAGAGATTCTACCAGGTGGCTAAGTGGTAGAAAGAGCGGCGTGCAATTGGAATTTTGCCAGGTCAAATCCTGATTGGGGGTTGACTCAGCCCATCATCCCTCTGGAGTCGATAAAATCAGTACCACTTTGTGGAGAAATCAACAGTGGTTGTTTTATAGATAGACATGGCCAGGAAATCACTTTTACTTTCGACTCGAGGTTTTAGCTGCTTTATAAAATAGGCAAATATGGATTATGGCGTGCAGCCAAGGTGCTACTGCACGGTAACGGGGGTAGATTTCAAATATAACCAACTGGCGAGACACATTTCAAAGATATCGCAGCATCCCATGTGACACCGCATACGACGCTAATCCTTCTTAAGCCAGCGCTTTGTTTCACTCAATCCATAGCTAAGTCTGCTGAACAAAAGGCTCCACCGTTCAATCAGCAGGAAGAAATACCTGGGCGCATCTCATCAAATGCCATGCTCTCACGGATACAGTCTCGAAAATGCCATTCACGTTAAAGCAAACAGAGTAAACACATTTTTTAAAGTCACCAAGCCGGTGAGGATGAGTCCTCGCATGCCCCCCGCCACCACAGCAGGCCCAGAGAGAGTGGGGGAGCCCGGGAAACGTTGAGTGTTTGCTAACGTGTACGCATACAACAATGAGACCAATAGAAAATCAATATTTATGCTCCAGCTACACGCAATTAATTGTGTGCCTGTGGGCATTTAATATTCACCATTACATGCAAATTACATGCAAATGATATCCAAATATAACCTTTAAGCTAATGGGACAAACAGAACTGTACAAACAATGCTGTAAAAGGAGAAATTATAGAAACAAAGCGATAAAAATGTGTAAATAACATTAATAATCAATTCTTAAATCAAATGGGAATTCTCAATCTCGACAATTCCTGCAATCGCTCGAGGCAGGGTCAGGGTGGGGGGTTTAGCGATGTCCTCAGCCAAGTGGCTTCGACTGCGATCTTCACACAATGTCCAGCATGGCCACATCGTGGCCACACGCGCACACAAAGACCCCCGTATAGCATGTAACAGACGGTTGGAGCCAGTGCTGTTAGCGAACACGGCACGGCACACGAGGGGGTGGGTGGCCAGCACCGCGCCTGATCCCCTTTGTCTCCCTAGTGGCGATGTTTATACACCGCACCAGGTACTCATTTGAAGCCGAGTATGATCTAGGGGCCGGTTCAGATAATCGTGGCCGTGAGCGAGAATCGAACCCAGGTCGCTGGGTTTGTAGCGCAGCGCGCTAACCGCTGCACCATCGCTCCCCTCCACGCACACGCGCGCACACACGGACTGTGGGTGGTGGGGAGGGAGGTGCTGGCGGTGGTGGCGGCGGTGGTGGTTGTGTCCTTGCCACCGGTACCACCTGGAGTCACTGCCAATCGAAGCGCGCTCAAGCGTGGCATTGCAAGTCAAGCGTCCAGCCAGCGCCCCCATTCAGCGCGCTCGCACCGCCGAGGCTGCATCGGCATCGCGATCGGCCGTGGAATGTTACACCGGGGTGGCTGCGGGTTGTGCGCTTTTTAAACTAACAATAACAACGATTAACTAGCCGGTGGTGTTGGCAAAAATTACTTAACAACAGATGGATATGCATTCTACGTGGGGAGTTATGACTAACTGTAGATGCAATGAGTACAGACTCAAAGAGAGGCCAACGGACGTGGACAGATGGCTGTGAAAGATGGGTCGAGATAGACAAACGAGCAGCGCTGGAAGATATTGATGGCTACGCGTTCACACGGAGGATGCAGACCCAAATGGAGACAGGCAGACGTGGAGGAGCGGTAGCCCCAAAGACACGGACAATGACAAACACGTGAATAGATGCGGACTGACACAGATTCGGCAATAAACGCAGACAAAGAGATATGACGATAGACGGAGAGATACGGATGGGAGGAGGGAGCAAATCCAAACACATTGCTCACATAGAAACACAGAATTAGAGAAGCTCAGAGCCCTGCGTGGCCTCGAGAAGAAGAAGGCAGTCGTCAGAACTGCCGGGAGCTTTAAAATAAGCGCATAACTTGGCACGGTCAAGGGAACGCAACCATGTTAATGATGGGGTCATGGACAATGTAAACCGGTGGTGTCTCTGCAAAAGGTAATTAGCATCTCAAGCTTAATGGAATGTAGAATCCTGCAGCAAACCCTCCCTATTTACTAATTACATTACCCCGGGATGGTTTACGACCTGTTTGTGGGACAATGCGGGTGCATTTCCCATTCGGGTAGAGGCTGGCCATAAAAAACAAAGATCTGTGCATTAATTAAAGTTGATTAATGGTAGCAATGAAATAACAAAAAATAAATAAAATAATAAAGATAGGTGGGTGAAATTGATGGCTGGGAAAAAAAATTGCACGCAGGACAAAATGATAGCCGGGAATAAAAACATGAAATCCATCGGCTGATGAAAAAGTCATTGAGGCGATATTCACTGAAGCAGTAAAATCAATGTAAGGTCACTCTCGTGCCGGCCGGCACATTTTTAATTATGCCAGTGTGCTTCACCAACCACATCAATGTGGCATTCCGTTGAACCGCACGCACATTAACGACGGCCTCATTTCACACGCCACACTCGGGGTTAATAAAGCCATAAATACAAAAGTTGCCCATTTTGCTCGGCCCGTGATGCGAGCTGCCGTCCCCTCTCCACCCTCTTGCCGGCTCCAATCTGCCGGGCGCCACGATCTCTACCGCGGCGCTTTAGGGTCAAGTGCAAGAGGAGTAATATTCAATTGTCAAAGTGTCCCCACCAGTACATCCGTTTAAAATTATTTTGGCTTCTCCCATCATCTGCTCCATTTCATCCCCATTCATAAGCTCACAATAACTACAATAATAATCATCATCATTTGTAGTGCTTTGTCATTCCACTGCTGAGTGAAGGGCTCACAAGACCTTTCAGTCATGGGATTGTTGGGGCATACTTTATCACAGTAGTGAAGGGGAGGGGTCCAGGATCGGTTCAGATACTACTCGCCACCGGGGCGAGCTGTTGCCGGGAATGGAACCGAGACGGCTGGGTCCGTAGCGTTGTGCGCTAACCACCGCAGCATCGATCCACCCCTGTATGCTCACACGAATGATAATGATTTGTTTCTGATACAGAGCCCCAAAATAGCAGGGCGTCTCAGAGCACCGCATCTCATCTCAAACGTCCTAAAGGGCACCACCAGTGGTAGCTGTTCCTGTGGGCACAAGGGGACTGCAGGGGACCTGGAAACAGGCATCAGTCTGCCAGGAGGGAGCAATGATTGCTGCATAATCCCATTTGAGCAAATGGCAGGTAATTTTCGAATATGACAAAAATTGGACCCTGTCGCCGACAAACAATGGCCCTACTCTTGTGAATGACGTCAAGGGATCATTTAATATCCACTGTGCAGCAGACCGCGCGTAGTATAATTATTATTATTGTCATTACACCCGCAGTAATAACCAGGGCGGCCACTGCCTTTGAACCGTGAACCTCTGCAATAAGCGCTGGGCCAAGCCACCATCCATTCCAATGACTTGTGTGATTAACAGTCGTCTTTGTGATTGCTATATGTTGTGTGCAGTGTGTTCAAATGGCCTCTGCAGCCGCTAAATTCACCACGATGTTAAAAACAGAATTTAATTGTTACTCCAATTTGTTGAAATGCGCTGAATGGCAAATAGGTGACTTCTTACACTACTTCTTATAAAACATTACTCTGGAGCACGAGTCAAAAAATTGTAAATCTCCATGCAATGACATTGTGCTAAATGACTCTCACCCACAAATCATATATTAGACCACATTACCCCAATACGCAAATCACTCTTTTGTCTGCGAATCCAATCCCAGATCAATGACAAGATCTCACTCCCCATCTTCACGATCCTCCAAAACATAACCCCTGCCGACCTCTGCACCCTCTACTCCCCTCTACGCACGCTCCGCACACTGTTGCCTAAGCTCCCAGCCAACCTTAGCCGAGTGGGAGATCGCTCATTCTCCTCTGCTGGCCCGCTGTCTAGAACTCCTTTGCCCCAGCCATCCATGCTGTTGACTCTCTACTCCCGTTCAAGTTCAGGCTCAAGACAGTCCCCTGCCTATGACTGCCTCTGTATAAAATATGCCCACTTTTACAATACAGCATCGAGATGTGGTGGCATTTAGTCACTATATAAATCCAAAGTGTATGATATCACAATCACAGTTATAAAATAAAGTTAATCAGCATCCCCCCTCGAAATGGGATACTATATTCCATCAGGCCTTCAACTTGTTTCTAACGGTAAAATGTATTGGCCGACGCATTCACGGCCTGCACGCACAGTGCCAACACCGGCGATCACTCAATGATGGATTCCGACAGTACCCACATATCACACGGACCAACTGCGCATCCCACAAGAGGACCAGTTAATATACCCAAAACAGGCATTACGACGGATAAATAACAACCTTACACAACCAACACACCAAAAGCCGTATCCCTTCATGGTAATAGCATTTTCTTAAGTGTATGCTGTTGAATTGTAGCTTATTGTAGGCCCGATTCACGTAGAGTGTTTCCACACAGTCGTGAAATTCTGGAATGTATCCAATTCCACCAAATTTATTGTGCCTCATTCTTGTGGTCAGTTTCTAGCCCAATTTGCACCGAGGAACGGATCAGAGGGGGATTCTATATTTGCACGCAACCAGCCGCACGTGACGCATGTATGTGGGACATATTTCGCACACCGTACGTAGCCCTCCGTGCTAATCGGAGGTGATTTTTTTTTTATCCAATTTTAATGCGGAACTTGGTCGTCATTCCGCCAAATATTGGGGGGAATGATGGCCAAAATAACTGCACGAATGAGCATCTATATTACACAGATTCGATCTCATTAATATTGCGGGTAGTTCATGCTGGATATGTACACATCATTTTAGATCACTGTTGAGTATTGACTTATTCATATTCTTAGGTTTTTACCGGTAAAGTCACGTAGGTAAAACATCAAAATTAATGAAAATAAAATAAAACAAAAATCACGACGTTTCGGAGGCAACACAAGTCTCCGTCATCAGGTGGGACCGTCACAGCCGAATTAGCTGCATCAAGTGAGGCAATGATTCAAGAAGTAATCCCTTATAAGCAAGTTGAAGGGGGGAGGAGAGGGGGGGGGAGCTCATCAGAATGTGGTAGCCAATGAAAAAACAATGGACTACGGCTTGGACGAGGTTGCTGCTGTACACGCCAACACAATGGACAGAGAGGGGGGAGGGGAGGTCTGATACACATGATAGACAAAAGAACGAAAATGCCCATGTTTATACCAATGCTGGCTGAACAATGAAGAGAGCACTGCCAAAAAATAACTGGGGATGTTAACACTCGGTAAAGTAAAGTAAAATAGTGCCTGTCAGATAAGATGGTCCAAAAAAGTGTAATTAAGTCTTTTTTGCGTGGTTGATAACATCTTTCCAATGATTACTAAGTTTGTACCCATCATCACGGTTGAAATTATGTCTGTGTTTGTATATTTGTATGGCTTCGTGTACAAACCTTTGATGGTAGCCGGGAGGTTTGCAGAGAACCTTGGTCTCGGAAAAGACAATTGCATGAGAGCCCACCGAGTTGTAGCAATGATCGGCAACGGCAGAAGAATCAGTTCTGCCGTGTTTCAGATCTGACTTGTGCTTGTGATTATTTACTTGCCCGCCCCCACCCACCTCCCACAGGATTCAAAGGACTGTTACGACTTGGGGTGGAAGCCTCTTGCAGCTGGAGGAGTCAAGTTTCAAGTTGAAGTTCTTGTCGAGCCAGCTGATAACTCAAGAGGATAGAGGAGTCTCGTTTGTAAGTGTGACCTGTGTCACCAAATTGACAAAAGCCAAACAAAATACATGAAATGAAGTTAAATTGAAATGAAAACAGAAACAAACTGCGACACATGGCAAACTCTCCAGGACCCATTTCACATGAATCGAAAAACAGCCATTGTTTCGCACGAGATTCCATGCACGCATCGAAAGCTTGAGAATCGACACGAGTCGAAATGCACGAGAGATCATCACAGGAGTCTGACGAGTGCTTGTGTATTTATGTAACTACACTCCTGTAATTACTCAGCAAGCACGACCCAGCACCCTGCGTTGTAACATGTAAAGCTGTCAATGTTGTAACCACAATGTGTTCTTTCCTTGCAGGTGGTTTGTTTTATAATTAAATAACACATACGTACGCGTTCTTTTTTCGAAACTCATTCACACGAAAGCAAACAATAACGCCCAGACACAAGCCATTGCGGCATCTGGGAAAATGTAGAAATTAATTTAATGGGAAATAAATTATATGAACATGCACAAGTACTGCAATGGCCAGGATCACAAGCTGATCAGGTAGAGCTGACATTTACGATACAATTATTGAGCCACTGGGATCAAATTATGGTCTTGGAATATTATCCCAGCCAGCAACTGCCGAGGCGGATTTAATACGGCCATTGCATCAGCAGCTGTATTTGTCTGCAAGATTAAGTTCGGTAGACAATTGTTACAGGAAGAGACACGTGCACGTGCATCACAGTACGAGCCAGACACGGTGAAGCTTTTAAAAGCCAGGCCCAGTGGGCAGCAGGGGCAGTGCTAGGGGTTGCCGAGATGGGCCCCACACCACCAAATGTTCCTTAGCCCCCACCTCCCACCTTCCCCCCCCGTTCACTCTCCTCTCTAGCAGGGCAGCACTGCGACGGTGGCCCCCACACCACAGCTCTACTGCCCCCCCCCCCCCCATCCGAGAGGACCTGCAGCACCACGTGGCTATAGGATTACGAGGACATGGCAGTGTGTGGACCTTCGAGTGTTACGGCAGATCGTGAAATCGTTGATGTGGACCTTTGAATGAACCTTTTATACGTTAGGTTCTCTTTTAGGTATAAATATTTCTTGCCGTAATCAACGCACACACACTCCTTAGGAAATGGCCAAACATCCCAAAGCAGAGGGGCCTTCTTGAACAAAAATTACATGAAAGAGAAAACAATGACAGGACGCTACACACATGCACGATCGCACCAATATTCGATGGCAGGACAGTTGAGCCGAAGAGCATTTTTAAAATGCCATTCTTTGGTTTCTCATATTCCCACGTCTTACCGCCTCTTCGTGCAGGTCTTGTGTAGCAACAGTAAGAGACCAATCCAGCAAGAGCCTCAGCCTCCAATGGCTGCAATGTGCCGGGCTGCACCCACGCATCCATCGTGCGCGAGGACATGCCCGGCAAGGCTGCACACGTGACCTCTACGCAAGGACTCCAGAGAGCCACCGAGCAGCAGAGGCAGCAGCAGGAGCAGCCACAGCAATCGGAGGCAGGCACGACCGTAAAAGGCGGATGTGACAAAGACAATGGCAAAAGACCACTACCCCCAGCGCAGGCTGCATAGATGGCTGGGTGCAAGTGCCACAAGCGAGCACCTTTGAAGGCCGGTACGGGACACACAAAGGGGTGGCGTGGCCAGCATCGCGCCCGGTCGCCTTTGTCTCCCCAGTGCAGACGTTTACGCACCACAGCAGGTAGTCGTTACAAGTCGAGTGATATTAGGGGCAGCACGGGACCAGTTCAGATACCGCTCACCACCGTTGTTCGCCGCGACGGGGAATACAACAACTCGGGTTACGACATTCAAAGCACAATGCGCTAACAATAGCGCCACATTAACACGTAGGCTTTCGCGACCAATATCATCCATAAGAGTATTTTTTGGAGGCTAGATCGCGTAAATATATGTGTCATTAAAACCCACCACCACCCGACGCAGCCAACTAGTAAGGGTTGTCACGTTAACAGAACATGCCAATTCTGTTCTGTACGCACTCTGAAAATTCTGAAAGATAGCATTTTCTCTATTCACGCCTCAATGTGTAACCGCCAACGTCCCCACTGCTGCCACCCACGAAAATCTGCAGAATTGGCTGCCTGGCAACAATTGTGACTCTGTCCTTTTTTTAATTAATGAAGAGAAAATGACAGTAATTAATCATGATGTTTATGCAAAATACTCCTTCCGCCATTTCCATGAATTCCCCGGGGGCAGCTGTCAGAATTGCCCAGCTGCAGCAGCAGCAGCAGCAGCGAGTTGCTCATCTGCACGGGAATGCGGAATCACTGTAGCGGCATTTAGACGGCATCACCACCGTAGGGGATGCCGTCGCGAGGAATAAGAGGGACACCGCTGACATCACAATAACAGTCATCTCGACGAATTCCGCTCTTCCGCAAAGGACTCTAGCGTCTGCAGAGCTCTAATATGAAACATGCGGGGGGGGGGGGGGAGGAGGGTGGTGCTGGGGGGGCGCCCGACGGGGGACAAAAGCGAGCGAGAGACGCCGATCTCACCGTGCACTTGGGAGAAGTTCCCATGCAGCCGAGGCACCAGCGCGTGGGAAACGCGCAGCCATCCCTGCAGCTGTGGCCGCCGCCGCTCCCCGACCGCCCGGCCATCGCCGCCACGAGTTTTTGGGGAGGTTTTTTTCTTTTTCTTACCAAGGCGGCGCGGAAGCTGCCGGTGCCGCCCTGCGAGCGAGCGAGCGAGCACCCCGCCACTGCACCCACCATCCAATCACTCAGAAGCCCGGCGCAGTCAATATTTCAGCAGCCCTTCCCTTCCCCGGCAGCCCCGGCACGGCAGTTCATTTCCAGCGGCTCGCACGCAACGCCGCGTCCACCTCCAGGCATCGCGCCGTTTTTTTTTTATCCAATTGCAAAATGTGTCCTGCATATATTATTAATCCGACACCCACCACCCGTTCCGCAAAAATAAAACAGCGCTTGAAAATGTGACACGCACGTGCAGAATACGAATTGGAATTAAACCGTCGCAAAATTATATTTACAGGGCAGCAACCACCGCCGTCGTCCAAATGCCGTCGCACTGCCGCAGGAATTTACGTATTCATACAGTGGAGAGGTGAGCGTTCGGGGCTACTCCGCGGAGACTCGTGCGGACGTTACGGTAATAACGGCGCCGTCAGCCCGCGCCGTTAATGCAATATGCGCGACAGTAAATCAGCGCAAATGCACGCGCGTCAGCCGGGTGATGGACCGCCCGCGTGATTAACCTTTCTTCTCAATAACGCTCGCCTCCATGGACACTGCCCTGCCGTCCCGCAGCAGCCCGGCTCACGCCCTCTCCCTCTCCTCTACCTTGTCCTTCCTCAGACTGCTTCCTTTCCGCCCCAACATCGGCATTTCTCTCCCTCTTGCGCACTCTCTCGTATTTACTTTCTGCGCCTTGTGACGGATGGATCTCGACAGAGCCAGTGACCGTGACCTTCCTTAAATCAAGGTTCCTTCATTTGGCGGCGAGCGTATGCGGCGGCGGTGCAGGACGGTGGACACACGTGGCCGTGATCGTCGTGATGGACGTTATTTTTTGGTGTCGTTTCTTCCGCTCGCTCGTATCCGTGCATCTGCGGCGTTCACGGTTCACATCTTAAACCTGCCTCTTGCCCCCCCCCACAGGTGGAGCAGAGCGGCGAGGTGCAGTGTGCACCGTAACGAAAAGCTCGCTGACCAAAGCCAACGGAACCTGCAGACTTTACACAATGCTAACCCTGACACTGCTCTAACTGGAGTGCTAATACCATATTGGCTATGAAGGTCAAATTTGTTTAAATCATCCCAGTACTTTGCAACCACTTGCAAGCTCACGAGTTAAACCACCGGCACCGCGTTTGCTTTCCCTCGATTACCCACAGAGCACGGTGCCCAACAAAGCGCATCGCATTTGTCAACGCGTCCACACGCGTGTGGCTCGCGAGGAGGACTTGACGAGTTACTGGAGCACAACGCAGTCCCTTATCCTTCTCCTGGTAGCTGCAGCTGCTTGAGAAGTAAAGCCCTCCTCACCCGTCCACTTGTGCGCTCTGTTTAGCCCCGCGAGGGCCGCATGACACCGCAGCCAACGGAGCCGCGCATGAGAGTGGCAGTAAAGCACAATTCTAAGTGCTCACATAAAACTGCCAGGGAATAAACATGTTTTATTGCTAAAGGAAAGAGGTGTAATTGACAGTCACTCTGCTAGCGGTGAAAGAGGCATGTAGGTCAATCATTAGTATTGCATCTGTTTTATCACGGCGTATATAATGCGGGACGGAATCATGCGGAGGCTCGAATTGTCCCGTTGTCACGTGTGTATTTGATGCTTCCCATTTAGAACTGAACCCAAACGAAAATCCAATTTTGCACGTCTCTCTCTAAGCAGCAACTGTGGACAACAACACTTTGATCCATCTGGGTCTCATCAGCATGGCGTAAAGTTGTAATCTTTCCAAAAACTACATGTACACGATGCGCCCTAATGTGCAAATAATGAAACATTTTTCACCGTTTATTATTCCGCTTGTTTACCCAGGAATGCCTCGCCGAGTCTCGTGACCGTTTTTCAAGAGGGTCCTGCCAAGCCTTTGCAGGAGGGGGTGATGATTGCTGTGCAGATTCCACTTGAGGAATTTGTGGTGTAATGTAAAAAATTTGGCAAACATGGACAAAGACGCCGGCAGATGATGGTCGAATCTTGTGAATGATATCACGGGATCTTGTGAATGATATCACGAGATCATTAACGTCCACTGTGCAGCGGACGGCATTGTATTTTGCGGATAAATACACATGCAGTATTAATCAGTGTGGTCGCTGGGTTCGAACCGTCAACCTGCACAACGAGCGTTTGAAAAAGTGGATCGAGCAGGGTCCACGATAACATCCACACCACCGATCAACACGGTCCGGTGCAAAATAAGTTCAACATATGTACATACTCGACACCAGGATCGCCAATATACCTTACGTGTGCATCGCAGATGTGCTTGGCTAAGAAATTAACCACAGGCTCAAACTTTGACCCTACTCGAGGCCTATAGAGGCTGAAAAGGCATGGTGCCATTCGGCTCTAGCCAAATAAAACAAACTACACACACTCCAAAGGATATCATTCAAATGCCCTACAATTCATGGGCAGGGTGGAGTGGTTAATATCTAACAAAGAACGGAATATAAAGGTTTAACATTACAACGTGTAATAGTTTTATTTTAAACCTACCTTTTTGTTAAATGCCAAACCCCAATGAAATAGTTTTCGACACTGTACTTGTTTTTTTTTCCCTCCACACATATTTTTCATATTTTTGTTTCAGGTATAATAATAATTACATCTCGTTTGCGTGGCCTGCCTCAATTGTTCTGTCGATACTCTCACTCTAGGGTCGACTGGACATTTGTGAAAAAGAGCGTTACAGTTCATCGGGTTCCTCCAGTAAAAATACATATTCTGATGCTGGTCTGATTCTGACTCGACTTTTAAACACTCATCCAAATGTGGCACCAGCGTACATCTGAAATAATCATCGATCACGCAAGCAATCTGGCGCGTGCGTAATGAGCACAGTCCATTTCCTACTTGCTCGACGCACGTTAAATGGGTTGGCAAAACATCGCACCGCAGGACCCTCCTTAAACTAAACAGTCAGCGAGGACTTCGAGTAATTAAAGGGCAGTGTTGTTATATTATTGCTCTGTAATTAACACAACCCGTAGAGGGGCTCTCTAGAGGGGCTCATGGTAAGTGGAGGCCCTTACGGCACAAGTGACGTGAGCAAGTAACTTCAGCACCTTTGCCATTGCCTCGTAATGAAGACAGACTTCCCAACACCACCAACAACCTGTTGACTTTACCGAAAGAACCAGAGAGTATGGATTCCTGCAGTCACGAAAGCTTCAAATCTAAAAACAACCTCAAAGCGACGATATGTTGCATTGCGTTTTAAAAGGCGTGCCGTTCGCAATTGGCATAACCTTCCTATGCCAAGTCTCAACAAGTCAGGAGCACGTGCACATCTTGAGACGTTTAGGTTACGTAACTTAGCGCCTCTGAAGTTAAAGTTGTTGTTTTATCGTAGGCTGATGCTCAGCGATTGTGAGAGCTCCTGCAGGCCAACAGTGCAGCTGCCAGGAGCACTCGCGACGCCAGAGGCCACCAGGCCGCATCTGTGCGCAACCCGGTGCGCAGAACTCACCGAGCGGCGAGGCTCTCACTGCACCGGCACCACCGGCGGTTTCCGTCGCGGATGGAATGGCGCGTCACCTCCATAGAACCCTAATAGAGGTCGTTTGGGTTAGATCGCGTGAATATAAACGTTGTGTCGTTCAACCCGCCACCACCCGACACAGCCAATTAGTTGAGGTTCGTCAAGTAAAAACAAAACGTGCCAATTCATTACTAGTACAGCACCCCAGTGTGTTGAGAGAGTAACCCCACAACATTTATAATCCGAGTTACGACGTTTCGCCAGTAATTACAACCAGCATCATCAGGTGATAGGCAGAGCCATAGAACCCTGCCCGAGTGCTGCCACCAGCACCACCGCCACCACGGCCGAGCTAACGACACAGATCCACTCCTAGCTCCTACGACCCACAACAGCACGGCAACTACGACTGCAGACAGCACATATTACAATGCCCACTATCAAACTATCACATGTTACAATGACTACTATTAAACCTTTCAAACGTCAGTTCGTCACTTGGCTCACTTTTAATTAGTAACTGCACCGTTCGAGTGTACTGCACTTATTGAAAGGGAAAGTTGTGGCGCGATTGTTCGTGCTCCATGCTGTGACCCTGGCAAGCCGAGTTTAATTCCCAGCCAATGAATGGGTACAATTTATTATGACAGCACCTACTCAGTGTGAGTAATGGCCTCTTTTGCGATGTTATCAAAATGTCTATACTTGAATACTTTACCTTTTTATATTATTTTCAGGTCGTCGTTAATCTTAAGAAACCGGCCAGGTGGCACAGTGGTCAGAGCGTACAGCTCACAACTGGAAGGTCATTAGTTGAAATCCCTGTTGGGAGTTTACTCAGCCCAATCATCCATGCGTGGTTGATAAAGTAGTACCATGCCACTTAGAGGAAATGTCAACAGTGGTGGTCCTACAGAAATATCCACCATGTGAATGTTGAACTTCCGCCAATGGCTCTAAACAGGTCATCGGCACCACCACACACTCAATTCAGTGGGAAACAACTGTCACTTGTTTCGAATAACTCCAGAAAATGACAATTGCTTTATTTTCACCTTAGCGCATTTTCCAAAATCCCTCGCACAAACATACATTTTTAGTGTTCATTTGAGTGCAATTTCTTTGCAAGATCAATAAATGATATATCCAATTATGCTTAATTCATGCAAATGTAAAAGGTAAAAAATCAACAGAGACTTACAAACTCTGTGTGCAATTGTGACAATCAATCACACGCATATTTAGCAGTGCCGGTGAATAATTATATAGTAAATAAACAATCGAACGAATTAATTCCGTATTTAAATGCCAGAGGCATGCGCATATACCGTGACTTGAATTAATAAAATGAGATGACCGTGTTTTACCAGAACTGTGGCCGAGTGAACCATAGTTCAATGTGATCCGCAGTGGAGACTTGCCACGAAAGAAAACGGCCCACAGATGGAAACTCATAAGAAATGCATCAGTTCATACTGATGTTTTTTTATCTGTTTAATACCTCACTTGGGAAGGCAACCTGTAAAAAATGGTATTTTTAAACCATACATCACAAGAATGTGTCTTCTAGGTGTGATGTAACGCACATATGCCAAATAAATTATTGCAATAATAATATGTATACGTAGTCATAATAATAATTGCAATAATTTACGGCCCAATGTTAATTCATTCCTGCATGAAGGCCTCCCCATGCCGTGTGGCACAAGGAGGTCACTCATCTCTGTGGGGGATGGTGAAGGGAGGCCAGGCCCAGGGCTAGTTCATATATCACTCTCCGCACTCCTCGTGTTAACCATGGCCGAGAATCTAACTCATGCTGCTGCGTTCATAGTGCAGTGCACTGAACACCGAGCCACATTATCATAAAGTATCATGCCTATGTGAAATATTGCCCTGTGGCAGATTAGTCCGCGAGAAACCCTCCTCATGTCAGCTTGTTCCAAGTCAACAATGGGCTAAGAACTCTCATTCCAATGGCCATTCCAAGTAGGTGGTGGAAATTCCCCATTCTCATTGAAGACGCCAGTCTATCCATACGATGATTACATATTACAAAGTCGTAGACTGTTGCTGTTACTCAATTGGGATTCGACACCGTAACATCGTAGCATCGGCCAGATTGAGAAAACCTGTGACCGGACCCTCCTGAATAATAATCATGGCAATGAGGCTTTCCTGGGTAACAAAAAAACAACGCATTCTAATAACATTAACGTAAGCACACACACACCGAGTATGTGTGCACCCTGAATACAAATCGTTTTGGTTCTGTGCACGGTGGACAATAAGTCCCCATACCCTTGTCTTTAAAAACTAACATTATTCATTGTGAAGCAAGGGTACAGGACTTCCCGCCCACGGTTTCATACATTAATGTAGTATGCAGTTGTAAAGTCCCATCCATTTAGCTGCACACCAGATACACTCATGCATAGTATGGCATGTGCATGGCATGAATGGTAGGAGCTGTGGACGGTGTGGGGGTGGAGGCTTTTATCCAGCAGTAGATAGCCAATGGATGGTGATGATATCGAACACAGATAGAGTCTAGTCTATTGAAGGTGGATGCATACACAGCTCTGGATTGTAGAGCTACATCTCGTACATCCAGACGATGGGGTAATCGAGTGATTGATGTAAGTTGTGAAGCTCTCGTCGAGTGGTAGGGTTATAATTGGACGTTTGGCAAACAAACGCCCTCGTCTATGCTTAACCCCAGAACATCGTAAAACCAATGTTTCTAAAGGCCTGGAGCTCGACTGAATTCACTCACGAGGCAGAATCAGCCGAAGGTTCTCCTCCGTTGCTTTGCGTCTCGCGCTCAACACAACCAAGAATCCCTCCCGTGCTGAAAGCAGGGAACTTCACCTTCCGTGGAGTGCGACACTAACGTCGACAGAAAGCCACCAGAGCCACGATCGCCAACATAAAAGTGGCAAACAATTCACTTCCACATTTATGACCGTCCATGTTAATAAAAAAATGTACACATCCCGTCCGGGAGTGCAAACTTTCAGCAGCGTTGGTTCAACAACAAGCGGATTCTCTGGGACGGTCTGGCATGTCTCGTGCACAGCCAGGCTTGGTTGAATGTTGACTTACTTTCATGACTGCAGGAATTCATATTCTACGGTTATTTGGGTAAAGTCACGTAGATGGAAAAAAAAGTGAATGAAAATAAAAAAAATGTCGACTCTAGCCTGGTAGGTTTGGTTCAACCAATTCTGGAGAACTGCCAGATGATTCATAGACAAAGACCCCTCTCTCTCTCTTAAATATGGTTCCTAGTTATATGCAGGTCAGCATACACATAACCACACACGCCGCAGGGCCAATGCCATTGGCAATTGCCGGCAGACGCATCCTGCGCGGCTCATGAGTGAGCGTGGAGAGTTAGAGAGACGCGTTTAGCGGTGTCAGCATACAAGCAAAACTCCGTTCTGTTTGCACATACAACGCACAGCCAGAATGTAGTCCATCAGCCTCTTGCTTCTCCAGACCGACATTACACCACCAGCGTTTAAGCAAAAAAACGTCTGGACCGGGTTCGACCTTCTTGGTCTCATCAGCAGAGATGGGCTTGTTAAACAAACGCTGATGGATAATATTGGCAGGATCTCTTCATGAGAGCGATGGAGCCCCGTTCGCGTGTCTATATAGAGATGGTGGTGATTGTTGTTGCTTGCGTGTGGGCAGAATGTCAATGGCACAGGTGGTGCGACTTTAGCATGTGGATGGGTGCAAGCACGGCGGCATCGGTATGGGCGAGTACTGGCAGAGAGAAGCACGTGTATTTAGAGACGCAGTCCAGAACGCCATTGCTATTCCCCAACTGTGTAGGATGCGCCCCGGGTCTCGTCAGATCTCGGAAGCTAAGCAGGGCCGAGCCTGGACGGTGCCATGGACGGGTGACCGCCAGGGTGCACACAGTGTGGTGTGCGGGGCTACTTTGACAGCAGAGGCCACACAGGAAATACTGTCCGTATAGTGCTATACTGTCCTGTACTGTACTTCTATGCTCGCGCGTATTTGCTCCCTTCTTCTTCTGACCGTCGTGAAGTATGGCCAAAGACTAAAGATCCCCCGTACAGCCTTAACAGACTGTTGGGGCAAGTGCTGTTAGCGATCACCTATGAAGGCCGGCACGGCACACGATGGGGTGGTGCGGGCAGCACCCCCTGCAGCCTTTGTCTTCCCGGCACATGCGTTTACACATTGACCGACGTACTCATTTAAGGCCGAGTTGACCTAGGGGAGGCACGGATAATCGCCACTGCAGCGCAGAGCAGCGCAGCAGTTCGCTAACCGCTGCGCCACCGCTCCACTCCATCGACGCGCACGCCACTCACCTGCAGCTCCGCTCTCCGCATCACTCGGAGCCGCCTCTTCGCATCCAAATCTTCTACTCCGGAGACGAGCCCTCGTCACTCCCATCACCGACAGACACTCACACTCACACCCCTACGCCCACACACACACTGACACATACACACTCACTCACACTGATAGAGACACGCAGCGGCAGTGGCACCAGCAACCCCATCCATCCCTCCTCGCCTCCCACCCCACTCGCTCCCTCTCTCTCTCCTCTCACACTCTCTCCCCCCCACTCCTCCTTCCTATGCAGATTACTGGAGGAAGGGCAGTTTCCGATGCTGACTCCCACCTCCTGACGATTAGATGCGGCAATTGTTTTCTCGTATCGTTATTGCCGTATCGTGTGCGCGCTCTTTGTGCGGCTTTTTTCGTTTAACCGGTTTCGACATTCTGGATCTCATCAGCAGAGCCGGGCTTGTTAAACACAGGCTACTGACAGGAGCCACGTTCGCTCCGCCGTTTATATAATCAGCCTGAACGTAATCTGCAAATGTACATGTGTAGCCTCACTGTCTTGTATCCACTGCTGGATGAGGACCCCCACGCCGTGCGTGCGCGCAGGAGGGGTTTTCATGACAAGGACCATACAAGTACAGTACAATATCGGGTGCCGCTGCACTGCCCTCTGCGACTAAAACAGCCCGAACGCGAGCCCGGCTCAAGGCTCCTTGCGAGATGTAACGAGATGCGACGAGATCATCGGGTGCATTGTGGGTGACGAGATCACCAAAACTTCTACTATAATCTACGCATGGCGACTCATGTCGATTCTTACACAGCGCGTGTTTTCCGATGCATTGATGACGAGACGTAACAATCTATATTCACTAATTCTTCAACACATTCACAATAACTCTGCCTGATAATGAAATATATAAAATAGGCGACGTTTCGGGCGACGGCCCTTCTCCATCTCGCAATGCGCTCTTGTACTGTATTATGCTGCCCCCCGATTTAGCACGGTTGGCTACGTACGGCGCGGAAGAAGTTCAACATACCCTCACCCGCACGAAGCGTGCGGTGTTGATGATCATCATCACAGTAGCTGCGGCCGGGCTGAGTGTTCAATGAGATGTGAGGAGGCCAATCAGGGAGACGTTGCTACAGGTGAGCCTCGATGCGACACAATGGTGTGCGTGCAGCCTCATCCAAACCAATCGGAATGCTGCACACCCTTGTGCGTTATTAAAGCTCTTTGTTTCCTGGCGGCGCACTCATAGTTCCAGCTGCGACGGGCTTCATTGTGACGCACACATCTGATAAAGGAGAATGTTGTGGGCGGGGAGGACTCGGGTGAGCGAGCAGGTAACATCGGTAGAAGGGAAGGGGTTGAGGTAGGGATGGGACAGGTGTCGGAGACGCCACCACCACGCTGGGTATCCCACCTCGGGGGGGGTGGAGACACCTGGGACAGTGCTCACCTGACCGTCTGTAGACTGTACAAGCGTGCACACAACTACAGGGGCATGCCAGGCGCAGTAGGCGCAGTAAATCATCACCGCTCTTAAGACGGAGGGTGTAGTGGCTTTCTACCCACCCTCCTCCGCAGTCGATGTGCATACAAATTAAATATGTTACAGCCCTTTGTCAATCCACTGCTGGGTGAAGGCCTCCTCCTGCCGAGCCAAGTTGTTTGACCAACGTTCACCAAACGTGATCGAGCTATGTGTGTATACACGTGCCACGTCATTATACCGCATATGGCTGCGAGGTCACCACGAGATGGAAGTCCACCTGCCGATTCTGTATATACATGTGCGGACCTCTGAGTGTGTTGCTTCCTCGTATGTTTGTATATTTCTTTCATATCCAGATACTTCGGTTTCATTCCACATGCCCAACGCTCACCGATGGTTCACGCACTACACTATGAACCCGCCACCTGGGGTTGATTCCCAGCCACCGCTAACATCAGGAGGGAGTGATTATCTAAATTAATCCTGGGTGCATTCCTCCGCACCAAGCCGCATTAGCCAGTGTGGTAAAGTATGGTTAAATACCCCCACGACCGACACGGTATGGGGAGGTGGATTGACAAAGCGCTGGCGGTGCTTCGTGATCGTTGATGGGGGTGTGCGCAAGTGAGCAGAGACACCTGAGCACGTGGGCACACACGGGCATGGTGAGCGCGAGAACGCTTGCGCAATGCTGTATTGGTCATATTGGTATCCACGTTTACTGTATTCATACAGGAGACCCTAACGTGGTCCAAACGAGGTCAGGGTTCCAATTCGCCAAATTCAAAATTCACATCGCCGATTACTCAATTTGAAACTCTACACGGAAACCATCGCCCCCAATCGGTTACCTGGTTGAAGAAAATAACCTTAAAACTATCGGGTGGAGAACGAAACAGTGAACTCTATCCAAATTCAAAACGTTTTACATTTCTATCCCAAAATGTTTGGGAGGGAACAACGTGAAAATTAGTGTTTCAGCTTTTTGTAGTTATTCAACGTTACCGCTCTCCCAAAACATCGTTCGAATTTACATCAGGAACTCAGTGACAATTGTCGATGAGTATTGCACAGAGAGAACTTGGGGCATGTCAGAATCAGGCACGTGGCCGTGTGGGTGGGTAGGAGGGGTGGTGTAAAGCCTATACAAGTGTCAATTTAGTCATTATTGTAATAACTATTCGCAGCCACTCGTCAATTCACTGCTTAATAAAGACCTCCGAATGATCTACAGTATGTTGAACTTCTTTCACGCCGTACATAGCCAACCGTGCTAATCAGGGGCGCGGAGGTGCGTGTGTGTCAGTTCTGGGTGTTTGACCATACTTCACCCGTGCCGGCTGGTGAACGGTGGGCGGTGTGAAACGTGGGAGATGTCGAGGGCGAGGTTGGTTCAGATGTCGCTCGCCACTCGCGCTCACCGTGGAATCAAACTCGGGTCACTGGGTTCATAGCGCACCGATAATGACAATCACCTGCACCGAATGCGTACACGCATTACATCAATAATTAACTACAAAGAATAAAATACAAACTAATGAGTTAGCCGTGAACCTCGTAGCATGCAAGAGAATATCAAAAAGAGCGTGCCACGGTGTGCATTTGTGCACGTATATGTCGGTGTTGCGTGAATGTGTGTGCGGTGGAGTGGGAAGCGGTAGTGTAGTGGTTAGTGCACTGGGCAAAGTGCAGCAGTCCTGGGGCTCCCCGAGGTTGACTCGATCTTAAATGAGAACTGTACCGAGTGCGGTGCGCAAACATCAGCGCTGGGGAGACAAAGACGGCCGGGCACGGCGCTGGCCGAGTTGCCTACATGGGGTCCGATATGCGTGCGGGAATAACATCAACGGCAATTGGTATGCGATCTTGTCCATTGCCTCCCCTGGGTTATCCCAGCCGTACTTAAACGGTGCGCGACGCACATCGGCAGCACCGGGGCCACAGGTGTTCGGGCGTGGGGCTGTCGCTCATCGTCCTCTCGTGCCAATAGGCGCTCGCAAACAGCTGCTCTGCACCAACAGTCATTGAGCGGAGGTCTCCGCGGTGCAGTGTTTTGTGCGTGCTCAGTGCACGACTTGCAGCAGCAGCAGCAGCGGCGGCGGCAGCAGCGGCGGCGTGGTGACGCAAGCGGCTGCTGCGAGGCGCAGCGCCAGCAATGCGGTGCACGTGAGCGCGGCGTGGTGACGACGACGACGTCCTGAAGACGCCGCAGAGAACAATAGCGGCCACGGAGACAATGCGCACGACGCTTGAACATCTGCCGACGCATCATGCGCTCTTTACGAATATCCCCGACAAAAACATGGAACCTTTCCGACCCTGGCTTAGTTGCACATTTGTAATTTTAGCCCGGCCACACGCGCATTGTACATGCCCGTGTCCTCTCTGCCTGTAGCCGGCAGATACACGATACACGGCGCTACACGGATGCGCTCGGCTCATTTCTGGCACGGAAACCCGGGATATAAATAGAGCCACTTGGTTACGAGTCCATCTGTTAATTAGAGGATATTTCTTCAACAAAGCGCTGGCTGCGCGGCTGACACTCGTGCACTAAGTCAAGACGTTTAATGAATAATCAGTTACATAATCGAGATTTATAGCACATTTCTGAACTAGTTAGTAAAAAAAGGCGACGTTTTGTCCAATGGCCCTTCTTCATAACAGAGACAAGGGGGCAATGCCTGAAACGTCGTCTAATATGAATACTGTCTCTGTGTTCCTCTTTAGGGCAGTGTTATTGACGACTGTGTTGAGGTTTTGTTATTGGTGCCTGTCTATCATGGCCAATACCCAGTCTCAAAAGTATTTTGGCTTAACTCGTAAACTCACAAGGGAGGTAAAGAACAAAAGAGTCTGGCTGAATTCGGTTCGTTTACCTAAATTTTTGTACCCTGAGAATTCCATGACGGGACGGCAGCCAAGAGGTCAGACCCCAATGTTTGGGAGGGCACGACCTCCCCATGACGGTAAACACCGCGCGTGAGACGTTTGCCGGGCAGAGGGGGCGACGAGACGGCAGCTGCGCCGCGCTGCAGGCGCACGGCAGCGGTGCCAGCACGTGCGCAGGCCTCGTGCGCGGTGTCTCCCGCAGCCCGAGGCGCGTCCCCCGGACCCTGAGAACATTCGCCACGTTGTCCTGCGCCGCGTGTGCACGCACGCGTGCGAACGCTCGGCGATTCGTTATCAGAGAAACCCCTCCGACTGCAGACCCCCACCCCTACCCCCCAGAAAACCCCCGCACATTCCCTTCACTCTGCCCATCAGCAGATGTCTGCGGGGGGGGGGGGCAATCCATGCATCGTTTGCCAATTCGAATGGGAGAAATATTGGTAAATATAACGGAAGGGTTGGAGTGCGTCAGTGCACAAAAGCCCGCGGTCAAAGGTCGCCCGTGCTTTGCTGCACCGCGCCCCAAGCCACCCAATGTCCGCGTGCTGCGACGGAGCGGGGTTCGTCGCGAGCGGGTGAAGGTGCCACAGTCAGTGGCGAGCGAGCGAGCGAGTCAGAGAGCCAACCGCGTCTATTTCTGCACGAGCCTCGAATCAAGTGGCTGACTGGGGCCGAGACGCGGAAGTTTAAGGGGTGAGGGGGGGGAGCGCGTGTCCACGTCACAGTGGCCCGCGGCTCGGAGGCCGCGGCAGTGATGGATAAGCGCCGTGACCCCCGTGCGCCTCTCTGCCGGGCGGATATCACAAACAGGCGGCGTCTCTGCTGTGATCGGCTGACCCCGGCGGGCGAGTGAATGGATCTCTGTGCAGTTTTGACGCGCGCGTGCGGACACGTGCACGCGCGGCGTATCCGCTGCCCTTCGACGCCCGGTCTCGTCATAGGAACGTGTGTACTGGGTTCGAGCGCGTGCGTGGTGCGTATGTGTGTGCATGTTGACCCAAAAAGTCTGTTAAGGCTATGGGTGGGGGTGGATCTTTGTCTTTGTGCATTCCTATCGTGTGGCGTCATGTCATGTGCGCTGTTGTTTGTTTGTTTGCGCGCGTGCCTTTATTTGACCGTGGCGTCATTTGTGTTTGTGTCCCATTGCTTTGAAGTGAATGCGAGCTCGGGGTACGGTCCCCTGCTCTGTGGACGAATGATAAATGTGGGTGATGTGTGTGTGTGTCCGTGTAGCAAAGACAATGAGCGTGGCGTAGCGGGTTCGCGCGCTGCGCTACGAGCCCGCGACCCGAGTTCAGTTCAATTCCCGCTAACGGCCACCAACACCAGTGACGATTATCTGAACCGGTCCTGGGCCTCCCCTAGGTCGAATCAGCCTCAAATGAGTACCTGGTGCGGTGTGTAAACATCGCCACTGGAGAGACACAGGCTGCCGGGCGTGGTGCTGGTCACCCACCCCTCGTGTGCCGTGCCGGCCTTCATAGGTGCTACTCGCTCACAGTACTTGCCCAAACACTCTGTTAAGGCTACACGGGGGATCTTTGTCTGTGTGTGTGCGGCGCACGTGTGTGTGTGCGTGTGTTCCCCTGACCCACGTGCTTGCCCACGCTTGTTATTCCGGGTATTTTTTGTCAACAAAATGCACACGGCCGTGGCAAGTTGCCATGGCTAATTTGAGGCATCAATTCGAAAAGAAAAGCTAAACAAAAAAAATTAAACTAAGTACTAAGCAGATTGATGGCACCAATGGAAAGTGTTTGTGCACTCAACGTAAAATAGAGTTTGTAGACTTTGTGTGTTGTTTTCAGCATTCACTGCTGCGGATTGTCATTGGCGCTGTATGATGACAAGTGGTGTGCCAAATAATGATCAAGATGCATAGCATAATACGTATGTATGTGGAACTTCTTTCGCACCGTACGTAGCCAACCGTGCTTATCGGAGGTGCCGGGAAGAACAACAAACCCAACACAAAAACAGTTCTAAAAATACAATTACAAAAAATCATCATAAAGTGATACAAAGTCTGTAAGCCGAACAAATCAAACTCTGTTTGCCCTTGATTGTGCCAAATATTTACCAATTATTATGTAATTGAATCATCTGGATGTCTGTGTTGTTAACTCACACATGAAGGGGGAAAAGTACAAATATAAATAAATCGCCGCTTGCTAAGCATTCTATTGATTATTATTTTTATTTAACACAACTGCACACCCACGTTTCCAGCAGAAACTCCAAATAAGCCTTGAGGCCATCGGGGCTCATCTCCTGGTTGCAGGCAGTGTGGTAATTCCACATTCCTATGGCAGGGGCGAGTCTGTCCATAGTGGCACTCATTTAATGTTGGATGTAAAACGAGGAAATCAAACGTCATCAGTTAGGTGTCAACATTTCCCAATGGAATTACGTATAAGCTGGCAACAACCCATCAAGACAGCGAATACTTCACTTTTCAATATGTCCCACATTCTTCACAACCACAATCCCATTTAACATTTTTGAATGAACAGGGAATTTTTATTTTGTTCATCAAATATCACTGAACGGAAATTGATGACGTTGACCCGTGAACAGGAAGCGCAGGAAACGAGGATGGTTAACCCGCAGGTCACTCCTCGTTCATGTTGGGAAAATGTGGCACAGCGATGGTTTAGTCAGAGCCGGCGTTGTCTGCAGGCAGAGTGGGTGATGCTCCCCCACCCTCTCCCCCCACCGCCTTCACCCAACTTGGTTCGGCTCACGCCTCGCAATAATCTACTCAATGTCAGCAAATGTGATGGCGGTTTGGAATAGTGTAATCGAACATTACGGCATTTTTGTTTTACAAACATGCCGACAGGAGGGCCGCGACATCCCGTGAAAGGGACGCAATAGCGGCGCTTTTCACACCACGATGTCTCTGCTTAACGCATCATCACAAATCTCCCGCGGTCTCCTTGATGTTCATCTCGAGAGCATCACTCCCAGTCCCAACCCCCCCCCCCCTCTGGTTCTGTCAGGAGGCCAGACAGAGACCGACGCGTGTGTGTGTGCTGGGAAATGTGTTTGTGTATTTTTACGGGGTTTTTTTCTCTTCAATCTGTGCATGAGGTAATGTTTTGCAGCAATTGGGCACACAGAGGGGTCCCATGTATCCCACGAGCAGTGCATCGCCCTGACTAAAACAAACGTACATCTCTCGGGAATTTTCCACGGAACATCGTCCATTCTACCGCTATACTCAACCGTGCTACATTTCCCCACGTCTTCAAAACAATATGCCGCACTGTGTGTATTAATGCCGTATATCAAATCGCTTTCACAGTCGAGGGCTAAGTGTTTAACAAGTACGTAATTCTCAAAACTATTTCACCGGAGTTGGCCGCGCGACGCTCAAGGGGCTCAGCCCGAGTCAGGCCCAGAGGCGGCGTGACCGAGATCCAATCCGGATTTGAGCCACCTGCGATTAAACCGGGCTCTCAACTTGTGGCGAGTTCATTGCTCTCGTCTTGGAACACATTGTCTACCAAAAGAAGAAAAATAAACCCCACCATTGAATTAGGTTATTCGTTAAATTAAACTTATTTCAACGGTTAGAGTTGTGAGGAATAGTATATTTGCTATTCAACGAGAACACCATTTGCAGGGAGGGCATCCACAGGTGTGGATAAGGAGTCGACCGGCATGACTTGAGAATAAGCCGGTAACCCTTCTTGAGTCATCTCCATCACACGTGGTGCACGACTGCTAAGGATTAGAATATGTCTCATAACACTGGGAAAGTCGCCTGCATCGCAGCTTCCCCCCAACTAAACGAATCACCGCCGTGCGCGTGCAGCCTCATCTCGCTCTCAACTCGGCGTCCCGTCCCACAATAGGCACTTCCTGCTGTCATCATTAGCATTAATAATTATTATGAAATTACGGCAACGTTCAACGGAGATGTAGATTTTTCAAAAACAAATAAATAAATGTCTGCCCACAATCACTTTAATTTGGGTCGGGCGCGGTGCTCCGTGCGCTATAAGCCGATTAGACCTTAGTCACGGATCGTTAGTGCGTCCACAGTGCGGGTGGGGTAAGAGGCGTTCTCTCGCTCGGGCCTGTGAACGATGTCCCTCGCCGCATGACTGCCTCCTGAGAAGTTTGCCAAGGGGAGCCAGGCGGGCTCTTATCGAGGACGTTCATCGACTCGGCCCCCTCGCCGAGCTGCTGAAGGAAGAAACAAAACCGGGACCCAAAACAATTCCCCAGATAGCTCGCACAGCTAAGTATGCAGTGAGGCCGAAATAAAAACGTGTTGAACGCAGTTCAGTGTTTCAATGTAACAGCTGTAGAGTGAAGCTTCTTTTTTTTACAAAGCCATCAAAGAAAGAATGCGATTAAAGCGGAACATAAAATATTGACAAAACAATAAAAGGGAGGGGAAGGAACGGGTCGCGTGTATATTTTCGGCACGCTGCCACACTCTGCGCAGCATCGCGGGGGGCCCAGGAACTCACCCGAAAATAGAGGGGGTGGGGGGGGGAGAGAAAAGAACCCATTGATTGCCGAGAACGGCACTCACTGCATAGAAACAAAACGATGGGGGTAAAGAGTGGAGCTCTCAAGATCGAAGGGGGGCCCTGTTGTTCTCTGGCCATCCAGTAGGTGATGTCATCGCGACAGAGTGCAAGAGGGCGCAGGACAGGGAGAGAAAGAGCCCTTGACAATAAGCGAACGCTTATGCAAAGAAGTGGTGAAGAACCGCGTGGCTCTGTAACGGAGTGTAATAAAACGTGACTACAGCAGAGGCAGGGGCATACTGGAATACTTCAAATCCCCACAGTGCTTTTTTCATTTCCACGTAAAATTATTAGCATATTTACAGCATTCTCCCGCTGTAATCTTCAGAGAATGAGCACTGGAAAATAAAGCGCTCAGGTATTCATCCTGCCTTTACCCACCTGCCAACTCCGTTGCTGCTCTGGCTGAGTTGTGATGCCTTGCACTCTCCTAACGTGGCGATGTGTCTGCAGATGACTCGGCAACATTGCCGGTCTGCTCTGCATTATTTCTTCCTCTGACGACTCCGAGTCCGTGCCTGGTGGCCTTTCAGTTGGATTCAGCTCCGGGTTTGCAGTTGAGGATGCGAGCGCTGGATTGATTTGACGGCACGGTTCGTGATGATGTCATGTTCGTGGCTGGCTCTGAAGGACGCTCCACGGAACGGGCTCTTTGTGTGCGGTGTGAACGCTGCGGCTCACCCCGAGACCAACTGAAGCTACAGGAGGGCCTCCAATAACCCTTGAGGCCGAGCACTTTGACCCACAAATTCCTCCCATGTTTTTGTAAGGACACTAACCTTAACATTGCTGCAAATTATTAAACAAACCGTTATTATTCGAACCAGTATCGAATGGTCAGGATTTGGGATCTTATTCTTTGTGAGTTGGTGCTGTTTGGGAAAAATGTGAGCCTGTCCTGGTGTTCATGGACAAGTGTCGCAATTAGCTACTCAATGATGACCTGGTTTATCGATTAAAATAATGTTTCATACTCATGACGCATGTATAGAATTGTGCGTGTGTGATGATGTATTATATAAAACATACATTGAACGTAATGGTATGGTTATGTTACACTTGGGGTGAATGGAGCGAACTAAACTGTACAAACAAGACAGAATAAATGAGGAACAATTCAAAACAATATGGTAAAAACTAAACTAAAAGAGGATGGATTCTTAACTCAGACTGCGACAATTCATCAACTCACTTGGATGAGACCTTGAAACATAATTTAAATACAGCCGTACATTTTAACCTCATAGTTTTAATGACCCCTAGTTGACATTTGACATTCAATTGCACGTGCTCATCATGATGGTGATCTACTACACACCAATAGTAGACTTCCAAGAGTAGTCTATCAAATACATTGATCGATTGTTTCATAAAAAAAAGAGTCCTTTAAAAATGGTGAAACGCCTGGCACCAATCCTCGAAAACGCAGGGCAGCTCACCACCGCTCCCTCCCACCGTCACCCCAAAAGGCCCATCGGAGTGCATTAGCTTCTTACAATATTAATGCACGGCCAATAGTTAGTTCACTGCTGGATGAAGGCCTCCACACACGGCGGGCCAGTCACGGGGGGGGGGGGTAATAACTTCGCCACAATGGTCAGTACGCGTTTAGTAGAGATGGTGGTGGTAGGGGAGCCACGGCCGATTCAGATATCACTCGTCACTGATGCTAGCCGGGGCCGGGAATCAAACTCAGCTCGGTCAGTTTCACAGACAATGCGTGCATTACCAACGCATGATGTCTTGTAATAGTTATCTATTTTTGTGTTTGAACATCGAAACATGTTGACACATTTTTTGGATCACCACGTTGGTTAGTTGGTGAGGGTTGGTTAACGAAAGGCACAGGGCCGGTTCATACATCACTCGCCATTCAATGTGAGACGTAGCCTTGAGTCTAAGTAAAATCGCCAGGTTAACGAAACTACAGTGCCTCCGCTGCCCCACTGATCGTGTTTAATGTACCATGTTTGTCTTCAAAATAAGGTCTATTTCGTTATTTGATTATGATAATCATTATTAAAAACACATTGCTTTCGCACGAGTAATCGCATCATATAGTTCAAAAGATCACTGCGTGTCAGACGAGTGGATATTACAGAGATGAATCAAGACTCAATGGAGGCGAGGAGGACATCGTGGGTTTGTGAGTAAAGGACATTCTGTGTGTGTGTGTGCGTCTCTGACAATCACACGCAGGAGTGCATGTGCGTAGCGGGCACTCGGCCTGGCATCTCAAGGCCACGCGACCGCCCTCTCCATAATCTGCCTCTTCTCCATCTGTGTCCATTGAAACAAATAATAATAACGCAGCCAGACAGCAGGCATGTGCTAACGATCCCTGCCATTGTCCCGTCATGGAGCTGTTCCGTTTCGAATTAAGCGAGGAATGCATCTAATACAATCAACCTCTTTCTTCAAACAATAAGCGCTTCTAAACAGCTTTATTAGTAATCGGGGCCAAGCATACATGCCATTTGCCTCACTTCGGCAGTAATCTATTCAACAACTTAACGGATTAGGCTCACCACTAATGCTTGATCAGTTTGTTTCAAAGCCATCAGAGCCGAGCTGTCTCTCTCTCCCTCTCTCGCTCTCTTTAATTGGCTTTCCTTCGCCCCGAGATGCGGCTGTTTATAGCGCCAGCGATTGTTTATCTGGAACTCGAATCTCCCCGTCTGCGCGTGGTTCAGGTCCGTGCGAGCAAACAAGAATTAAGGACAAGAGTGCGGTTTAATGGCCATGTTGTTACATGTTCATTCTGGGTTTAAAGGCCAGAGGTCACTGACCTGGCCGACTCAAGCAAACGCTCAGAAAATAATTGGTTAACAACCGAGCACCGCTAATGGCCAGTTATCAGCATAACAGTGGGGACGCCACTCACAACAAATCGGCAAACGCACAAATGAAATGCGTAAATACATGAGCGGGGAGAAGGCCGTCCCATCTGCGTGCCGAGCGCTTTGCTCCGAGGTCAAGATAGCTTCCTTGCAGATGAAAAGATCTTCTGACAATAGGTGACGTGTTAAACGCCTCCGTTCACGCGTCGCCTTCGCTCAAGGAGGATCCACTGCGTTGAAGTTGAAGTGGTTTATTATTGAACTGATCATTTCTCTTTGATGCATGTTTACATTACAACGACGTAAGTGAGCGAGATTGGACGTTTGTTACCGCGCACTCTCACAGGTCCAGTCAGTCAGGGACGTGCGATGAATATGCACTTATTCCAATTAAGCTAAATTTAGGGTGTGCGGGGCTTCGATGTTGGGTTTGGCGTAACTAACCGAAGGGTCTGTGAAGCACCACTCACTTTACCAGATGAACGTGCGGCATTCTGCCCTGCCACGTAAACATACAATTAGGCTTTAGTTCCGCAGCATATGGAGCTCCGTGAGCCATGTTTTCCAGCAATATCTGTTGAAACAGGCAAAACTCTGAACCCCGTTTTGTGGTTTTTGGAGTCACATCAGCAGCCACATGTTCTGCTGTTGAATCAAACCGAAATTATTGTTCAGATATTCTACCAATGATGACTGAGTGCAAATATATAACACAGCCAGTATGCAAATACGCACTTTGTGGCAGTGGGGCATTTAATGACTGTACTTCTGCATTTATAAGAATAAAACAGACAGCAGGAGGCATACAAATTACTGTTTATCGGAAGGTTATTAAAGCCCTAAATCACGACCCCGCGCCCGCCCCACTTGTCTGTCTGATGCGTTTGATGCGATCAAATTAAAACGCCGCTGTCTGACGTATCGGGGGGGGGGGGGTAACAGTTGCAGCTGATAGGCCCGGTGCGTTTTTAATTGTTCGGTGTGAAAATGCGCCGAGAGTCAAATAAAACCGCCGCTCTGCGGGCATCAGAAGCCGAGCTCGCGGTGTCCGCCTGGATTTACTCGCAGTGTCTGTGTATGCCCACAGGACTGACCATCACGGTAATTAAACCTCCATCCAGCGGAGAGAAACGGCCACTGCGGGGATATGCCACGCACAAAGGGGAGAAAGGATGTGCAAAGCCGGGGCCAGACCCCTCCTCCACCGACGATACCCACGAGAGCGAGACCCCTCCTCGCTGACACCCATCCCTGTTCTCCCGCACGGCTTCCCCTTCGCAGCTTATCGCTCCCTTCCTCCGACACCCCCCCCCCTCTTGTTCCCTGCTTTGCATCTCGGGTCGGAGGAGCACAGATGTCGGCAGGCGCCCGACAACAGCCGCCGCCGCCTTTTATCCGAGGGCGGCGCTGCGCACTCGCCAACAGCCGGCCACGACAATCGACTCATCAACGAAATGAGGCCCCATTGTCCTGCGACTCGGGGGGATGTCCCCCTCCCCCGCTCATCCCCGCACCCTTCCCCCTACTCCACACGTCCACACCGTTTGTTGGGCCCTGCTTGGCCCTGCCATGACTAAGTGGGTTTGTTTGTCTGTCGATTATATGGACCGGCCACAGATACATTCTGCTCTTCCTCGCCCCCCCCCACGCTCCTCGCCCCACACCAATACAAAAGCAGGGCTTGGCAGTGCCAGCTGTGGCTGGCAGAGACGACCCAGAGGTACAGATGGGCGAGGCGGCGGGGTGGAAAGGACACGCGGCGACAGTGGAAAACGAATTTAATAAAAAAAAATGCATTCACGTAACACACAAATGTGTTACGATGTTAATGTGTACGTGCATACTGTGTAAAGTTATGTTTAAGTTGGCTACAGGACTAATATATGCGATATTGATACATTCACGTATATATTATAACGAAAACGTAAGATCTAAATTATAAGGAAGTGCTTTTTTAGTGCTGTATAAGTACCCATCAAAGGAAATGTCACCACATGCATGAAATCGTGTGGTGACATTGTGGTGATTTTTATTCAAACCACTTTACTACGGCGCGTTCACCTGGAGCCTGGAGAGTCGGGGGAGCTAAATGTAATTTGTATTTTAGCGATGACACAAACCTCCTTGCCCACTTGGTTCATTACGGAGACGATACACAGTCAGAGCTGAGCTGCTGTTATCGACGACAAGGGGGCTTGGAGTCATCTCGTCGTATTTAAAATAACAATCCAAATGTGTGTTTGTTTCCCTTTCGACGTTCCTCCGTTTTGCTGAAAACCCCGAATCCATCGGCACACTCGCACACGACGCGACACCTCGATCGGATTGGCTGCGTCGGGTGGTAGAGGCGAACGTTAAAAATGTACATGATGACTGCATGACGATCTAACATTCTAACCTAACAGAAACGAATCATGAATCATACCGGCGGTCAAGGCCCACGTATAAATGTAAGTCATTATTGACGGTGCAGCGGTTCAAACTATATTTGGAACAAATATACTTCAGTTCATGCTTATGACTAGAAAAATCCAAAAGCAACCTGTCACATGTTGCTTTCATTCTCAGGCTATATGCAAAAATGTAATTTCCATCGTGAGTGAACCAATTAATTCAACTGCAGTGGAGTGTGATGCAAAGGCCAATGAACAACGAGCAAAGGCCGCTTGCTACCTGTCACTTCGATAACATTATAACACAAATCATTAAACTCAATATATGGAACAAAGACAAAGATCATCTGGATAGCTTTAACAGATTGTTGGGACAAGTGCTGTTAGCGAGCACCTATGAAAACCGACACGGCGCACAAGAGAGTGGGTGGCCAGCACCACGCCCGTCCGCCTTTGTATCCCCAAGTTTTGATATTTCACACTTCACCAGATACTCATTTTAGACTGAGCGGGAAGTCGGTTTCGTAGCGCAGTGTCCTAACCACTGGGCCGCCGCTCCCCGTGAAAGAAAATGTTTGACACGCATACATCATTAACACAAGCGGTGGCGAAAGGAAAAAGAGACGTAATGGAGAACAGCAGCGCGATTGAGAGGAGTGATTGACGCGCGACGGTGTGTGGCTTTCTGGCTGCCCGTGCTGCTGCTGCTGCTACTGCTGCTGCTGCTACTGCTGCTGTTGCTACTGCTGCTACTGCTGCTGCTGCTACTGCTGCTGCTGCTACTGCTGCTACTGCTGCTGCTACTGCTGCTACTGCTACTGCTGCTACTGCTGCTGTTGCTACTGCTGCTACTGCTGCTACTGCTGCTACTGCTGCTGCTGCTACTGCTGCTGTTGCTGCTGCTGCTACTGCTGCTGCTGCTACTGCTGCTACTGCTGCTGCTACTGCTGCTACTGCTGCTACTGTTGCTGTTGCTACTGCTGCTACTGCTGCTGTTGCTGCTACTGCTGCTGCTACTGCTGCTGTTGCTACTGCTGCTGCTACTGCTGCTACTGCTGCTGCTACTGCTGCTGCTACTGCTGCTGTTGCTACTGCTGCTACTGCTGCTGCTACTGCTGCTGTTGCTGCTGCTGCTACTGCTGCTGCTGCTACTGCTGCTACTGCTGCTGCTACTGCTGCTACTGCTGCTGCTGATGCTGCTGATGCTGCTGCTACTACTGCTGCTGCTGCTACTGCTGATGCTGCTGATGCTGCTGCTACTGCTTCTACTGCTGCTGCTGATGCTGCTGATGCTGCTGCTACTACTGCTGCTGCTGCTACTGCTGATGCTGCTACTGCTGATGCTGCTGATGCTGCTGCTACTACTGCTACTGCTGCTGATGCTGCTGCTGCTGCTGCTGCTACTGCTGCTACTGCTGCTGATGCTACTGCTGATGCTGCTGCTACACTGCTGCTGCTGCTACTGCTGCAGGGTGAACTGGAACTCGCTGGCGAGCGAGACAAAGACGAGGCAGCGTCGCTGTTCCCCAGAGCCACACGATGACCCCGCGACGATGACAACGACGGCGATGATGGTGATGAGGAGAAGCACAAGACGGACGGTGATACACGAACGCTCCGCACGAACAATGGTCCATCGAACACTTCTCTCCAAACAAGATCTTTAACCGAAGGTATTTATAGGAGCCACCAGAGAAGCCCGGTTCCACATACGTTTAAAAGCAATAAACATCGTGAAGCGTTTCACGAAAACAGCAGTTGGATAATTACCTGGAAATTCGCTCACCCGCACTGCTCAATGCATTTGGGAGGAGTGGATTTGTACAAATGCACCTCCTCCGTCATCCATCAGTGGATGGACCGAAGGATGCACGTTATTATTATAATTAATATTTTACAGCTGTGCACTTATCACCAACAGAGCCCAAAACGAATAGCCCTTTTCATTACATCTATAAAGTACAGTACAAGCAGGCTCCAATAAGTGCCCTTTAATGCGTTTAAAATGAAACACGTGGAGAGGGGCCACGGACCCTGGCCGGGCCCACAGAGTGGGGTTTTACCCCCCCCCCCTCGTGCCTCCTCCTCCTCGTCCCCTCCACGCACTCTTGTTACCCCTCCCTCCGTCTTCCACCCCGCACCATGCCTCTCTTCAACTTGGCAGCGCGGCATTATTTATTTATATGCCAAGCTGTCGCTGACCCCGCTCTTTGTCTGGCACACTACGAACGTTTGTTTTACCTTTGCACAGTGCTAACCTTTTTAATCTAATTGGCTGCTTTCTTCTTTTTTCGTAGTTTATTCATAATGCGAGTTATAATGTCATTACAAAGGGGTTACTCATCATCATCACCGTCATTCATCAGCTGTTTTTTTATCGCAGTATCTGGATGCGAAGGCCTCTCGGCTTGCTAACGCCACTGCCCAAGAGTGAGGCCCAAGAGTGAGGTCCACGAGTGAGGCCCAAGAGTGAGGCCCAGGAGTGAGGTCCACGAGTAAGATCAAAGCGTGAGACCAAAAACTGCTTTCCAATTTGGCAAGCCGCACATGCTGCGTCGATATACAAATAAGAAGCGCCAGGATTCCTCTCATTCTAGAAATTCCTGGGTTTTCCACCATAACTCTTTTTAAATTGCATTTCGGCGAGTTATATTTATAATGGGTTTTTTTTGTTTCGTAAACGACCCAATATTTATTTCAACAGTAGGCCGATAAAATACAGCTGCCACCTGCCATTGTGCTGCCGCAATAGAATGGCACGTCCTATTTTAATCTCAAACGCAACTCGAAATTCCAGCCGGCTGCAGTGATGGCCACATTGTGCCTCAGAGCACCCCTCGTGCCCTGCGGCGCCGCCCAGCCAAGACGCGGCCGAGACCAAGCGGGGGCCAGCATCGCTCAACGGAGGCCCCGAGTGACACACAGAGTTACCGTACATCCGCTTGCTGACCTGTCCCGGGAATATCTGCCTGGAGTTTTCGGCTTGTACTTTTTTTAAAATCATGGCTCGTCTCTGGCTCCGAGCATGGTCACAGATGCGCTCAAGATTCCCATGAGCCAAGCCTGAACCAAACCATGGTTGCGCTGCTCATGCTCCATTGAAAGCAATTAAATTAACTATTTAAAAAAAATCTATTTTACCAGGTAAGGGCCACTGAGCTATATAGCTCTTTTTCAGAAGCGATCTGGCCACAAATGATAGCTCAACGAAGTCGCTTCTCAAGTGGAAATTTATAGCAGCCAAATACTCTCAACGCATGTTTCTAAATGTGGAGAGAAAAAACGGAGGATCTGGAGAAAAATCCACGTGACCAATGGGGAGAACATGCAAACTCCAAAAATACAGCAGCAGGCGTCAGGGTCGGGATCGAACCCACGACCTCCTGTACACCAGGCGAGGTAGTTAACATCTCATAGCCACCGTGATGATAATGAGAAAGAGAGACACGCAAACTCCAAATATACAGCAGTAGGCGTCAGGGTCGAGATCGAACCCACGACCTCCTGTACACCAGGCGAGGTAGTCAACATCTCGTCGCCACCGTGGTGATGATGAGAGAGAGAGACACGCAGACTCCAAATATACAGCAAGCGTCAGGGTCGGGATCGAACCCACGACCTCCTGTACACCAGGCGAGGTAGTCAACATCTCGTCGCCACCGTGGCGCCCAAGCGGCTCAAGCCTGAGCTGGGCCACATTCGAGGCCAGGCCAGAGCCGAGCCGTGACCATGAACGTGACCTCGAGTGTTGTCCCAGCTGCGAGTGCGGTTTTCTTCAGGCGCTCCAGCTTCCTTGCACAGAAAACAAAAAGTACTCCATACAAAAGTGGAATTGGCTGTGACTAAATCGCCCTAAGTGTGCCCGATCACGTCAGATTTTGGAAGCTAAGCCAACTTGAGCGTGGTTATTACTTTAGGAGTTGTAGGTTTGTCCTGCAAGGTAGCCAGGAGATGGCAGTATAGCAACAGGCGCTTTAATCCATCTGTGCAGAGCTTTGAGCGTTACTCCCTGATAAGCATGATGGGTTTGCTCTGGGTTCTCTGATATTCTTCCACATGCAAAATACTCACGCATGGAATTGGCCAAACATGCAGATGCAAGACCCTCCTGGAAGAGTCTTTAGATTCAGTGAGTGTTAATGAACGACGTTATTAACAATAGTATTATTCAGAGCTAAACATTAAAAAAACGATCATCTTGAAATAAGAACTCAGAGACTCCTTGAGGCATTCATATGTAAATAAATAACTCTTAAAATAGCACGAGTAGTGCAGTGGGAATTTATTTCACATGGCAAATCATGGCTTCTGTTGGCCTGGTTGTATCAAGACTTAGACAAAGATGGAGGTGGGATTAAATTCAGCACGAGACTGAGGTAGAGACACCACAATAAGGGCACAGAGACTGAGACTGAAAGAGCGAGGAGGGGAACCGTCAAGGCACGACTCCGGTACCACAGTCGGAGTCCCCAGCTGAGACATGGCTATTACCGTACTGGTGCTGCCATGTTCACTTACTCACGTCTCTGCCCCAGCACTGCCCTGGGCTACTGCATTCATTACGTTAACTACAGCCACTCGACAACAACATCAGCTGCCGAGCCGAGGCCATGAGCGATGCGTCGGCGCTTGTAACGCCCTCCGCCGGCGTGCACGGCGCCCTGGAGCTGTGCGCCTGAGCGACCCGCGATGGTGGTGGCTGTTTATTTAGGAACACGCGCGCAATTACTGTGCCATGTATTTGTTTTCTGCTGAATTCGGTGAAAAAATAAATCTATTCTGACTTTAATTTAAGAAAATGAAGCACGGGGCAGGGCCAGTATGTTTTTAGGATGGAATTTTAAGCGTAAGCAAGCCGTCGCTCAGCAAATTGTTTTCCAATGTTGTAACCCCTGGCAGAGAGGTATTTATAAAATTCTAAATGCATAAAGATTGGGCTTCAAAATAAGCCAAACAAATTTGAGCCTGTGCAATACTTGTGGAATGTTTCATTATACACAGAGCTGTATTTAATATCGCCCACCACGACAAGTGAAAAGTTATCCTCTGTTGTGCAGGCTGGAGATTGTGACAACTAACACGACGCAGGATGTAACGACAAAGATAAGTGTGTCAATTCTGGGCCAATCCCATGTGCCATCGTACAGTTCCAAGAAGGGAACGTCCATTGTTCTGTAGCTCTATGCCGATAGCACGGCCGCAATTAAATTGGTGAAAAAAGTAAAAACACAAAAAGGAAGCATGACGTTTGTAAGACTCCTTTTTTTAAGCAGAGTGGCCCAGCGTGCTTCGTAACCGTCGATATTAGCACAAGGAGCACAGGTGCGGCACATATTGCGTATCCGACAAAACTGTTGCAAATTCGCTAATGCGCCGCACAGACGGTGTGCGATTTCTCTTCTGCTACAATCCGGGTCCATTCCCAAATCCCAATGCCACACTTGGCCGAGCGGGTGAATGACAAGCGTGATGCCCCCAACTCCGTCTGTCCGAATCCACACCCACGACCCTCCTCCCCCACGGAGCCCCCCTCCTCGACAGGCCCCCATCCCTCCTCACTCCTGCCCAACCCCGGCGCCCTACCGCCACCCACGTGGTCTACGCCGGCACCCGCCCCCACGTCTGCCAACCTTGAACGGCCGCTCGGAGCGTCCTTCACGGCGCGGCTCCAACTCGCCTCTCGGCAAGATCAGCGGCGCGTCAAACAAGCCACCCCACGTGATGTCCTCCACTGCTTCACTACCTCCCCCCCACCCCCCCACCGCACAGCGCTGGGCTGCAGCTCTGTTATCGCTGGAGCAGCGGAGGGAGGGTTGCGCGTGCTGAATGTGTACAACATGTTTCGTCTCACTTACATGCCCCCTTCACTCGCAGCCTCCCACCGGTTGGTCACTCCCCATCGCAAGGCTCTGGTTTCTCCGCGCATTAACAGTGCCGCATTGCATTGCAAGCTGCTCGATTGGCCAACCTTCTTCTACCGATCATCATCAGACGTGATTCATCCACTGCTGGATGGAGGTCGGATGGAGGTCTCCCCAAGCAGACCCCGCCTCTCACGATCCCTACCTTTACAGATGAGCTATTGCTATTTAATGACGTGAAAGAAATTATTTGGAATATTTATATATATATATTTTAAATACACTTACCATTGCTCATTGCGCATTTATTTAAATCAATGCACTTCCAACGTAATTCCAAATTCACCTGCACCATGTCCTTCTAAAACATTTTAATATTTCACTCAAACCTCATGGGGCCATCGAATTTTCATCAAAATCCCGGACACCAAGCACCTGCCTGTTGGACTAAATTACATTCTCACCTTAACTGCTTGCACAGTTTGACGGTGTATATAACACCTACGGTATACATAAATAATACGCAAACAGAATTGTGGATTACTCTAATAGCAAACATGCTTAGCATCAAACCCTGCAGGCAGTGTGTCTTGACAGATGGGGCAATTATCTATGAGAAAACTGTCAATTGTGTGCACAATCATTCATTCCTGATTATGAGTAACAGCGCCGAATCTTCTAAATCGAGGTGATCGTTTTTGCCGGGTTTGCTGAAAATGCCCGTGCTCTCCATGCTTATCCAGCAATGCAATCGAGTCGGTGGACACGAAGAGCTGATAGAGAATGCACGATTACGTGGCAGAAACACAAAGCTGGGGCATATTAAAGCACAGAGATATGAAAGAGGCCAATTGCTTGAAGGCATTAAAAATATCAGCAACAGAAAGAGGAAATTAGAATTTTAAAAAACACGTAGTTTTGTAAATTGTATGATAGCCATTTCATCATTGCATTGCAAATACCACCAAGTTAAGATTTCGGGAAAGCGATATTTAAATGATGGCACAAACACATTTTTGGGGCCCTCGTGCGATGAAAAAGCAATTAGCGGCTGCAATGGAGCCTAATGTTTGCGCTGTGGAGTGCGGCGATGTGGTGGCGGTTCAGAATTCAAGGGCATCGCGTGCACGCGCGCGCGTGCGTGCGAGTGTGCACGCGCGCGTACACACACGCACGTGCACACTCGCTCGCACGCACGCGGTCAGCACGCTGCACTATGAACACGGTCGACCTGAGTTTGATTCACGCTCACGGCCAACATCGGTGACAAATTTATCTACCGGTCCCGAGCTTCCCCTAGGTTGGCTCAGCGACAAACGAGTACATGGTGTGGTGTGTAAACATAAGCACTGGGGAGACAAAGGCGGCCGGGCGTGGTGCTGGCAACACCGCCCCCATCGTGTGCCGTGCCATCCTTCGTAGGTTGCTCGCTAACAGCACTTGTCTCAGTAGCCTGTTGAGGCTACGCGGGGGCTCTTTGTCTTTGTGTGTGCACACGCGTTGCCTTTGTGACCCCCGATGTTGCACGCGCACGCGGTCTCCCAATCAGCACGCTCCCCTCCCTCCCGCATGACCACGTGCGCCATGGCAACACGATCAGCAGCTCTACCGCGATTGGTCCACACTGGCCTGCAGACAACACAGGCAGGTTTTTTTTTATATCATAATAATTATTTTTATAATCACTGTCAAATTGCTATTATTACTGGTGTGTTATTATTATAGTAATTATTATTCCAGAATGATTGTCTGTTGCTGACAATTTAATTTTGCACCCATTGTATTTTTGTTTGCGTTAATTGTATTGTTACAATTGTGTGTACATTTTCCAGCCTCCTACCTATTTATTCATATTCCAATATTTGCGTGCGTGCGTGCTTTATCTATGTATGTATGTATGATTGCAGGGCATCTCCAGCCATTTCATTCAAGTTCAGAATGCGGGGGAGTTCATTTGCTCGCCCATTCCCGCACGTCTCCGCTCACGCCGCCGTGCAGGGGCCGCACGTGGTGGCTTCCCGTGATCCAACTACACTCGCCTCTTTCTGGCGAGATTCCCGTGATCCAACTACACTCGCCTCTTTCTGGCGAGCGTTTCACTTCGTTTTGTTCGTTGTTTTGGTGAGCGGGAGGATTGGGAAGGGCGGTGGAATCCCGTCAGCGCCGACACTCGTCACACGCGCCACCAACAAACAAATTCCGCCTGACGTGGAACGCGTTAATCCCCGTGAAGATCTCACATGGAGCTCAAATGTGGTGCCAGGTGCCACAGCCCCTGCCAACGCCACGGTACCAGCTCTCTCACTTGTGGCGTGGTCGTCGTTGTGTGGTCCACACCTCTCCACAGTTGCACAGCCCGTGAGCTCGCGCACTGGCCGGCCGACGACGGCCCTGCGCTTCCGACCGCACGCCAACGCTGGCTCGACGCGGGCTATGAATGGCAAGTGGTGGAACGACGGTGTTGTGAAGTGAAGATGTGTCCTGCCCTAACCCGATTGACTCTTCTTAACCGGATGGATCCGACGATGTTCTTTGATCCATGTGTGACTCTGTTTCTCAGTGCCATTCTCGATTTTTGTTTTAAATATAATTTCAACTTGGAGCGCGCGACACAGTATTCGCTCGCTCTGGAAGAGAGAGAAGATGCGCAAGGAACCACAAACACGCAGGCACCAAAGACAGCCAAGCAGTGAGCTGGCACCAACGATTGTCCAAGCCTCGTGGTCCTCTATCTATTAAGGTGCCATGGGCCAATTAATGAGTGTTTATATGCGAGAGGAAATCGGAGCACCCGGATAAAAACCCACGTGGGTGAAGGGGGCTACACTCGATCCCACACAGATGGAACAGATGGAGTTTAGTCTGCACTTTGCTGTACTGTCCTCTCGTATCAAGCCACGGTATGGAACTTCGACACCCAAGGAAAGGGAGTTTCATAATATTTGTGCGATCCACCAACCCTCACCTCCACGGTGCTGGCTTGCAGCTGCGCACCTCCAGAAAATGTTTCTCTACGCACTTTTGTCAAGAAAGTGACTCCTTTCTGGCAAAAATCTGCCACTGAGGGATGCAGATAATGTGACAAGACCTTCATCCAGCAGTGGACAGATCACGGCTGATGGTTATGATGATAATGATGATAAAACTCACGAAACATTAAATCGTGTGTGTTAGAATAAATGTTTATGGAATGTTTTTGGTTGTGATGTTGTACGGAATGGGTTCACGTGACCCGTGCAGCCGCTCGTGTTACGCTGAGTTCACTGCAAAGTTCATGAACCGACAATTCTTCAAATCGCCGAGGGGGGGATGGGGTATAAGGGCATCGGGTGACTTGTTCCACCCCTAACCCACAGTGAAAAGAGAAAACCTGAAAAGCAACAACAAAATTCGACTTCCATGCGCGGTTTAAGCACGGAGGGAATTGTGTGTGCGTACTCTACACCTGGCGGCCACTCACACCGCCTGGCTCACCTGGCGGCCACTGCCTTACCTGGCTCCTGGGCAGCAACCCTTTCTTGACCACCGACTTGACAAAATCCATGTCTTTGCACTTCCCAGCCGCCGGCACGGTCATTCCACGCACGCTAATCTGAGTGCAAACAAAAGCACACGGCGCATCAATACTCACGCGAGGGTGGCGACGCGGAGCGCGTGCCAACATGCGAGTCACGTGACAACTTTATTCCTTGGCTGCGTGAGTAAAAATAAAATGGTTATCGAGAAAAATGCTCACCGAGTCTCAGGACCGAAGGTTTCTGCTTGGGTGTTTGTAATTTAACTGTTTTGTGTTTGAGGTTTTTTTTGCAAGTTGGAATAAAATATTATTGGTGGAGAAAGCCGCACACATTGAGGGGTTAACAATGAAAGTCTGCACAGAGAAGCCTGCGTCGTCTTGTGGTGACTCCTGCGCAGCTGTTTGGTCTCGCGCACACATCACCACGCCTCTCGTTACCGCGTGACCTTCCAACCATCCTTGCAGGTTGCCGGATTACAGGAATGCATAACGATCACCACCACCACCACCACACCCAGTCAATGAACATTGGTGCATGAGACGTGTAAAAGTGACATGGCAGGAGTTCATGATGAAAACAGCTCCCAAGTGCCATCAAGAGCGTGCTGTGAGCCCTTGAAGTGATGGGAGACCCTCCCTATCTATAGCTCAACACGTAATGGTTTAAAGGTTGTGTTTCATTCATGTTTTATTTTAAATTTGTATCGTTATCAGTTGCTTGTGCATTCCAGCGATGATGCAATTACTTGTGATCACATCCCTTCCTATTGACCTCTCCCCTTTCTGATTGGCCACGTTTGTGTATAAATTTAGGCTCAAGAAATGCTAATTGTTTGTGGAAGAGCTGCACACGATGGGATCAGGGACCCGAGTTGGATCCCAAACCACGTCCACAAGGTTCGTTTCTAAGTTAATCGTCACCTCTGAAATTGGATACGAATTCCAGGCTGCTCGTGGAAGCCACGATCATCTTTAATGAGACACTTTCAAAATACATATTAAATGCTTAATTAGTCAAAACACACTCGCACAATAGCACGCGTCAAATGCTATTTATACGCCAACTCGGATTTAAAGCTACTAGGATTATGAGACCTTTTTTCCGCCAAAGCTGAATTTGTGCCCAGCCATGTTTGGCAATGTAGCAAGTACCATGCTGGAGCACATTTGTAAGCTTAACATCTGGCCCTTAGGGAACACGAAACCTTGGATTACTCGTAAAGTGCGCTGACATTTTTGGCATCGGTTGCCGCTGGCTCTCCGCTCGCAGTTTAAGTTTGGGTAACTTTCCCTGTGCGCCCTCTCGCGTGTTTTTGGTTTTGACATCTCAAATTGCGGCAGTTGGAAGCTGCGCCTCGCGGGGTGACTCCGGCTCGCTTGGAAAATGAGCCGGCGGAACCACGAACAGACCCGGAACAAGCGAGGGGGTAGCTTGTGAGTCGATACCGTTGTTGGCTGCACAGTAGGGGTTTTCATGCATGGAGTAGTGCATATTTAAAACATTAAAACAACATCGTCATCACTCATCTGTGTGTAATCAGTATTGCCTTGGGGCAGTTTTTTTCCCCGGATAGGACCTCCCCGGCTTAGCACTTGGGTATCCTGCTGATGCAACTCTTCATCAAGGGGCCATGTTCAAGCCTTGCACAAGACGAATACAAAACACAAATGGCCCAAGGGCTTTGCCTTCTATGCATCCTCAAGTGAAGTTTGTCTTCTTAAAAAGATCAACTTCCCACAGTGTATCGGAGTTCAGTCACCGAGCGTGCGGATGGCCTTCTCACTCTGCCTCCAGTTCGCTGCAGAGGGAACACTTTTCTTTCACTGTGCGGTATAATTAATTACCACTCGCGTCGGTTAAGGATCTAAAAGCCACCGTATCTGGGGATGCTGCACAAATATGGGCAAGTTTAGGGCTTCGGGGCAGTTTGAAGATTATATTTTTGAGCAGGAAAAGTGGAACAATGTTAGAATTGCAAATCGAGATATTTCAAAGACAGAGTCGATCGTAGGTAGGTGAGACAAGGGGGGGTTATCTTTCTCCAAATAATAACGCCAACAACACGACTGAAAGGTGCGATAGTAGGCAGTGCATCCAGCGCGTGTGCGTCATTGCTAGCGTGTTCGATGAGGCTCAGTCGACTTCGGGGAAGCACGGTGCTGAGTGCAATGTGAACTCAAGCCGTTTGCGGAGCGGCTTTTAAATTGTGCTGGCCCAACATGACCCAGGCTCGGCTTTGTCGCAGGCAAAGGTGCACTGATACATCACGCGATACACGCACCGTGAACGCGGAAAAGCGCAATGAGAAATGGAGGCCAAGTTAAAACGCAAGCACGCGCATACACAGTGCACATAGCAGCTGCAGCTGCCATGGTTATATCACTGCTGAAATTTAGCCTCCACAAATCCATCGCCATCTCTCTCCGTGGCTGTGCAAATTAATAATCGGCCGAGCCCCTGCACACGAGCTGATTGCATTGCTCCGTCTCTCCAGCGGATGTCCTCTCGGACGCGTCCCGTTCCTCGGCTGCCGCTCGGTCGCTCAACCCTCACCACCGGCGGTGTGCCCAAGCCCGTTGACACAGCGCTCGTATCAAAAACTGCAAATGCATCTTATACAAGACAACAACGACCACTCCCTGAGACGTTCCTGATTTCCCACATTTATTATGTAAATACGGAAATGCAATACAATTCGGATGCATAAAGCGACTAAAGTCAACCACATGTGAAGACGTGTATAAAAGTGGGACTTAAAATTTAAACGACAAAAGTGTAAAACGCACGCACAGCCTGTGTGCAGTGTGCAGAAAAAAACATCAGAATTTCCTGAAGAAATGCATTGTGGTCCTATTGTCTTTGATCACAAACAATGTGGGACAATGAGACCAACTGAGAGCAGCGACGGCGATGGAGTGATAGACAACTGCGGGCCGGTTGCGTTCTCGTGAGGACTCGTAACCACGGTCCGGTCACCAAAGCTCGCCGCTACAAAGTCTCCCCGCTGGGAAGCACACATGCGGAGTCCCCACATCAACACCATGCAGCCCATTAACTTGGCTCATGCCGACGGAAATCGCGCGCTGTCATTTACAGATGTGATAGTGGGACTCGTTCATCACATTGAAAAGGAGACTGCGTAATGTGTATTTGTTGATTAGACCGTGACTGGCAGAGCTAAGCAGCGAGGTCTTGAGCCTGGTCTTGAACAGCAGTGGGGAGTTTTAGACCCCAGAGGCAGCAAAGGAGAAGAATCAATGTCCCACAATACTATGGCATGTCCGCTATTTTACATGCTCTTTTAACCTTGGATTTGTTTTGTTCCGATTTGCTAGCCACTGCTCAACAAAGTTTTACAATCAGGAAGATAAGGGGCATGTTTGCGTTTATATTTGTGGATGTTTGTGTTTGCTTGTGCACAGCCACAGAGTTTACCGTGTCTGATATCGCCAGAACGAAAGTGCGGTACGCGTACAAGGGTTAATGTTTAACGTTAAACTTGACTCTCAAAAAATTGACTGAGAGTATTGGCAAACAGAGCCACTAATGTGTGACGATGTAAATTTTAATGACAACAGGAGAGATATAAATGTGTCTAATATGTGTAAAATATATTACAAGGAAAATTTGTACGAATGTTTAATCTTAATGTTAAAACTCTGTTCATCTTCTTGTAAACTATATTATACATATTTTAGATACACTATGTATATAACCAGCCTCACTGATTCTCAAGAATCATCGAGGAAGTTAATGTATTTGGATACTTGGCCAATTTGATACATTGGAGGCGATATGAATCAAAGCTCCACACAGATGGATTTAATGCTGTGTATTGCCATCTCCCGGACACCTCATGGCGCAATAATGATCATAAGAGTATTTGTATTCATTGACTCAGACATCCCAAATATGGCAACTCACCGTTGCTCAAAACAAATATGACCATTGAGCCTCCATGTTACACTTTACATTCGCTGCAAACAGTGGCATTTATATGATCCAACACACAACACAATTTCACGCAGACACGTAACTGATAAAGTGGCCAATATTACATTTTCTCAAATGTGTGGCATTAAATAAACAACAAGGAGAGCAGCAGCAGCAGCATCGCCGGCTCACCGAGGCCGTCCTCCCCGCTGGGACGGTGGCCGTGCCGACTTCGCGAGGGCCGGACTCACAAGGCCACTCCACGCTCCACCGCTGATCTACCCAGCAACGTGATAGTTTCACTTTGTCGCTCACGACGGTCGACTAAGAAGACGTTTTTTTATCATAGTTTCAAATAATTTGTAAAAGTAAAAAACAGTTTTCAAAGACGCAATTAGTTTTATCCAAATATCACCATGCAATCAGGTCGAACTGAGGAAGCCGCGTGGTGTTCACCCCATATGATCGGCACTCGAGTGTCATTACGTTTGCCTTATAATGTATAAATATACACATACACACGGTATAGCATTTAATATAATCCAGGTCCTTTCATTTTGGCGTGTTTCCTTTCAGCAGTGATTCCGCTACAGCCACAGGGCCCATACATTCTGGCACGTAATCAGTCACCCTTCCCGGGGACGCCACATGCAGACAGCCAGGCCACAGCAATGTTGGAGTGTGATCGTATCCAGGAGGGGGCCTCTCTCCCACGCCAAGACATCGTCATTGTACACACACACATCGCTACCGGTGATAAAAACCATCCACAATGGCCAGGCAACCTCAGTTCGGTCAAAACACAGCGTATCCATTCAGCTGGCTGCAGCTCCCAGCAGCTCGCATTCTCCCACCCTCTGCGACTGCACCAAATATCCGCAGCCAGCCTCGGCGGCCCCCTTCCCCCCAACCTCCCTCCCTCTGAGTCCACTTCGCCCTCCTGGATATTCCCACTCCAACGCCCCCCTCCCGTCTCACTTTCTCACAAACCTTAAACCTCACAATCCCACCATCACGGTCACGAATGCCCCCCAGGCTTAATTCTGTGCTGGCAATCCCGGTCTTCTTGCAGCTAATCCCTCCTCCTTTTGTGGGCCTATCAATCTCGAGATGGAGCATTTTAGAAATAGAGCTATTATCGGGTGTTTTTCCATCTTAATAAATAAATGAGAAACCACCGGTGGTGCCCAGCGCTTGCGTGGCGACGGTCCTCAGAGGGCTCTGGCTGGGGAGTTTAGGTGGGTGAGTGAGTAAGTGACCGAGTGTGCCGCGGCTGTGATTCCCAAAACGAGAGAGCGTCGAATTCCTCTCCCACGTGTGTCCCATTCCGACTGGCCTGGGGACAAGCGATTATGCCGTCAGGGTTTCCGCAGCCACCTACACCCCCCCCAACGCCCCCCCCACCCAGACATCCAGGAACCGCCTCTCGCATAGACGTTTCATTACCAGCAGAATGTGGGTGCTCCGCTAAACGCTTTCATATGCAACGTGGCTGAGTCACACGTGCCTCTGTAATTCTCCCAAATAATTGATCTCAACTTGGTGCCCTCTCAGTCACGGCTGCGGTGGGAATCTCATGGCTGTGGTCCCATTGTCCACAGAGGAAGCACGATGATGATGGCGCCACGCAAGCTGCAGACACTGCCACGGTCCTCTTGACCCGTCGACTCATTACAGCGGCTCCTGCTAATTGGCGATGACATAATTAAAGAAGTTATAAGTGTGGAATATGTTTTACAACAAACAAAATGATGTTTTGAATACGTGCCCAGCAGCGTTGAGTTTAAGTGAGATCATTGTTTGGACAAAATCGGAGCTCTTGGGCCACCGATAAACTCACTGCGCAAGAGTCGGCATGGGGCTGTGGGCAAGCAGGGCACTGGCTCACCCCGGCCGTGTCCGATCATATTGGATCTTGAAAGCCAAGCAGCGCCGAGCCTGGCGAGTATTTGTATGGGTGAGCACCAGGCCTCCACCAGCTGCTGTAGACATAGAGCTGTGAGGTGTCGAGGAGATGGCAGTGCTGCGTCATTCCCCTTCTGTGCTCTCTCTCTCTAGGTACTCTGCCCCCCCCCCCCAACATGAAGCCACACACTCACTTGTAAAGTTTATCAAACAAAAGAATGTTGAGACCCTGTGAAGTTTTCCTGGGTAAAATACCGGTGTTGTGCCCTAATAATAACAATAACCACTGCAGGCAACAAGCAGCCGTCGACCCCCTCCCTGTGTGACACCGCGAGCCCCCCATCGTGGAGGGACGCTTCAGCAAACGGCCTCGTGGCTACGGGCACGCCGCCGCACCAAACACGGAGCAGCGTGCACACAGCCGCAGCGCTCAAACAGTCCAGGACTGCAACCGATAAACGTTGGTCTCCGAAAAGGACAGGCGATGATGCAACCCGTGTGCTTTCCAAGAAAAATGTATCAAAACATTTTTCAGAACACCGCTACAACGTAAGCACGAGAGAGTCCATAAATTCAGGGCAGTAAATCACTAACACCCGTAATGCTTGCAAATTGTTATTTGTAAGACACATTAGGTAACCGTGGAATGCAGGCTGCAGTCAATAAACACACCGTCTGCCCGCCCCGCCGCACGTGTGGATATAGTCCAGCCTCGCCGAATGAAACTAAACACTTTTAATGAACATGGAGGCATGTATGGGAAAAAAGGTTTTAAATCAAAAACACATGACTCTACCCAAATGAAAACACCAAAAACAGCGCCGTGATTTGTGTTCCCTCTGTCTTTGTTCCCAAAACATTCCGATGACATCAGCGCTCCACAAGCCGAACAAATGTACGTTTCAACATTTCACCGCCTGAACCCCTTAGATATTGAAAAGGAAAGCTCGATAATAAACACAACCTCCTCGCCTTCCACAGCCAAGCTCCGTGATTGTCTTCTCCAGCTGGAAGCGGGCAAGCTGCCTGCTTTTGTGGTGGGTATACAATGAGGTGAACCAAAGACCTCGCGATCAGGCCTATCGGTTTACACCATCGCCCAACATTCAAGAGATTAGGCCGGGATTACATTGCCGAGTGTATATTATTATTGCACTTGGCCAACCCTGATATTGTACAAAGGGCATCGTTGCAGCACGGTGCATGACGCCCAGCCGAGATAGAGGGGTACAGGAGGGTTGCGTGGGGCACTTGAAATCCCAGATTTGTCGGTTCTACCTCACACCGTTAAAACTTCGAAACAGTAAGCAAGTAATAATAATGGCAACTATTTACCCAGAAAACCCTCACTGAGTCTCAAGACCCTTTTTTTACGAAGATCCTGCATTGGATGTTTGGCCAGTTTCATAAATGAGTGCTTGACCTGTACGTATGTCGAACTTGTTTCACATCGTAAGTAGCCAGCCGTGATAATAGGAGGTGCTTCATGCGAAGAGGAAATCAGAAGACCCAGAGAATGCCATCACGTAAAATAGAGAATCCTCAGCAATGCCATCTCCTGGCTAACTCACAACCCAAGAGCTACCACACTGGCAAGTGCTGGTGGTCGTCCATCCAAGTGTTGACCAGACTCAACCCTGCTTCACAGACAACATCTCATGAGATTGGGTGAGTTGGATAAGTTGGTCAGAGGCATTTTATTTGAATTATATTTACTGTGACAGTAATTTATGTTGGCTCACTCTCTACCCTTCTGGAATGCTCTTCCTTCCGATATTAGGAAGAAAATGGAGCTATGCACTTTAACATATAAATACATTCAATTGAAATTATATCAAATAGAAAAAATCTATTTAAACTTTAACTGCTTTTTGTGTTTAGTTTGTTGTCTTTATCTCGCACCTCCAGTTAGAACGGTTGGCTACATACAGTGTGAACGCAGTTTAACATACATGCACATACTACCCAACAGTCTAAGACATTTTTTTTGGTCGGGAAGACCAGCCATCTCTGATCCCATAAAGATATTGAACATGGACACCGACGCTTCAGAAAGTCAGCTGCACCACAGCGATAAATTTACGCCGTTTGTGAGCACATGCGTGCATGCGGGCGCGTGTGAGATCCTCTAGGAATAAACACACTCAACAGGATGGATTTCCATCCCATCATTTCCAATGCCATTCCAAGCAACAACTCAAGAAGATCGCGAGGCCTGCACTGCGAGCCAGGTTTGTTTATTCAGATTATAGAGTAGCTGGCTTTCCAGGATGGGGCTGTCGCGTAATTTCCTGGAATACGATAATCGTGATTTGTGTAATTAGGACAAAGTTTAGGCTGTCGGTTATGAAAATGGGTTTAAGCAGAGCAAATAAATATTTACATTGGCGAATGTCGCTGCCCCTGGTGAAGCCGCTTCCCATCAGTGCACCTGGGAAGGGTTCGACATTGAGCCGTTTTGGAAACACCTCCTCGTTTTGGAAACACCTCCTCTTAACCGTTTCATCGAACGTTCATCTCCCAACTGCACGTGCTGCTACCGCTGGAAAGGGCCACGGCTCTGTTGTTTTTGGACCACTCGCGCCTCGGCAAAAGGGTGGTGAATGCTGTACCCTTTAAAGCCCGCACGTGCCAATGCAGCAATGTCCCCGCTGCATCCGCAGTAAAAACCCAAACGACATTTTAAGATTAAAAAAGATCATTCTGGCCACCTATAAGGTGTAAAGGAAATGACACAACAGGCAGTGTGCTCTTCAATGTCTCTGTGCGGAGCTTTGAGCGTCGCCCCTCTTGCATTGGTGGGATTTTTCTGGGTGGTTTCCTCTGACATAGAGGGAAACACTCACTCATGGAACTGGCCAAACCTCGCAATTCAGATACCTCCTGAAAAATCAAGGACATCATTATTTAATTAAAAAAATGGGGCAGACGATAGTTGATTGCGGCAGCCAGCCCACGCCCAAACAGCTCCTCTCCACTGACATTCTGAGAGCCGAAATTATTGGATTTGTGGCTAGGTTACGTTAACCGGCATGGCGGCAGTGGGGGGCGGCAGTGTGGGGCGGCCTGGGGAGTTATCAACCCCCTCGTTTCCATGGGGGTGTTTAATCGAGGTGGAGCTGCGAGCTCATTAGTTCACAGCGTGAGCGCAAACACAGGCTCCATCAGAGCCGTTAAAGTGCCACGGAACCCGGGGAGGGCGCAAAGTAAACGCTGGGGGGGGGGGGGGTCTCTTAACCTCACGTGCAGCTGCAAAATCGCTCGCTGGACACACGGCATTGTACGGACTTAGACACAGGTCCCCGTATCGGCCTTGAACAGACTGTTGGGGCAAGTGATGTTCGCGAGCACCTATGAAGGCCGGCACGGCACACCAGGGGGTGGGTGGCCAGCACCAGGTACTCATTTGAGGCTGAGTCGATCAAGGGGAGGCCTAGTTCAGATAATCGCCACTGGTGTTGGCCGTGAGCGGGAATCAAACTCGGGTGGCCGGGTTTCAGAGCGCAGCGCGCTAACCGCTACGCTACCGCTCCCCACACACACGCACGCGCGCAAAGACACAGACAAGACACACACACACACATGCAGACACACATGCAGACACACACACACAGACACACACACAGACACACGTGCAACAGACACGCACACGACGGCAGCGACGAGCAGCAAGCAAAGCCGCGGTCCTCAAGTTCACCCCCTGCCGCCCCCTGCACAGTCACGAGTCACCCGGCCGGCCCTTCGCCCTCCGTGTGTGTGAGCGTGGAGGGGAGTCGGCCTGAGTTGTCAGCGGTTTTTTTTTCTAGGGGGGCACAGCGATTAAAATAACGCTGAGGAGGAAAATCACGGGAATAATTTGTATTGGCTAGAGAGGTGGGAGGGGGGTACACAAGGGGCAGTGCTAGATCGGGGCGCTGCGCTGCTGTTAAGAGAATTAGCAATGCAGCTGATGAAGGCGGCCCTTATTTGTTGATTTCTGGAAGCGGGGTGGACCGTATCCCGTCAGGGGAGTTTTAATCAACGAGAGAGTACCGAGCGGTGTTGTGAGCGATTCAGCAAAGCCAGCGTTAGATTAACCCGCGGGAAGAGGGTCACTCTGAAAAGTATGTTTAACCCAAATATTTATTTTAGCATTAACTTAATTACAGCTATTGTTTATACCATTAGGAAATTAATACATTCCTCAGTAAAAAAATGGTTATACACGGCATGGGCTGCGCATAACTGCCGAGTTACTATAAAAAAGAACAACTTACTGCCGTGTAATAACAATATTTATTAGCCAAGAAAAACACGAGGGAGCTTCATTTGGCTGCGTTTGTTTCATAAGCTTATTCTGGAAGCAACCATTCGCATCACAACACTTAGCTCGTGGCCGCAAGCCAACACATCTTCACAACCAAGCGTCCCGCAACATTCGTGTGCGTGTGTCCTCTTTCTCATCCGCCAGGTCCGTTGAGCTGCATGGAACTCAACAATCACCGGGCCGCCTCCTCACTGGGAGATTGAAATCGCCGCCGTTAACCGTCGGGTGCTAAGTTCAATTGTCGCTCGGTCCACAGCGCGGCTCGTTTTTTGTGTTAATTCGTAAAGAGCAATCGCGTCCGCGAATTCGCCTGCTCTCAAAGAGAAGTGAACGCTGATCGCTCGCTCCCTCGCAACCGCGTCAGTGCGGACGAGGCTGTGGCTGGGGCGGAGAGCCACGCAGCCGCCGTTGCGCGACGCCCTTGGACTTTGCGGCGTCCCCGTTGGACCTGAAGAGTCGCGCGGTCACCGCTGTTAATGAGTAATGGCGCCAGCACCGGGCACCCCAGGTTTTGTCTCGGCCCACGCAAGCGCCCTCACGTTGCAGTCGACCTGCCGGAGCGACCCCCTTCCCCAAACAGCTCTTCACCCTATCGAGCTGCCCGTGGCAAAGTGCAAAAGGGCCCCTAACAGGCAGCGTCCATGAACCCTGACCCCCAGCCCGCCCGCAACGCACGACCGAATGCGGGGTACGGGCGTGCGTGGCGTGAGACGTCGGTGTGACTCCGAAGAACAGCGGAGGCTTGGGTGGCACGCGTCCGCGGTCGGGACGACGACGACCAGGGGTCGAGACTAACGACGGAGTGGCGGTCAAAGGCGGGGGGGGCCATGCCCGAAAGCGGCCGTCCGCCGCGGAGAGAGAAGGAGCGACGCGCCTGGCGAACTCTCGCATTGCACGTTCGTGCGAGTTGGCGACGCCTTGGGGAAGCCTTCATCCAGCAGTGGATTGAACACAGCTGCTGCTGATGACGACGGCGATGTGTGTGCACGCAGCGTGTCGGGCGTCCCGGTGCCCTCTGGGCGAGGGGTTTGTGTTTGCCGTCGGGTGGCAGCGGAGCGGCGTCCGCGAGCGGCGCGTGTCGCCCCGCCGCGTGTCGCCCCACCGCGTGTCGGTCCGCCGATTGAGGGCCCGGGGCCACGTGGGAGGCTGGCGAGTGGCTAATCTCTCAAATTAAAACGAGGAAACAAACTCTGAGGCCAGCGCATTCCCCGGGCGCTTTAGAAGAGGACAACAGGCCCCGTTGTGTGTCCCCTACGTCGGAATGACGGCAGGTACAAACACGGTGGGCAATGCAGTCGCTGCTGGGCAGTGTAAAGTGTACACAATAACATGCTATTCGGATTTATACACACACACCTACATTTAAATCGATCACAAGCTTTCGAATTCCCCTCAAGTGGATGCTGTATCTCAAAGGATTCACAATAATAATGAAAAACAATTATTATACACTGTGCAAACATTTAGCAGTCCACTGCTGCATGAAAAACTCCAGGTGCACGTTTTGCTCATGGAGAAAGTGTCCGCGTACTTCAGCACAGGGCTCAGTGCGGGTTGGTAAAGTGGTCGCTTGCTGTACCCGTTCAGACACCACTCGCCACGGATGTCAGCCGTGAGCAGCAGTCGCCCTGCATCGGAGTACGCTAACCTCTGCACCACTGCTCCACACACAGGAGCTTTAAGCCTGCTCGCAACGCCCTTTGCTTGACTGAAGATGGCTATTTTAACATAGAATAGTCATTAAACAGTTCGTTTTTATCATCATCATTGTCACTTTACTGCAACAGCACTCGGAAAAGTGAGTCTCAAAGTACAAGAACGGCAACAGCAGCAGCAGCAGCAACGCGATGCGTGATGCGTCTACGGTTGCGAGCAGTCCGACCAACGCCGTTCACGCTGCCCGCTCGTCCCCACGGCGCCGCTCGTCACTCGGTGGCTCCGTCGCTTCGCACACGACAGCAGGAGGGGGGCTCCCCCTGCTGGCTCCGCTCTCCCGAGTCAGGAGAACGTCGCCGGGAATGTGATCGAGTTGGCGGCTCGCCGACAAACAAGCCGCGGGGCTTCCACGGTCTCGAGAACTCTCGCGCCCCGCTCTGGCTGCTGAGTCGCCGCGGAACGCGAGGTGAGAAGCTTCCATAACAAGGGGGTGGGGGGGGGGTAGATCGCGTAAATATAAATGTGTCGTTAAACCCACCACCACCCGACACAACCAATTAGTCAGGTTTGTCACGTTAATAAAACATGTAAATTACTACTCCAACACACCGGTGTGTTGGAGAGTAAACCCACAACATTGACAATTTGAGTTTCGTAACGTTTCGCTGGCGACTACAACAACAGCCAGCTGCATCAGGCGACTGGCCAGGATTGTGAAGACAGTCTTCTTGTTTCTGTCTTCAATAGAGTAAAGGCGATGTCGCCACTGTGAGCCTATCGGGCGCGAGGACCAGAGAGAGGGGGGTTGAAGTCGTCATATAAATAGCAATGGATCACAAGGCCCTTAGCGAGGAGGGACTTTAGCAAGGGACTTGTGAACGGTGAACCCAGAAACCTGGGCGGAGGTGATGGCGTCGAGGCGAACGATGGGGTGGCAGCCAAGAGGAGGCAAGCACTTTCGAGAGGTCACCGTGGAGATGGAGTGATCAAATTAGGGCGTGTCCAGGTGCCAGATAGGTTTATTTTAAATAATAAAGGTTTTTGGGTTAGATCGCGTTATTTATAAATGTGTCGTAACCCTCCACCACCTGACACGGCCAATCAGCAAAAAAGTTTCACGTTGACAAAATACAAAATAGTTCACTACTTTAGCCCACCGGTTTGTTTAAGGGTGAATCCAGAACATTTATAAAAACTGTAAATGTTACAGTTTTTCAACACACCGGTGGGCTAAAGTAGTGAACTATTTGTCTTTTGTCAACGTGACACTTATTGCTGATTGGCCGTGTCGGGTGGTGGAGGGTTACGGCACATTTATAAATAACGCGATCTAACCCAAAAACGTTTATTATGAATAATATTGGTCGCGAAAGCCTACGTGTTAAACTGAGGTTTATTCTACTTCGCAATGTCCACGAGACCGCGACGGCTTGGGAAGGCCTTGATCCAGCAGTGGATTGATCATGTCTGATGACGCGGTGAACATTCTAACATACTGCCTCGAAGCTCGACGGATGGGGACGATCTCCTCCGGCGGGGACGGTCCGACCGATCGCTGCACGGCCCCACGCCGACATCGCACCGTTGCGTGTGCGAGAAGATTGCGCTGAGTGCGATTACACAGTGGACATAAAACTTGGAGAGCGCTGAATTGCCTAAGTACTTTTATAAAAGCGCAACTCTCATCACCTAGGTTATCACAAGTGCACCTATGTGCGCTGATGCAGCGTCTGCTCTTTTTGCACCGCTTCAAGTTCGCATTTTGACGTGGTCTCGATTCCTCCCTGAGCACTCACGAGTATCACACTTCCGCCTGTGCACCCAATGACCCGATTTGTTCCGTCAACTTGCAACTATTTTATTGCAAATAGTTAAAAGCTCTGGCTCTCTTATGTGTTCTTTTGGGTTGACTCCAATTTTGTTTGGCATGATGTCCGACGTTTCACTCCACTTTTTAGGAGCTTCTTCAGAAACTCCTTGAGGAATTCCTGAAGAAGCTCGCAGCACGTGGAGTGAAACGTCGGATATCATCACGAACAATGTTCAATGCAACCAAATAGCACCTGGGAGAGCTATAACGCACGACTGCCGTCACCTTAGGCAGTCAAATGAGCAGGTTTCTCTGCCATTCGTTCAGAGTGGTGGGTTGCAGCTGCGGCGCCACGTGCTCCCAGTTGCAAAATCTCTCTCATCTCACCTCCCTCTGATAACGAGACGTGGATCTGCGCTAACATAACTCTGCACCATCTCTGCTGTCTCACACGAGGATATGAACCCTGACCTCTACGCCTGCGTCCGACAAGACACGTACCCCAACGCCAACATGGCCAAGCCGCGAAGCTCAGCATTTAACCGGTTTAAGGAGCCATGCTTTAGCGATAATGCGGGTCAAAATGAACTGAATGAGGATACGCAAAGAGATACAACAAAATGTGAATTATCTTAGCGGAACCACCGGCCTACTTAGAACCGAAAAGCCTGTGCAGGATAAGTCGACCAAAACACGGACTAAGCCCACCGAAGCCTCCACCGGTAGTGACGGACCGCTAATTATCCCTAACGAGCGTCAGTCACATCAATACCGACTGCTGCAGCCGGTCAGAGGTTGGGGGATTCCATGGCAGAGGATGTTCAGTCCTGCTGCCGCTGCTGTCTTTAGAGCCCCAAATCCTCACCACCCACAGAATAATAACACATACCCACGACCCTCTGTCATTCCTAGGGAGACCCAAAGTAAACACGTCTTGCAAGACACGTGTTTTCGCAAGTGTTTTTGGAGGATTTCTTTTTACAATTATAAATCCCGTGCATTACCCTTCAAGTAGGGACTTTAAAATAAAATAATTGCATCAATAACTCACAGCCTTTGTCACTCCACTGCTGAATGAAGGCCTCGTTATGCTGTGTTCATTGTGCAGGGGTGTTGTATGACCATACTTCACCATTGTGATCAGTGTGGTCTGTTCACGTGGCGGGGGGGCATTACTGGATCGTATATCACTCACCATCGATGTAAGCCGTGGCTGGGAATCGAATTCAGATTGCTCAGTGAGCTATCCACTGCCCCGCCACTCCGCCCTGCTGCACGATATTACCTCTTGTTATTGGGATGCTGCATAAATTCACGCAAAGATGAGGATAAATCGTGGCTTATTAAAACCCACAACGTTCAGGCTGATTCAACCTCTTGCCATGTGGGTTCATCTGCAAGGGTTCAGGCGTGCCGAATGACAGCTGCGTTGACTTTAATCTATGATTACTTCAGCAAAGACTATGCTTGGCCGTGCGGTGAGCCGATGTAGTCATAGCCACTCGGATAATGATTCAGGATTAAGCAAACGGCGACAAAGTCCACTCGTGGTCTTTCACTCTCAAGTAATGTGTACAGGTGGATTAATTGAGTAACTGGAATGCGATGTCAACAGATGTATTTGTGCCTTCCCCGTGCTGGTGTATCATAAACATCATCATAACCGTCATCATAGCCATCATCATAACATAATCATAATAATCATTATACACATTATCATAACCGTCATTATAACCGTCATCATGACCATCATCATAACCATCATCAGAACCATCATCATTATGCTGCCAAATTTCGTTAAATCTCAGAAACTAAGGAGGTTTGAGCTTGTGCAAAATTTCAGGTGTTGCAGGCTTGGCTTGCAATGTGGCCCAGAGATGTCAGCAAAGCAATGACTTCTTGAATCTGACTCTGTGGAGCTTTGCGTGTACGTGGTGGGTTTTCTCCGACCACGCCGACTTTCCTCCCACATGAAGCAACACCGCACTGATGGAATTGTCCACCACCTCAAGGGTAAAGGGCATTATTACATCAACAAGTCCACGTCTCTTCAACGTGCATCCCAGTTAAACCACAGTCATCCCAAACACGGGGCCCTGGAGACAACCGCACAGGATGGAAACATAATTTCCGAATCGCATTAATTGCACCTCGCCCGGCTCGTTAATGCGAGCCCAGTTAAACGCGGTGTGGGGGGGACATTGTGCTGCACGTACACACAGCGCTAATGGCTCAGTTCCTCCCCGCGGGACTCACGAGTCGGGCAAATGGCAGCAGAGAAGATGTCACGGCCAGTGGTGGCCATGGGCGTAAGCGGCTCAAGGGCCCCCAGATTTCATGACAAATATAACGATGCACCAGATACCACCCCTATTTCAGATCATATTATATAAAAACTCTCATTAATACGAACAACTGAATCCATCCCAATAATGTATAACGTCTCGGAATCTATTATCTAGTGTTACTGCGTATCTGTCTCATCTGTGCAGTATATCTCGTTTCTCATCTCATTAGGACTCTTATCCTTTGTCCAGATTCATTTCACCTCAACATCTCTGCCTCTTGCCTTTAACTCTTCTCTCATCTAAGTGGGAGCTTACGCATCGAAAGGGGGGCGCCAAATATAATGTAGGCGTCAGGCCCCCCAATGAGCCAGCACAACTACCACCACCACCTGGTCGAACTTAGTACAGAGAGGTCACCTCAGCAGGCACTGGGGCTGTGCAGTCCAATTCAATTGCACGTCCCATCAAACTGCTCCGGGCAAACTTTGCAGTTTACACGAACGAATTAACGAGTTTGAAACGGGCAAACACCGCAGACAAATTGGCGACAAGCCGCGGAGGGGTGGTGTCGGTGGTTGATGCGATGTAACACGATCCCGACGGACGAAGCTCATTGTTTGGTGACGCTGCTGCTGCGTTGGCAATGGTGCACAGACACCGCCACCAACACGATAAACAAACGCGTTCGTCGGTAACACTGTGGCCTTAAAATAAAATATAAATATATAAATGCGACATTTCGGGCAATGGCTCTTCTCCACAACACAGAGAGAGAGAGAGGCAGAGTTGGATGACGACACTTTGCATGGACTACGAACAAAGTTCGACTGCTGAGCACGGCTCGCAGCAGTGGCGACCGCTACCTGAACTGGTTCTGGAACCTCCACTTACGCCACCTTTACCAACCCCGACTGATTAGCGCGGAGACGTATCCTTCACTGTGAGAACCTCACTGCTTTTGTTCATAATTTCAAAGTGTACTCAGTTACTTAGCATTCACACACAGTGCACTTCGCATACCCCAACCGAAGCATATGCAGCTGCAGTGTTTCTATAGCTCTGTGAATTCTAAGCCCTCTGCGTGCCGAATGTTTTTACGTTTAACAAAAGCGTCCATTAAAATGCAGTTTGCATTGCCAAGTAAACTCAACTCAGCAGAATCACACACACAGCGGCACTGTTTCCTTTGCACATTCGATACGCGTGTGTGTGCACACACATGTATTCTTGTGCACGTGTGTGTATGGCGTGTGCATGCGTGTAAACGTGTGCGTATATGTATAATATGCAAAGACAAATATCCCCCGTATAAACTTAACAGACTTTTGGGGCAAGTGCTGTGAGCGAGCACCACCTATGAAGGCCGGGGTGGCTCACGAGAGGGTGGGTGGCCAGCACCACGCCCGACCGCCTTTGTCTCCCTAGTGGCGATGTTTACACATTGCAGCAAGTACTCGTTTGAGGCTGAGTCGACGTAGGGGAGAACCAAGACCGGTTCAAATAATCGTCAGCAGCGTGCTATCCACTGCGCCCACCGCTCCCCACGTCTACACTTTCGTGCACCAAAAACAAAACAAAGATCCCCCGTATAGCCTTAACAGACTGTAGGGGCAAGTGCTGTTAGCGAGCACCTATGAAGGCCGGAACGGCACACGAGGGGGTGGGTGGCCAGCACCACGCCCGACCGCCTTTGTCTCCCCAGTGGCGATGTTTACACACCGCACCAGGTACTAATTTGAGGCTGAGTCGACCTAGGGGAGGCCCATGACCATATACACACATACGTAAGCACACAGCTGTGTACACAGGCGTGTGTGTGTGTGTGTGCGCGCGTGTGCATGGGCAGCGGTAATGTAGTCGCTAGCGCACTGATGTTCTACGAACCTGGCATCCCGAGTTCCATTCCCGCCCACAGCCAACATCGCTGACCAGTGTCTGAACTGGTTTCGGAGCCTCCCCTAGGTCGACTCAGCCTTAAATGAGTACCCTATGTTTTGTGTAAACATAAGCATTGGGGAGACAAAGGCGGCCGGGCGTGGTTCTGACCACACCACACCCTCGCGTTCCGTGCCGGCTGTCATACGTGCTTGCTAACCGCACTTGGAGCAAGTCTGCAAAAGGCTATACGGGCGATCTTTGCCTGCGTCTGTGTGTGAGTGATGGAGTGCACACAAAGTGCATCTCCCGAGTTTTGCAACGTGAACACCAAGTGGCGTTCACCGCACACACTCAGCGTGCAGCAGCTCACAAGCTCCCAGAGTTTAAAGCGAACTAAATAATGATCGAGGAAACGCCACTCAAAGAGTCGCCACCATCAGATACATCATACAAGCCGTATTGTCACGTTTATAAGACGCACTTACATCGTTTTTTTTGCAATTTTAAAAAAGTTGGGGGGTGGGGGGGGCGCGTCACCAGAGCCCCCCGTCGTTCCCGACTTGACATCGGGGGCTGTCGGTGTCGCCGCGCGCGGGTGCCGCGTCTGACGACCCGGGGAAGCCGCCTCGAGAACTCACCACGAGTGCAGTCCGCGCGTCTCCGGGCTGCGCTCGTGGCCACGCGGAGTGTCCCACATGGCCCCCGGGACGCGAGCCGCCGAGAGGGAAGAGAGACGCGCGCTTGCTGGAGGGGACAGCCGGCAAACTTGGACTGTAACCACAGCACCAGAAACACTCCCCCCCACTCTCCCTCCAGCTCCTCCCCGTCCCTCTGCCGCCCACCACCACCACCGCCGCCTCTCGCTCGCTCGCTCTCGCCCTCTCCAATCCCCTTGCACGCCGCCCCTCCCTCCCTCCCTCGCCTGCGATGACATAAGCGGGGCGCGCTTGCCCCGCGCGGGCATTTAAACCGGGCCGGCTCGAGTGCTCCCAGCTGGAGCCGGCTCCACGTGGAGCGCCTGCCCAGCCCTCGCGAGGGCGGGGGGGGTGGGCTTCACATTACACAAACACAGCAGCAGCAGCGTGCCGCGTGCTCTCCGGGTTACAAACACGACCCGGAATGTTAGACGCACCCCAACTCGTCAATAATGTCATACAGCTGTGGTCTCTCTCTCTCTCACACACAAACACGCCTTATCGGATTGTAAGACGCTCCCCAAAGTGTTTCTTATAAGCAACAGCCCAAAGTGTTGCTTATAAGACGCTGCTAACGAAATCGGGTAGATCAGGGGTCGGCAATCCGAATGACAGGAAGAAGAGGCGTTGTTTTATAATTCAGTAAAAAAACCTCAATATTTCAAGAGCCGCGTGCGTGCGAATGACGTCACAAAGCAGTCATTTTAAAGGGCCGCGTGCATGTGAATGACGTCACAAGGCAGTTATTTTAAAGGGCCGCGTGCGTGTAAATGACGTCACAAAGCAGTCATTTTAAAGAGTCGCGTGCGTCTCCGGAGGTGCAGGTTGCCGGCTGCCGGGGTGCACCTCATTCTTAATGCACCTCACGCTGACAATGCCGCTCGCCGCAACCCTACACGTCTTAGCCTTAATCACAGCCTTAATCTGCCAACCTAATCCCAAATCTCGCCTCGCCCCAACTCTAATCCACAAGCTCGCAGTCTGCGTGCCGACTCGGGCCGCCACGCCGCCCTGCTGCGATCCTCAGCGCGTCTTTGACGCCCGCAGTGCGGGAAGCCAGCGACCAAGGGGCGACGTGGAATGTGGCGGAGCCGTGCCCGTCGCTGACGAGTCGCGCCACGCCACCGCCTGGACTTGGATCTCGCCTCGCCGCCCGCTTCACGCTGCCACCGCAGTGAAGGGAACGGCGGCGCCGCGTGTGGCCACGATCCCCGCGAGGGTAGAAGCTGTGGGGTTGAACTTAAACTCTCTTGCCGGTCACCGTTGTCAGCCACGGCCAATCCTCTGTTGAACGAAAGGGCCTCGGCAAGCTGCCACCATCTCAGGATCCAGCGATGCAATAATTAAAGGTAGCACCTGCACAATAATTTATTTCATTACTCCATTACCTCGGAAATCCCTCTTGGACGTGATCTGTTCTTTGGCTGCCACTCCGTTATTATTCTTGACGATCTGCCAAACATCACTTGTGGTGGCGTGTCATGTACAAGATCACACTATCCTTAACAGATTGAATGATGTCATTCGCTTGTGTATGTTCTTCAGTCCACGTGCTTCTTCGTGTCTCTCAATGTAATCCCAAGCGTGCATCTCTCCAATCTTCTTTGCACGATATTTTGTTAAAAAAAATCGCTGTCTTCTCTAACTCTGGTACCTATACTTTTCCCAGTTAAAACATTACTTTCAGTCTCGTGTTTTCTCATTACACGTCCAATACATCTAACTTGCTTTTCTCTAATTATTCAACTTGTATTTTGTACCAGCTTGCCATGATATTTTAACATCCTTCTTTAAAAACACGTTTCTGTTGCTTATACCTTGTTTTCTAGGGTCTTTGTAATGTGCACCCTAAAACATTGTAAACGCGTTTCCTCAATCGTTTGTCTCCAGCAAAATGTTCAACAGAATTCACGAGCAGCCAACGAACATTATAATAATTTTGAAGAAGTTTGAAATTATGATAATGTAATGATGTTTTGTTTCATATATTGTCGTCATTCATGCAAATTGCAATCACTATCGCCGAAGAACCACAGACGAGTTAGAAGGCAACAGCCAGCCAGTGAGCCGGTGCTGTCAACAATTTCCCGAGCTCTGCAGTCCTCTATATATCAGAATGTCTTCGGCCAATGAATGAGTGTTTATACCAGTGGGAGGAAGCTGCAGCACCCAGAGAAACCCCACGCGTGCGAGGGGGACACGCTGTCTGAGACAGACAGGACATCGTTTGAGTCCGCAATTTTCTGTTCTCCTGGTAAGCCAGAGAATGGCGCGTTGACTTCAACGGGAAGTGGAGTTTCGCAACATTTCAGTGCCTTCACAGTTCTTGATTGCAGGCCACGGGCAGGGGAGCCACCGGCCCTCGTATTCTGAGCTGTTTCCGCCTTAGATCGCGGGCTTCGTGCAGCCGCAATTGCGCCTGGCACCACGAGGATGCCACGCGCATAGCGCTCACAGCGCGCACAGCTCAGCAACTCGATGTCGTTGGCGCTGATAACGATGAGAGCTTGCTGCTGAAACCTGCACCGCAAGCACAGCACGGCTGCTGCTACGCAGGGACCGCAAACGCGTGAGTTGGGGGGGGAGAGGGTTTAATAATGAAAAACACAAGAGAAATTGTAAAAAAAAACACAGTTGCAGAAAATATATATATCCCTCGAGTTTTTAGGTTGTGCAGCTGTGGCCTTGCATGTTTCCAGGAGTCCAGTGTTGGCTGCATGGCTGGCTGCAGAATGCCTGGAATTCCTTGTGCTTAATCACTGTTTGGGAAAGGTCTCAGTTTGGCATATCCCCCTTGGAGCCTGCCTGGGAATGTGAACGGCTCCACACCGCCCCACCGGAGTACCCCCCCCCACTACCCACTCCCCCCACTACCCAATCCCCCCACTACCCACTCCCCCAACTACCCACTCCCCCCACTACCCACTCCCCCCACCACCCACTCCCGCCACCCACAGCCTCCCCCCACTACCCACTCCCCCCACTACCCACTCCCCCCACTACCCACTCCCGCCACCCACAGCCTCCCCCCTACCAAAGACTCATAACTGTGCCCTGGACTGGCAAGCCCCCTTCCTTCCTGCCTGGCTGCCTGCGGCGCAGAGGCGAGGGACGCACATCGGATGCGCGCTCTGCGTACTGGCGCCGGAGCCATTGTGCTTCGCGTGCGGTCGCGGGGGGTGGCGGAGGAGCGCGAAGCCTCCGTCGCCGGCTTCGGGTTCTACGTCGCCAGCCCCCTTCATCCCCATTCCCATTGCATCATTTCAAGCTGCTGCTGCCTCACCGCTGCGTCCGTTACGCCGCCCCTGCCACCGCAGTCCCATGCCCTCTCAACGACCAACCACACACACAGCTTCGGCTCGCTCAGGCGACTCTCCCATCCGTCCAACGAGACGGAAACACAAGGGCCAAAAGTGTGAAGAATCAAGCGAAGTAATATAAAATAAAATTCGGATTTATATATATAAATATAACGCCCTCTGTTTCTGTACGGTGTCTTGAGAGGCGATTGCGTTCAATGTTTATTCAATATAGCATCTGTGTACCATCACATTTCAAGGCCTGACTACTTCGCTGTACAAAATAGTCAGGCATGTACTTAACATAGACAAATGAACAGGGTGGTAATATAGGGTTTATTTTTACTCTGGTGAAGTGCGATTGAAGACCCTTCATAGACGAGAGGCAGTCCGTCATAAGAAGGCAAGAGAAGGAAGGTTCTGAGCTTGATCTTAAACAAGGGGTAGGGGACTAGACAGCACGGATGACCAAGATTAGAGACTCACAGACCCCAGGAGCAGCAGGAGCACTCCGCTTTAGTGGAGGTTTAATAATGGGTTTTGACAGCCCGCGGCTGCTGCTGCTACTGCAGCAGAGAGCACATGCAGGAGGGAAGTAGTGCAGATGAATTGAAGACACATCTCGAGTGAAACTCATGTTATAATGAATAACCCGTGTGTATGACTCACACCATCACCAGTTAGGTCTGACATGCCCCTGAGTGACATTTAATCGCACTCTAGCAAAAGGGGGCAGTCAAAAATGTGTTGGTACCAAGATTAAAAAAAGTAATGTTCATTCAATTTTGACTTAAAACTTTCGTGACTGCAGGAATTCATATTCTTTGGTTCTTTTGGTAAAGTCACGTCGAAAGAAGAAAAAATAGTAACAGGAAAGCAACCCATACTGATGCCTACCTAAAACTTGATTCCCACCACCATTCCAGAAGAATTCCCCATCAAAACTCTACACCATAGAGCTCAATGTATCTCCGCCCATGAACACCTAACCAGTGAACTCAAACACGTACACCAAGCTCTCAAGGCGAATGAATATTCTGACTACACAATCCGCAAAGCCATCACCACAACCGTGAGGAAGGAGTCATTTGAGGATCCAATCAAAACCATCACCTTGCCATACATAGCAGGGGTAACCAAAAATATTTCCAAAATCATGAACAAACACAAGATCCAGGTCCGATTTAACACTGTAAATACAATTCGTGATCTGATCCCATCGGTGAAGGATGTGATCCCTGACATGCAATATTCCGGCGTCTACAAACTAAGCTGTGTCTCTGCGGCAGTAGTTACATTGGGGAAACAAAGCGACATGTCTCGAACCGTGTTCGTGAACATAAGGCAGATCTGAAACACGGAATGACCAATACCTCGGCCGTGGCTGATCATTGTTTTAATGCGGTGGGCTCACACGGAATTGATTTCTCTAAGACGAAGGTACTTTGCAAACCCACTGGCTATCAACAAATATTCGTTCATGAAGCCATCCATATATGCAGACAGACACAGTTTCAACCGAGAGGGTGGGTACAAACTTAGCAATCATTGGAAGGACGTGATCAACCAGTTTGAGTCATAACTGGCTGTGATGTTCCCATCCTGCCACCTTCCGATGTTAGTTGTTATTTTCGGATCTCCGAGTTTACAGTAACAGGTTAAATTTCTCACACCAACACAGCCACCTCGCGCCCTTACCTCGACGTGGAGGCCGCTCTCCGATCTTACATTAACATGCTAATGTTTACCTGGCAGCCCTTTAATTGGTGGAACCCACCACCAACGCCATCGGTGCCCACCACTTCCGTTAACATCAGCTGCCCCGCCCATGCTGCTGACACTTGGGCTACGCCCATTTTAAACCTTTATAAACAGTTTGCCTTTAGAGGCTAACCCGCTTTTCCTGATGACGACCACTTGTCTTGCGATTGAAACGTCGTGGTTTTTATTTGTATTATTTTTTATTCTATCTAAGTGACTTTACCAAAAGAACCAAAGAATAATAATGTTCATTGTTGAGTTAATTTTGAAGCCTGATCATTTATCCAACCATTTGAGATGTCAGATCTTACTGAATGTAATAATATATCAATAATAGTAAAATTCATTGCACCTGCAATTAGAATTACTTTGATCATCGCCACCACCTCTTAATTCGCTCCAGCATGCCACAGAGCCGGTCAGCAGAAACTGCTTCTCCGTCTTGTAACCGCCCGTGTCTCTGCCGCCTCCTCATCATCATCCACTCCCCGGTAACTCGCCTCGATCTTCCACATCCATTTCGCTCCGTTAACAATTAAATGGAAATGCAACGCTTATTTTAGAATAAAGTTTATAAATAACAACATTCAGACTGCCCGTATTCATACTTGGTACACATTTACGGTGGGATCTATCATTATCATTGTTATGGCGGGCACTTTGTTTGGTAAGATAATTTTTCCGAATTCCTCTGGAAAATTATTCGTGTCATAACAAATGAATACACTATTAAGCGGCGCCCAACAATCCCCTCGTGCCTGCGTTAGCAAATTATATAATCCCAGGATAGCGCGCGTGATAGTTAGAATGTCCTCCTATTAAGATTGGAACATTTGATGTTCTTTTACATAAAGTAAATAAATAAGAAACGCATTGTTTACCCGTTGCAGTACTCGCTAAATACTGCATGTTTACACGGCGAGGCGTTTTAGGCGCTTCTTTATCTGACCATCTCTGGGCTGAAGTATAAACTTTCCCATGTGGACCACACATCACTCATCTCGCGTGTGGACCACGCTCCACTCGCCCCGCCGCACCAGCAGCACCGCCACTCACGCGGCTGGCGCATCTCCTCCTGGCCGTGCCCAGCTCTGCCAGCTTCGCTCACCCGCACACAACAGACACATGTCCCCCGTGGAGACCAGATATCGGAAACCAAAATAACACGAAGAGCAATTCTTGTTTCGAATTCGGTAAAAACATTCAATATTTTAAGAGCCGCAATGCACTGTGGTGAATAGGAGACGGTGGGTCCTGAATGAAGAACGTCACGAAGCGGTCCTTGAAGAGCCGCCGCATGCGGCTCCCGGACAGCAGGTAGCCGGCCCCTGGTCTAGACTGTTGGGGCCAGCGCTGTTAGCGGGTGGTACCTATGAAGGCCGGCACGGCGCACGAGGGGTGGCCGAGCCAATACAACGCCCGGCCGCCTTTGTCTCCCCAAGTGCTGATGTTCACACACCGTACTCGGTACTCATTCAGGGCCAAAGACCGGTTCAAATATTCGCCGCTGTTACTAGTCGTGAGCGTCAATCGAACTCGGTTCGCCGGGTTTTGCCGCGCACTGCCCTAATCACTACTCCACCACTCCCCGCATAGATGCACACCGATTATTACCAAATATTATTTTCTGTTATTCTCAACGGGTTGAACACCCATGAAAAATAAGAATAGAATTTACTCGTTCTGGCAATACAACAGGGAGGTGTTAAAATGTTCAAACACCAAACAGATACCATTCGCAGGGACTCGAGTCTGCATTAAGCATGCGCGCTTGTAGTGAACATGGAAACAAACCCCGTAACAGTTTTACAACCTGCTCTTATGCGGCTTAGTCGACGGCGTTGGAGCTCGTCACGCTAATCATCGCTCGCGATCAAGTGGGCTCGGCGCTTGCACAGCGGCTATGAGAAATCGGGATTAAGAATGAGGCATTGCCTTCCAATGTATTTAATAATCATGAGTGTTAATGAACAATATTGACGACGACAACAAAAGCGCCCCCGCTGAGTTGTGACACTTTTTTATCAACAGAGTTCTGCATTGAGATGTTTGGCCAATTCCATTCATGAGTTCGCCTTCACGTGGGAAGAGAAAGCCTGGAGGAGACTTCTTGGGAAACACGCAAGCAAGAAGACGGAACAACACGCAAAGCTGGACACAGATTAAAACAATATAAACCGTTTGATGATGCAGAGTTGGCAAGGCAGATGGAAGGAGTCTTGGCTGTGCTGCCACCGCCAGGCAGTCTCGCGCTCAAGTGTTGTACTGTACTCTCCAGGCCCCGATCTGCTTGGCTATAAACAAGCTGACGCGGTCAGCTGCAATCGTGGCATAGCCGACATGGCCACCCACTAAGCCAAGCAGCTATTGTAACAGTGCAATCAATAATCAATGTCTCCTGTAATTTATTACCCAACACATCAGCCGTGCGGTCTTCTGGGAGTAAATCATTGTAGCAATGCGGATTATTAAATCTAATTTCCCTGTCATTCAATGGACTCCAAAGCTTTCCGCTGGACAAGCATTACACATCGCCCACCACAACCCAGTGCGAATCGGTCCTCAAACACTTCAACGAATGACTGCAGGGACGCATTCCCCTCTTGATCTATGGCACCCAGGGACTTCCAACATCACCATCACGTGCACGACCTTCGCCGGCTTGAGCGTTAACATACACAGATGCATTAATTTGTCTGACGCTCACAGTTTATACGTGCGCATAATTCTGAAGGTAAACAGTGGAAAGTTCCCTCGCTTCTCGTGGCCGCGGTGGTGAGGGATTCCTGGGCCGCGGCGTCTGCTCGAGGCTTTGCCGCTGATGCGTCGCGCGCCGTTCGTGTGGGAAAGCGGAAAGCGTCCCGCGTCTGCCGTGCTGCCAATACAATTCCCATCGACCGGGAGATGGAATTTTTTTTTTCGCAATCCTGTTCGCGAATTCTACACGTTGGTATAATTGGGGCGACAGGACATCATTCACAACCATTCCATTCGCAGCCAATTTATTTTAACAAGGTTGTGACTTTTTTATTTTACAAAAGCTTTTCTCTCTCTCATCAGGCTCTCGAAATGACTCGTCCACCCAATAGTTTGGCGCCTCGGTGGCGAAATGTTAACTACATCGCCTGTTATACATGAAGTTGTCGGTTCGATCACGACCCTGACGCATGTACATTTAGAGTTTGCAGGTTCTCCCCGTGGTCGCGTGGATTTTTCTCCAGATCCTCCGGTTTTTCCCTACACATTAAGAAAAATGTGTTTTCCAATATTAGGCTGTAATACATTACCTCGTGATAAGTTGATAAGCCATTTCGTTGAGCTATCATTTGTAACTAGATCGCTTTTGAAGAAGAGCTATATAGCTCAGTGGGCTTCACCTGATGACATACACATAGTTTAGTTTTAAAATAAAAGTTTAGTTTTAGTTTAGTCTGCCCTAACTTTCCATAAACTTTTTTTTTAAACAAAACAAAAAATACCCCCCTCTCCAGAATTACCACGAAATGGGAAAGGATTTTTTCCCAGCTTCCTTCCCTTGCCAGGGGTGGTGCAAGCAGTGGGGGAGGGGGTGGAGCGTGCGGCGTCTCCCGGTCCCTCTTCCGCTCCCACCTCACCCCACTGCCCCCACTGCCCCGGGCTCTCCGGGGCTCCGCCTGTGACAGCATCCGCACGCTGCCCGAGACCAAAGCCAACAGATTCACGGCCGCACTGGCAACTTTACAGATTCCGGTGATGAAGCTGTCACAACACAACGTCGCGCGGCTTCCAGGGCACACAAACAGGTCCATTTTTACTGCCGACGGCTCCAGAAAGAATAGGACGCTCAACGCAGGCGCGCGAAAGAATTTGGTGAGCACGACATTTTGGTGAGCGCAAACTTAACCCTATTAAGCCAAAGAGGAGCACTTAAAATCCAAAGTTGTGAGCACCTCTTGGGAGAAACCCGCTTGGATTTGGACTGGCAGCCAGCGCAGCTTCACGAGCCAGGATCCCGATATGAAACACAAACACGCATTCTCATGCATGCGAATACATAACTGATATCTCGTAACGGGTGTAATGGCTGGCAAATTAAACACTCGAGCAGAGCCAATGACATGATTTGCAGACTATATTTGTTTAAAGCAGGAATTTGCTGGAATGTATGCTTGTCTATATGAAGCATTCCTGTGCATGTGCGGACACAATAATAATGCTACTACTCGGTTATCACGGGGGTGGGTGGGGATTGCTTACTGAACTCTCTCAAAAGCATTTCAGAGGGAATGTTTTTGCTCAATGAAAACAATCCGGGTATGTGCATGAAGGTTTCCATGAATATTTCATCCGTTATTAAATCATTGTGATTCATTCAGCAGTTTAAACTTGCACGGTTGAAATGTTGGAAACATACTCCTCATACTGTATACCTAAGATAAAATGTTTTCCACGAAACTGGTTTCGTAATGTTCAACAGAAAATAACAGAATAATTTTAAACAATCACGAATTAAATGTTGGCAGGCACCTGGAATGCACAAGTCCCCATTGTGACGTGTATCGCCAATGGCCAATGCCAAACGAGATTACACACACAGCAGCAATCATCGACCCCTACGAGTGGACCGCTGCCCCCTTGGCAGCCACGTGCTGAGTCACCTTGTGCCACGCAAGGAAAGCTTCCACTCAGGGTGCCCATTTAAACATTTCAAGTGAGATACATGTGTGCATAGGAGGGCGACCCGGATTCGATTTTCCACTCACGGCCAATGCCAGTGACGATTATTTGAACCGGCCCTAGGCCTCCTACCGTAAGTCGACTCAGCCTCAATCGAGAACCTGGTGCGGTGTATACACATCGCAACGAGGGAGACAAAGGCGGCCGGGCGTGGTGCTGGCCACCCACCCTCTCCCGTGCCTTCAAAGATGCTTGCTAACAGCACTTGCTCCTAGTCTGTTAAGGCTATACGGGGGATCTTTGTCTTTGTAAAGTTTGAAGGAACGAGCTCTAACGAATGTCTGTTTATAATGTTTAATTCACGGATGATTGCATTATGGAAGCTGTGCATGTCCGAGACGAAGTAAGTGCACGAGCTCACGCGCAGCCACCGTGTGCATGGCGCCATTCGCGCAGTGCCACGTGCACGGGAGTTATTGCAAATTGTGCAGAATCGGTGCGAGAGCAAAAGTCAACCACAAACCCCATAAATGTGTCCCCATTAGCCATTGTGGGAATATTTTTTATGAAAGGGAATAAATAACAGAACATCCGAATGTGGAAGAAACCACCTAATATGGATTATATTTACGATGTCGTGCTATCAGGCACCAGAGAAGGATATGAGGCGCGTTTGGAAAGCGGAATTCCATGTTGAAGTTGATAGATATGCTTTTAGGGGTTGAAAAGAGAAGTCTTCCATCACCGGAGACAGACGGCCCGTGGTGGCGTTTGAGTCGGAAACTCGGTCGGTGGCAAAGAAAATGGAGCGAAGGAATTCAAACGATGCAAAGTAGTGCAGAAAGACACATTTTTGGGATAACTCTGAGAGCCAGGAGAGCCAACATGGTTCAGAGAACAAACAATAGCGTGAAACATCACACCCGAAATAAGGAGGAATGCGTGCACTTGGGCACATCACTTCACGAGAATATTCTACAGCGGTCCGAACCAGCGATGGAGTGGAGCCATAGGCGGGCAAGGAGGGAGTGAGAGTGGGCGAACCAAAGCGGAGATGGAGTGATGAAAATAGCATTACACGAGGGACTGAGATGGAATGCGACTGCAAAGGATCATGGGGGACGTGGTCACGAGAGTGTCGAGGCCTTCGTCTGGCGGAGTGCTGAGCCCGTCCAACGGGGCTGACGTTGGATTGCCACCCCCGAGGTCCAGAGAGTCGGGACGTGCCATCGAAAGAAGTTCATCTCACAACCCGTGCGAGGGTTAAACTACGTGGACCTGGCAACAAGCTGAACTTGTCATCTTGATTTAAAGCTTTCGTGACTGCAGGGATTCATATTCTTGGTTCTTTCGGTAAAGTCACGTAGAGGGGAAATGATAAAATAATATAAAACCGCAACACAATATATCACCTGATGATGATTGCTTGTGTTGCAGTCGAAACGTCGTGATAATTTTTATTGTTTTATATTATTTTATTATTTCCCTTCTACGTGACTTTACCGAAAGAACCAAGAATATGAACTTGTAATGTTTAATATCCTGGGAAGGCTTACATATTTCCCAAGGCACGACTGCATCAACAGGGGGGGGGGGGGGCGATCGTGGGAACATCAGGACAGGTGGCAACACTAAAGCGATGTTTTGCTCTTGCCGCATTACCCGCGTCGGCTCGTTAAAGCCTCGCTCGCCGCATTCGTATCGCACACATCTCAGCCGTCGTCATTGTTGTTGTCCACACCTCTCCGTCCACCCCGGCCCCCACCTCCGCGCAGCCTCCCGGAGACTTCCTGCCAGGATGTTTGTCGGCGCTGCCGTGGGAAGACGCTGGGCCGGCGAGACGCGCGCTCATTCTCGTGCGCTCATTCGGGGCCCGCGTTCCTCCAGGGCCTTCGCCTCGCCCGGCTCCGCGAACGACGCCACCCCATTGGCCCTCCCCGCGTCCTTTGGCACGATGTCCGACGTTTCTCACGCACGTGCTGGGAGCTTCTCCAGCAAACGCCCAGCACGTGGAGCGAAACGTCGGAGCCCGTGCCGGGAAACACGGCACGACGCGGGCACACAGAGCAGCAGCACCGCAGGGACGCTTCCCCTGTGATGAGACACGTCACGCTGTGAGCGTCAGGATCTGATTTCTCAAAGTGTCTCTTGAGCATCACACGCATGAGCATGGGACGCTCGCTCCTGCAACAGGCTGCGTGCGTGTCGTTGTGTACGTAAGCTGACCAATTAAAATGTTCTCGGAAGAGTAGTAGGCCTCCTTTAAGCTGATTAAGTACAGACTCGGTCGCAATACGCCGTTGCTTTTACGGTTTATATTCAAACCTGCTCACAAACCTAACATGCAATCTCAAATATTCCGTAACATTGGTCCACACGCTGTGGCTTGTTATGATCTCATTCTCAAAACATTAAAATTATCTCTCAATTCCACACGCACAATAATTGTATCGCCATTTACAGGCTTTTGTCAAACCACTGCTGGATGAAGGCCTCCACGTGCCTCTCGGTCAAAGCGGTTGTTTGACCATACTTCACCACCACCGTGAGTGCGGGACCACTTTATACATTGGGGTCACACGTGCAGCACGCTCGCCACTGGAGCACCACTCCACCCCGAGACTGTGCAGGGTGGGCAAAAGTCAGGACACTTGGGTTATGCTTATTTATTTATTTTAACACTGGCGATAAGTCTCAATTTAAAGCTTTAGTGACTGCAGGGATTCATCTTCTTGGTTCTTTCGGTAAAGTCACGTAGAAGGGAAATAATAAAATAATAATAAAAACATAATAAAACACAATTCTCACGACGTTTCGGCCACAAAGGATGGACGGCTGCTTGCGTTGTGGCCGAAACGTCGTGAGAATTGTATTTTATTATGTTTTTATTATTATTTTATTATTTCCCTTCTACGTGACTTTACTGGCGTTAAGATATTGTAATTTTTATTATTTTAGTAAATATGTTATCTATTAACATCTATTTTTCTTGTTCCTTTTCAGGTGAAATTTTAAAGTGGAAAGTAAAATTGACTAAAGACGAACGAGAATGCAATTTGTTTGCATGTATGCAAACGAAGGCAGCTGTACTCTTTAAAAAACAAGTCCGAGATTAATTTCAAAAATAAATTAATACATGCATTAATGTAAGTCATTATTAACGTTTGTTAAAGTAAACTAAATCACCCTTTGTTGATTTACACCTCCGAGTATCACGTTTGGCTATTGTAGGGTGAGAAAAAAGTTATACATACAGTAGATAACATAAATATAATAACCCTGTGTATACTGACTTTTTGGCCAGCCTGTATATACAGCGATTCAGTGTACGCGTTCGAGAAATATCACATTTTATTTGTCTCTATGGCCACTGCCTTAAATCTTTGGAAGTGTGACTCGATGTGTGCGGCATTGTCTCAAGGACGCTCACTTCTCTCCCTGCAAACGACATCACGAAGCGTTGCGTGTGAAAAGCGCTGCCAGACATTTGTTTGATTCCCAAAGCCTTCAAATAATCGCGGTCTTAAAGTCTCAGAGCTTTTACAATCCTCTAACTACTTCCAAAATCGAACTAAAAAAGACGAGTGCTTCAACGGTGCGCATCTATATAAATATTTTAACATAAGAAAGTTGTCCAGAATAAACAAGCCCCGCCGCCGATTTAGACGGCATATACAGTATACGCGTGGGGCAATCACAACATTGCGAGAGAGAGAGAGAGCAGATGAAGGCACTTGACTCGATTACTAAATGGCAACGAGCTCCAGAATAAACGTCTCCTTCGAGACACAATCATCGCTCCTCCTGGTTTTGACAACCCCCCCCTCGTCCGCGAAGGCAGCGGTGGTGTAACCATCGACCGCATCAGAACACCAGCAGGCCGATGAGCGCCTCTGCTTGATGAATGTGAAGTTAAAGGCGAGCCAGAGTAGTGCGGCTGGGGCCACGCAACCCAAACTGTGGACCGCTCAGTAGACCATTGTCCTCAGCGCTGCTTCGACAGAGGGGTAGCAAGCCGCATGTACTCTCTCCTGAAGCCCTCTCTCGTCACGGCTCGCTGATCTCGACTTTGGCAATTAGCTCTTGAACATATTGCCATAGAATGAGCAAGCACAGTAAAATATACAACCACTTTGGACATACCTGTTGAGTGAATTTAAAAAAAAAACATTTCACATCGACCTCAAGCGAGAATAAAAATTAAACATCGCAGTTGTACACAACAATAACAGTGCCACGGACAAAAAAAATGCTGTCATTATTTATGGAAGAGAGTAACAAGGTTAATTTTTAGCTGCTGAAAGCTTAAAACAAATTTCATGCCTGGCTGGGCATTCTGCCACCCGTTTCCAAGGGCATAAACACCACGCTTCTTGAGATTTACAATCCTCCCATCAGCCATGCGCCGTTAACAGCAACACGGATATAAACTCCTGTGCAATTCAGAATCAGATGGGTACACGTCTCTGGCTCGTTGCTAATAAATAAGGGCAACTTAGGCACGCACCCACTAGACACAGACGTCACACGTGACATGTCAGTGGTCCCGTGTCGTCCCAAGAAACACACACACACAAATATGACTCCCGTTCCGCATGGCGTGAAGTGATTGTGAATTAATTGGTCGACCGCCAAGCTGCAAAAAATGTGCTGCGCTTGAAAATTAGCTTTTGCGAAAGCTTCACAGATCCCTTCCCGGCGGCCGGGATGCTGCAAGAAAATGACGATCGTCTTCTTCGTGTTGCCCTTGCAGAAGAAGGAGCTCGGCTCTCCCGTGTTGTTTTTGGCCGCGTCCGTGAATAAACCATCACTCAGCAGCACGAGGGCGGCACGGGGCAATGGATGCGCCGCCCACAGTCACGCAAACACCGGGAGCCCTTGGTGCCCGTGCGCGTACTGCGTCTGTGTGTAGTGTGTGTCCTGTGTGTATGTGAACTGTGTGTATGTGTACTGTGTGTACTGTGTGCGTGTACTGCGTCTGTGTGTAATGTGTGTGTACAATGTGCGTGTACTGTGTATGTGTGTACTGTGTGTGTGTGTACAATGTGCGTGTACTGTGTGTATGTGAACTGCGTGTGTGTACTGCGTGTGTGGATTGTGTGCGTGTGTACTGCGTGTACTGTGTGTATGTGTACTGCGTGTGTGTACTGCGTGTACTGTGTGTATGTGTACTGTGTGTACTGTGTGTGTGTGTACTGCGTGTGTACTGCGTGTGTGTTATGTGTGCGTGTGTACTGCGTGTACTGTGTGTCCTGTTTGCGTGTGTACTGCGTGTACTGTGTGCGTGTGTACTGTGTCTACTGTGTGTACTGTATGTATGTGTACTGCGTGTACTGTGTGCGTGTCCACTCGAGGCAGGAGGGGCACGGTTGGCCGGGAGAACGGGAGGCGCGGGTGGCTCTAAGCGGCTTGGTGGTGCACGTGGTGGTGGTGGTGGTTGTCTCTGCAGGCTTGGTGGTGCACGTGGTGGTGGTGGTGGTGGTTGTCTCTGCAGGCTTGGTGGTGCACGTGGTGGTGGTGGTGGTGGTGGTGGTTGTCTCTGCAGGCTTGGTGGTGCACGTGGTGGTGGTGGTTGTCTCTGCAGGCTTGGTGGTGCACGTGGTGGTGGTGGTTGTCTCTGCAGGCTTGGTGGTGCACGTGGTGGTGGTGGTGGTTGTCTCTGCAGGCTTGGTGGTGCACGTGGTGGTGGTGGTTGTCTCTGCAGGCTTGGTGGTGCACGTGGTAGTGGTGGTGGTTGTCTCTGCAGGCTTGGTGGTGCACGTGGTGGTGGTGGTGGTGGTTGTCTCTGCAGGCTTAGTGGTGCACGTGGTGGTGGTGGTGGTGGTTGTCTCTGCAGGCTTGGTGGTGCACGTGGTGGTGGTGGTGGTTGTCTCTGCAGGCTTGGTGGTGCACGTGGTGGTGGTGGTTGTCTCTGCAGGCTTGGTGGTGCACGTGGTAGTGGTGGTGGTTGTCTCTGCAGGCTTGGTGGTGCACGTGGTGGTGGTGGTGGTGGTTGTCTCTGCAGGCTTGGTGGTGCACGTGGTGGTGGTGGTGGTGGTGGTTGTCTCTGCAGGCTTGGTGGTGCACGTGGTGGTGGTGGTGGTTGTCTCTGCAGGCTTGGTGGTGCACATGGTGGTGGTGGTGGTGGTTGTCTCTGCAGGCTTGGTGGTGCACGTGGTGGTGGTGGTGGTGGTTGTCTCTGCAGGCTTGGTGGTGCACGTGGTGGTGGTGGTGGTGGTTGTCTCTGCAGGCTTGGTGGTGCACGTGGTGGTGGTGGTGGTGGTTGTCTCTGCAGGCTTGGTGGTGCACGTGGTGGTGGTTGTCTCTGCAGGCTTGGTGGTGCACGTGGTGGTGGTGGTGGTTGTCTCTGCAGGCTTGGTGGTGCACGTGGTAGTGGTGGTGGTTGTCTCTGCAGGCTTGGTGGTGCACGTGGTGGTGGTGGTGGTGGTGGTTGTCTCTGCAGGCTTGGTGGTGCACGTGGTGGTGGTGGTGGTTGTCTCTGCAGGCTTGGTGGTGCACATGGTGGTGGTGGTGGTGGTTGTCTCTGCAGGCTTGGTGGTGCACGTGGTAGTGGTGGTGGTGGTTGTCTCTGCAGGCTTGGTGGTGCACGTGGTGGTGGTTGTCTCTGCAGGCTTGGTGGTGCACGTGGTGGTGGTGGTTGTCTCTGCAGGCTTGGTGGTGCACATGGTGGTGGTTGTCTCTGCAGGCTTGGTGGTGCACGTGGTGGTGGTGGTGGTGGTTGTCTCTGCAGGCTTGGTGGTGCACGTGGTGGTGGTGGTGGTGGGGGTGGTCTCTGCAGGCTTGGTGGTGCACGTGGTGGTGGTGGTTGTCTCTGCAGGCTTGGTGGTGCACGTGGTGGTGGTGGTGGTTGTCTCTGCAGGCTTGGTGGTGCACGTGGTGGTGGTGGTGGTTGTCTCTGCAGGCTTGGTGGTGCACGTGGTGGTGGTGGTGGTGGTGGTTGTCTCTGCAGGCTTGGTGGTGCACATGGTGGTGGTGGTGGTTGTCTCTGCAGGCTTGGTGGTGTACGTGGTGGTGGTGGTGGTTGTCTCTGCAGGCTTGGTGGTGCACGTGGTGGTGGTGGTGGTGGTGGGGGTGGTCTCTGCAGGCTTGGTGGTGCACGTGGTGGTGGTGGTGGGGGTGGTCTCTGCAGGCTTGGTGGTGCACGTGGTGGTGGTGGTGGGGGTGGTCTCTGCAGGCTTGGTGGTGCACGTGGTGGTGGTGGTGGGGGTGGTCTCTGCAGGCTTGGTGGTGCACGTGGTGGTGGTGGTGGTGGTGGTTGTCTCTGCAGGCTTGGTGGTGCACGTGGTGGTGGTGGTGGTGGTTGTCTCTGCAGGCTTGGTGGTGCACGTGGTGGTGGGGGTGGGGGTGGTCTCTGCAGGCTTGGTGGTGCACGTGGTGGTGGTGGTGGGGGTGGTCTCTGCAGGCTTGGTGGTGCACGTGGTGGTGGTGGTGGTGGTGGTTGTCTCTGCAGGCTTGGTGGTGCACGTGGTGGTGGTGGTGGTGGTTGTCTCTGCAGGCTTGGTGGTGCACGTGGTGGTGGGGGTGGGGGTGGTCTCTGCAGGCTTGGTGGTGCACGTGGTGGTGGTGGTGGGGGTGGTCTCTGCAGGCTTGGTGGTGCACGTGGTGGTGGTGGTGGTTGTCTCTGCAGGCTTGGTGGTGCACGTGGTGGTGGTGGTGGTTGTCTCTGCAGGCTTGGTGGTGCACGTGGTGGTGGGGGTGGGGGTGGTCTCTGCAGGCTTGGTGGTGCACGTGGTGGTGGTGGTGGGGGTGGTCTCTGCAGGCTTGGTGGTGCACGTGGTGGTGGTGGTGGTTGTCTCTGCAGGCTTGGTGGTGCACGTGGTGGTGGTGGTGGTGGTTGTCTCTGCAGGCTTGGTGGTGCACGTGGTGGTGGGGGTGGGGGTGGTCTCTGCAGGCTTGGCTCGCGTGGTGTGGGAAGGGAAGGACTGCGAGCCAAGGGTGGTGATGTCACCCCGCTGCAGCCTCTTACGGAATGTTTTGGGTTTTAAACTCTTGCCGGCTGGCTCCGGCATTGTTAACTCCGGGTTCGTGTTTTGTTGTTGTTGTTTGTTGTTGTTTGTTGTTGTTGTTGTTGTTGCGTCGGTCAACGTGCCACCGCTGCGACCGCCGCCGCCACTTGCAGGCTGCCAGAGTTCCACAGCGCGACCCGTGCCACCAACGCCCGGGTGGCGATATCGAGAACGGGGGGGGTGGGCGACACTGGATGGACGCCTCCCCACCACCAGCCACAGCCGCGTGTTTCTCACAATAATTTCACGTCGCTGAGATTCGTTTGAGACACCGTGAAGGCCCCCGTTCTGTTTTTTTTTTTTAAACAAAATTCCAGGGAACGTCGTACCTGTCCCAGTGAGTTTAAACAAAGACCCGCCGCGGGAAGTCCGTCCATCTCAGGTGCAGACTGTTTAGACTCAAAATAAAACCCCGAAACAAAACCGATGTCTGCTCTAAGCCCCTTTGCTGAAAGTGATGTGCCTGATTGTGCTGGGAATCTCCGAGCTCGTAGTATTCCTCCTTAACTTCGCATACCATCATGTAGCTCACCGTAAAGCAAGCACGCTTTGCAAATTATTTTTGTAAATTCCTACTTGCCAAGTTTAATCATGTTTGTAGTTTCCAAAATTCAATATTAAAAGTGCACCACAAAACTCACGTGTGTTACATATATAAAACAATCGTATACCGTGCCTTGTAAGAACGCAACACAACAAAATTACCGTGTCAAATGTTACTTCGAAATGGGACCAGTATTCATCAATGTTTTATTGAAATATATAAATGTTGGTTCCCCTGAATGATTGGGTTTTTTACGGAGTGTTGACATATTCACACTCACAGCGCTTTGTAATCTTGCGATGGAAGGCGAGACATAAAATCCATTATTACATTTTTATTACTTGGTCTGACTTTTAAACTTTTATTTTACTAAAGTGGAAAATATTGTTTTAGCATAAACTGCACCATCAAATAAATTATAAAAGTGTGTTTTATTGCATCGTCTGTCCTCAGTAATCATGAATACTCTTTAACAACTTCAAATCATGATAAAAAAAATGCAGCATTATTCAGTACCAACCACCTCCATGGCACGTCTACGAATATACAGTAATACACTTTAATCTCTGATCTCTTATCCACATGAAATTACAGGTCGAATTTTAATCAGCGCAAACTTATTCGAAAAGGCCTTTGTTTAATTGCATCCAGACGTCTTGGTTCGGAAATGTTCAACCTACTCTTGACCTCCAAAACCTGGGGGGGGAATGTTTCGTGAAATATATTATAAACAACATAGCTCAGCCTGTGAAGGATAAGCCCTCTTTATGACTGTGTCTGTGTAAAAACAGTTGCACCACTGCGACCACCTGAACACAGTCACTTACACTTGTCCATTTCACAGTCGAGGCTCCACTGACAACATGATCCCTTCATGCCGAAAGAAAGCTGCTTACATTTCCACGAAATAGAACGAATGCTTGAAAAAGTGATTCTATCATAGGACAATACTGCGGGATGGAGAATGGAGCAATGGTTATCGCACTGCACTCCCCACCCGCGACCACCTGAGTTCGATTCCCAGACAATGGGAACGTCCGTGGCGAGTGAAATCTGCCCCGATGTGGCCACCTCACCGACCCTCCAGTCGGCACTCATGAGCACGGCGAAGAAAGGCCACACCAGCTTCATGACGGACAAAGCGTGGGGCGAACCTTCTTTCAGCAGCGGATTTACAAAGGACTGTACATTCATTGTTTTATACCAGATGAAACAGGATACATTATACAAACAAAACTGCTTTACTTAGTGGCCTCATTCACCCATGATGTACCAGTTTATTCTGTTTAAGAGTCATTCCACTGGGCTCACCTTTACACATTGAGCCGTTGTTGGTGCTGCACAGGGAGAGCCACTTGATTCATGAAACTACGTTTTCCTCGCCGCTCTTTGTGCCGCGATACTAAAACGTCTCAACTGTGTTCACAAAAAAACGCAATGTTGGAAACACATACAAGTCGGGAGTTGTTCATACTTAGACCAAACAATACGTCGCTCGCCGCGTAAGTTGTCGCTGCTGCGTAGCTATCCGATGTCTTGTTGGGTTGTACCGCGTGATGTTTGTAACGATGTCTGACGTTTCGCTCCATGTGCTGGGCAGGAGCGTAAGTTATCCCCTTTTCAGTTCCTGAAGATGCTCCCCGGATGTGTTGCGGAACGTTGGCTCGTCATGCTGAACAACAAGATGTCATTCCTGACAGAGCTCCCAGCATGTGGAGTGAAACATGGGACACCGAACTGAACAACACGCAGTAGTACAACCCAGAGACACATCGAGGAATAGTTCTCTTGTTCATGCACGGACGCTCCAACTGAGTCCCAAAGGAATTTGTTCAGGAGGGTAATATTCGTGATGTTTGGCCTTCATGAGTACTTTTGCATGCGAAAGAAAATTGCTGTTCACCCATAAAGCACACACTCGCACACAAGGTAAATTCGCGAACTCTATAAACAACCTACTTGCTGTACTGCCTTCTAAAAAAGAACACCTCTTAGCACCGCAGGTGGACGTCTCAAAAAGACGGTGTTTGTGCGATCCAACAACGCTAGTGATAAAACGAATACTGTACATCGAAACTCCTCTCTTGCATTCATGAAATGCCCCACGGTGTAGAGACTTTGCTGGGTCAATTGCTGGGATGGACAGAGATGGCGGGAGGGCTTAGTGAATGAACACTAACGCCAGCGGTATTGAGAATGTTTGGGATTGACCCTCAAGGTTCAGATGCGAGTCAGCTGAGTGGAAGTGACCAAAACCCATCTCAATGAGAGCTGCGTTTCTACCCTTTGTTGCTCCAGAGATGTCATTTCCTCAATGAGCTTCACTCGGTGCCGAGGAAAATTGGAATTTCTCACGGTCGTCTCGCCTCGATCTGAGGATATAATCTCGAACAGCCGTCCAATCGGATGCCCAGCCCATAATGCCCCCCCCCCCCCCATAGCCTTGAGGTGTGTGCATATAAACCCCTCTCTTACCAGTTTTTACATTTTATATTTAAAGCATCTATGTTTAAAATAAATGATTGGGAATTCATTCTAATCCTAAAGTTTAATTTATTTTGGCGAGGGATCGTTTTTGGTACATTACTTGTGTTTATTTTGCGATCCTTCCCTGGTTCCTTCGATTCGCATGGTTGGCTACGCACGATGCGGAAGAGTTTCAACAAAGGTGCGAACAAATTCCCAATTTACAACGACCAAATCAACCTAAGTGTGCCTGATCTCGTCGGGTCTCGAAAGCTAAGCAGGTGTGAGCCCTGTACGTACTGTACTTGGATGGGTGACCAACAGGGCTTGCCAGGTGCTGTAGGCTTGGAGCTGCAAGGTGTAGTGATGAGATTGCAGTGGTGAGTGTTACTCGCTCATATACGTGGGTGCGTTAACCAGACGGCGGTGGCTATGCACACCCGTAATCCAACGATGCAAGGGTCGGTGGACCACACTGATGTTGTGAGACCACTTCCCGTGGGGTGTCTCTGACTACTACTCTTTCCTCCCACGTGCTAAACACTGATGGCCAGATTTGGTCAACATTTTTAAATGTAGAACCCCACCTGTAAAAGTGTCTTGACACTCAATGAGGCTTTCTTGGTGTAAATAGTTGGCATGAATTGAACTGTACTTTAAGTGTAGCGTCAAGGTCTGCTCAGTGTGTAGGGTTAATATGGTGCACTGTAATCCTGTTAAAACTGTCTTCATAATTGTTTTTATTGTTGACAAGAGGACAAAAGATTAAAATCTGACAAAGTCACAGCCAACGCCTCCACATCCATGGATGTGCCACAGTGGAGTGACTCGTAATTTTATTCAGACGTGCCATCGTAAATCATTGTCAAATTTCCAGTAATCGAGTGAAATTAACATTTGCTGAAGGACCAGAACAATCATTGTGGAGACGTGTAGAACACAAATCCTCGGTCATAAGTCAGATATTGTGCAATTTGCAGAACACTCCAACAAGTCCCGCTAAGTGACACTTTGCCGACACAGACGTTTGATTTAATCTGAGCTGTGAACAGAGATGTTTACTACCTCGCCTGGTATACAGGAGGTGGTGGGCTCAATCCCAACCCTGTAGCCTGCTGTATATGTGGAGTTTGCACGTTCTCCACGTGGTCACATGGATTTTTCTCTGGGTCCTCTGGTTTTTCCCTCCACATCCAGACACATGCGTTTAGAGTATTTGCCTGCGATAAATTCCCACGTGATGAGCCACTTCCTTGAGTTATCATTTGTGGGCAGGTCGCTTCTGAACCAGAGCTCGAAAGCTAAGTGGGCCTTACCTGGTAAAACATAAAATCATAGGTGCCCACCCAAAGCTGGGGTTGGCAATTAGTGGTAAATTACCGAGGAAGTTAAATCGGTGGACAAATGAAAAAATAACCATACGTAAACTAAATCGTACGTAAACTCAAAGAAATCAACAAATTAGCGTCGAAAACATAAAGCAAAAGTTAAAACTTATCCAAAGAAAGGATAAATTATGCTCGCAAATTCACAGTTGTCAAATCATAAATCACAGCTGCGTGCCACAGTTGCACATGTGGCTGTAGTTGACAAGCGAGTAGGAACATCGCGGTAATCACAAGACTGGACCCAGACCGGCACTAATGATGGCATCATTATGCCCATGATTACAAAGGCTCTGCGAAAGGCAGCAATGGAGGCAGACAAGAAGCAAGAGGTTATACGCGTGGCGTACTCGAGGTGCATCCTTAAAACGGTCGAGAGAGTGACAAAGTGACAGGATAATGAGACGCAGAGAGCCAGGCAAACAGAGATAATGCGAGACTGGGGCAGCAGATAGACAGATGGACACACACGGATAGGAAAGGAGATGGGCAGATGAGAATAATGAGAGTCTGCGCGCCGCTCAGGGGAAGGAAGCGAATGCCTGGCAGACAAGCAAACAGGAAAACCCGCGGTGCCGCACACGTAGCCGTGAGCAGTGTAAACCATCAGCTCGCTCCTCCCATCGAAAGTGGCCTCTGACACCCCGACAGGTCACGGGTGAAGAACCACACTCTAATCCGCCTTACCCGAGCCAGATTACGCGAAGGAAGCACGCGGAGCGCTCCGTGACAGTGAGAGTGATGATTGTGACCCTGGGCAGACACTCTGTGAAACAAAGACGGTGACTTGTAAAACGCCGCAACCAGTGTTTAGTACGAACTGCCTGGGATTTCGTGGACGTGCTGTGTGGCTCTCCGATGTGTCCTTGCCCCGGTGCTGTTCGGAATGATGTCCGTTGTTTCACTCCACGTACTTGGAGCTTCGGGGTAGGAATTCAATTCCTGAAGAAGCTCCCAGCACGTGCGGCAAAACGTCGGACATCTTGCCGAACAACACGTGGTAGAACCCGAACATATAACAGAGAGCTATGCATATGGTTAATCGACATTATTTAGGGTCTTCTGTCCAAACACCCTGTCAACCTCTGCTCAATGGGAGGTCTCTTCTTCTCTGCTGCTGCCCTTGGAATCTGGGACTCCCTCCGGCTGGCTACACGTGGTTCCTTCAAACTCTCCTCTGTCTGTGACTGATTCTGTCTCCTTTCCGTCTATGAAATGTCTTGAATATAAATAGGGTACACTATAATATCCCTGTTTCTGGTGGCTCTCCGCGACGTTCCCACCAAGTGTCCGCCCTCCTGAGACGCAACTGCCTTTAGACTGTATCCCGCCGTGCTGCGCGGTGCACACATGGCTTGCAATCAACTCCTACGACATGAAACCCCAGAGGTCTCTTCTCATCTCGAGAAACGATGCAGTGCGTGGGCCACAGAGCACGAGGGGCGGCAATTAGTGACACCATTTTCCTGGATGTAGCGAATAAACGTGGATTCTGTGATAACGTACTTAGCACAGGAAATATGAGCATTGCATAATTCCCTTTCGATTGGCGACTTAAAGATCTTGATCCAACTGCCAGAGTGGCTCGACTCATTACAAATATAAGAACTTATGTGACGATGATGCTGCGTTGGCAGCGATTCAACAAACATACATAACAAAACAACTTACGAGTCAAGAGTCAATATGCTCTTATTATTATTCTTGCTGTGAAGGAGGGTCATCAAGGCCACAGTGTTATTGACGAATGGGTTTCATTTGTTATGACAAATGCAAGCTCATCTTCTTGGTTCTTTCGGTAAAGTCACGTAGAAGGGAAGCAATAAAATAATACAAATAAAACATAATAACCGAAAAAACCAAGAAGATGAATCCTTGCAGTCACGAAAGCTTTAAATCGAAAAATGCAAGCTCGACAGTGCCACATCGCGGACACGGAGAGGAACCACTGAACGAAGGCGATGAAGGAGTGGACACGACAGGGGGCAGCCGTGCACCGGCATCCTCTCGGCTCAGACCCCCCACCCAACACCCCCCTCTCTGGGGCACACAGCCGGCCCTGGTGAGCTGTGCACGAGGCATTGCGGCGTCACGTGCCCGACAAGCAGCGACAAGCGGGCCCTTCATCTCGCGTCGAGCATTGTCCTGGCTCGCCGCTAGACGGCAGTAGACACGTGACTCGGGCCACAGCAAGAGGGAGCAGACACTGCACCGACTGAATGCGCCTTATCATTGGCAGAGCTCGCAACCTACGCAGGCTTGATCCTGTTTTAGCACTCGGATGGGAGGCTGCCTCGGAATGAATATCAGGTGATGTAGGTTTGGGCTGCGAGGTGGCTACGGGATGGCAGCACCGCTGTGGAGGAGTCTTGGATAGATTGATGGGGAGCTGTGAGCGCGTTTCATGACATCATAATCAGTGGCCTGTTCTGAGTGCATCGCCTTCAACGAACCAAACGCTCCTGAATAGAATTGGCCAAATATCTCCATGTGGAACTCTTCTGCAATCGTCTCTTGAGAACTCGTCATTATTTTATAGACAACATTATTATTATTATTATTACGACGATTCATTGGTTATGAATAATGTAAAATAATCATATTGCGTTACAGTATATATGACTATGTGCTTGGAATTGTATTATTTAGGGAATAAATTACATTAGTGTGTTTACTTAAATTGGGTGGACAGTATTGTAATCACCATAAGAGGTTTTTGTAACATTCATGTATTCTGAATATATTGTGTATTTTACGTGCGATAATGATGCATTTTTTTACCGCGCTAAGCGTATAACCTGAATTTAATTTGTACTCTGCTCTGCATTAGCATAACGCACGTCAGTTTTTACACACTCGTGTAATGTTTTTAACACCCTGCGATGTACCCAGGCCACCTCCACTCAACGAGAGTGAGTGCCAGCGAATGAGGAGGCCCTGAGCAGGTTGCAAGCGATGACCTCTCGTAACATCCAAATTGTGTTGTTCCTGTACAGCACCATTGCTCTGAGCATTCACACGATGGATACAATGACGCGCTTTGTCGTCAATGTACCATCTCAATGCGCGGGGCATAGATAAAGGCGCAGCCACGCAATTGCTCGCTCACGCCACCGTTGGTGGAAATGGCCTCCACTAGACGGAGCTCCGGCGAGCCCCTCTGGAGGGTACTTGGCCTGGTCTTCCACACCGGCCGCGTGTCTTGAAGGAGGTGGGCAGTACGCAGACTTGCATTTGTGTCGCTGGTGCATGTTGGCGACGCGTCTCTCCCGTTGCGAATGTGCCCCTCCGTGGCCGCGTGACATCTCAGCCCGCGAAATCAGCCGGACGGGACTCGACACTTCTGCCGATGGACGAACTGCGCCGTCCACGCGTCAGTCAAGCTGGATGACGGGCTGTGGCATAGAGGGGCCGGTCTGTTGTTGTTGTGACACACGGCAGCTGAAGAAACGCGATTCGTTGAAATCAGACTCGACGTGACGACCACGTGACGACCACGCCGCCACGTGAAGCCTGAATGGCGCGCAGCTCCTCCGGTGTGTTTGTGTGTCTGCAGGGAGGGGGTCCCACATTGGCCAGATTAAATCATGCAGAAGCTGAGCAGAGTACCCATAGAAAACCAACAACACCCCCTGTACTCGGTTACAGAGTACGCTGTGATCGTCACAAGCCACACAATGCCGGGGCCCTTGTGATGTGCTGCGCACATATTGGACGATCTTCTTCTAAGCCATAGATCCCACGGCTGCATGGAGTCAGCTGCTCCTCTCTCGTCGCAGCCACTATATCTACTTACAGAGCGTACACTTACACAGCAATCCATAGACTTACATACTGATCCATAGGCATACGTAGAGATCATACAGTTACGTACAGAACCATAGACTTACATAAATGCTCATACACTAAAAATAGAGCCGCAGACTTACATAGAGACCCGTACTCCTACACCTAAGCCACAAGCCCCATGACTGCATGGGATGGGCTGCTTAAATATTATCTCTCTCCATGAGCTTCTATTCCGTGCCTCCTCTCGAGTCACATCCGCTGGACCCGTCTCTTGTTTCACCGCATCCTCCCCGCCCCTCGCTCCCGCTCCTCTCCTCCTGCCCTGCACCGGTCGCATCTCCATGACCGCCTCGTATCTCCGTGGCTCGCCTAAATGCATCTTCTTCATATATTGGTGCGTGTTAGTTTGTTGTCCGCCCGCACATCCGATTACCACGGTTGGCTACGTACGGTACGAAAAGAAGTTTAACATACATACACACACGCCCAAACCATTAAAGCATAGCCTCCCTGCCCCTCTAGAGAAAATGTGTACTGTTATATTAAACAATCATAAGTTAATATTCGGAGCAAAGACTACTTTACTATTGCCAACGCAGTCTCGTAAGTAACACAGCATTTGAAGATGAATAACTGTACTATGGTAATTATTTTGTTTGAAACTCATTTGTAGACCACAATGCACGTCGCATGCAGGGCAAGGCTGCCTGAATTAATGTGTCTGCCACAAATACTTATACATGCATCGATGTGCATGCGTGCAATTTAATGGGAATAAATCCGTTTGAGTATGAAAGTGACATTTTAAGTGTAACCCATTAACAAGTGTGCTGTTCATCAGGGAGCACCATCAGCAACGATCCACCCACCGCTGGATGAGTCTCCCCGAGTCCCTGCACGCGAGCCGCTCCATCTCCGTGGGGGATGTCCTCTCGGGCACCGTGTTCCCGCACGAGGACTGCTCCCTTCTCGACCACCGCCATCACGGGAGAATCCCCAGTCGCGAATTTAGGAATGAGACTGACTCGATTGTCCAGCTTGGATCGGACAAACGTCACGTCGTCAAGAGACTCGCCTGGGACGTGTACCACTTTGCCCACGTGCTCCTAAAGAGGAGCACGTGTGGTGGTGACCAGCACCAGACCTGGATGCTATAACTACCCCAATGATGATGTTTCATCTCCATTCCAAGTACTCATTTTAGACTTGAGCTGATATCAAGCTAAGCCTGGGCCAGGTTCAGATGCCAGTTACCACTTGTGATGTGCATCATGGCCAGGAATCAATATGATGATGTTTTGACCTTGAATCAAACGTGGACTGTTTGCGTTTGTCACGCAGTTTTTCCCGTGATGAAGAGCCATTTAATCTCGGCAGGATGTTCACCTGCTTTTAAATAAACTACACTGAGCAATTGATTGTGGACAGTGTGTGAACCGCTGGGCCACCACTGATTCCTGCACAGCTACCGTGTAGTTTAATTGTCCAGTTACATGCGTTTCATTATCAGAAGATGTATTTTGAAAAAAAAAACATCATCAGAATATTAATAATTTCGTGCATTTGGTCTGCGCGACATTCTTATAGCATAAGGCTGTCACGAAGATGCTATACGTCTGACACAGCCGAAAGTAGTCAGGTCTTTTGGGGTAAGGCTCATTGATTTAAGAAGCTCGTTTTCAATGGCACCTCAGCAGGGGGCGATGCCGCGAGGTGTCAATTCAATTGAGCCATTTGCGGTTGTTGCTTTTCTTCATAATTTGGAGCACGTCGCCGGCACACGATGGCCTACTCGTTTCAATTGACGTCGAGGGGATCTTCATCGGCCGCAGCGATGGAGACGGCGCGTGTCCTCGGTCCGTGCGCCCGCAGCAAATCACCTGGGCGCGGAACCTCTGGGTTGGAGCGGCGAGCGTCAGTCGACGAGCCGCGTCTTCGTGAACAACTTCATCGAGATCGGCTTGAGCGTAGACGCAGGATTACGATGGGAGGTCGCTAGCCAGCAGTGGATTGATCATGTCCGATTATAATGAATTCATTATATAAGGAGTAAACATTTTTTTGTGAAGAAAAAAATGAAATTTTTGTGTGTAGTATAGTATTCGCTGAAGCACCAGCAGCAAGTGTTTGTATTTACGAGGGGTGGCAGCTTTGGGAGGCCGTTAGCCAGCAGTGGATTGATCATGTCCGATTACAATTAATTCATTATATAAGCAGTAAACATTTTATGGGAGAAAAAAACACTTGTGTATAGTTTAGTATTCGCTGAAGCAGCAGCAAGTGTGTTTGTATTTGTGGCACCAATTCCAAACACATCTCTCTTTCATATCTGAGAACCATGAGTAAGCGTGGACTTGATGAGGGCAGTTTTGAATTCCATTGTTCAAAACTTCATCTCGACCACGTCTGCACCCCTCCCCGCCGTCTCCACGCCTTCCCTTCCTTTCTTGAGGAAGATGAATCACTTTCTCCGTCCTGTTTTTGTCAATTTTCTGGCCCATGTGTATCGTTATGCTTGAAATCTCTTGCTTGCGATCTGCAGACACACACAAACACACATTAAAAACACACACACATGGCACGTGATGGTATAGCATAGCAATGGGGTGGTTCGTGCCGTTGTTTTTGCTGCTCTTTTGGACATGGCACATTCACAGACCTAGGGTGATCGACAGGCCTTTTAATTGGTTATCTGCTGCATTTCCAAAAAAAATATTATCATTATGCCCAGGTTTCCATACAGGGCACAGCAATTATTTCATTTGCACACCGCCTCAACCCAATTAAAACCTTCGACGTTCCAATTACCCAGCTAATCCTGATGAAAACCCCAGCTTAGAGACGGTGCTGTGCTTCATGCAGAACAAACACTTTTGTGGGATGGGCAGACTTTTAATAGGGTTAGTTTCACCATGTGCAGCCTTTAAACGAGTTTCATCCACTCATCAAAGCTGTCAGAGGCATGTGAAGGCGGCTGATGTAGCCAAGGAATGAATACAAAGGCAAACATTTTTTTAGTAATGGCTGTGGCATGGGTCAATGCGTTCTCCTTCACACCGCGATGCAATTCACACTCCGAGTTGCAGAACATACCGGGCCTGGAATGAGCTGGAATTTCAGCGTGCAGTCACGCGATCTGTTCGGCCTTTATGTTTACAGATATCCGGGAAAAATGTGGGTGGTCAGGAAGGGTAAAGAATGGCTCTCTACGACCTTCACACTAATACATAAATTAGAAAAGGCTCCGGGTGCAATCTGCAGTCATATCCAACGGAACATTGTAATTATGGGATTGTTTACTTTACATATCACATACAATTATGTACCTGCATACCCGATGCACACCACACACATTTTCAATAATTTCTATTTAAAATTATATACGGACATGTTTTTTTTATTAATAAGAAAACAAAGAAATTACCAACATAAAATTATCTTAACATAAGATAATTCACATTTTATACCAATGAGTCGTAAGATCGCTTTTGTTTAAAATATTAATCATTGTTGTTTCAAATTTGAAAATGGATTGTTTAATCGACATTGATTATAACCTGAGTATGCAGCATCATTGTGAATGACCATAACGCCGTTCCCATTGCAAGCCGATTTAAGTAATAACTGGATTTGCCATTTTCAGAACGTTATTACTCCACTGCTGCATTGAGGCTTCCCCATGGGGGATGTTTGACCATACTTCGCCACACTCGTCACCAGGTCTTTGTTAATGAGGGGGGCGAGAGGCATAGGCGGAGTTTGACTTCTATATTTGGGGAGGCAAGGGTTCGCTTTGACTCACATGAGGAATCGCAGGTGCATATAATTAATGTATTTTTCATCTCAGTTGTAAACGCCATAATACAGGGCGTGCGGGGGAGGGTTACCAAAAAATCACCCGGATGATGGATGACATTGGTTGCGACAGCCTACATGTTAAACTTAATTGTAAACTACTGAAAATAATCTTGATTTGAAGCATTCGTGACTGCAGGAATCCATACTCGTTGGTTATTTCGGTAAAGTCACGTAGAAAAATAATAATAATAGATCAGGACGTTTCGATCGCCGCCACACAAGCGGTCGTCCTCAGGTGGGAAAGAGGGCGACCGCTTGTGGCAATCGAAACGTCCTGATCTATTAATATTATTCTTATTTTTCTACGTGACTTTACCGAAAAAAACAAAGAGTACTGAAAATAAATGAACAAAGGTGTCCAGTTTGGGGAGGCAGGAGCCGTTCAGACTTTACTTGCCACTGACGCTAGTCGTGCCTGGAACTCCAACAACAGGTCGCTGGATTCATAGCCCAGCGACCACTGTCACCACTCAGCCGCTGTTGTCAAAGACGTCGTTTGTAAGGTGCAGGGTTACCAAACAACGCGACAATGAATGGCCACAGGCTACGTTTACACGCTCGACTAGGGCCGTTTTGTTTTCAAACTGTACAGCAGGGCCGGCAGATGTACAATGCTGTGCACAGCACAGTGCATACAGATAAAAAAAAACAAGGATCATTATAATTTACACTTTTAAAGCAACTTTCACCTGGAGGTGTTAAAGTGCGGTACAGCGCTAAAACAGAAATCATTTGGATAATAAAAAACGGACAGCAAATCCCCGGAGTAAGAGCGTGCAGGCTGGTGATGAGAACACACACACACCACATCAAACATAACTGGGATTTTATTTGGTTCATTTGAAATCCGATTTTGTGTTCGCCGGCCGTCTCTCGGAAACAGAAACCACAGTTGCTGTTTGCCTCTGCGTAGCGCTGCAAAGTCCAAATGGACTTCTTCATTTCAGGCATGGTTCATGTGAACTGCCAGATGCTGGCTTCCCCGTGTCACCACTCACGTTTCTCTAACGCCACAATCCATCTCACTCCTACACACGATCCAGCCCATGGCAGCTCTCCACCTCTGCTTGGCTCATCCTTTCTGGCGAACTCTCCCATTTCCCTTTAGCTGCCATTCTCTCACCAGTCTCGTCCATTGGCCAGCGTCTCTTGTCCGCACCCTCCAATTCGCACGGTTGGCTCCGTACGGTGCCAAATGAGTTCAACATACATACATCATACATACATCATACATGCATCACACACACGTACAATGTAGCGTCCGGTCTAAGCCCACCTACCAGTCGCTGTGATGTCTGAATGTTTTGATTACTCCCTCATCCGTCTCTTCGTATAATTGTAAGCATGTATACATTTTTACTTTTTTTCTGATATTATTATTTTGATTGCTGATGAATTCTTTAAATGTGTATGTTTATTTCGTTATTGTTTTTAAAATTCTGGTAGAAATAATCAAACACCCCAGCAAAACATCTTGGTTTGAAACTTTGCAAAATAAACTACATTGTAAACATGAATCAATTGTTAAAGAGGTTCCAATGCAATGATCTGCTGCTATAGCGACTGCGTGCAGTGCAAGTAGCAGCTCGTGTGTACAACAGTGAATGTCATTCGCCGTGATTAGCACGGTTGGCTACGTACGGTGCGAAAGAAGTTCAACATACATACATACATACAGGGTAAAGGCGCAGCCCTGCAATGTCTTGCTCACGCCACTGCTGGCAGATCAGCATCCGCTCGAGGAAGCTCAAGCGAGGCCCTCTCGAGGGGTGTTGTTGCCTACTCGTCTGGCCAGGTGGGTGTCTTGGAAGAGGTGGTAGTACCCACACTTTACCCCACCCCACGCGTACTGCCGATCGACGGTGGTGAACCCATCTTCACTGCTGTGTGGACATAGGAAGGGGGGAGGGGTCAAAGAAACATTCATCGTTGTTTCAACGGTGGACATCTGATAAATTAATATCTGTGAAAAAGAGCTTTATAGCTCATCGGATTCCTTCAGCATTAACAAATACTGTATTCAGATTCTGACATTCTAAACTCCCATGCTAAATACATACACGTGATCTAAAAAATAATAATTAAAGCACATTTTCTAATGTAAAACAAAGCGTTTGGTGAAAATGTGTTAAAAATTACAAACGTGAAAAATATTTGTGATGTATTTATTTTTTTCCTGTTAAACAAGATCGCAATGGTTGGACTTGCTGCAGATAGTATCACGGTTTTTAGTGCCATCGTTTGTTTATGGTTTCAGCAGATTGCAGGGAAAGGGTATCGTTAGATTAGTGTCAGTGGAGGGTTGGAGAGTGATGTATGTGTGCTTGGAATGTGGGCAGGTGTGTAAATTTGCATGCCGACGGTATAATTCCAGCGTTCACATAGTTTGCACGGCTGAAAATAGGCCAGGTTCATCAGATACACGATTAAAATGTAGATCGTTTGCCAGGTGCGTCATTAGTTAGACACTGAGATAAAACCAGCAGTGAATTCCCAGCGGGAAATATTGGTCATCATCATCACCCATGGTCAATCCACTGCTGGATTAAGGCCTCACCAAGTCACTACCACCTCTCATGATCCTGTGATGTTCTAATCCATCTAACATGAAATTATTTCATCGCTCCATCTCCTCGGTAGAAATCCTCTCAGACGCACTTCGTTCCTTGGCTGCCACTCCATCCGTATGCTTGGCCATCGGCTTTAATCCCATCTAACCGTGACGCGTGCTGCCCAGGCCCACTTATTTAACTTCACAGTTTGAATGATTAATCGGTGTGTTCCCCTTTCTGTCTCCGAATGTAATTCCAAGCGTGCGTATCTACGTCCTTCCTTGTGCATTTTTCACTGTTCGTTCGATACGTTCGTTCGTGATGGGGGGGGGCAGTAGAACTGTCGTGTGGGAGGTCCTCCATGAGAGCGATTCGCACCGTTAATGACGGTGGACGTGGGTAAGCCAAAGGTGCACTAGGTGGTCTCCCTAGAAGCGATCCCACCTGGTTTCTTTCGGGGTCGGTCGTCGTGTCAAAAATACGTTCGGTAAACCCTCCTCCACCCGACACGGACAATACACGTGTCACGTGATCAAACTTGCTGAATGTATTCGAGCACTGACGATGCTGGATGTGTGGTCTCCAGTGAATCGTCGGTTCTCCCGCACGTGAATGTTGCGAGGTGTTGCGAGGTTATTTTCCAACAATAACACCACCGCTAGGGCGCTGCTGCTGCTGCTGTAGCTGCTGCTGCTGCTGTAGCAGCGGCGCGAGATGTGGCCACGTTTGACGCGGGTGACACTTTCATTATGAATTTGCTGTGTCGGGTGGAGGAGGGTTTACGACACATATTTTGACACGCCGGCCTCACCCAAAATAAAGCAATCATAAATCATATTGGCCGTGAAAGCGCACGTAGACAATTATACAGATGCTGATGAAATTGAGTAGCGGTGGTTAGGATGCCAAATGCCCAACCTGGCAGTGCTAGGCCAATTTTTCTACGCGCTCATCTTCAATAGAGCTTCTCTATAAATCTGAGCCTCCCAGGAACACAACACATCCAATTACATGATTTGCTATTTTAATTATTTCTTCAAACAGCTGCTGCAGTGAAATATGAGCAGATTACTGAGGCAGCGGGGGGAGGAGGGGTACATGGCAATGTGTGTGTTTCATGGCTGACACTTTATGTGCTACAGTATTTAATTTCTAAGCCAGGGCTCCAGGTATAGCGCACTCAACACAGTATTTACGGAGGGCAGCCAAACTGTGTTGAGAAACGGACTCCCACAGACTCTAAATAGCCAAAACTGCTCAGTTTAACGCTTATTTGTTAAGCCCCGTCATTACGCGCTCATCTTATAACGCGACGTGAATCAACGATAGGGATTGCAGTCCGAGCGATAAAGCTGTGGGTCTGTATTTGTTAATATTTACTATCCCTCATTTTCAACATTTATTTACAAATCTACATCGGTCCGTAGACATATACCGTACCTTATCAATATTCGCATGTGCGCTCACATCAAAGCTGTGGATTTGTTTTATCGGCGGTTTCTGTGGTCAACGTTTCTGTGGTTCCACGAATATTTTATCACAAATCAAAAGGAGATAATAAAAAAAACTCCACTGCTCCACAACAATAATTTACATTGCTTTCAACATTGCAATAAAATCAAACATACTGTATATATATTGACTTAAAGCTTTCGTGACTGCGGGAATTCCTATTCTTTGAGTCCTTTGGTAAAGTCACGTAGATAGGTTCAAAATTTATTTTAAAAAAGAAACAAAATACCACGACGTTTCGATCACAAGACAAGCAACCTGAAGACGATCGCTTGTGTTGTGATCAAAACGTCGTGGTTTTTTGTTTCTTTTATTATTTATTTTGAACCTATCTACGTGACTTTACCGAAATATCCATATAATATGATATACATTTGTAGTGAGTTGCAGGGAGACGAACGACGGAGTTTGAGGCACACTGCTTTTATTAACTCAGGGACAGACACAATAGTTGAAGGGGTAACGGCCCCTTCACCCGTACTGGCTGGGAACCCACCCTAGTACTAAGTCCCCTGTCCTGTTCCCCAGTCCTCCTCTAATAGGCTACGGGAGGCTGTCTGATCTGGCCCTGGTAAGCACAGATCCCGGCACCAGCTAAGCCGGCCTTGCCCTTACAAGGGCAGAGGTCCGGGAGCTCTTGGGCCGCGCCGCTGGCTTACCCAGCTCGGCCCTGACAAGGGCAGCGAGACAGGGGAGTCCCAGGGCCTAATCTGCAGGTCTTCAGACTTCACTGGTCAGCTTCTTGTCAAATTGGCCCCGAGCTCTCTGGCTCCCCGCCTTTTATAGGGATCCCCTCGGAGGGGCGGGGTTATGGGGGATCACAGAGCCCCCATGGCCCCCCAGTGGTTAACGGATGCGGACGTCGGTGCAGACACCCGTGTGTGTGAGTGCAGACACCCCTGTGTTTCCCGTCCGCCTTTTCTCCCGTAATAACCCCTACACATTTAATAATATACAAGCACCATTCCCCTATCTAAACAAAAAAAGCATCTCTGTTAAATCCACTCCAGGGACTCCATCAATATTGAACAGTGCTGTGCATAACTAGGACGCGTCTGAGAGGACGTCCGCGAAGGAGATGGAGCGATGACATCAGCTCGTGTCCAGGTGCAGGGGTGGATCATTGCGTCGCAGGATGAGGAGATAGTTGTGGCTTGGGGAAGCCTTCATCCAGCAGTGGATTGACCATGGCTAAGTATGAGGATGACAGTAGATCGGTGTTATGCAGCTACCTACAACGCAGGCGCCTACAGTGGGTGGGGTCGTTGCGCACGGTTGCAATTCACTTTGCTCGGTGGGTGTTAGCCGCCGAGGTCGTGACGGGTTTCTTTCCTCATTCATGTGGCTCCGTGCCCCCGGGACCGTTCCCCTTCCTTTGAAATGTGCACCGATGCCCACTTTATATATATGGGAGGACAGGTATTGGCACGCAAAATAAAGATTGATTGATTTGATTGATTGAGAGATAAACCATCATCGGCCTTCAGACATACCGGTTTTAGTTTCCAGGCGTGTGAGGCTCGATCGCTTGCATCGACACCAAACACGAAGAATTTCGTTTGCATTGACCTTAAGTTTTCAATGAGCTTAATAGTTGTAAACGAAGCACACAGTGGCAGCTGTAGGCTGCCAGGATGGAACCTTGCCCCGACGCATGCCGCTCTCCCATACCCTGGCCACATCGGCAGATAAAGCTGCCACGCTTGGCGCAGCCGCCACCCATATCCGGCGTGCTGGTCCAAACTTCGGGGCGTGCTTTGTTGTGACCCCACATGCCGCCTGGAGGGCCAGAAAATGAAAACAAAATTCGCCAAATGAAAGATTAGTTAAGCACGAAGTTAAAATGGGTTGCAAAATTGCGCATTCATTAACAACAAAAGTCAACATATTTGTCAATGACACTGGGGTTTAAAGGAAACATGTCAGAGGTAACTTGTGGAAAATGGCCCTTCATCGCACAGAGAGACGTCAGAGAGAGAGAGTGGCGAAGACTAATAGACTGCACTTCGTACCATAGGGCCTGATAAGAATTACATTTTTAAATGTTTGCCGATTAAGAGTTTTAAATTAACTAGGTTAATAGTTTAATGCGTTTGTTGATGAACTGCCAGTGATCTACGCGGCATATGACTAGAGTTAGGATCGGAGTTATAGTTTTGTAATTAGCAAAGATTAGGAAAATAACCATTAATAAAATGTCACATAGATCACGACAAGTCGAGTGAGTCACCGACGGGGAGGATGCCTCCGAGCTGACAGCGTTTCCGCGGCGAGCCGCGTGGCGTTCCATGGCACGTGGCCCCAGCAGCCACCGTCAGAGAGCGGCAATGCTTTATCCCAGCCGGAGTCGAATCAGACCACGACTCCCTTGGTGATAATGCATTAAATAGCGCATCGTCGGTGCAGGGAGAGGAATGTGTGGAGTGTCGGAGCCGTGGTCAGTGCACTGCGCAATGGTCCTGGTGGCCCGAGTTCAATTCCCAACCACGGCTCGCATCAGCGAGTGATATCTTAAACGGCCCCCAACCACATCGCCAACCGCACACTTACCAGAGTGGTGAAGGCTGCTCAATCAACCCCCATGGCTGAAGCGGTGTAGTGAGTGGTGTGTTGACAAGTATTATTATTTGGTATGCAGAAGGAAGCAAAGTGGAATAGTTATGTAGAGCAACCCACACTATGGGAATGGACATGAGCAATGCCCGACTTGTATTTTAGTTTAGAAAAGATGTAGAGTACTTGTTAATATTCGACCAGCAAGCTAAACGGAAATATGTTGTTTAGAATGTGGGTTTAATGACGTCAAAATTACATACCCGAAAAAAAGAGCAGATTGACTGACAGCAGACTGTTAAAATCTGTTAAAAAGATATCCGTTAAAATCAGTTTAAATTTAGATTAATGTGACGTAAAAGTAAGATCTCTAAATGATGCACAACTACAAAGTATGATACTATGCGATAAGGGTTACTTGGTACATACTTCAGAATTGTACTATTATATCAGTATTATACTCAGGGGCCGTCCATAAATGATGTCACGCGATTTTAGACGATTTTTGACCCCCTCCTCGTCACACGGCGTCACACGGCGTCACAAAAAGTCAGACCCCCCCCTCCCCTCAAATATGACGTCACAAAGAATTCCCCCCCCCCCAAACCATTTTTCTATTTTGAAAATAAAACATGCTTAAAATCTCTTTAAACTATTGTCATTGTAGTGCGTATTAAATGTGGCGCTGCACTCTGATGTTGTAGGAGAAAACATTTAGTAAAAAGTCTATTTAATTCAGTAGAACGTGTTGTCTATATTTATTTAAAGTTGCGCATTTTGATGTGACGTCACATTTCTCCCCCCCCGCTCGTCACATATCGTCACAAATGTCTGCCCCCCCCCTAGGTGCGTGACGTCATTTGTGGACAGCCCCTTTGGACACAGGGCGAGCAGGGCCGCCCAGGTCTCCCAAGTCTGGGCACAAGCCGAGGGCAAGGTGCAGAGGTGGCAGGCTCGCGTGCAGCTGGTGGCGGCGGTGTGAGCACGAGGAGGCCCTGCTGGAGAGACAACAGCTTCCGACGACAGCGACTCTGTGTGCCTGAAGGTAAAATACATTCTCCAACCACTCGCATGGTGTTACTTCTACCAATGACTATATATTCTTTGAACCGAATAAAGGCATTCCGTACATAGAACCATATTTTCCCGTTGACTTCCATTGTATAATCGGAGATGCGTTCCTAAGAAACCAAAAACACAACACACTTAACAAAAGCAGGGAACCTTTGTTAAGCACATATTTAATGGAAAATCGGTATTTATGATTTGACAATACCGTTCTTAAAATAAGTGATGAAATAAGAAAAACTGTCCAGTATTGACCTCACGCCTTGGTGTGTGTCGTGCTGTTATTGCTTCACGGTTTATTTTCGCCCTCGCTGCGATCACCAGGCACTTGATGGCCCCTCTCCAGATATCTCGACTCACTTGTATTGAAGCACGAGACCCTGGTAGAGCTGTGAAAGCCGCCTGCACGGCACAGCACCGGACGTGATCAACACGAAGTACCGAAGCAGAACGAGCCGAGCCTGGGCGCCGTGACGAGCGCGAGAAACCAGCGCCTGGAGCAGCAGCAACAACAAACGCCATTCGCCACTAAGTGGCGGTGATGTCACCACGGCGCTTGTGCCAGGCTAGGTGCACTTTGAGGCCACGTGAAGTGCCAAAGGCTTCGCTGCTAGCAGGCCACGGGAGGGGACCCAGGTGCCAGGGTGGAATGGCTGAGATGAGTGGCAGGTGCAACAGCTGAGATGAGTGGCAGGTGCGCCAGCTGTGCTGCTCGATGTGTCAACTGAGCAGCGTGCAGTGGACGCGAGGTTACACGGCAGACCCTTGTATCCTTAGATGCCCCCCCCTCCACCCGCCCCACAGCAATGTATACTTTAGAGATTCAAAATTCTGTAAATGTGAATTTAACACAACGTATCCATAATTTAGAAGTTACGTTCTAGCGAAATTCCCTATATCGTGTTGGCGTATTGGAGGAGGAAACCTCTCTGGCTGTTAAGAATCGGAATTTCGAGTGGAGGAATCCGAAAAAAAAACCTAGAACCTTTTTTTTAAACGCTTTTCTTTTTTTAGAAACTTCACTCGCATGCATCGCAAACAAAGGACTCCACTTCCGCAATCAGGAACGACATTTATCGTGACCATCTCATGCCTCGTACCCTCGGAGAATGCGAGAAAACGGGTTCCCCGCGTCACGTCACAGATGCATTATCGCCTCGCTCCGCCCGCCTTCGCAGCGACAGAATGAGCCACTCGCGTCATCGGTCTGTGCCCTGTGGCCACGGACTCCTCTCTCGAGTGGATTCACTGAAATCTTTAGTCTCTTGCTGCTCCTGCTGCCTCTACGAACAGCGACAAAGCCGGCCAGCCACTCGCCACGACGGCCGGCCCTCTCCCCGCAAGCGGTAAGCGCTGAAGCCGCTTGTACTTTTCAAATCAGCGGTTGCTATCGTGTCCTTGTTGTCATTGCTGGATTTTCATTTTTGATCATGTGCACATCGCCTCCGTTTGGATAGTGGAACTGGGAAGGGATATCGTGTCCCGAGTTTTAATGCCGAAGTCCGTGGCTTCCTCTGCTTGTGGTCAGTCTTTAACAAAGTTCTCGAAGCGAAATTCTTCGGAAATAATAACGATGGTAATGACTGCTGCTCGATGATGTCGATGACAATTACGAAAATAATAATAAAAATTATGATAGATACAGATTGTTATTGTTGACATTGGCGATGATGACTGGTGGCTGATTAATGATAAATGACAATGATCATAACAATGGCGGTGACGGCTGATGATTTTCAGATCATGAATGTGGTGATTTGTACGCTCGGTACACGATAAGTCGGGACGTGTTTAAATCAATTGTATTATTTTAGCCTACAGGTATCGACCGGTTAATTGATAAGCAGCTCGCTGATTGCCACGTAGCTAAAGTGACTGGACTTGTGCAACGGCAATGCTGGGAACAGTTGGGGATTTGTGGCGAGGGATTTTCAGGGCGGGCATGAGATGCGAAAAGGAAGCGGGGTATTTTATTCGTGCAACATATAAACAATTTACTTTTTTTTTAAAACATTAATCGCGTTAAACAGATTACGGACAAGGAATACTCTGAACATTTACTAGAACGTTTGTGTACAGTACAATGTACAATGAACCTTCGCGCAGGGTTGAGTGTTTGGTACGTAAAGAGTGGAATATAGACGTGTAAGAAAAAACTGAGCAGATATTCCTTCTTGTATATATTTAGGGACGATGTTTAAACAGCTTGGCTTACAGCAGGGGTTGAGTGGTAGAGGAGTTGGTGCACTCCACTATAAACCTGACCGGTTTCCCGAGTTCGATTCCCAGCCATGGTTAACATTACGAGTAATAGGTGAAGTAATGGTATTTTAGGGGGGGGGGGGAATATTAGTTTAAAACTAAACCTGGAAGCCAAATAATGCTATGAGTCTGAGATGTCAAATTATAGCGTATGACTTTATTTACTTTAGAGTAGCGGTAAACAAGTAGACCTGGTTTATTTAGTTTGATAAATAATAACTCGCTACCCTTTGTCAATCCACTGGTAGTGAGTTGGAGAATGCACTTCACACCGTGGGGCCTAATGAGAAGAACATGACGAAAGTGTTGTCTGATGACAATGACAGGGCCTCAGTCTGGCAATTGGTATGCAGGGCACGAATATAGATTTTAATTGTTTAATCAATGCATGATTGCATTCCTGTCATGAGCTTTCATGGATAAATTTTAATAAAACATGCTCCCAAGATATTTGGCCTCCAAGCAAAAGTGAACTGTATGCACATGAAGGTAAAGTTCGTCATTGTAAAACATGTTTTTTACATGTTTCAACAGCACATGCTTTGGTTTGGTAAGCGTCCAGCTGGAAACATCCACCCACAGCATACCTTAAGGATTGCAGTATCGTGTAGAAGGCGTGGACACACGGAATGTTTGGTTTTGGTTTGACCTTGACTTGAGTTTATCCATGTTCACGATATACTGGATCGGACACTAACGTAACAACCATCTGTCGGCGAACAGAAGTTGAATTGGCATAACATAACCTCTGGGTCGTGTCTCTAGCTTGAGGTCAAATTCGACCAAGGGCCCTTGCCAAGCCGTGTGAACAGACGCATTTGTCTTCGAGGTGTGCAACACTTAATTCCCAAGACATGAGGCAGATCCTTGCATGCCAAAACAGCCGAGGATGGGGCATCAGTGTCCAACATAGCTGTGGCTTTGGCTATCATAGCTGTGGCTTATGGGATGGCCTAATGATTATTATTAACGCAAACCAGATGGAGCTCTGGGCGAAGCACTTTTTGTTTACCCATCTAGACAGAAAGCAGGAGCTGGGGCAATCAAGACAATAGTTTTCAACAATCAGTAGCTTTGGCCATGTTGACTTAGAATGCGAATGATAGCTCTGTTATCCACGTTTGATGTAACACATTCACTTCCAGTTCTAGTGCCATCTCGCTTGTGGCTGCGCACATAATCTTACATTTGACATCCATCTTGGATTGGCACCTGGGGTTAAAAATCTGGGAAGAAGAGCATCTCATAATACTACAAGAGAGTAGAACTACAATTAAATACAGTGTGAATGATTTCAACAGCAGCCCACAGGGCTTGCTCAATCTGGACTTAGCATACCATTACCCTACAAGGAACTCATGTTGTGCTCACAGCTGCAGACTCTGCGGGAAAAGTCAGAGAGGTTACGTGTACGAAAATATATATACTGCGAAATTAGACGTGGTCCAAAGAGTGTCAAAATAAAGACAACCACCTCTCGAGTCCATCTATAAAGAGAACGAACCACCGTAACGACGCCGTGTATACCCAACCCATCGCAAAGGACACTTAATATACGTTCAGAGCTGTTCCAGAGCACAATGCAAATGACATTTGGTTCCAGTGAAGTGAAATTATTTGCACAAAAGAAATGCTGTAAGCGACGAATGGTATCGGTTCTGCTGCTGAACTTCTTCATTGAGAGCGCGTTTACAATGCATTCAAGAAATACTGTAATGCAATGCACAGGCTCTCAGGAGTTGTGTGCAAGAGCAAAATGATTGCACCTTTCAAACGAATGAATGCACGTTTCACCGGCTTTTCATTGTGAAAGAAGGAAACGTTTTCTCAGCTTATTCAAAATGGAATTGCCCTATTATTTGCACTTTAACAAAAGTTGAAAGGATTCATGCATTAGCTCTGTCTGTGGCTATTTATTTCCGACACAATTAGGGTGACGATAAATCTCGTAAAAACAATCCATTCAAAGTTAAACATGAGTATAAAGTTGTGCTGCTATTAGGGACTTAACCTAGAGGAAAACTGAGCAAATTGATGAATGGGTCACCCAAAACTCAGTGATAAAATACCAGAGATAATGGGTAAGCCTTCCAGGACATGATTTCAAATGTATTCACCCTGTTCGAAATTCATTTCGATCACAATGTAAATGATGTACAAATGTTTTTATCCTGTTCGCCGGTGACGGACGTTTTTTTTTAATTACGTGGAAGCGTCTCCACGAGAGGGGGCTCTCTGGCCTACTACTCTTCCATGCGAGCGAGACTTCTTGGGAAAATGATTGAACTGTATCCCCCCCCCACCACACACGTGACCTGCCGATCGCCAACTGTGGTTGCACTGCTTGGTGGAGTCCCATGATGAAGTCACGTGTCCATTGTTTCAACTTCAGCATGCGGGCATCAATTGTACTTTAACAGCAACAACTAAACAAATTCATATTCTTTGGATCTTATAACAAAAACATACTTATTTTCTTTGAACATATCTACGTGACTTCACCGAAAGACCCAAAGAATATGAATTCCTGCAGTCACGGACGCTTTAAGTCAAGGTTTAACAACAAAACAAGTTTACTGTAAACCTGACACGTGATATAACCTGGTGACAGCTCTCCACAGAGGTGTCGTGCACAGTGTGGTTCACATGGCTTGTGAACCCACAATTGGCTCCAAACACGTGTTTCCTTTGCTTATTCATTTCTATTTTCGCACCCATTAGTATACAAAAAAAACGCTTTCGATAATTACGGTAAATGGGGATCACAAGACATCTGGACCATCCTGTGGAATATGTGCAGGCAAGGGTAGAGCAAACCTCTTACCGGTAGCAGTACAGTCTGTTTAAAAAAACAGTCTCTCTCGTACAACTGTTACACCAATTTTCAGTAGTGACCTGCTGCGATTACGGCCTTAGGAGTGTGTAGGGTTAATGCGCATCTGTGTGTTTGTACAAGGCTTTTGGAGTGTTATTGCTAGCCATGTGCACGCCATACACACCCCCTACAGGTGCTACACAATCAAAACGTGTTCAAGTGCCGGGTGTCTCTGTAGTCGAGCAGGTTACCGACCACACCATTGAGGCTTTCGAAGGTGTAGAGGAAGTATTTAGTGTATGCTGGACTTATTTCGCACCGTATGGAGCCAACCGAGAGCTAATTGTAGGTGGGGGAAGCAGACAAGAATGAAGTGAAGGCAAACAGAATACAAACTGCTGTGTACTGATGCAAATTAAGGCGCTAAAATGCGTTGTGGAAAACAATGACTTTAATTAATTTCTGTAAAATGTGTTATTTCATAGCGATAAATTATCTACAAAGTAGCACACTTAATGTCTCGGGAGAGCTTGGAGAGTGCATTAGGAGTTTTCAATTGACATTTTAATTTGCATGGCGCTGCGACAAAAATGTATTAAACTTCACATGAGCAAGGAACACTAAGACATTGGCAGTAGCAATCAGTGACCTGCCTGCCGCTAATAGAACGGATCGCCTAAGCGGTAGGGTTTTATATATTAATTTGGGTCAGTAGCTGTCAACTACAAGATCGCCATCTGTACCACACGCATGCGTTTGGCTAGAAACGTGCAAACTCAATATTCAACGTTACTAAAACTCCCTAAGGTTTCCCCGAAACCACCCAGTGCACATTTTCAGCTGACCGCGTTACAGGATATTTTTCTTTTTTCCACATCCCTTTCCATGGTTAACTCTGAGGTCTCCACGTCCCAGGCGAGAGATGCAGCAACACAGTAAGTTGTGTTATTATTTAGGGCCAATTTGAGATTCGGTGCAACGCCCCATTGCACAGATGACAAACCTGCACGGACGAGCTGGCAGGCATATGCGTGCAGTGCAAGGTGGTGGTTGTGCGTGTGAATGCAGCATACACTCATGCACGTGATCCGGTTTAATAATATAATTAGAGTTGATCGCTGGTAGTTTGGGTGTGATTGGCATGTTAGATCAGTTTAATAAGGTGAATGTACTTAAGGGTTGGCGAAAATAGGCTGACCTTAATTACATCACGGTAAATTGTGTTGGTTATGAAACTGGCGTTTTAATGTTATTGTGATTCTAGTGACGCGTCAATAGGTTTAGTTCATAATATGGGTATGATCGGCGTGAGAAAATAATGACACTGGTTCATTAAATAGATTGTTGGTGTTACATTGTTATACATTGGTTAAATCTATATGGTGTTTCCTGTCATGAATATAGTGGGGCGTTATTGAATAAGACAATTGAATTATCTCTGAGTGGATGGCGCGGATGGCCATTTGCTCGTCATCTGCAAAGCCCAGGGTGCAATAGCCCCATTTTCTCCCTGGGTGATAGCCGAGCAGCCGACATAGAAGGCATGCAGCAAGCAGGGGAAAGCGTAGGCCGCCACCAAAAATTTCCCGAGCTCTGCCGATCCTCTACGTATTAAGGTGTTATCCGAAGCTGGAGCACCCGGGGAAAACACTAGCCTATATGGACGGAACAGGGCGAGCCCGTAATTTTTCTGTACTGCATTCTCCGGATGTGCCACGGTAATTATCATCTAAGTCTGGAACATCAGCAGGCTGAGAGAAAGCACATTTAGTATTCATCTGGAGCCACAGTGGTTAATGTTATCAACCAGAACGCTGCAATGCAAAGTTTGTTGCCAATGTGTAAATATTGATTTACAATATTTGCAGTGACGGCCTTTGGTGTTGAGAAGAGTGCTCGTGTGGTAAGCCAGCAGTATCCGTTTACCTCGCCTGACTCTTCTGATGAGCCTCGGAAAGGATCAAACCGGTCGAGAGGCTGTGCATTGAGACACGTGATACTGATGGACATGGGTCTACGAGGCCGGTAGGTCGATAGAATGAACTACATTTTGTGATTGTTTGCTATGCATAGCGAGGTTTTGTTTTCATTCAACCTGGAATTACTCACAAAGCTGTGGTGTAATGAGTTCGCACACGGGACTTGGAATCAAAGCGGCGACCTCCGGATTTAATCCCCCTGGCGTGACAATTGAAACAATGGGAACTTTTTAAAAATTTCAATTTACTCCCCAACTCTGTCCACCCAGCAGTGTAAATGGGGTACATCCGTTTGTCGATATGCAGGTCGTGTGTGGTGGGGTGAAGTGTGAGTACTCTCACCTCTTCAAAATACTCTCTTGCTACTCTTTGGGTTTTTTCGGTAAAGTCACGTAGGTAAAAAATCTAATCAAATAAATGAAAACAACTAAATTAAATCACGACGTTTCGGGCACGACACAAGCGTCCTTCTTCAGGTGGGGACAACGTAGTGAAAGCACAACCGCTTAAGTGTGTCTACGTGACTTTACCGGAAAAAAACAAAGAGTATGAATCCTTGCAGTCACGAAAGCTTCAAATCTAGAATTACTCTCTTGCTCCCTGCAGTGGAGACTCTTTTGCTAATAGTGGCGTGAGGAGGCAATTTCAGGGCTGCACCTTTTCCTGTTACCAGAATGCTCTATAGTAAAGCGTTTGTTGAAGTGTTGCACAACCTGGTTACAATACGCGCGTTTAGTATACACTTTGTTGATAGTTTAAATGGTATCTGTGTGTGTGTTTGTTGTACCGCCATAATGACCTGCATCTACTATCACTGCCATCTTGTTTAATGTTGTGCAATATTTTAAGACCTAACATCTCTGGGTAGTGCATTTATGGCATCCTGTTTTTTTCCCAACAGCCAGCAACTGGGTGTGAAATCAAGCACACACCCACTAAAACTTACCATAGTCGTCAATCCTGTATTACTGCACTGAAAAGAGAACTCATAGTAAACTGTCATTTTAAGTTATTCGTTATACTGAGGGAGGATAATTGCCGAAAGCATCAATCCACTAACTAAAGAATATATTTGTGTTATACGTTGAGTCGGTTGTTATTGTAATTTGGCTTGTGCATCACCGCCTTCCTCCACACATTTACATTTGAATGAATTGCTGAAACATAATTGTTCAAAGTGAAATATTATGCCAGTACTGCAGCCTCTGTTTATTAAGATTGGACAAGGCACAGTAATGTATACACTGGAATGAAACATGAACAGGGTTTTTAAATACAAGCAGGATAAGTCATGCCACTTAAAAAAAGATACAATTTCAACAAAATAGCACATTAGTCAAATAAGCATAACTTAATGATTCATGATAAGTTGCAGACCTTAAATCGAATACTGGATGAAGGCCTCCCAACTCTGTTGGTTATGGGGGTTGTTTGACCATACTTCACCATGCTGGTCAGTGTGAGTTGGTGAAGATGGGGATGTCCAAAACTGGTTTAATATTTTACTGCTGACTTATTTTAGCCATGGGTGGGAATCAAACTCAAGTTTCCCGGTTCGGGGAAATGTGTGAACCACTGTGCTATCCCCCCCCCCGCACACTTATTTGAGCTACTACACGTTGTCTAACCTGTTTCCATGAACCACAAAAGTTATGTCCATACTTGGATTGCTCCCCACCACACACCCAGCTCGGTGTTTTTAGACAATTCAAGTTGCCTGTCCATTCCGGCAGCAGCCCAAATTTGATCAAGCTGATTTAGCTTCTCTCGCCGGTCTGAATTCTCCATCAAAGTTTTTCTTTCAAACTAAAAATATAAATTTCTGGTCAAGACTTTCCCAACTCGGAAAATAACTCAGAATATGTGTTTTGCCAACTTGAGATGTTCATCAACTTGAGTAATGGGGAGAAATCGGGTCAACTCGAGTTGGCTGTTGATGGAAATGAGTAGCATATAAGTGAGCATTAGCTGTACCTTTTTGTCTTGTGACCCTCAATGAATTGACCCCTAACATATTTTTATTTGCATATTAATGTCTGTTTTAAATAAACCTTACTTCAAAAACATTAACTTTCAGAGAATTAAATGGGGGTCACTTCTGGACCACTCTGCACAGCGTGGTTTTGTGTAAAACACAGGTGGTCTCGATGGGAAATGGAAGGTCACACTTTTGGAGATACTGTAAGCACAGATTTGAAGTACCACGACTCCGCATCAACTGATAGACACGTTCAATTAGTCGGAGTTAACCACACCGTTTATTAGAACTGAGGTATATGGACTCCTCGCCCAGCCTACATCATTCAGACATTAACAAGAGTTAACAACAAGTGTAGGCAATGAAAAGTTTAACAAAAATTTAAAAGTTCGAAAAACACGGCGAGAAAAGCACGCTTGGAATGTAATCGAGACCAGAAAGAGGAGCACACGGGTTCGAGAACGTAGGCAGGATGATGAGATCATTCAGTCTAAAAAAAAGTACTCTAAGTGGGCCTTGGCCAGGACACATCATGTTTAGAAGCGAAGATGGCCAAGAACCCCGACAGTGACAGCCAAGTGATCTAAAGTGTCTGAGAGAAAACGTCAATCGAGACGACGGAACGATGAAATCAGCTGCGAGAAGTTTTGGAAAGGTCTTCAGTCAGCAGTGAATTGTTCATGCCAGCAGCAGCAGCTGCTGGTGATAATCATCACAACAATTGGCTCTGCCACCTTTTCGGTAGGTACCAAGCAGTTTGCCGAGTCAAACAGCAGGTGACGCCGCCTTGCCTGCTGCGTTTAACACCGCCCGTGGCCGAGAGGGGCGCTCGGCCTGCGTTGCGTTGCGTGCCATTGTGCGTGCCGCGGCAGAGAGGGAAGAGAGAGCGAGGGGAGGGGAGAAGGGCAGGCAGAGAGAGAGAGTGAATCATCGTCACGGCGCGCATAATAACCCGGCTGTGGGACATCGCAAGCCACGCTCGCAAAGGGGGTAGCTTGGTCTCTCGCTGAAGGCGACACACACACACGTGGATTTAGCGTGGAGGCTGTGGTAAAGGTCCTGGGGGTGGAGGGGTGCGGGCTGAATCCAGAGCTCGCTGGATCTGTCCGCGAGTGGTTGGGCCGAGGTGGTGGTGGCGGTGGTGGTGGTGGTGATGGCAGCGCTACTGCTGCTTAGCCGGATCGTCAACAGCGGCGGCGGTATCAGAGCGCCTGCAGTGAGTACCGCATCGCATGGGCACACGCGCACGCACGATGTTCACGAATGCTGCTGTGTACACGCATCCTCGGTGCCGAAACCACCGCTGCATGATGAAGGCCTCCCCCTCCCTCGGGGTTCGTATCGGTCGTGGGGTTTGTTTGGGTGATACTTCATCGCGATGGGGGACGCGAGATTATAGAGGGGGGCCCGTGCGGTGTGTACACACTGTGAGAGGGGGGGGGGGCATGCGGTGTGTACACACTGTGAGAGAGGGGGGGCCATGTGGTGTAACGCGTGCAGTGTGTACACACTGTGAGAGGGGGGGGCCGTGCGGTGTGTACACACTGTGAGAGAGGGGGGGCCATGTGGTGTAACGCGTGCAGTGTGTACACACTGTGAGAGGGGGGGGCATGCGGTGTAACGCGTGCAGTGTGTACACGCTGTGAGAGAGGGGGGGCATGCGGTGTAACGCGTGCAGTGTGTACACGCTGTGAGAGAGGGGGGCCATGTGGTGTAACGCGTGCAGTGTGTACACACTGTGAGAGAGGGGGGGCATGTGGTGTAACGCGTGCAGTGTGTACACACTGTGAGAGAGGGGGGCCATGTGGTGTAACGCGTGCAGTGTGTACACACTGTGAGAGAGGGGGGCCATGTGGTGTAACGCGTGCAGTGTGTACACACTGTGAGAGAGGGGGGCCATGTGGTGTAACGCGTGCAGTGTGTACACACTGTGAGAGGGGGGGGGCCGTGCGGTGTGTACACACTGTGAGAGGGGGGGGGCCGTGCGGTGTGTACACACTGTGAGAGAGGCCCCGTGGTGTGTGTCCACACTGTGAGTGCACTAACACCGCACTAACACCACCACAATGTGTAGGTGTGTATAGTGCACTAACACCGCACTAACACACCACCACAATGTATAGGTGTGTATAGTGCACTAACACCCCACTAACACACCACCACAATGTGTAGGTGTGTATAGTGTACTAACACCGCACTAACACACCACCACAATGTATAGGTGTGTATAGTGCACTAACACCGCACTAACACACCACCACAATGTGTAGGTGTGTATAGTGTACTAACACCGCACTAACACACCACCACAATGTGTAGGTGTGTATAGTGCACTAACACCGCACTAACACACCACTACAATGTGTAGGTGTGTATAGTGCACTAACACCGCACTAACACACCACTACAATGTGTAGGTGTGTATAGTGCACTAACACCGCACTAACACCACTACAATGTGTAGGTGTGTATAGTGCACTAACACCGCACTAACACACCACCACAATGTGTAGGTGTGTATAGTGGACTAACACACCACCACAATGTGTAGGTGTGTATAGTGCACTAACACCACTACAATGTGTAGGTGTGTATAGTGCACTAAGACCGCACTAACACAACACTACAATGTGTAGGTGTGTGTAGTGCACTAACACCGCACTAACACAATACTACAATGTGTAGGTGTGTATAGTGCACTAACACCGCACTAACACAACACTACAATGTGTAGGTATGTATAGTGCACTAACACCGCACTAACACAACACTACAATGTATAGGTGTGTATAGTGCACTAACACCACTACAATGTGTAGGTGTGTATAGTGCACTAACACAACACTACAATGTGTAGGTGTGTATAGTGCACTAACACCGCACTAACACAACACTACAATGTGTAGGTGTGTATAGTGCACTAACACCGCACTAACACAACACTACAATGTATAGGTGTGTATAGTGCACTAACGCCACTACAATGTGTAGGTGTGTATAGTGCACTAACACAACACTACAATGTGTAGGTGTGTATAGTACAATAGCACCGCACTAACACACCACTACAATGTGTTGGAGTGTACTGGACAGTAGTTGTAACGTTGTTAGGATGTCTCGACTCAGTGATGTTAGTGTGGTATGTTTCAGCTGACAAAGTTGTTTCGCGTAATTTGTACACACAGGAAACGATGAATTAACAGCATAAAAACGTGTCCACTGTGCAGTGTATGGTGTTCGGTGTCAACGCTTCATGTATCACTATGTAATAACATACAAATCCCTACGTTGTACCAAATCGTATTGCTCATAGTATCTGTGATTTCGTACTGATGACAATTACAGATGGTGCACTACAACATGGGCCGTTCACTCCTGACTCACGATGTGACATCCATCCACACACTATTACTAATACTACTGGATATCGTTCGTCATATTATAACACCAGGACGTTATGTAATTCACCCACTCTATAAATATCTCGATTGAAAAAAATTACTGCAATTCACTTTATCGGTAGTGCATTCCAAGTTGCAATTCATCCACACACAGCTGCATTATAACGTCCATTGTATACTGAATAATTTGGCACTGCTAATACTCGATGTGTATGCTCCAATAATGTACCTTATAGCACGAACGATGATACACTATTTCACAGGCTGGTGGTATACCACAGTGAAAAGGCCACGGTTAATACCGGAGGCAAGTGAAATATTTGCTGGTACCAGGGCTTTCAGCGATCCGCATTGAGCAGCGTGGTGAAGTATGGTCAAAAATCAACATGCCTGCATGAGGGAGACGTCTTCATTCAGCCTGTATGCATATTGAACTTATTTTGCACACTGTACATAATAGGCAGTGCGGGGGAAAGATGACAACAGTGAATTGACAAAATGCCTTCACGTTTTTAAAGTACAGGATTTATTCTACGGGGGTTGTGAGTATTTTGTAGCTCTGTAGAGCAGCAGGTTTATTATTCGTGAGTTCGTATCCTAACCAGGGTACACTTTGACTCATGACCATCATCATTTCTCTCAGGATCTTAAGTTAGCACCACCACGTGAGGCGGCGCCATTGATGTAAATTCGGTGGTTAGAATAATAGTGCAGTGTTAATGTCATCCATCCAGAAAATTTTCACTGGGTCTTAATACTGTTTTCATGAGATTCTTTCATCGGGATGTTTGGCCAATTCCATGTATGTGGCAGTCTGAGTAGATCATAATTTGTGAAGGAAACTCAGGCATATGATTGATGGGATAACTCTCAAAACGGCACACATTGGTGGATTAAATAAGTAATATTTGGACTGCCAACTCCTGCCTATCTCTTGGGCTAAGCCTATACGACTCCTGACATTTCCTGGCAGTTCAACCATCATGAGTACGTGCCAGTCTCAAATTCTGCTTAGCTTCCGACATCTGCCGAGTCCGTGCACAATCACGGTGCTTTGGTTGTGGAATTGCCACCACTGTTTCCGGTGGTTGAAATGTCAAATTTGCTGTTCTCTTGGGTTTTCTCGGGCACTCTAAGCCTGTTTATTCGCACGTTCTGGCTTACTCACCGAGCCGCCTGTCCTTTTCCCCTTAAGCTGTGGAAAGAAAAACAAAATGTGAAATGTTGGTGAACGATGGGAGGATATTTTTCGGATGAAAATTTTTACTTATTCTGGAAGGTTGTGTGGATAAGCAAAGTTTTTTTTTGCCGTCATGGAAACAGCCCACATTACAGTGTGAGAGATTCTCTTGTATATTTCGTCTTGTGGTATCCGCTCTGAGCTTCCCCTAGGTAAATATTTCTGAAATTGGAGACAAAAGTGGCCCGGAGTATAGATACTATTCCCTTGGGTTTTGTGCAGAACTTAATAGGTGCTCGCGAACAATTCCTGCTTCAAATATACGGCTCAATGAAGGATGTTTGCACTGCAGTCCCAGCTCACCCAGCTTTGACAACTGGCTGTAATGTGCATTGCATTCAATGTCTGAAACTCTTGGCCTTGCTTTTGTCAATAGGGGCTAAGATAAAGATGTGATGCATCATCAGTTGTGGATAGACATCTTTAAAACGGTCGTTCGTTTCTCAGTCCACTTGTCCTGGTGAGAGTCGCCGTGGCAGCAGGTTGAGTCGGGCGGTCCAGACCTCCCTTACCCTGGCGACAGACTCTAGCTCTTCATTACTATACACTACTACACTGCTATACACTACACTGCTATACATTACACTACTATACACAGACTCTAGCTCTTCCTGGGGAATTCCCAGGCGTTCCCAGCCCAGCTGAGCGACACAGTACCAGCAGCGTGTCCTGGGTCATCCCCGGGGTCTTTGCCAAGGTCCAGTCCATCTGAAACCGTCCCACTCCCTGCCGTACTGGCATCGCGCCCGCCCCTCACTCTTTGTCCTGCGGATGGGGGGCCCACAGGACGGTGCCACGTAGCCATTTCGGGCTGGGCCTTTCCGGGTTACGTGGGTCACCCGGCCACCAGGAGCTTGCCGGCGAACACCACCCCGAGGCGTGGCTCCAGGGGTGTGTCCCGGTGTCCTTTGTCCAAGCGGGGCTCTCTGGTTTTTCAAAAGGTGTAATGTATATTTTAAATACAATTTTAAAAAATATTATTTCTTTAGAAATGTTATATTCACTTTCTGTTATAGTCCTTGGAGATCATTTTGTTTGGTGTATTTTCTCTCCTGCTCGAATGCTTTGCCTTTCTTGAGAGCATCCTGTTGTTACGACAGCACTTAGAGGAGAGATTGAGGCACACCATTTGACGGTGATGACTGAAAAGCAATACCAAGGCCGTTTGCCTCATTGTTGGTGATGGAGACATCCAATACGCTTTTTTGACCAACATTTGACTAAATGGGACGCATGCCAACAAGTGAAATTGGTCTAACGTGCAAACACAGTTGTCTGTGATGGACAAGGTACTGTATTATACAGGGTGATCTATTTATAGATACCCCACTGATCTCTAATGACCCCTCCTTTCTTATCAATGACTGTTTGAATATTAGTAAGGCGATGGCTCGTTATCTTCCGCGGGAGTGTGATTTAGATTTAATAAGTGTATTGACAATTTTGGGTGACGTGGAAGCTTTGATGTTAGATGTTGGTTTCTCTATAATGTCTCCTCCCTTTTATTTTAGTGTGGTATCTATAAATGGATCCCCCTGTATAGGCATCACAGTGTATTTGACATGTGATGTGTGAATAGAGCGCACCGAATACTGCTGTTTAAGCTCCAGTTTGTATACACATGTAAATCCACTGCTGCATGAAGGACTTCCTATATTGTGTCAGTGGTGTTATTTGACCATGCTGGTCAGTGCTGGTTGCAGGTGTGCTAACCATTGTGCCACGGCTCCCGCACACACGCACACGGCCCTTGCAGCACACTAGACCACGGTGTTGGATACTCCGCCGTTTTAGCTTTGCACATCCCTGAGCTCTGGTTGTTTTCTTTTATATTCTTAGGTTTTTTTTTCTTTCTTTTTTTTTCGGTAAAGTCACGTAGGTAAAACATTAAAATTAATAAAAAATAAAATAAAAATCACGACGTTTCAGAGGCAACACAAGCTTCCGTCTTCAGGTGGAACACGTCACAGCCACGACAGCTGTATCAAGTAAATGAGAGATTACAAGAGCTACCACTCCGTATATATAATGGTTGGAGAGGGGGGAAGGGCCAAGTACGGCACACTTTTTATTAATATGGTAAGGTGAGGCTTAAGAGGCTGAGCCTTTGTTATGGAGAGGTACGGTTTGTGACTAAGCCTGGCCTACATAACAATAGTTTGAAAAAAAGGAACAACTAAACATGGTAAAACAAGCCTGGCTGTCTATCAATAACCTGTAATAGTTGTCTGTCAAATAAGATGGTCCAAATAAGTGTAGTTAAATCTTTTTTGCATGGTTAATCACATCTTTCCAATGATTACTCAGTTTGTAACCATCATCACGGTTGAAATTATGTCTGTGTTTGTATATTTGTATGGCTTCGTGTACAAACCTTTGATGGTAGCCAGGAGGTTTGCAGAGAACCTTGGTCTCGGAAAAGACAATTTCATGAGAGCCCACCGAGTTGTAGCAATGATCGGCAACGGCCGGAGAATCAGTTCTGCCGTGTTTCAGATCTGACTTGTGCTCGCGGACACGATCAGAAACATGACGTTTCGTTTCTCCAATGTAGCAATCACCACAACTGCAACTCAATTTGTAGACTCCAGGATACTGTAAGTCAGGAACGACATCCTTCACAGATGGAATCAGATCACGGATTTTATGCACTGTACTGAATCGGACTTGGATCTTATGTTTGTTTAGAATTTTGGAGATCTTTTTGGTCACGCCTGCTATGTATGGTAACGTGATAGTTTTGGTCGGAGTTTCATGTGGCTGTTTCTGTGTGGTGGGAGAAACAGCTTGGTGGATAGTGCTGTCAGAGTATCCGTTCATCCTGAGGGCCCGATGTACATGTCTTAATTCACCGGCCAGGTGGTGTTGGTCATAAATGCCATGGGCTCTGTGGTATAGCGTTTTGATGAGAGAATTCTTTTGAGATGGGTGGTGGTGGGAATCCGGTTTCAAGTAGGAATCTGTGTGGGTGGCTTTCCTGTAGAATGCAGCAATTGAACCTGTCCACAACAATCTAACCTGGGTGGGATTGGCCATTCCAGAAAACTCGTTTCTCATTTTTTAGAAGACTGGGAAACAGCCAATGCAGATGTCAGCAGAGAACATGGTTGGGCCCACGCACACTCCACGTTTATTTTCGCTGGTGATGAGAGTGCGGTGGGTGAGATGTCTGCCTGCCTCATTTTTCCGGTGCTGAGAGTGGGCAGCTGGGATTACGTTCACGCGCCGGGAAATGGTGGGGACGGCGGGGGGGGGGCTACGTTGAGGAGCACAGAGGGGACGATTGTGCACCGCTGCCGAGAGCCGGGCGCGCGAACACAAGGCGGGAGCTCACGGACGGAGTGGTGTTAAATTAAAGGAAAATTTAGTCCGGTGTTTTTGGCCGGAATTAGTGTTGTCATTGGAGAAACAACTGTGCAGTAGTTATATGGCTGTGCATGTACTCCGTTTTACATTGAGCATCCCAAGATGATGGTAACAAAACAGTAACTGTGCATTTTCCAAGTCGAGTGTGAACGCGAGATGAAATCCTTGGTACAGCAAACACCTGTTGAGATTTACACTTTTCTCGAGCAATTGTTTTCACACCTTTTACACCTCTTCAATGCTAGGAATTCGCTTTTTTGCCTCTGTGTAGAAAAAAACCTGTTTATTTATTATTTAGGATGGAACCATGGCGCAGAAGGTTAGCGCGTTGTAGCTTATGAACCCAATTAGCCTAAATTAAATGTCACGGCTAACATGAGTGGCAATTAATATCTGAACTGTTCCGAGGCCTCCTCCCCTCCCCCCAACTTCACCAACCCGCATGAACCAGCGTGGTGACCCAACTGGTGTGGAGAGGAGGCCTTCATCAAGCAGTTGATACACCAAAGGCTCTACATTTGTATTGTTGTTATTAAACTGTCATGCCTTGGTGTGCGTGTAAAAACAAACATGAGTAGCAAGTCGGGAAGCAGTCAAAATCATTGAGCATTTTAATTATCCTCGTGATTGTACGCAGTAAGGCATTCCTGTCTCTCTCCCTGTGGACATCTACCCCTCACTCCCTTCTCTCTCGGAAATAAATTCGCAAAGAAAACAAACTCCTCTTCAGCAAATAATCTTGTTAGAACTTTTTATACCCATGGCCCCGCACCAGGGAAAGTGAAGGGGAGTCTGTTGCGTTAGAGGGCAGCAGGGGGTGGAGGTGGTGCAGGATGAGTGGGGAAGGGAGGCCGGTATGGGAGTCCCCAAGACGGACAGAGCGGAGAGCATGGCTCACGGGGAGTAGGAGAAGGAATGACCGTCGCAAGATGTCGGATGAGAGAGAGTGATGATGATTATGACGGAGAGGGGAAGGAAGAGGGGGAGAGAGAAGGAGCGAGCAGTGGTGAGCTGCACGGAGCAGCGTCTGTTTTCTCGGGTGGAGGGGAGAAGTACAGAGTGGGGGTGGCCACACACAAGTCACGTGATTTACGGAAGGAGGATTGATCCGATTTTAGAGCAATGTGTCGATGTGCATAACCCCCGCAGAATCCATCATTTCCCCCCCACCACCTCGTCCACACGCGGCTCAATGACTTGTCATGATTCCGGATCATGATATGGTTCAAGAGGCAATTCTTTATTCACTTGGTGGTATATGAAAAACCATTAAATGTTGCACCAACTTTTGAAACATGAATCAAACTGAATAATCTATTTAAATTATACATATTCAAACCTCTTCTTGGCATTAATCATTGCATTGTAAGTATCCCTTATCTTTAGTTGGTGAACCCAAGTTTTATAATTAAATTTCATAGAATGAATGTTTGAACATAAAATGCTTAAGATATTTAAGTATTTTTAGTTTTCTCGTATTATCTTTATAAACCACTGGAGCACCTCCGACTGTCACGTGTGGTGTCAGCAGAGCTCCGTGGCCTTAAAGAGTGTGTCTCGTTGTGGTGGCCGCCTTGCTGCAGCAACATGGGTCTGGTTCACGTTTATTATCTGCTCCAATCACCGCAACAAATAGTGGAACACATCGTGGCCTCATGTCCACTATAAGTCTAGGACAGACAGGTGTCTGTGCGAGTCTCGGGCTATCTGCGAGTCTAGGGGTCTGTGTAAACTAGTGCCCACTATCTCTAAGGGCCACGAGTGGGATTCACAATTGCTGTCCATTTTTCATTCTGGTTGGTCTCGTCTTTGTACGGTTTCGTTCGCTCCGTTAGCCTCATTGTAATATGAGCTTTTCGCTTCCACGAATCCAAAGTAATCGATTCTTGCATGCACGATTGAGGGTGTAAAAATCGATTTTGATCGATGCATTGGCCATTGCATGCTCAATTTTCAACCTCTGGCAATTGCTCACTTGTGTCAGAGCTTATCTTTATCCATGCAGCTGATATTTATACGTGTTTGTGAGCCCAGATAACTTCTCCGAGACTGCTGAATTAATTTCAACGAATGAGGAGTCCTTTGGATAAAGAAATAACCTCGACATCACCAGCTCCCAATATGCTTTGCAGCCAGGTGTTGCGCACACTCCCACGTGTGCCACGGTGTTTTTGAACTGATCAACAGACGCACACAGACAACGGCCACCGCTGGCCACCCCCCACGGTGCTTGTGCCAGGCTAGGTGCACCTTGTGTCTACTCCCTCCAACTGCCAAATGTAAAATGTGTTCCTGTCGATGACTTTACATTTTTTATGATTTGAATTAAAGTTTCACAAAAATGTATTTAAAACACAACACTATGGCATAATACGAGAAATAAGGTATTCCTGTTGAATGTCAATAGTCTTGGCACTATGATGTAATATGCCACAGTGCATTGCCAGTGTGTAGTGTGGGTTAGAGTCTCTTTCATGCCACGTGCAAGCTGTCGCCATTGCATTCTTGTGTTGCAGCCTAGATTTTTTTATGCAATTGAAGTTTCCCAAGTCTCCTTTCACAGAAATGTCCAGTGTACGTCAACGAGCTTTCACTTGGTTAGGTGAAGGATGCTGAATGCAGTTGAAAGGCATTTCTACCCCTGAACAGTTGGCTTTTCAATCAAATTCTATTAAAGGGGTGGAGAAGAATCGATCTTACAGAAACGTGATTGCATCGGTGGTCGTACGGCACGGGGAGCCTGCCCGCCTTCCAGTAGCTTGTGCGTTGGCGTGTTTGAACAGCGTGGACCTCGGATGGACTGGTGACTTGGCACGAGTCCCCCTCCCCCCTTGTGTGTGCCACAAGCAGTCAATCGCTCTCATCGAGATTTCAAAATGCCAGCGGTTGGTGGTTGTCCCGGAGGCGAGAGCAAAACTGCGAGGTGTATTGCAATCCGCATGGTTGCAGATGCAATGAGCTTCCTTGTGTGGCCTAAAGCGACTCATTCAGAAGTATTCGTTGGTAATTCTGCGTGAAATGGCAGGGCCCGACCATTTATTTGGCAATCATTCCTGGAATAAGGCTCCCCCTTCTGTCGCCGAGCCTTTGTAAACGCACGCTGTGCGCCTGCTTTGCGGAGGTGTTCCCAGCGATGCGCGCGTGCCTTCAATCGCGACGCTCTTTTGCCATTGCGACGCAGGGTGTGTTTCCTTGTGCGATTCGCGACTTGATAAATGGTCAGTAAAGTTTTCAGAATGAGATTCCCAAAAAATCGTGTTCAGCTCGTGTTCGCTCTATATTCATGCGCTAATTATATTAAATTAATATTGACATTTGGAGGAAACTATCGAAAAATAAAGTAATAATAACAGTGCATCTGGGCATGCTTTCAATATCCTATTTTCTAAACCTTTGACCGGTCCCCACATCCCCATCGAACCAGACTGAAAATATCAATTCTCTGCACTTTTGCTGAACACTTTTTTGATTGTTTAGCTTTCAGACACACATGGATTTCACATTTAAAAGTATCAATTACAACGCCATTGATTTCTTGTGCTTGTACGTGCATGGTTGCGGCATCTCCTAAAAGGCTGCAATTTCTCAGGCATCGGAGGCAAATGGGCTTCGGGGATTACGCTGCAGGCGAGTGTTTAAGAATGTTTGTGATGATTATCTATGGCCATTTGGTTTTGTGTTTGTTATACAAGTTCTGTATTTGCAGCCATTATTTACTTTGGTTTGTGGGGAAGCTAATTGAAACGATTCACCAATAAAGCTCAGGTGCTCTTGAACGTGTTATGATTTTACCGTGAAATGTTGCAATTGTCGATCAGCGCCGTTGAGATTTTGACTGCTCGCACAAATACTTGAGAATAAAATTACAGGGCAGTTTAAAAGTTCTCCGAGAGCATTTATCCCCCTGCATTTTTTTCCGTGCACGAGTTTTGCAACGCTGATGTCCCGGCGGTAAACTAGTACAGCCTCATTGGTTTTTCCATCTCTCCTAATGTACTTCCTCTAAGCAAGCCAGTTTCGGATAATCAATATCCTGGTTTTCCTCGCTAGATGATTGCTTAGTGTGCTTTGTTTGGCCTTGCCAGTATCCTGTGCCTCCATTATAGGTTATTTGAAAAATGTTGTGCGAGTCCTCAATCCATTACAACATAGTAATTTTTACCTCCCCAACCCAACCCCATGTTTTTGTACAAAGGATGACCTGCTACCAACTTCCCTCTAGCTATCACACGTATGTCTACACTGGCATTAGTCATGAGCACGTTTGTTCCGGTCTGATGGGAGTTTCGTCGGCACTAGCCATACTGTTTGTTGCCCGCATTGTCATGAAGAGGCCGTCTCTCGGTGTGCGTTGTCTGGACCCCCCCCCCCGCCATCCGTGCTGTCCACTCCCTGCCCCCTGTTCAAGTTCAGGCTCGAGCGCCTTCCTGTTTCTCTGCAGCCATTCGACCGATTGCGTCGATCCGTAAAATAAATATCCCCACTTTGTGTACGGCGTTGTCAGGTGTGGTTGCATTTTCGAAATCGCTATTATAAATCGCCGTTGTATATTGCATTGGGGAAAGTCGCCAACGATTCTTGTCCATTAGAAAATTAGCCCTGTGCAACGTCGGTGGCTTTGGACTTTCACTGATATCATGAATCCCCCTGGAGTGACATCGCAGGACTGCGGGGATGGAATTAGGAAGTCCTCGTCCAGCAGTGGATCGACATTTTATCCTCCAAAATTGTCGCTTGTGAGGCATGGTGAGAGATGATGTCAGGTGAACAATCTGTGTCACTGGCCGTGGTCATTTTAGCCAGCTTTGGGTTCCTGAAACCTTCTGTTCAGAACAAAGTGTTTTTTAAGTTTAAATAGTTTTCACTTTGTGTTCAAATCAAATTAGTATTTGTCCTGAGCAAAGTTGTAGGCTCTGAGCACACCTTATATATTGTCATCCTGAATCCTGCCCGTCCTGTTCTCTCCCCTCAGAGTGAACGGCCCTGAAGACAAACCGCCGAAGATGAGAGACGTCGCACGCTCGTTGTGAAGACACCCGGCGGCGGCGTCGTCGTCGAAAGCCGTCATGTCGCGGCGGTGACGGCAGGACGCGTCCCCTCGCTCGCTCCCCAGAGGAGAGAAAAAATCTCAATAAATCCCCAGCCTGTGTCGGCAGCGGCGCCTCCCGGCCGCCGGGAGGGAATCGATCCGAGGCGCGATGTTTCCCTGGCGCAAGTTGTCTTCTCACAAACTGGGCTTCTTCCTGGTCACCTTCGGCTTCATCTGGGGGATGATGCTGCTGCACTTCACGATTCAGCAGCACTCGGCGCACCGACCCACCAGCGCCGAGCTCCAGGAGCAGATCCTGCAGCTCAGCAAGCAGTACGTGAAGAGGCTTGCCGAGGAGACGCGCAGCACGGTGGACGGGCCCTACGCCGGCACGGCCACAGGATACGGTGAGTGCCGAGTCTGCGGGACCGAATGATTGCACGTGTGCGAGCGCACGTTTGAGGGCGTTTCCGTCCGTTTGCTATCTGAGGGGGTTGGCCGCGGTGCACAGAAGAGGGTGAGCGTGCGCTGTGAACCTGGCAACCTGGGATCGTCGGTGGCAAGAATCGGAACTCACCGGTCGTGGGCCTCCTCTAGGTCGTGGGCCTCCTCTAGGTCGTGGGCCTCCTCTAGGTCGTGGGCCTCCTCTAGGTCGTGGGCCTCCTCTAGGTCGTGGGCCTCCTCTAGGTCGTGGGCCTCCTCTAGGTCGTGGGCCTCCTCCAGGTCGTGGGCCTCCTCTAGGTCGTGGGCCTCCTCTAGGTCGTGGTGTTGTGTGTACACCACCACAGGGCAGAGTTAGGTAGCTGGATTTGGTGCTGGCCACAACGCTCCCTCTAGCGCTGTTCAGGTCTTAATAGGTATTCGCTAACGGAACTTGCTACAATGGTCCATGAAGGCTATTAGTGGGGCTGTGTCTGTGTATGTGATTATACCAATAGGTTAGCGGCTACGGTTTTCAAAATAACAACATTTGAATTGTGCGTAATTTGTTGATAATTATCGGCAATGTTATTACATTTGCAGCTAACGATCTTTGCTGACCCGACCTAGAGTAATGAAAGAAAATGGCATCTGTGCAATAAAGTGAACCACCAATTCCCTGCATTCTTCCATAACAAGCCGAGGCATTGATTCACTATTGAAATTGTTGATGCTAGATCACTCGCGTCCAATCGATTGATTTGCATTTCCTTTGTTGTTTTTTTGTGCTCTTCTATTCCTGCCCAATTAATTGCGAGCGTCAGCAGTCGGCGATCGACTGAAACGGCTCAAAATAGTCACGCGTTGGAATGTTAATGCTGGAGTCGTGACCTTATTAAACGTGAGATGAAGTTCTCCTTTGTTTCCTTTTGTGCCAAAGACTTGAACGTTTTAATTGCCCGTTTTATGCTCTCATCTTAACGCGCACTTTGCGTACCGTGTGGCGTTTACGGCCCGATGCAAACAGAGTAACGTGTCGTCTGATTACGAGCTCGAAAAGTCGCACACCATGAGCCCCGTTTTGTCCTCTCGCCGAACGCTTTGAAGTTATTTCCAAACGTCTTGGAATGCCCATTGAACTCTTCCATACAAGGCCATCCAGCCGTTGAGAGTGAGAGAAACTGGGCCTACCCTTGGCAGAGCGATAGCGCTGTCACTTTGTGTTGAAGGAGATCTGTAAACGTGACGACGATGACGAAGACGGCGATCGTGGGCAGAGCGCCCACCGCGAGCTCGGCTCCGCTCACGATGACCTCCATAATTGCGAGCTGTAAAACCTTTCGTTTATTATTTGAATACACAAGGCCCTGTAGGGTGCTCGTTTTAACTTGAGCCATTTTTGTCATCCGCGCTCGCAAAAAAAGAATATGATTGCACTCGTTGCCATGTTTATGAAGTGTGCCATTTTGTAAATAGGCGTGTTCTATATCAGTCGTTGCTTTCTCTTCCCACACCCGCGCGCTCTGCCCATCTTCCGGAGCAGCGTGATCGCAGGCTAATTGCTCCCTCTGGGCAATAAGAAGCAGCCGGCTCCCTGTGTCTTCATTCTCTTGTTTCCCTCCTTTTTCCCTTGCATTCAATACCTCTTCCATGAGATTAAATGTCAACTGCTAATCCGCACTGAATTAAACTTATTTTCACCTCTGCAAGCATTTAATTAAACGGTGCTGTTTAATATTTAGATGGGGACGGAAATAAAAATGTTTGTAAAGAAACCACGCTTGGATTGGTTATACAATTTGGTGCGGAAGAAATCTAGAGCGATTGCGTTTTCACTGGAGTTCAACCGGTGAAGTTTACCCCTCTGGCTGGTGCATGTTCACGATTTGTTTGGGTGCTGTTAAGGAACAAGATGACCCCTTTACAAGTGTTTTGTGCAAATTGCTGCCTCTCTCTCCCTGTGAATCGCTCGCATTCACGTCGCTGCCCTGCCGCCTTCATTCCCCCCTTGCCGGGAAGCTCTTCACTGCCTCCCACACAGAGAAGCAAATCCCTACCATGTTACTTCGATCTACTCCAATTTGTACAGCGTTTAGAGATGGAGGTCACATTTGTGTGATTCCACAATTCATAGGGTACGGTATTATATTATAAAGTATGACATTATTACAAGTGTGAATTTTACATGTATTAATATTGTATCGGTTGGATCGTTGATTCAGTGTTTGGCTTAATACTGCGCTTTGAAACCGGCACCCTGAATTCGATTCCTCAATATCTGAACTCCGTCTTCAGCCCTGCCCTCTCGCACCCTTCCCTATTCCATACTGAGCAGCGTGGTGGAGCATGGTCAAACAATCCCCATGACGGCTTGGCAACGAGAGTCGCTGCGAGTTGTGATCGTGAATAATTGTATGCGTGCGTGTGTGTGCACGCCCTCTGTGCAAATTTTTTGTGCCACGTTGTCTCGAGACGGCGGTGACTATTTTTAACGACACAATTTGCCAACGATCATCGTCAGGTGACAACCATAAAATCACTTTTCTGACACCTCCCTACTCGGGGAAAATCTTGTTGGTAAAATAATTGCCGTCGGGGCCTGTCGACGTGACGCCGCGAAAGGGAAGAGAACCGAGGGAGCGAGCGCTGGGAGACACCGCTGCCCCTGCACTGGCCTCTCGCTCGCTCCGCGAGATGCGCCGCCAGGTTATTCATCGTTCCTCGTTATTCTCCACCCTGTGCCCTGTTTTGGCTTTGCTTGTGGAGTATAATAGCCTCGGGTTGTGCACGCAACAACACCGGGTCCATGAAAAGGAAAAATAAATGTAATAGACGGCATTGTGGGCGATGGCCCTTGTGGATTATAGTTGGAAGCGAGTTGTTGTGCTCATTGTGCACAACTGCCAATGCAGCATCACCATAGCATTTGCTTCAGTAGAAGTGTGGTTTCTGGCCATGACAAATATTATTTGTGAATGATATCTCCCACCAACCTGCACCGGCCCTTTCTGACCGGCGTGGTGAATTATGAACGAGAGGCCTATCATCCAGCGGTGGGTTGACAGAGCTGTAAAATTGAAGTATGGCAGCTGTAAAGATGACTGTCACCTCTCCCGCCCCTCCCCAAAGTTCATTATTAACACCTGAGGTTGATAAAATTCGTACCACTTTACGTGAAGATTTCTGTGCTGGTCCAAATGAAGAACTGGGATCACCGCCATGGGAATGTGGAATTTCCACCGATGTGTCAGGATAACGAGTGCTAATGAGCACCACGCAGCCTTCATTTAAGCATAGACACACCAGATCACTGTGGCATCAAGTGTCTTGGAAGAGAGGCCTACATGTTGCATAATAATTTACAGCCCTTCATGAATTCAACTCCAGATGAAGTCCTCCCCATACGACATTGGTCATGGGGTTGCCTTGACCATATTTCACCATTTGGCCAGTGGATGTTTGTGAATGGGGGGGACCCAAGTCTCGGTTTGTCCAGTCTCCTAACGCAAGGATGCTAAACACCATGCTGCCGCTAGCCCCGGCTGCACATGTTTACTATTTGTTTCAAATACAGGAATAGAACTGCAACGTTGTACATCCACGTACGTAAATAGATTTCACGCATCGGGCTATAAATTGTGCTGTGCCACCCGGAGCTGCAATTCAATCGGAGTTTTTGCTCCCACCCGAGTAAAACCACGGCAAGGGAGCACTCCGCCTAGTCCGGTGTCGGCGATTATTCTACTCCAGCCGGTGTGTAAAAAACGCCGGCCTAGTGTGTAAAACGCCGGCCTGCGCGTGAAACAGTGCCGGCCATGCCTTGAGCTCTGTTAGTGCAGGGCCTTGTGCCTTTTCATTGTCTTCTTTCTGCAGGTTGTGCACCTTGTTTGGATTTTAAATAATTACGCAAACCTGCATGGCATGTGTAGTGTCACAGTAAACATTTGAAGTTGGCCCAACGTGGCATTGTTACTGGGATAGTACTTAATGGCTTTTCTTCTTCAACGGTAATGGGCCAATAGGTCCGATTCAATTCATACATAATTTAGTGTCAACAACGTAGCTTTAGTTTATCAGATTAGACTGCTTGGATTACACGTTTCTCGGAAAGAGAGGTCTAAATAATTTGCAGTCCTTTGTCGGGGTCCACTGCTGGATAAATGCCTCCCCAAGCTGCGCCGGCCATGTGGGTTGTTTGACCATACTTCACCATTCTGGTCAGTGCGGATTGTTGAAGGCGACACCCAACCCTGGTTCGGCTCTCCGTGGCTGATGATATCCATGACCGGGTATCCAACTCGTATCCCTGGGTTTATAGTGCAAAGCGCTAACCACTGCTCCACCATGCCCTCCAAATACATCATACCATATTGTATAATTATATATTTATTAACTAGTTTCAAATGCGCAATGCAGTTAGGTTTTAAATGGCGCATATTTACCATTTCAACAGCGCACAGAGTAGCATTGTCCGAAATGTTTATTCTTCATTGCAGGGATGATGAAGCGAGAGCGTGTGGGATGTATCCTGAGCAGGCAAAAGAGCCGGTTGTTTGTGACAGTGATTGCAGCGAGTGCAGTGCACTCCCGATGGTCCCACCGCATGGCCTCCCTTGCCGGGCAGCAGTGTGTTACGCGTGCGCGCTCCCCGGTAAGCACCGTCCACAGCACGCTTCCTCCCAGCGGAGCCGGAGGAATGTTTAGGCCCACGACAGATTGAATGTGTGATAGATGCAAGTGCTGCAATTGTATTCTGGCAGATGCGCTGTGAAAACGTATTACCGCTGTGCCACTTACAACTTGGTATGATTTGCATACAACATGTGGGAATTAAAAAAGTAGTTTATTACAAATACAATTGTGAGTCTAAGAATATACATTAATCGATCAACTGATGCGTCGTCATACTGAAGTCTTCTACAATATAGTCAAAAGCAGGGCTGGATTTCTCACAGAATATTGTCCAGGCTGCTGATGGACTGGAATAGGTGGCTTGTGAGTAGTCTACACAACCGTGGCCTGTCCCCAACATGATTCCATGATTCTGATTCCATCAGGAATCGTATTCGATTCTTCGAATGGAGTCGTGATTGCAGGTTGGGGATCGTGAGATGTCCCCATAACCTCTTGGAGAGTCTCCTAACGGCCTTCTAAATTGGTTTCTCTCCACTGCCACGCCACCTAATACATGACTATGGTCTGTGCGGTTTGGAATAAGAATCTTGTTATTGTGTGTGTTGCCTTATTGAGTATGGGGAGTGGTAGTGTAGTGGTGAGTGCGCTGCGGTACGAACCCAGTCACTTGAATTCGAATACTGCTTAAGACACGTTAACAGTGGTGACTGTTTTAACTGGTTCTAGGCCTCTCCTAGGTCGACTGTCTCTTAATTGAGTATCTGACGCAGTGTGTATACATTAGTGGGGAGACAATGGCAGCTGGGCATGGTGCTGGCCACCTACCCCAAAGGCTTTAAAGGCTATAAGGAGGATCTTTGTGTTTGCCCTGATTGAGTGCATGTGAATGCACCAGCCTTGCTTTTCCATGCCAGGCGCGCACATGTGGATGCTTTGGCACCAGAGGTCGAACCATGCTGCGGTTCATAGATTAATGCAAAGTTCTAATCTCTCCTGATGCATGCATTGAATCCAGGGTGTGAAAAATAAATGTGTTCTTATCAATGCATATGCCTCGTATGTCTTGGATTCACCCCACAGCAATGTTAACAAAGAACCAAGTCTCGAGTCGAATCGCGACCTTGAAACGCACCATTTTGTCAGATAGCGAGCGATTTTTTAAAATTCTTTCACCCATGCTCCTCACATGTAGCGAGTTCACATTGCCCCCCCCCCGCTCCCCCGTCCCCCCACGGCCGCTCGAGACGTTTACCAATTCGCCGCGGTGTTAAGACAAGAATCGCATTTTGATGTTGAATTGTGACAATTTGTCGGGGAGTTAAATTGTTCCGGCCCTTGCTACTCACAACACTGCCGTGCGATCACCAGCCTGTGCGTGCGCTGTTTTTACTGATACCGCAGCTTGCCGTATCGTGCTCGTGTGTGCGCATATAAATACTCGCTTAACCAATTAGTGCGAGTGTTTACTTGGCACTTCTAAAGTGCGATGTATCCATCGATGACGTCCAGTCAAGCAACTGTTAATTGGTATTCCACACATGCCAAGAAAGTTGTTTAAACTAAAACCGTAATTGAATCACTTTTATTTTTTTGCTTAATGATAAATGTTGGAAAGTATCTCGCATTCAATACCGTGCCATTGAGTACATCGCTAAATGGATGAAAATGTTTCTAATTAGAATTGGTATTTTTTACAAAATTTCCAGAGGCACGCGCGAGATTACATTGGGAAACGGAAAGAGGAAGACGAGGGGTTAGAGAGCGCACACAGTATCCCCTCGTTATTCCCGGACTCGCCGTCCGCAATTTTGTCTCCGCAAATGGCATCTACAACTCTACATGACTGCATCGAGAGAGAGAGTGTGACGAGAGGGAATGTAACGTGAGAAAGGGATGAGAGAGAAGGCTTAGTGACGTATTTGTTTAAGGTACTTAATTCAAATATCATTGTCCGTGAATTTTGCTGTTCATGAGCATCTCCGGAACGTATCCCTCGACGCGAATATTGAGGGAATACCGCACACAGGCTCATTAATGACACAGCGTTCGTAACATAAAGAGGAGTCACCCTGGATGATCTAGAATGATGAGCGAGCGAGCGAGCTGCAGCCGAGAAGGTGGAGCGATGGATCCGGCTCGTGTGCAGCTGCTCTAAGATGGTTTGTTGTTAAATCATTGAAGGTGGAGACTACTTGGAGAGGCCTTCATGCAGCGGTGGATTGATCATGGCTGATGATGATCGCAATTCTCTCTGGGGTTTGTCAGTTTTCCTGTTGATTTGAGTAATCATAATACATTACCGTACATACGAACTTTAAATTATAACGCAGGGTTAAGTTTGTCTTTAGTGCATGGACATGGCATACTGATAACAATTAATATACATCACACGTTTCCCCTCTGTGTGTGTGTATACACATGTTATTTTTTTTGAAGCTAACAAAATACTTTCTAAGCAACAGGGATTCATAATACAAAATAATAATTCAGATGCATAACAAATGCCTTCTGGCAATGAACACCATTTATGGCACTCAGACTGTATGTTACGACCACGATTCATGTAATATTAAACGCAGGGTGCAAATATCCGTGGCGTGAGTGCTGCGAAGGCCTCATTTGCTGTATGGATGTGACCTCGTGCTTATGACGGTTATGTGCAATCGCGTGTGTGCCTTATGTTCTGAAATTATCTCCGTTCAAGCTGTTGCCATTTAATATCAGCCCCGCGCTGCTGCCAAGCTGAACGCTTGAGCACAGCGGAATAAAGAAACGAAGAGTGTGCGAGGCGAGACAAAGATCTCTCGCCCCGCGTCTCGAGGTGAACGAGCGGGTCCTGGGACCGCCGAAGGCTCCATCCAAGCCACGTCGAGCGGTGCGCGTGGTGCAGTTTCATTGGCTGCTCACAGGCATGGGTCAATTCGTGCTCAATCTTGGTGGGAAAGCGATCGCTGTTATCTGCTGCCTGTTGTTTTTCACAAAACAATTGACAAACCTGCATCTCCTGCAACATGTCAACGGGGCTGGCCACCTTATGGGCTATGCTACGTGTGGAAGATTAAGTTGCCATTTCCAAGCAGTTTTGCTCCGTGCCTGCTTACGTGACCATCCTCTGTCAAGCGCGCGTGTTTTCAAGTGAATTTACAATCCTATCGCAACGACGAGGAGTTGGAGAGCGGTGTGTAGATGTTGATGTCGAGTTTGACGAGCCATTCTGTTGGTTAGTTCCAATCCTTCAGCTGTGCCTATCTACCGCAGTTTATCCGTATCGTACACGAGGATAGGATCAGGAACATTGCACCCAGCAGGTAACATACAAGCTCACCTCTGAGACAGGGGCAAAAAGCTCATTCTAAGGTGTTGCGTGGGTCGGTGGTATCAAGTGAAGTACAGATTGGGAAGATAATTCAGGAAAGGGAGGCAAGAGGAGGAATCGACTCGAAGAGAATTGAGCAGAGTTCCGTAATGTTTGTACAGTCGGTGGCAAATTAAGAAATACATGGAAACTCCCAAGTGCCAGATAGGGATCTTGGGTCTTGTCCAGAGCCGTGGCTGGAATTCGTAGTGTGCGTGCGTGGGTGCGTGCGTGTGTGAATCGACGGGGCCGTGACGGCTGCCAGCTACGGCTGCCAGCGTCGCACAGACGGTGGCAGCCCCAGCACGGAGGGACGGGGGGCCGGCTGGGCTCTGAGGGCATCGGCGGCGGCCGGGTTGAACCGCGGCGGAGGCGGCAGCGAGCAGGGGGTGGCGGGGGCACGCGTGGATGCGTCGCAGGCCACTGAGGACTCGATGGGTTCCATTACCTTGAGCACTTGAATGTTTTCAGGTGCGTGGCTGGCTGTGAGGAGCATTGGCACAGTGGTTTACGCACTACGCTCTGAAACTAGGTCACCCCAGTTCGATTCCCAGCCACGGCTATCATCAGTGGCGAGTGATACCTTAACCGGTCGTTTGCCATGCGAGATTATGTTATTGTACTGCTTGTCATTTAATGTCCTTATTGTTGACTAGGACAAACGCTTTTTGTCATGGAATCCATGCATATGCATGCTTTTCTTTCATTGTAACTTTTACAGTAGCGAGTATAATTTACTTTTTTATCCTCGGAATGCTTCTGCGAGTGATCCTGCTCTGTTAAACAAAAGGACTCTTGTGTTATGAGGAATATGAGACACACACACTTGAATGGTTCATCTTTTTGGTTCAATTATTTATTTGTGTGCATATTTAACAGATATTCAAATCGTAAAGCGTGATCGGGACTGGAAATCTTGCGCGATGCACATCACTTGAGTTTCTTTCATTTCCCAGCAAGCGGGGATATTGTTCTGAATAAAACATGTGCTCATGCCATTATCATGCTGGTGCCTTTTGAGAAACAAATCGTGGGTATTTACATTCTGGCAGACATGCTGACAAAAATATTTGTATTTTGTTTTCAGTCACAATAAATACGACGCTGGGGTAGTAAGTAAAGCATTCTATAGAATCGTATAACAGACCTTGGTCAATCCTCTACTGTATGAAGACCATGCTGGTCGGCGTGGATTAGTGAAGTGGTGGCGGGCAGTGAGAGGCAGTAAACAAAACATGCCAATTTGTCACTAGTACAGCACACCGCTGTGTTGGAGAGCCCAAGCCTCAACATTTACCATCTGAGTACGACGTTTCACCAGTAATTACAACTAGCTTCATCAGGCGACAGCCAGATTTGTGGAGAAGTCTTTCTGTTTCGTTCCTTATATAGAGGCGTCGATGTGTTGACCACTCTTCTGCGCACTTGCACAATGATGGGGAGGGGGGATTACTGCGGCAACGTACATTATGCATGCACATTATGCGAGTCCTTTGATCTTGTCCTTCCTGTCCATTTTGTTTATTAAAATAGCCCTACCAACGGTAATATAAGGAACTAAACATTTGGACTTCTCAAATCTGGCTGTCGCCTGATGAAGCTAGTTGTAATTACTGGCGAAACGTCATACTCTGATTGTAAATGTTGTGGCTTGGCTCTCCAACACACTGGTTAGTGCTGTACTAGTGACGAATTGGCACGTTCTGTTTACGTGACAACCCTTACGAGTTGGCCGTGTCGGGTGGTGGCGGGTTTTAACGACACATTTATATATTTACACGATCTAACCCAAAAACCTCTTATGGACAAATGAAAGTAGTCGGCTTCATCGTGCAGTTGCGGTGGAGATTTTGCTCCGCTGCTGTAATTTTGCATTTTGCTTGAGACAACATCCACAGGGGTGACTGCTGTAAATGTATCGTGCTATATTGGTGTACATGCGCAGTGTAATCATATTCATACCTGTCAACCCCTTATCAGTGCTTACCTTATTACATTCATCCTACAAAATCCCCATCACGAAGGGAGAAACACGAACAAATATACAAAACAAATATTTGCCCGCATTGAAACGACTTCACGCCGTATGGACCTGAAAACTAAATTTCCCTGTACAAGAATACGGGTAAGCCATATGGGTTGACAGGTATGCATATTGAGTCCATTGTAGGCGTATAGTGATCAATCTGTCCAAGCTTAGTCTAACAATAACTGGGGCATGCACTCGCTTGGGCTTGTAAGATTCGGTCCCGTGATTCATACAAATCGTACGCAAAAGTCACCTTTGTTTTCATGGTACAAACGACACCGTTACGAGACACCAATACCAAGCAAATTGTTCAAATGACACCAAAACAAATATATATTCTTGAATGTAATCCCTTCCCTGAGTCTTGACAGCTTATCGCATCCTACTCTACACATTCCTCGCATGCAAGTTGTAAGCGACACGTGGTTTTCTCATGGTCATTGTCAGTCATGTTCAATCCGCTGCTGGATGAAGGCCTCCCGACATTGCCGTCGTGCCACCTCTCTCTGTGGTCATCTTCTGGGGCGCGTCCCCTTGTTTGCTCGCTGCGCTACGATCCCAGCGGCCCGTTTGCTGGCCATGGTGCACAAGACCACCGCCAATTGACTTCTGGACTTGACCTGGGGTTTGCTCTGGGTTGGCTCGACCTCAGATGTCCTCCCGGCGCAGTGTGGTCACCATCGGGATTGGAGCCATGAAGGTTGCATGAGGGATCGTTGTATGTAGAGCGAAACTTCTCTTATCCACTCACTCTAACCGCCTTTCCTTTTATCTGCGTCCTCTGCATTGATCTGTGGAGCTTCCTACTGCTTCCGAGTCGATCATTAATACCGGTTGCTTTCACTCCGATTATAAGTAGCGCATTGCACAATAATTATAAGTAGCGCATTGCACAATAATTGTCTACTCTGTAAGACCGGACAAGTAAGAACCAACAGACGAGGGGATAAAAACGACGGGAGGGGAGGAGTGGCGGGGGGGGTGAGCGGAATTACGACAATTCATCACATTTCTGGAGGTGGGGCTGAATAAATAAATAAATAATCATTGAACGTGTGAATGCAGTTTCATAATTTTTAGATACTCAAAGACAAACACCCCCGTGTAGCCTTTACCAGACCGCTGGGCCAAGGTGCTGTGAGCACCGACACAGGCCGGCACGGAACACGAGCAGGTAGGTGGTCAGCACCGTGCTTGGACGCCTTTGTATCCCTCGTGGCAATGTTTACACATCTCACCAGGTACTCATTTTAAAGCTGAGGTGTTACCTAGAGCAGGCCCCGGACCGGTTCAGAAAATCACCACTGCTGTTGGGTGTGGGTACAAACACGCGTTCCTGTCCCTAACACGCGTGTGCGTCCCTTTCGTCTTGCGACGAGGATTGCGCCTCCTTTTGCCGTCGGCACGGGTCTATCCCTGGGCACGATTATGAAGACGGAAATGAGAGCCCCCCCCCCCCTTCTCCAGATGGTGCATTGCCCCCGTTGGTGCAACCGCACACCTGCCATTTCGTGCAGCAAGGTGTGCGGTCGCGTTTGCCGTTTAGTATTGCAGCCCGCGAGCTTTGGCAGGAGTAATAATAACAACCAATAATAATGCTGCTCTTAATTTGGTTATCCCCTTCCCTTGTCATCGTCTCTACCCCTTTTGCTGGGACCCCGTCTGGAGTAGGGTATCTGCCCCCCCCCCCCTGTCTTTCTATCCCCTTGCTTTTCGAAACGGATTTAGTTCATGTTCATGGTGTGTACGTGCGTCACAACGTGACGTACAAACGGGCCACCGCGCGTGGCCTCAATAAAATTAAATTTTTAAAAATTCTCTTTGACTTACGGAAAGCCTCGCCTCGTTGTTCAGTGGGGTCCTTCGTTGGGATGTTTGGATAACTAATTACGCGAATGAGTGATATTTGCTTTTGTGGGAGAACATTGTAGTATCCGAAGAGAACTTGTCCTGGAGGAGATTACGCTCAAAGCTCTGCGCAGATTCAAGACCCCAGCGCCGGCTTCTCCTGGCCACCTCACAGCCCGAGCCTGCACCAGCCGGTATTACCAGGCAGTCTCCCAGCCAGCTATGAAGCAGGCTCGCACCCCTGCTTAGCTTCTGAGATCTGATAAAATGAGGATGCTTCTATGGTGATTAGGTGGTGTGTCCGTGGCCGTATCGAGCACAGAGCCAATATCGCTGAGCCCCTGCATCCAAATCCAGGCTTGCAAACAACCTCCACCTGTGATTTAAAACGGGCTTATCAATTGTATCTCGGCAGGTGTGGTTTTCTAGGTTATGCAAATGTAATTATTTTAGTTTCTTTAATGTGGTTCTTTATGCATTAACGTTCAAGTTTATTTCTCGCACTTATTTGTTTAACTGGGTGAAATCCCGAGAGACGTGCTGAGCGTACGTTGCGAACGAGCGTGCGCACGATTTGCGTTATCCTGCCGAAATGGATGGCGAAGCTGCATATCATCTCCATGGCGATCGTTATTTAATGGGGAATCGAGACACATCAACTGGAATCGATAAGTGTAACTCTTTAAACGGTTGAATATCCATTTACCAGCACTTTAATTACTGGGCATGTAGCTGTGCATCGATTCGTCGATTTAAAATCGATTCTCGCACTCGATGTACGCGCTTCTAATTTTTTGTGTAAGGATTCATTATTCGTGGTTCGTGTATGTTTGTAGATGTTGTGTACCCTTGGCTCATGTGACCCATGCAGCCACTAGGATTGACTTGCTGCACAATGGCACAACAATCGCCCTTGAGCTGACTGAAATTCTCAGGCCGAAACTTTTCAATTCAACGAATTTCCGGGAGAGCGAATCATTGAGTGCCTCGTAATTTTGTTTTAAATTAGAAAAGTTTTGTGTTGCTTATGAGCGCATAGGGCAAACACATGTTGTAAGTGGATACATGGATGTACAGCTTGATCTCGGCAAGCACGACACGATCGTTTAATCTGACGCGTTAATATTTTAAGTGCTGAAAAATTGCGGAATTTGACACTGCGTTTTTAGAGGCTTGTGAACACAAAACTTGTCAAGTGTGTGCATACGTGCATGTCTACACGCACGCCCGCATGGGGTGCATGCGTCCGTGTAGAACATGTTGTCCGAGATATATGTCTTGCACAGACATGTTGGCGGTAATGCAAGAGGAGCCGATGCACAATACTCGGCTCTTTGGGCATGAAGCGGCTCGTCCAGTTCTTCAGCTGTAAGCCTCCCAGTGACCACCACCACCACCCCTTACATCATCCTCCCTCTCCGCTTCTCCCTCCATCCCCGCCACGGCCCCTCCCGCCGGTCCCCTGCGCCTCCATCCTCCTCCCCCGTCCTCCTATCCATCTCTCCATTTCTCAACTTGGGCTGGCCTTGGCTGCCCGACTTAGGGGTTGCCTAGTAACCTTCGGGCCTGGCTGAAGGGAACCTTTCTTCTGATCTCTCACGGTGGTGGCGGCGAGCCGGCGCGCGTCTGCCCCTCCGTGCGCCGCATACGCGCTCCGCATAGGAATGCCGAGCACCGCCCCGCTCGCTGCCGCCGTGCCCGGCAGGCAGAGTCCCCGGCGGTTGGGAAAGGCGAGCGGGCGACCGGACGCGCGACCGAAAGTCGGTCACCACCCACGCTAGGAAACGAAGCGTTGGCCGTCTTGTACGAGTGAGACGGTCCGTCATGTGCCGGTTGCTTGCTTCGCCGGACAGAGAGCCAAGGCTGCACGTGACATCAGTACGGCCGTAGAGAGGCCAATGCAGCACATTACAGAGGAGAGTTCAGCTGCCTTGCTGGCCAAAGTGAACATGAGGCCTGTAACCAGTCGGTCCATTAGTTTATTTTGGGTAATGCCCATTGAGCTGAGCTCTGTTCAGTGGTGACCCATTGACTATATTTCCCTGGTCGCTGGTAAATTGGAGTAGGCACGTGACTAGTAGCCACATCAAGAAGTATACCTGATGTTGTGTGCCGGGTGTAGGAATATTTTCCAGGTTGCTGAAGCGGGACAGATCTGAATGAATTTTTTTACAAATTTGGTGATGCTGCTGCTGCGTTGATGGTGGTGCACAAGTAAAAATAACAAAAAATACAGTCTCCACTGAAACCAAGTGGCCTTAAAAATAATATTATAATAGGTGACGTTTCAGGCAATAGCCCTTCTTCATGGCGCATAAAACTAACTTGATTTCATGTGCTGTGGAGAATGGGCCGTTGTTCAAAGCGTCGCCTGTCACATGGTTTGACATGAAGCCTCCTGCATCTACCGATCCGTCCCTCGTAATTCCACCAACTTTTACGATTCAAAGGTCGTTACTTCTCGATCCGGGAGTCCATAGTATTTGTTCAATTGTGGCGAGTGTAGCGCCCACTATTCGCTGCAAGGGTCGTGTGAACGAATTTACGTGCAACAAGTATGAATGGGAAAGAGCCGATTCTTAACTGCCCACGATTCGACGTGTACAATCGGATCGGTCCTTCATTGACGAATCAACGATGGGTGGTTATGTTTCTGTTCGACATGCAGGGGGCGTACGGTGAAACAGATTGCAGTGGAGAGATATTTGAGGTTGTCACACTTGAGTAGATGCATTCGAATGCAGGCGCAGAGAATAATTGTGAGTGTGAGCCAAAGAGCCATTCGTGTTTGTGTATGAGATTGCCAAATCAAACAGAGCAAAACAATATTCATACACGGGTAGATGGAGAGTACATTTCCACACACATGCATGCAAATAATTTTGCCCAGCAATAGCAGCAGCAGCAGCTGTTTGCGTTACACCTCTGCTTAGTTTCTATTCATATATTCTGGGGATGGCTTCAGTGTGGGTGGGAACGTCTGAGTTCACAAAGTAAAGAAATGTCGTTTATTTACTCGGGAGAGTCAAACGTCACTCACGGGATTATTTCTTCAGGAAGGGCCCTGCTTGGATCATTGGGATAATGTCTTCTGGGTATTTTTCCACGTGGGGAAGCTGGAGTAGCCGGCCATGACCTGATGCTCACGGTGCCGCATACGGACGTACGGAGTCGATCGGCGGCGCAGTGATTAGCGCCCTGCACTGTGAACCGGGCCCACCCGAGTTCAATTCCTGCCCACGGCTAACAATGAGTGGCTAACATGAGTGGCGAGTGATGTCAGAACACCTCCTCGGTACCACGGTGGACATCAGCAGCGAGTGAGATCTGAGCGGCGACTCTTCACCCGCCCTGCCCCGACCTGCAATGATCAATGTGGTGAAGTGTGGTCGAGCGACCCTCACGAATGACTCCAACAGTGGATTTCATATGAAGGTGTAATCCTTAAAATCCACTCGGATAGGACTACAACCCACTTGCTGCGCTGTCGACCGGCCACCTAGTAACTGTGCAGGTTGAGGACATCACAAAATGCTTTGTGGGTTATCCTGTGGCTATCGGCATGATCAGAGATTTAGCCTTAAGTTCACGTACACAGGAGAGCAGTAAATAACTCATTATTCTACATGGTTAAAGTACAAACATCAAAAATGCTAGTTCTGATTAATTAGAACGGACGTTTGTTCACGAGGGATGGCGGTTAATCCTTCTCTCCACTTTTAAACGCGCTTGCGTCGAATTATTTCGGCACACTCGTGGACCAATAATTGACTCGAGAGGGCATCTGCTTTGCCAGCTCTTCTGGGCGAGTGGTTTAAGTGCAACTGTGGATGCAAGCGAGTGTGGATGGATGAGCGACCCTGCGGATGCACTTAGAAGTCTGGACAGACCAATCCCTTCCTACTCCTGGCGGTGAAACAGTGGTGTTTGTGGAATAGCCCCTACGGCCTGGATGTATTTTTACATGGCCTGTTTGTACCAGCCCGATCGCTCCTCTTCTGCTGCTGTCAAATTCTGAAATTCCCTGACGCCAAACGTGCAGTCCGACGTCCCTCCTGGCTCCGTGCAAGTCCGGGCTGTCCTCTTCTGCTCTGCTAGTGAACGTCTGCACCCTCTCTTTAGAGTTTGTAATGGGCAGTGTGTGGCCTCCTGTCCCCCTGATGTACGTGCTTTATTTTGTACAGCTTCCTAAAATGCGGTTGCGTTCTAAAATCTGCACTGTGGGGTAATTGGCTCGTACAGTATACTGATTGGCTGCAAGTTAGGCATTCGAACGTGGAATCTTGCTTTTAACCTGTATTTTGTAGAAAAAGGCGCATTTCAAAATATTGTTAATCCATCCACACTTGACAACTTTATTCCACCTTGTTGTTTTTTTATGATCAGGAGTGTGTAAAAACAGTGATTTCTGCGCATGGCACACCTCGCAAAAATTCCTCGCACTCCTGGCGTGCAGTCGTGAACAGTCAACAAGAACAAATAAAATCGATGCCTTGAACGTGGGGAAATTTTTATTTTGGATTCAAGTGGGTGTGCGGTCAGCTGCCTCTTGCCCTATGTAGATGCGGAACACTCTCCTCCTGAGCAATGCTTTAACTAGCCTTGTTAATGTTAAAGCTGGTAGATAAAAAGCTGGTAGCAGCTGACTGAGTAGGCTTAGCTATGCCCCTGTGAGAGCATAGAGCCGAGACTAATAATGCAATGGGGAGCTTAAACCTGGGCATTGGGAATGTAACGATGCATCGTTTAAGCGTAGATTCTTACGCTTTTATTATGCGAATTAGATCGTGCATTTTAATAATTCGTAACTTGCACATGTCAAGTGCAATTGATATGCTAATGTTACATTTCAGTTAACGGAGCAAATACAGCTGGAGAGACAAGTCAAGTAAAAAGATTGATATACAAAACGAGATCAAAAGCAACTCGTTTTTTTTTTTGTCAAATCGCATTATTATCATTACAAACCAGCCAACTCGGCGTTCGACAAGCAGTGATTCTCAAGTGATGCTGAGTTGGTGATCCTCAGCCCTATCTCCAATGTCTTCACAAAAATACTGCTTCATATCGGATGATTTTTCACAAGATTTGGCCTTTTCCTGATGCGAGGGGCAGGACATTTGTAAACGCGCTACTGGACAGTAAGTGGTCTTGTTTCGGGGCCCTTTTATCAACGTGATGTGATGTGCTGCTTTTTAATTCGCTTCTTGCCTAAACTCTGATAGCTTAGCCGGGCTGTGATTGCTCACTAAATAAAAAAAAATGTCTTGACAATAAAATATTTGGAAATCCTCTGTCAATCGACAGCTCTATGAAGGCCTCCCCCCCTACCGTGTCAGGCATGGAGGCTGTTTGACCATACTTCACTACGCTTGTCAGTGCCGCCTGGTAAAGAGCACGTCCACGGGACTGGTTGGGATATCGTTCCGCCACCACTGTTTGCCGAAGCTGGTCATTCATCTGAGGATGTCGGTGGATTCCTTGTGTGGGGCATTCATCACTGCGGCAATGCTTCATTCTGAGAAATATCGTATCGCATTTAAAAAATCACTTTACCACTCATTGATTGCAACATTTCTTAGAATCAATGTTTCGCTCTCATCTCCAGCGGACATCCCAGTCTGATACTTAAACGGGAAAGGCGTTTTTACGGCGTATTAAGTTATTTTGGTACCATAGTAACGCGACTTGATAGCTTTGACATTCAAATAATGAGGCAATAAATGACAAGCGGTTTTGACATGTCACTTATAAAGACATGCAAATACAGAAGTGGGAGACGAAGTGTCGTGTGAACAGTTTGACCACGGGGGTGTGCGCAACGCGGGGCCGTGATGAGGGATCGGAGCCCCCCACGAAGGTGCTTCCAATCTGCTACCCCCCATAAACTGAATCTCTGGTACCCCCTGAAACCCCACAGCCACACACGAGCCAGAGCAACACAAACCGCGGTTCCAGTTTGAACTTGGTTCGTCCACTTGCCGTCTAGCGGCACCTGGGGACGGAGCCGAGGATAGATGTTTCCAACTCTTACCAGTATATTTCGATATTCGATTAAGTAAGAATCGGGTGTCCTGGCTCTCGTGCCATTTCTTGGTGGCGCGCGCAGTGACAGGTGGACGTGGCTGCCGTTTGAGATTTTCTCTCGCCGTGGTTGCTGATCTTCAACGTAAGATGGACTTTTAAATAATTTGTATTAGTTTTAATCATCACGTGTCCACCCAATGATGATTTGTGGTGCATGTCCACCATATCGCTATGTAGAAAAGCTCGCTTAATTTTATTTTTCATTTAATTTTATTTTTCATACCCAATGCAATTATTCATGTTTTCTTTTAGGGGTTATGTCACGTTGTAGTAGACTTTGGCCAAAATTCGTGCTACAAAACCACCACAAGATTGTCATCATCACGTTTACCAACATGTTATTTACACGTGCCAACATTACTGGTCAACTTGTGACGACACAGCTCGTCACCTGTGGCTCAGGAGTTTTCATGACTAAAATCGTCATCAATATTCGATGACGTTTAGCTCAGACTACTTTGAGCTTCCTCAGGTCATCAGGTGAGGCCGCTCGCTCGCTTAACGAGTTTTATTTTTCCTCCCATCCATGCCACCGTGGATGACGGCATGGACTGGGGAAACAAGATTTTGCAAAGGTACAAAACCTCACTTCATCACCTGCTGAAGCCCAAAGCAGTTTGATCAAATCGTCGTCGAGCGTCGCTGTTGAATAGAGTCCTGGAAAGTCTTTAGTCATGGGTGAGGAGGAGGAGCCTTATTGGTCAGAATTTGATCAATACCTCCGTACGTATGAATAATATCTGTGGACACGTGACAATCTTTTCGGGTGGTGGAGGGTTAATGACAAGAATCAAGACATTGGAAGAGATTAATGTTTGTTCCACCAGGTAAAGTAAACGAAACACAAATTTAGTCCATCGGTTTTTGGACCTTGTGAACAGTTGTTTTCCAGCAGTGTTGGCTTGAGCATATAAAATCTTTGTACAGGTTTCGGGGGTGCATCTCAGTGGCTGTCTTTTGAAGCCTGACACTACTGCCAGATATGGCGTCCGTGCATCAGAGGTGCTTTTCAGCATCTTTCAACTTGACAAGGACAGGGTTCAGTTGTCGTCTCGCCCATCTCAAGCCCCCACCACAATAATAATAATTGTCAGAGCGGTATCAACATGCACACCGTCTGCCATTTTTGAAGATGCAGATGGGTGTAAAGTGAGGGGGGCGGAGGAGGAAGATGCGGAGAGGATGACAGAGATCTAGGCTCAGACTTGCCTTGCCGTGGCTGCGTTGGGAGATTCGAAGTGAAGTAGCCCCATTCCCCTACAATACACACGGGGGGGGGACCGCCTTGATTCGTCAAATATGCCGAGTGTCAGATGTTCGGGGTCTTTATTACGGTCTGCCAGTGATGGTGGAATAATCCCACGCGTTATCACGGGGCGTGGACATCGTTGTGAAAGTCGCGATTTTCATCTCCCCGGGTATGAAATTTCCGTAACGGCCGACTCGTGAAGGCGGCGACAGCGCCCGTCGCCGTCTTTTTCGCTACATCATCATCGCCTCTCGGGCAGCGACCCAGAGCCAATCTCGCCGCCCCCCCCCATCGGACCAGCATTTAGCTCGTGAACCATCGCCGACCTTGTGAGCCCTGGATATGTTTAATAATAATAATGAACTGCAAGCCTTCTCGTGGAATGCACAGATCGGACGTTACCACTGGACCCTGTCTCATTTACCGATGTTTTTTGTGGAAGGTGGCACGCAGCTTTTGGTTGCGGTCTAACTTAAACCGCGTGGCAATTATATCTGGCGCAGAGACGCTTGAGAAATTGGACTTATGTGGCCAATGGGCAGGCAGTATCGAGTCGTCATCCCCCCCCAGTGGGTGAATGACATGTTGTTGCCCATTGGCTTTTTGCTGCGTTGACATTTTATTTGTACGGCTGTACGACGGCCGTGTTTTTATTGCAAAATATTTTATCCGTTTTGTTTTAATCATGAAAAAGTGTAGGTTTACACCTGTCTAACAACACCCACGAGCCAAGATCACCTGCCAAGACTGTTTAAGACACTGTCCTTTTTGTTAACCTCTTTGTTAAAGGACCCTTGATAGAAATGTCAGTCTTCCTTTTCTCTCAGTAATCGTCTGCTCATCATTACATGCTCTCTTTAGTAGAGATGTGAGTCATCTAAGGTTATGTGTCAGAGTCAATAAAGATAAAGTATAATTGTGGCGTAACGATGCATCGATCCAGCGATTTAACATCAATTATTTAAGCTCCTGGATACCATGCGTCGAATAACGTGTGTAATAATCGACATTTGTCATATATGTTGCGCGTTAATGGGTTCACTTGACCCCCGCAGCCACGAGTTGCTGCTGCATTTGCCACGTAAATTTGTTTTAATTTATTCTTTCATCAAAGCACAATCCTTGAATCGCGACAATTCGTCGAATCGCCAGGTGACGGTGGAGGGGAGAATCGCGACCCCCTTTGCTGCTGCATAGACGTATGCACGGTGTTTAAATATCCGTCCGCATTGCTCGATGTTAAGCGATTTCATTTGGAGGATGCTTGGCACTTCACGCCTGTGACCCAAAAATCACAGCACAGATGGGAGAACATTTACCCACGTTGACCTTTGTGCTCGCGGCTCGGCTCCTCGCACGCACACGCAGACGCACACATGCTTGAGCAGAGCAACATTGTGGCCTCCTTGCAAGAAGCCAGCCAGCGACCCGTGATCACCGTGGCGTGCCAACTAACTAGCACAGCAGCCTTGCCGGCTGTGTCGTGCCGGGTGTTTTTCAGGTCATTCAAAGTGTTGCACGCAGTGAAGGATGCTGATGGAAATTGCATTACGTGCACCCCGCTTTTTTGTTATGCTTCGTACTTCAAAAGGAAAATGGAGGATGGCGCGCGAGCGCGTGTGTAAATGAAGTAATTGCGATGCGAGTGGGAGATCTGATTGGGCACACGTATTACATTTTAACAGGATGAATCGCGGGAAGAGGCTTTAAGGTCGGCGGGCGGATACGGAGGAATGAGAATATTTCTGCATTAGCATAAAACCCAGAAACCTTGTCAGAATTGGAAGCAGCGTAAAGAATGGTTTTAGCCCTGGCGCGAGGTCCTCGGGATCGTTGCGAGCCGCCCTCCCCCGTGTCCCAGGGAGCCGTATTAGCGCCTCGCAGGCCTGCAGCACCAGCTACCCCTTGGGGTAGTGTAATTGGTGGAAGCCATTGAGTGTGTAATTAGAACTGAGGCATCCTAAATTGTACGTTTTATAACGATTTACACACAATGGGCAGATGTTGAGATAAGCGCCGTGCATGGTGGAATCATTTTATCGGTGCTTTGGCGAGATTCCACGAGATCCCGCAATCCGTTACCGGCATTGCAACTGCTGCTGCGGTGCGTCCGTCCTTACGACTGCGCACCATGCGTGCACCCCCTTCCTCGGCACGCTTCGCCAATTGAGGAACTGCACGTGTACAAAGCGAACGTGCGATTCACGGCTAACACGAGTGGTGAGCGGTATCCGAAACAGTCCTGGCCACCCACACTCTCTCCCCCTCCTTCACTAGGCCACGCTGGCTGGCTTGGTGAAGTGAGGACAAGCAAGCCACCTGGAACTCACTTCACACATGGTGTGGGGAAGCCTTCATCCAGCAGTAGATTGACAAAAGGGCTGGATGATTTTGGTACACCATGTGCACGCACGTATTGCGAGTTTAAGAATTGAAGCCATCCTTTTTGTTTGTTTAACATCGCTTATAATGGCTTGCCATGTCACGGAACTGTAGAAATGGCCATCGTTGTTGTTACGATTGTAATATGTATTATCTACTGTGCAGCAGACGGCATGTTTTAGTCGCCACCTGCAGTAATTACCAAGCGCCAGTGGCAGGAATCCAAACTGTTCAGTCCGCCTAACCTGGCCAGGGGAGTGTAATGATCTGTCCCCTGCCCCACAATTCGATGAATTTGCATGGTTCTTGGCCACAATTCAGCTCAAGAAATAATTAGCTCTTTCAAGTTTGTATCGTCTGTCTCATATCATTACTTTAGCCTAAACGTAACGTGTACATACAATTTTCTTGAATCGTAAATAATTGATTCTTGCATGCACAATTCTGTGCATGTGTCATGAATGTAAGAATCGGATTTTAATCGCTCGAGTTGTCGCATCCCTGCCGAGCATCCTCGCCAACGTATAGATAATCCGTTTCCCAGGGTGCACAATGTACAAAAACACATGTGCTCTGTATTAATCCATAAAGTGGTCGCATCGTGTAGCCACGATCGCCATAAATCTGTCTTTTCATTGCTGTCTTGGAGGTGATAGGAACTGGAATGCATCTGGAAAAGGGCGTCTGCGGCGGACATGGAGCCATGAAATGGGCTCGCGTGCAGATGCTGGGTGGATGAGGTGGCAGGTTGCTTGGGGGATGTTTTAATCTAGCAGTGGATTGACCAAGGCCAATGATGATGGTGATGGCGCAGTATTGACAAACAGCTGAAAACTGCTTTCTATACCCCCCCCCACCCCGTAAATCCGGCCTTCGCTAAGAAAATGATGATGGGGGTTCAATGGGTGAACCGTGAACGCAGAACACATTTCCCTGCTCTTGCAAGTGCGTGCATTAAACTCTTAAGGTCTTATCATTTGCCCTAATGTAGCTTTACTGCTTAATATCCACAGTGTACGGCAGATTGAAAAGCACCTTTAATGCGGTTTAGGGAAGGCGGGCGGCAGACCATGCTCGATTTCCCAGGTGGAAATGACAGTGTGGCCAATGGGCAGTGTGGCGAAATAACGTTTTGAGTGAATTAGATGTATTTTTTTTACCGTTTGAAGAACATTCAATTTACTCTGTGCATATTATAGTATGAAGATAACTAAATAAGGCATCGTTATGAATTTTGAAGAGGTCCACAGGAGTGTGTGGTGAAAGCTCGAGAGAAGGAAGAGGCCTCATTCACTCGCGGCACAACCGAGGAGGTACCGCTCTTGGAAGTGCACACATCTGGTTTCAGATCTTAGCTGATAGAGGCTCGCGAAACCAAAAACTGAATTTCCGCCGCGGACGTGACAACTGTTTTGCGGCCTCTTTCGTCACGGGTCTACGCTAACCGTCTAGAAGACCAGAATTAAAACGCGGACGGCCATGAAACCAACATCGCCGTCTTTCCGAGTCGGGTCGGAGATTGCGCCATGCGAACCGAAAACCGTCACGGGTCGTGCCCGTTTCCCGCAAAGCAATTTCCTGCCTTTTAAATATTAGTCAATTTATTTCTACGCGTTCTGTGCTGCTGATAGTAGGCTGTTAACCTAGTTTTGTCACGGCTCAAGAGCTGCTTGTTATTGGAGAAAGATTTCAAGGCAGAAAGGTTTCTGCCTTGAGCAGCAGCTGCTGTGCAGGCAAATAGCGGCCTAGTCATGACCGATTACAGGATAAAACCTCTAACAGTGTGTCTAAACAGAAAGTGACAATACCATGAAACAGCAGAGCACTTTCCTCCCCGAGCAATACTTATTAAATTCCTACGTTTCAGCAGATGAAGTGTTCCAGTCCGCCTTGCGCTTAGTTCCGTGGAGCGTAATCCTCGCGAAGCGTGCTTTGGCGAGACCCATTTTAGTGTTTCTGTCCTGCCCCAGTTGTCGCTAATTGAAATGAAGCGTCTGCATGCGGCAACCCGTGTTAAACGAACCGCACACACGGAGCGGACAGCGCTGTCTCCCCGAGCCGGCCTGCACGCCGTGATGTGGTGCGTCTGGCACCGTCCAGCTAAAGAGAAATGTGCCCCCCCCTTGACCAGGCAATTAGATTAATTTTCAAGATTCTGGCCTACGATTCCGTTCGAAGATCATTTTATTTCTGGTGCTAGAACATGGCCGTAGTAGTAACAGGCGTAATAAGAAGAAAAAGGTTGCACATGGAATAAGACTTGATGATGCAGGCATTTGTGAGAAGAAACTGGCACTATTTTTACACACGTAGCATGGACAACTGCAGAAAGATAAAAAGTGTGTTCAGAAAAAGGGAAATAACCAAAAAGAGGAAAACCTAATAGAGAATGGCTTGATGACACTATAAGGGATTGGTGCCAGACAGATGTGGCACCACTTGAGGATATTGGCACTACAAGACAGAGGAAAGTGGAAATAAATGACGAAATGTGCAGTGGACACCTTTGGGGCTATCTCCCCATGGGTTGTGATGATGATTGCATGGCTGCGTCGAGGTGTGCACTTACGTTTCCATACTTTACAGCTAACATCACAGTGCCGATTGATATCTGAAGCATTCCTGGACCTTGCCCCCCCCCCTCCGGCCTTCATCAACCCTCACCGACCAGCATGGTGAAGTATGGTTAAATGACTGACATCGTCTGAGGAGGCCTCCATTCAATCGTGGTTTAGCAAAGGCGGGGGGAGGGGTTGTAAAAATACCCCCCAAATCTACCTCCATGACGGCAAAATGCCGTTTGCAACGCCTGCGTCAGCCATTTAACAAGTCGTCGCAAGGAGAGCGCGGCGGCGCACAGGGGAAGATGCCACCCGGCCCATCCCAACCCTCGCGCACACGGCCAAGTGGTGGTGGTGGCGGCAGATATTTTAGATTTTTTTTTTTACTACAAATGAAGTGAACGTCGCGATTTCATTTCGGGTTGGCATCGCTAAATTTACATCAGGCATTTTGGCAATTGGGTTCATACGCGAAGACCAACACAAGCACAAATAGAGACATAGAAGCAGCAATCCTTATATGAATAACAATACTAATACCATTCAAGAGACTGCCGATGTGAAATAGGCCTCGGAGTGAGCGGATATGATTGGCAAATGTACTAGATTGCATAGAGCCTTTGTGATGAAGCATTAGGTTGGAAGGCCCAACGGATGACCTCGTCCAATATTATGATTCACAATGGTTCTTAACGACACACTTGGTCAGGTCGCCACATGGCCTTGCACAGACGTCTATTACGAATCCGTTGCACTGTAAATAAAACTCACAAGAGGTGTGAGAGTGGGACCAGATGAACACTGCATGCAGCCCGTGCATTCGGTGTTCAACGTGCTATGAAGAAGGGCCATTAACCGAAACGTCGCCTATCATATATTTATCCTTTTAAGGCCACGGCGTTATTGATGAATGCGTTGTTGTTGGGGGGGGGGATCATTTGAAATGTGTTATTATGGTGTTGCTTGAAATGGTTACACAAATCACAGCGTACTGTATGCGTGTCCTAATTGCGCTGCCATAAGCCGTAAAATATATTTCCTGCAACAACGTCTGGAACACGTGGCGTGAATGAAGGGTGCGGTGATGTGGGAGAAAGTGGTGTTTGTGTGTGTGTGCGCAACGCGTGTGGGTGTGTGCGCACACGCGTGTGGGTGTGTGCGCACACGCGTGTGGGTGTGTGCGTGCGTGCGTGCCTTCTATTTCTGCAGGTTGTTATCGCGTGTCGTATTAATGAGACGACGAATTTCTTAAAATACTGAATTTGTTCCGCTGCGCGTTGTGCCCTTTCAAATGCAACAAAGCTGTGAATAAGCAGCCTGGAGTTGGGGTGCGGACCTGAGAGAGAAAATAGATCATTTCTGTTAATTGCAGTCATCACCTACATTTTCCGCCCGTTAAGGCCACCACAGGTTCCCTAAACGGATCGTGTATTTTTAAATTACCCTAATGACCAGTACAGGGTGAATAACCAACCAAAGATGGTAGGAAAACACAATTTATGTAGATTAACCCTTAACCTTCGTACGGACAGTGAACTTAACTTGAATGTGCTTCAGTCCTCATCACCATCGGCCATCGTCAATCCACTGCGAGATTAGGGCCTCCCCCAAGCTTCTGCCACCCTAGCACCTACACACAAGCTGATTTAATCGCTCCATCTCCTTGGTCAACGTCCACTGGAATGCGTTCCACTCCTTGGCTCCCGCGCGCTCCCTAGCTTGCGCTGTCAGAAATAATAAATATTACATTAAAACCTGCCACATTCATCATTCGCACGGAAGTAAAAAAAAGCGCATAGGCTGGAGTTTAGATCAATTGGTCCTTCTGCAGAGGAGAGAGCAAAGGCGGTGGTTGCGTGGCCGACGGTTGTAAGAATTGCTCTATGGTTGTGGGGCCATAGAAATCCTGGGACATTTCAAGAAAGTTGACCAGTGAACAATTTTAATTTGACGTATAAAGCGATTTTATTTAGTAGACACTACCAATTCAACCCTTCCAATGCCCAAAATATACGTTTACATTCAGTTTTCACACGTAGGCTTTTGCGACCAATATTATCCATAATAGAGGTTTTGTCGAGTTTAAGGACGCATTTATATTTACACAATCTAACCCAGAACCTTATATTATGGATACGTTTAAATTGTCACTTCTTCTCTCACTATGGCCATAGTTACCATTCCCATGAACTTAATTTGTTGATTTCCTTACCCGGTTTGAGGACTCTGTTTACCACACTGAATATTTCATCTCATCCTCATTTGGAATTCCCTCGCGTCGTTTAGTTTCCCTCATTCTTACTATCTTGATCAATTCAAGAAACATTAACTTGCTATTTTGCCTTTAGTAGTGCTATTGGTTGCTGACCGCTGGACATTTTGGGCATATTTATATTCCAAGGAAGGGCATTTACAAAAAGTGAAGTGATTGGACTCTTCTGACAAACACCACGAGAGGGCAAGCGTTGTGTGACTGTAGGCCCGAGTTAAATATTACAGTAACGTTTATATTGAAATAGCTTTCACCGAATTGCAGGTTTGCAATGTAGGAAGGTCGTTGAGTTATAAAATTAGAGGCCAATATTTCCCACAATTGTTAAGCGAATGTGAATAGGAAGTAAATGATTATAAACACATTACATTGGAGTTCCAACGCGGCTGTGTGGCTCATGGGATGTGTAAGAACAAACTTTGTTTTTTACGTGGTGGGACGGACACGGGAAGGAGGTGAATTGCCCACTTGATAATTGTGTTCCTTAAATGCTTCACTACGACCAACTACAGATAATTGGCATACAATTAGGGGTGCAACCAAACGAACTTGAGCGTATGACGAATGTTGTGACGTTGTCTTTTCAGTGTCGTTGTGCCTCTGCGCACCGCTGCCAATTCAGTCCCCCCTTTTTTTCCGTTGAAAAATGAAATTGGGGTCAGAGTTCAATTGTGCTGTGACCACAAATAAACGTAATTCAAGCCTCATCCTTTTTTAAATGGTTTCCAGCTACCGTGCGCAGTGCGATGTGTTAAAGGTGAAGCGATGTTTGTTTAAATTTGTCAGCATAAATGAGTTTATAGTTTTATAATCTGGGTCCGCTGCCCACTTCCTACCCCCCCCCCCCCATCTGTCCAGATCTGAAAAAGACGCTGGCTGTGCTGCTGGATAATATACTCCAGCGGGTCGGGAAGCTGGAGGCCAAGGTGGACTTCCTGTACAATGGAACACGGACCAACGCATCCAACACCAACCACTCGGGATTGCTGGGCACCACCCCGGCCAGCAGCGACAGCAGGGTCAACGCTGCAGGTGGGTGTCCACGCACACGGTTGTGCTACTCGGTGTGCCGTGTGTGTGTGAGCGCGTGTGCGCGTGTGGGGAGCAGTAGTGTAGCGGTGAGGCACTGTGCTACAAACCTGGCGACCTGAGTTCGATTCCCGCTCACGGCCAACACCGGTGACGATTATTAGAACCAGTCCTCGACCTCCCCTAGGTTGACTCAGCCTCAATAAGTACCTGGTGTGGTGTGTAAACATTGCCACTGGGGAGACAAAGGTGGCCGGGCGTGGTGCTGGCCACCCATCTCTTCGTATACCGTGCTGGCCTTAATAGGTGCTTGCTAACAGCACTTGTCCCAACAGTCTTGAGGCTATACCAGGGATCTTTGTCTGTTTTATTTTTCCCGGAGAATGTGTGTGAGTGTAATCATTGTTTTGCATGTATATGTTAGAGTTGTCGTATTCGTCCGGACTTCCTTGGGACTCTGCAGGTGCTGGGATTCTCCGTCGGTCGTCTCCATCCGCCGTTGATTTTGGTGCCGTTCTTGGTCCTGTTTTCTAAGCCTTTATCTTTTCTTCCCCTCTTGTTTGCTCCGATGTGTTTTGTATTTCCTTTGTGTTTGGAGGTCTCCGAGATGCCGTTCCATATAAGAGTAAATGCAAATATTTTGTTACTCAGCTACTCTGTCAATGTATGTGTGTATGTTGAACTTCTTTTGCACACCGCACGTAGCCAACCGTGTTCATCGGAGGTGTGCGGGACCAATGACACCGTTTTTAACTCCTGGCCGTGATCTTCAATGGCATCTGTACCCAGTGCGGATCCTACTTAAATTCAATCTGTCAAAAATACAATGTGTGATATGGAGTGCCATCATGGGGAATGGAAAATGGAACGAGCGCGAGCATAATGATCATCGTATTGCCCATTGTGCTCCGTTCCTTTTAATAGGAGCTCGCCAACAGCACTCGCGTCCAAGACATAAACATTCAACGCGGCCGTGCCGCAGTCTGAACTTGAAAACGTTTCCACTGTAATGAATTGGGTTACATTAAATAAAGCTTTGGGGTGTATGTAGTTTCTAAAGAGGGGAAAAACAAATTGAACCAATTTGCGGGCTTCTGTCACGTTTACGCTCGCTGTCGGGGGAAATTGGACATCCGATGTGGCAATTGCAAAGGTGGCGATTGCGGCGGCGTGCGTGCCGCCAAGCGGGACTGCTCGCAAACGCTCTCCCGCACGCCCTGGTCCTCCCCACCTCAAGGGCTATCGTTGGGTTGCCATGCTCCGCGCATTTGGATGTGATTGTGACTTGCGCATGGCCTTAAGACTTTTCAAAACCTGCTTTGTCACAATTGAAACGCAGCGTTGACAGGTGACCACAGTGGATTTGAAGTCGATGCTTATTTCCATCTTTTTTTTGCGTGAAGGTGCTGATTGTTACGTAGTATTTGGCTTATTTATACTTTGCCTCTCGCATATACAAAATACTTTCAGCTCATTTTTATTACTACGGCTGCATGCATGAAATATTGAATTGCCCAGCACAGTGCCAGTAAGTTTGGTGAATGCTGTTGGGAAATCTGATGCCAACACTGCAATTAGGAACAACATATTTCATTGCCCCTAAAGTGTCACAATTAGTAATGATTGAAACCTTTGCATTTGTAACATCTTTCTAAATTCTTGAGTGATATTTTATTATTATTATAATGATAATAATAAACTCCTCTGCCTTTTATAATCTGTTAGCTTATGAAGCAGAGATGTTTTTAGATTGGATGAAATTATTGTTTTTCTCCAAATTATAAACTCAATGCAGACAAATTACTGGCACCAGCAAACATAATTAGTGGGTACAATTTTTCAATTACAGCAACAAGCAAATGTTTCATTTAAAGTCAATGTGCTGGACTGACGCATCTCTGAATCGCCAAAGCCCTAATCTCAGTGGCCTCTTGATGGGCTGTGGTGTCTGCTGTAGCACGGAGAAAAGCGTGTGATGAGCTCCAACACCCGGTCACCCACCCAGATTTAATTCGCGCTGAGTTCAAATTAATGCTGCCAGCTGTGCTTCTGCATGTTAGATTGTCCAGTGCCACGCTGCTGGGATGGCATCAAATGGTGCGTTCTCACAAGTGTCTCCTACTCGTTCCAGAACGTTCCTGAAACGGCCCAGAACATCTTGCTTCTTGTTCCAAAGCGGTGGGCTCGGTGGGCGCGGCGGGCTCGAGCCCTCCCCTCTATACTCCCACGCCCCCCCCCTCCCTTCCCTCTGCATACAGAGAGTGGCGTTGATATTTTTGTTTGCATTATTCACAAGGTTTTTTAACTCGTGGCCTGGGTAGGTTTACCCTACCCCAAATCAACATATACTGCGTTACGTTGCTCTTTTTCCACCACGGTTTTTTTTGCGCTCATGAGAATGCAGCCCAGAAGTTACCTGGGATGAAAGAGGCTGGGAGGTGGAGGGGGGGGGGGGCGTAGTCTCCTTGTCAAGCGGAGCGACCACGTAGGCCGGGCTCTGCAGCCTGGGAGCAGTTTGCAGGCTGCCGTGAGAATCTATACTGGGCGGGCTATTGCGTGCTCATGGGGGACAGCTGCAGGAGAGAATATTTCTGAATATCTGTGTTTTTGCCATCTCAACCGCCTTCTTCAATGCAAAAGCGAAGCCACGGTAATGAGAACTATGGCACCGTGCGCTGGTTTTAGGAGTTCTATCCCCCGCCCGAGAATCCGATGCATAATGCATGCTGTTGGTGGTTTTAGTTTTCTCGCCATTGCTACCAAATTTGTCCCAATTATTTTATGTCAGCAGTTTTTGGAGGATTTTAAGTTTTTAACTTGAAAGATGGGTGCAATTTAAAACCTTGTTAATAAGGACAATTTTTTAAGTTGTGGAGAATTTTTGTGTTAATGATTATTTGATGTTAAATTTTACCCACTTAAAAAATAGAATTATTTGCGTAAACATTTCAAGCAACGTCTTGGGTACAAAAAAATACACCGTGAACCTAATCGCGTGGCATATTTTTCACAAACGGGGAATATTTGCGCGGAACTTATATATTTTCACAAAATATAAATTCATTCGTGACCAAATTAATCATGAATTAGTTTTATTTCCTTTGGTTTCATGATATCATGGTTTATTTTTATATCAGATGTGTCATTTCCTTTAGGTGCTCGAACATTCTCAGAACTGCCGCGAATGTTTGAAAAACTGGCAGCTCCCACCTGTGGATCTAAACCACGCTTGTGGCCTCGCCACTCGCCGCCGTTATTTTCCGGCTTGACTTCATCGCCGCTAAAAGCCGTGGGCACGAGTAAAGTGGGGGCAGCAGCGACGCGGGACGGCCTGGAAAAAAAACGTTCACAGGCACTTCAGTTGCACACACGAGCCCCTTCGCTTGACGCCAATCACTCAATGAGCACGCGGACAGGCAGGGGTCTTCAAATAATATATTTAAATAATTATTGTGTATGGGGGGGGGGGATGCAATTCATCAAAAATCCGCAAACCTCTTGATTGTGCCTGATGATGGTGATGACTATACTACAGCTTTAATGACGTAACACAATTGCACCACTGCATTTATTACAATGAATTGTCCAATATGACAATGTATAAACCTTACACGTAAAATAATGACGACTGTATTTAACACGGTTAATACAAAATAAAGGTTTATTGCGCTGCTGTGCAATATTCATACAGAAAACTAATTTTTCATTGTTATTGAACTTTGCACATTTTTTCTACATTTCAGTAGAAAAGTGCATTCTCATCTTAAGCACAAAACGCTTTAAATTAACATTTTTACTTAACTTTTGTGACTGCAGGAATTCATATTCTTTAGTTCTTTCGGTAAAGTCACGCAGATAAAAAAACAAGTGAATAAAAATATCGCGACGTTTCGATCGCAACACAAGCGGTCGTCATCAGGAAAAGGGGTCAGCCTCTAAAGGCACACCGTTTATAAAGGTTTGGAGATGGGCGGTAGCCCAAGTGTATCAGCAGCACCAGCAGCATGGGCGGGGCAGCAATGCCAATGCAGCAGCAGTGCCAATGCAGCAGCAGTGCCAGTGCAGCAGCAGTGCCAATGCAGCAGCAGTGCCAATGCAGCAGCAGTGCCAATGCAGCAGCAGTGCCAATGCAGCAGCAGTGCCAATGCAGCAGCAGTGCCAATGCAGCAGCAGTGCCAATGCAGCAGCAGTGCCAATGCAGCAGCAGTGCCAATGCAGCAGCAATGCCAATGCAGCAGCAATGCCAATGCAGCAGCAATGCCAATGCAGCAGCAGCAATGCCAATGCAGCAGCAGCAATGCCAATGCAGCAGCAGCAATGCCAATGCAGCAGCAGCAATGCCAATGCAGCAGCAGCAATGCCAATGCAGCAGCAGCAATGCCAATGCAGCAGCAGCAGTGCCAATGCAGCAGCAGCAGTGCCAATGCAGCAGCAGCAGTGCCAATGCAGCAGCAGTGCCAATGCAGCAGCAATGCCAATGCAGCAGCAGCAGTGCCAATGCAGCAGCAATGCCAATGCAGCAGCAATGCCAATGCAGCAGCAATGCCAATGCAGCAGCAGCAGTGTCAATGCAGCAGCAATGCCAATGCAGCAGCAATGCCAATGCAGCAGCAATGCCAATGCAGCAGCAATGCCAATGCAGCAGCAATGCCAATGCAGCAGCAATGCCAATGCAGCAGCAATGCCAATGCAGCAGCAATGCCAATGCAGCAGCAGCGCCAATGCAGCAGCAATGCCAATGCAGCAGCAGCAGTGCCAATGCAGCAGCAGTGCCAATGCAGCAGCAATGCCAATGCAGCAGCAATGCCAATGCAGCAGCAATGCCAATGCAGCAAAGGGCCGCCAGGAAGTCACTGCACCGCGCTCCACACAGCACACTCCACACACCACACTCTACACACCACACTGCTGACGGTGGAGGTTGATTGACAAGAAAACACAAGTCAAGTCATGACTCAAAGTGGTTGATGACATCTTTCTAATGATTGCTGAGTCTATAACCTTCCTCTCGATTGAAATTGTGTCTGTGTCTGTATACATGGATGGCTTCATGAACAAGTCTTTGTTGATAGCCAATCGTCTTAACATATTATGGTAAATCAAATTACTTAAATGGTCACCGCTCTAGAGTGTAGTACAGGAATCCCTCGCACTTTCGTCTGATTAGGGACCAGAGCATGGACGAATGTCAAAGCGGACCCTTTATTTAGCTGGCAAATTTATTTTGGCCGGCAAAAAACGTACATGCAAATAACTACAGTAAATATTAAAACATACATGCAAATAACTACAGTAACTATATAACACATGCATGCGAAACCTAAATAAACAGATATGAAAGAAAAATAAACGTAAGAATAAATAGACATAAATAAATAAACAAACTGATACCTTGATATATTTTTTTCATTGCGTAAGTGAACGATGAATATATTGGAAAATAACTATGAACACTGTTGTATTATACTGTTATCACAAAAATAACTATGAATTGTTTACAGTATAATCACAGAAATGAGTCCAGTATTAATAATATATGAATAAACACAAATTTAAGAGATGCTCACTGAACGACTTCTATTCAAAGACTAAAATGAAAAAGACGGCGCGTGGTGCCAACGTCGTGGAAGGTTCGGGATGAAATCGGACGAAAGAGGAGAGCCACATGGACGAAATTTGAAATGTGGTGATAATTGAAAACGGCCAAAAGAGCGAAGCGATGAAAGTCAAGTGGACAAAAGTCGCTGTATCGCTGGACACTTATTGGGAATTTGCGCCAAATTTGCAGGGCACACCTGACAGGCTCGTTGCTCGTACGTACGTATATTGTGTATGTGTGTATGTATGTTGAACTTCTTTCACACCGTACATAGTTAATCGGAGGTGCGCACGAGATAAAAAAAAGATGTGAAAATGCGCGGCTTATTTGTGCATCACTACACTCGGTGAATGGGGTCAACTCGTATGCTAATGAGCGGCTCGTGACCTCGCGGGGTCACAGGGTCACGCGTCAGATTACCGAGTAGTGGAGACGCGACTTCTTTTGTGTGCAGCCTCAGCGCCGCGGTGGTGAGGTTTTTTTTTTGCGCAACGAGAGTCACTCAAAAAGAAGGGGCGACTGGCTCTGACTTCCATTCCATCGCAGTCACATAATTATTATAATTGATTTTCAAAATTACATTACGCAAGCTGATGCGGCAGTTGCCAAGGCATTTGGCATACATGCAGGAATGTTTAATTGATTGAAATCTTTATTTTGTTTCTATTACAACGCATGCTAATGAATGTACAGCTGAAGTGGCATTTTGGCAGAAATTGGGTCATACATTATTCATTAAGAATAAAGCGTGGAATGTTTGCATATATGAATGTTAAGTACAGAAACACTGTTTGCGTGAACGTGTGTGTGTGCGAGCATATGGGGGGAGAGCGATCTTGCAGTGGTGAGCGCGCGCTGTGTTACGAACCCGGCAACCCGAGTTTGATTCCCACTCACGACCAACACCGTTGCCGAATATCTGAACTGGTCCTGGGCCTCCCCGAGATCGATTCGGTCTTAAATGAGTACCTAGTGCGGTGTGTTAACATCCCCATGAGGGAGACAAAGGCGGCCGGGCGTGGTGCTGTGGACACTCACCCCCTCGTGTGCCCTGTCGGCCTTCAAAGGCGCTCGCTTAAAGCACTTGCCCCAATGGTCTAATAAGGCGACAAGAGGAATTTATTTTTTTGTGTCCGCTCGTGTGTGTGTGCGCAAGCGTATGTGCGTGTGGGCGCATGGGTCAATGTGTGTGCATGCTATCGCATAGCACAGTCGTTGGAACAATATGCATTCTCTCTCAGCCTTGAATTGCTCCCCACTGAGTGCATGGCAAGCTTCATATATCGCCGGTGCCATCGCTGAGGTGCATGTTTTTTGTGGCAAACAGTTTGTGTGTGCGTTTGTGTGTGCGTGCGTGCGTGCATAGGCCTGATAAACGGGGTACAGGAAGAGTGCAAGCTGCAATCCTTGGACGACTTTCCACACTGCGAAACCAAACTCCAGGTATGCAAATGATGTAGCTCGCCGCTTCCCCCCCCCCGCTCATCACCATACCCCCCTTTGTACCCCGTGCCTTCCCAATTTCCTTCGGCGTCTGTGCAAGTGCCATTATTTTAAAGAAAGCCATTTCGGAGAAATGGCACCTGTTGACTTTTTTTCTTCTGTGTGCTATTTTTGAATGCTGGGTTTTGTGTTCACGCTTGCATGATTATGTGGTGACGCTTCCTTAGTTCCAGTAGCTGGCGTGTCTTGATTGGCTGCTGCTTGTAATACGCACCAACACAATGAAAGAAAAACAAAAAAATTCTAAAACATCTTTCTTTCCTTGTCGACGTTATTTTTATTTTATCTTCGCAAGAGCAGCACCAATTTTTACATATATAGCTCATAACTGTGGTGGAGCAGTGGTGCATCGGTTAGCGCATTGCACTGTGAACTCAGCCCTGCCAAACATGAGTGGCGAGTGATATTTGAACCAGTCCTGGGCACCAACCCCCACTGCCTCTCCTCCCCAATGCTCACATCTGAAGTACGGTACAATAATCCCGATGACTGACGTCACATTTGGTGGCCTTCCTCCTCCAGCAGTGGCTTGACAAGGGGCTGTACATTATAATCATGACGACATTACAGAACACAACACACACACATTAATTTGTTGAGCAGTTTTAATGCGGGAGGAAAAAATACGATCGTAAACCTTTTCACCAAGAGTAAGCGGCACACCGCGCAGGGCTCGCAAGCCATCGGTGCACGCGGGCTCCGGACGTGTGTGCTGTCTTGCGAAGTAAGATCGTGGAATTGTTCAAAGGAGAGCCGTGTGCAATGTAGACTCGTATTTAATTTTGCGTTGATGTTATTCCAACGCACGCAGAAATATATTTTGGGATAGAATAGCGTTGCGTACTTTAATGACACCTTGGCTCTTATGATTTGCGGTCTACAGACACTTGTTGTTCGCCACATGCCGGTTCGTGAGACTCCGCCTGCGGCCGTGCGTGACGTTGGCCGAGCAGCAAAGTAATGGGAATTCAGCTGGCCAGATAAAATTCGATGAAGTGTGACAGAAGCTTCCACTTCATTCTCTCAAAAAAAAAAATCCCACCTCGGCACAACCACAATAATATTAATAATAAACTCTTTTGTTTGCTTTTTCCATTTGCTAATGAATAAAAATGAGTAAAAGTTTACACTGACATTTATCAGCAATATGCAGCCACACGAACAATGCATTAACACTTTTAGTTTTGGCATCATCTTAACGCTATGCGGTCGTGACGATGACACACGGCCCATATCACCGGGCGTTTGTCGGTGTTGTGGCAATTAAATCGACGCCTCCACTTCTGTCGCTCGGTCAAATTCCGGTGCATTGAGATGGCCAGCGGGCGAAAGCTCGCCCCCCGTGTCTCCCCACCTCTCCGGCGAGCTTCCGTCGCCAACCTCCTCGTGCCGTGTCTTCCCGTTGGCAGTGGATGAAGGACATGTGGCAGTCGGACACGTGCTATGGCAGCTTTGGCGTCGACGGCTCACTGTGCTCCTTCATCATCTACCTGAGCGAGGTGCGTCAGCTCTGGTCTGCGGAGTTTTTGCCGGCTCGGCCCGGCTCGGCCTTGCTCGGCTCGGCCCGGGGACGTGACCTTCCCCATCCTCCGAGCCGTCTCAAATAAAACAATTTTAACGTTCAAACCTCGTCGACCGCCATGATGTAATTTGTAGGGCAGAGATGGTTACAACGAGCGTCTCGTGCTCTGGAGAGGAGGTTTGTAATGAAGCCCAATGATACGATGACATGTCGGGAGTCTGGATCACGACTCGATTAAAACAAATCTATAATTTTCTGTCCTGTGTTTACCGTTTGGCTTGTATTGTTTGTCATGGATAGATGTCTCTTATGTGCATTTATCTGCCCTTCGCATCCAAATGTAACATGAGCATATGTCGTAAATAATAGATTGTGGCACACTTGATTCGATTGTGCGCACCGCCCATCCATCCGTCGGCGTTCGCCGAGCTCCTCTGTTGGCACTGCGATTGCACCTGCGGATCAGCCGGTTGCAGGAGCATTGACTCTGCGCAAGGCGTGCACTGAAGCTTTGATTAAAGTGGACTGTTCGGAAGTCAGAGCGCTGAGCTGGCAACGCTGAGATCCAGGGCTTGAACACAGGCCTCTTGATCAAACGAGACGTAAAAAAGTATATATTCTTAAGCTCGCGAATAAATGAGGATGTGCGGCGGCCATGTGACCCACAGCTGCGTTCTCGCGTTGAACCGACACTGCCGAGGCCCTGCGATTGAACTCGCGCGCCAGGCCGAACAACGATTAATCGATTAAAAGTAGATGCTTGCATCTGTATCATGTCTCAGTTTTTTACTGCTGCAGAAAATTACGTCATCTTTTGGATTAGACTGGTCCCCGTCATAGGAATGTGTAATTTATGTGATTAGTTCAGGACCGCCAAGAGAGAACATCTCCCCAAAAACAGTCGTTTTGACTTTTTTTTACATTGAATTAAGTGACCATTAGGTTGATGAGGCTCGTTCGTGAAATCAGCTCTCGTGTCGGTGCTAGTGGTGGTTGAATACAGCGCTGGATAGTGAAGAGATGGCGACGATTTGTGGTGGCCTCCATCCAGCAGTGGATTTATCACGGTTGATTAATGTTGAGAATAACTGGCAGCTAAATGTCATGGAGATTTGAGGACGATCTGGTGACTCACTAAATAATTTACAAAGAACACTTTTTTTTGACGAGTTGTGTGCATCAGCCCACAGCCATCGCGCTGTCGGTTGATTCGCGTGTGGAAAAGGATGCTGTAGAAAGAGCTGAATATAAATAGTATATATAATGTAGTGCCAAGCATGGGGGTAACACTTTCTCTCTCGCAGTGCTTCTAAATTACAACGCTTGTGTCAACACCACCTTCATCCCCAGGAGATAATAATTCACTGTACGGCAGTTAACGCAAATGTAAGCCACCCCACGCTCTTAATGAATTAAATTATTTAACAAAATTTGCATTTTCCTAATTACCTCAAGACTCGTTCAGTGTTAAACGGCGAGGTCGAAGAGCGACGAAAAATGACGGTGACGATCACGGCTCGCTTCTTGGCTTCCGTTGTTTATTTCCGAGAGCGATCATTAAAAAAGCAGACGGACCGCAAATAGGTAAATATATTCATCAGCATGGCTGCAGAAATAATTGTTACCAATTTAGAGATTTTTTAGAGAAAAATATTTGGTTGGTTTTTGTTTGTTTGGACAGTTTATATCTGGGACTTAAGGTCGGCTGTGGTGACTGTATTGTATATGGGCTTCATGGCAGAATGTCGTGCGCTTTTTCTGATAGTCGTGAGTGGGGGTGTAAAGTGTGCAATCGTAGGATGGTTATTGAATTACCCATGAGAATGCGTGTGGGGGGGTGTGTGTGTGGCTTTTTTCCCAGCGTGCTCAAAAATAGCAGCTCGTACCTTTGGCCTACAGACATGGCAGTGTTATGAGGAATATCCACTTGTACTATCATGTGAAAAGGTGTGCAGTCTTGAGACGCATTCATCTCTTCTGCGTTAGTGATCCTTAAACACAAGCGCACTTATCCTAGACACGTTGCGTGCCCGTATTTTACTGTCTGCATTGGATTTTTTTGTGCAGTCAGGTTCGAATGTAAGAAAATTACTGACTTTGTGGAGACAGTTATACATTTTACATAAATAAAAAATATAATTTGACGTCTCCTTAAATTGATTTGGTGTCGGAGATATTTCTCGCCCCTGAACGCAAACTTGTGTTGATGCTTATTATGTGATTGCGGGTTTTAATCATCGGCCCGCAAAGGAGTGGCTGCATGGATAATTGGATCCCTGCATGCAGTCTTGCCCCTTTCCCACACAACAAAAGGCACGCTTCACGAGGAACCGTGTCTAATGAAATCCATACGTTTCATAGTAGGAATGTTGTTTTGTCGGTGTGTGCTCTTCGCAGTAAATTAAATGTTTTTACACCTATCCACTCCATCAAGGATAATTGGCAGTGCATTCTCACATTCTACCAACTGCATTTATTCCTTTCTTCTTTGGGCTTGTCATAGACTGTCTGGTTTGTGTTAAAAGGAACACATTATTTCTGTGAAGAGAGGTAAGCAAAGCCATCCTTGGTATAAAATACATAATTTTGATTATTCAGACTTCAGTCAAAACTTGCACCATTATCACCACCACCACCACGAAGGTCTAGTTCATAGCTCCCATTGTCCTCAACATCATCAAGACAGCCATTGGAATCGTCATCGTAATTCCCACCGTTATCTTTATCATGATCATCTTCCCATTGACGCCCAGAGGCGGCGTGTGTGAATGCGGAGGACTGCCGTGTGTCCATCGCGGGGGCTCGGTGCGATGGCTCCGTATCGACACCGCCGCTCACAACCTCGCCATCCCCCCCCCCCTCCCTTACGGCATCGCACCGCTCGCCACGTCTCCACGTGGTTTTGCTCATGTGCTGCAGACTCGTTCCGCGTCGCGTGCAACCTCGCTCCGTTTCCCTCGCACGTTTAGCTTGCATCTGCGTTTGTTCTGGAGGAGCTCGGGGCGTCCTCAGCGTTTGCCGTAAGGTGACGCCGCATTTTTCTTTCTCTCAGCAATTAAAAACGCGCAAGTCAGGGTTAATTCTGTTGCGAGCTCTCGCAGATAATGTGCCCACTATTCATGCCGCCTGGCCGCTGCTGGTGCCCCCCCCCCCCCCCCAGCCTGCAAGTTCCACCTCCAACACTTGAGTTTGTGCCGCCTGTTGTCTGCTGCTCGATGTTTCACCACCAGGCTTCCAGTTGCCACCTCCGTGCGTCAGTGCCCCATTCAATCGTTACCCTGAGGAGTTACGGACTGCCGTGGTTTCCACGCCTGCTTTGTTTTTTCTCTCTCTCCCTTTTTTCGTAACTTATTGATCAACGAGCTCGGTAATAAAATAAATCGAAATCCTTTCATCTTGAATCCAACGCCAAGATTGATTGCCCTTGTAAAATAGACATTGATCCTTTTTTTAAAACAGCGCAACACCTACTTATTTTTAAATAAGGTTTTCGTTAGCCTTGGCTTTGACTCTCTATTATTAACATTCGACAATAAGTCCCCTCGTTTCGTCTCTGTGCACTGTTTTTTGGTGTCCAGCTGTCCGCTGCCTGCGTGTATTCCAAATAACGAGACGGTTTTACCAATGTTTTTGTCATCGCAGCCTGCTCTAGACGTGTGCCATTGCTTTCCTCCTCCAAATGTAATCTTGAAAAATGTTCAACCTTAAGTTGGCACCCAACAGCAAATGTAGCTGTCATCGCAAGCAGTGGTCAGGTAAATAGTTTAGACCAAAAATAAAACGTCGGCATTTGCACAGGCCTGTCTCTGCATATTTGTTCTCACGCTGGATGTGAAAAGACAATATAAAGACCTTTTTGTACCCTCCCGTGTGAATTGCACATTGTTTAAATGCATCTCACGCATAGGGGAACTGTAAATATTAACTTTTATATTTGTACTCCGTCACGGCCCAGTTACTAATCTACATGTTCACATATTCCTATTGTCTTTTTTGCACGTAACGCAGCGACACGGCCTAGAGGTAGCGTGTTTGCCATTTGCTGTGGAGGTTCACTCGTTTGGAATTCAGCGGCCGCCCTGGTTATTGCTGCGGGTGTCACAGCTGTAATAAAAACCACGCGCAGTCTGCTTCGCACGGATGTTAAAGATCCCCGGATGTCATTCGCGAGAGTCAACCGTTATGGGGCTGTGTCCAGATCCCAACTTTTCCGAATAAAAAATATTATCTGCAGATTACTCAAGTGGAGTTGTACACAGATATCGTTGCTTTCTACTGACAAGCGAGTGACCCAGGTCACTCCATAAATGATACTCTGTCCTGGTCTCTTGAGTGCTCACCCGGTTAAACATAATAAACTTGCGATGTGGAATCAACTTCCTCATCAAAGAACAAGAGGAGGTCACGAGACGCTAGCGATAACAGCTGTCACCTTTGCGTTATCTCCTTCTGTACCTTGGCCTGTTTGGTTTGCCCCCAGAGGTGATAAACGTGTGAACGTTGTCGTTGCAGGTGGAGACGTGGTGTCCTCAGCTTCCTTGGAGAAAAAAAGTCGCCAAGCCTGAAGGTCCCCTGGTGAGGATAGGCGGCCCAGCGAGGCTACACTCACCGTCGACATTTGGGCTGCTTTTTATTGGCTTGCAACAGTCAACGGGGTTGCAAAATGTACGAAGGCTGTTTAAAATAAACGCGTGTGCCTCAAATTCAGCTTGATTGCCGTGCACCTTGTAAAGTTTTGCAATGGAACTGATTGTGCACATGCAGTCATGCACACTTGCAAGGCCTCAAGAGGGTTTTAACCATAATGCTTTTTAGCACTTATAAAAATTGCTGCACATTTTATAAACACAGGCGCTGAAGTCTTTACGCAAAGTAAATGTGTAACAATGTACAGCCCTCAATTTCATCGCTGGATAAGGCCTCCCCCGCGACCTTTCGGTCATTTGGGATTGCTTGACCATACTTCACCACCATGGGTAGTGCTCGCCCACCGGTGTTTTTCGTGGCCGAGATTCGAATTCGGATCACCGGGGTCAAAGTACAATACACCAATCACCGCGCCACCACTCTACCCCTTGTGTACCATCGCCCGGCTTGAACTCCCTAATGCAGACATTTAACCACATGCACTGCGCTCAAGTCCCAGTGAGGACAACTAGCGGGGTCACCCTGTGGGCTAATGGGGAAATTGTTCCAGGTTAATAAAACAACATAATTTAAAGACTGAGCAATGGTTAACCCTGCCACCTCTCTCTTCCAGTATGACACCACCACCTGACCCCATGTTCATTTTTGTGCCGCGCTGACCTTAATGGGTGTTGGCTTGTAGCACTTGCCCCAACAATCTCTTGTTCACGGCTAAAAGGGGAGCATTGGCTTTGTTTATGACTTTATTGTACGTGTGTGCGAGCGGAGCGGTGGTGCAGTGGGTTAGCACACTGCCCTACAAACCAGGTGACCCAAGTTTAATTCTCGGCCATGGCTCACATCAGTGGCGAGTGATATCTGAACTGGTCTGTACCCTCTCCTAGGTCGACTCGGCCATAAATGAGTACATGGTGCGGTGTGTAAAAATCAACACTTGACCACACCACTCCTTGGGGTGCCTTGCGTCATTTTCCTCTATAAACTATAAACTAAATCTAAACTATTTATATCTTACCAAGTTAAGGCCCTCTGAGCTACATGACTCTTTATCAGAAGTGACCTGGCCACAAATTATAGCTCAGCGAAGTGGCTTATCACGTGGAAATTTCGGTAGTTCATTAGTTTCTCAGTCCGCTTGTCCTGGCGAGGTTCTAGCTCTTCCTGGGGAATTCCAAGGCATTCCCAGGCCAGCCGAGCGACATCGTCCCGCCAGCGTATCCTGGGCTGGCCCCGGGGCCAAATACTCTGAACGTTCGTTTCTAAATGTGGAGGGAAAAACCGGAGGTCCCGGAGAAAAATCCACACGACCACGGGGAGAACTTGCAAACTCGAAATATACAGGCGTGGGGGTCTAGATGGAACCCACGACCTGTATACCAGGTGAGGTGGTTAAAATCTCGCCACTGCGATCTAAATAGGTGCTCGCTAACAACGTCCCCCAACAGTCTGCTGTGCGCGGCAACCCTTTGTCTTTACGTGCGTTCCGCAGGCGGAGGTGAAGACCGACTTCAAGCAGCTGTTCCACCGCATGGCGTCACGCGAGGAGTTCCGCTGGATGAAGATGCGCATCCTGCGCATGGAGGAGTCGTGGCTCGCGGCCGTCCGCTCGCTCTCGGAGGAGCACGACTTGCAGGGCCGGACGCGCAAGAAGGTGAGCGCGTCCGTCTTCCAGCACGCTGCGCTGCTACCAGTGCCGCCACCAGCGCTCCCACCGCCGCTGCTGGCTCTGCTGCTGGTGCTGCTGCTGCTGCTACCGCTCGTGCTGCAGGAACAGTTGACCCTGCTCATGCTGATACCGCTGGAACTTGATGCTGATGCACCTGGTACTGCTGATGTTGCAGCTGATGCTATGGCTTCTGCTGATACTGGAGCTGATGCAGCTGCTGCTTCTGCTGCTGCTGTGCATGGTGGAAATCACAGTGCCAGTTGTTTCAATGGCTCTGGGCCCACAAGGCTTTGGGTGTCTTGAGTTGGCAGGCACGACTATTAATTGGCAGAGCACTCTTGCAATTAGATGCTTAACACGCCACCTGTGCAGCGATTAGTGAATCTGGGTCGCAATTCGGTTCAACTAGAAATTACTTCACCTTGTTTTTCCATCTCATTTCTATTGTTTCTCGCATCTCCTCTCTGATTTATACTGCTCCAGTCATTTCGTTAGCCTACATGTAATACATTTGTAGTGGTTCTATGGAGGCACACACTTGAACTTGGAGGCAACACGTTTATTGCACGGCCCTAACAGGGCTGCTACTTAAACGTCACAACAGGTTAACTGAACCCCAACAGGGTAACTACATAACTGGGTCCGTCAGTAACATACTGCCTGACCCACGATGCCGAACGTGACGACCGAAGACCGAAAACCGAAGAGACGTCGCACCGAGGGTTCCATTCCAGCAGACATCCGCGATTGCTCTCGGGACCTCCCCTTTATGCTCCCGAGCACGTGGCCTCACTCCGCCTTTGGCCACGCCCCCTTCTGGATCTCACCAGAAGGTTCTCGACCAAGCATCACCTGCCCCTCAAGCCCACTTTTGGCCCCCTCACTACCCTGTCCTGGTCACGTGCCCTCTCGGGTTCACCCAGACTGTCACGTCCTTACTTGCCCTCTCTCTGACCATCACCAGAGCCATGCCCCCTAGGGCCCACTTCTATGCCATACCTACTCTGGTGCCAGAGAGAGGTTCAAGACGTACAGTTCCACTCTTGTGACAGTCGCTGACACTAAACGCCATAGTGACTCCATTTACGTCACTACACATTTTTCACACGCGAACTATTCAGTGCATGCGAGTGTAAAAATCAATCTTCGATCGATGAGGCAACGCGTCACCGGTTACCGCGTCGGGCTAAAACGGCATCCGGCCCCCGTGATGGTAACGAGGCCGCTGCTTCATCGCCGACGGCGCCGTTACCCCGAGACCGCTGGTCCAGCAACCTTGTCAGCCTCGTTGTGTCGTCCATGGCTGCGCGCTCGGGGTGTCAATTGGCGGCGAAAGTGCCGTGGGGCTCCTGCCGCACGTGTGCAGCCCTGTCTGTGCGTCGTCTCGTTGGTAGCTGTGGCCGTGTGGGCGTTATCTATTGGCGACGAGGTCGACACTCGCAGCCACATGTCATCATTCTTTGCCTCGGTATTGTTGCTGTTGTTGCGCATTAATGAGGCCAGCCGACGTTTTGACCGCGTTGGCTCCTGGACACAATCCACTACAATCCATCCGGTGACTCGTTGTGCGTCTGCAGTTGTGTTAAATATCCTGTTTGCACAACAGGTCGCGGGGTCGGGAGTGATGTAATTGCAGACCTGGGGTAAATGGTAATTGTGCAATTCGTGATGAATTACAATCGCATTGTGACAATTTGATTGTAAACGTTGTTTCAGTTGACATTGTTGACGTGGTAATTATAGTCGACCCCAGGTCAATGCTAAATGGGGGAATCGCGCTGATCGCGGGAGAACCATGGCTTCATCCCGTCGCGTCACCCGCTGCTCGCCCCATGCCCGCCTGTGGCAGATTCTGGTTCACCTGGGCCTCCTGACGAAGGAGTCGGGCTTCAAGATCGCGGAGAGCGCCTTCTCGGGCGGCCCGCTCGGGGAGCTCGTGCAGTGGGGGGACGTCATCTCGGCCCTCTACCTCCTGGGCCACCACATCAAGCTCTCCGTGTCCGTGTCCGAGCTGCGAGAGTAAGCATCTCTCAGTCCCTCCCCGCTTCGCCTCCGTGTGCTTCACTGACTTTGACTTTACTTGGGCCAACTGCGGAGTAGGCTGCGGTATTAAAACGAGTATTCAGATGTTCAAACACCAAATAGATACCTATTTCAAGGCAGCAAGTCTAAATTAACCACACGTACTTGTGGAAAAACTTAAAGACAAACATGCTCTGATAATATTGCCAGAAAGGATAAAGCCTATTCTTATTTTTTTCATCATTTTGATGCTGGAAACAAGGTCCCATGAAGACTACGGTGTTGTTCTCGGGCACCGCGGTGGCAAGAAGTTAACTACCTCGCCTGGTATAGAGGAGGTCGTGGGTTCGATTTGGAGTTTGCGTGTTCTCCCCGTGATCGTGTGGAGTGTTTAGCTGCAATCATTTGTGGCCCAGGTCGCTGCTGAAAAAGAGCTACAAAAGCTCATTGGGCCTTACCTGGTAAAATAAAAATAGTAGTTAAACGAAATGTCAACATTGTATTGCTGTTTACCTGTTCGGGGAGTCTCAGCTCCTGATGAAAGACAAATGAGCCTGTGTTTGGCCCCCTGTCTGAAACGTCTAGAGCAAATTTGACCATTTTTTCTCGCCTCTGGCTGGCGTCTCCCACCGCAGAGACGTCTTGCAGTGCTACTTTCATCATATTGCCATACGCAAGATGTTGAGTTATTATTGGAATTTTCCAACACAGACTCTCGCTAAGCAAAGCAGTGATCAGATTTGTCCAGATCTGGGAAACTAAAATAAATTTTGACAAATAAAACGGCACAAAAACCGTTGCCTTAAAATTGCCCTCGTGGTTTTAAATAAAAAAACTAAAAATCTCACCTGGATCATTTGTAACTGAAGAGTTGGACAACATTTGTTCCAACATTGCATTCACTCGTTGTCCGCTGTGCACATGTTCCACTTTGTGAGAAGCTACCAGTAATCACCAAATGGATGGAGAGACTTGGCCCTGGCATGGCAATGTCTCATTTGTTGGCCTTCGGGTAACGGCAGCCAACAGAGATGAGCACTGCCGCCATTGCTTGTTATCCTGGGAGACACTCCACCTTGTCTCCATTTTAGTAACGTTTCTTATTATGATTCCATGCAATAATTATGAATGCATAACCCTCGCCGCAGAGAGAGAGAGGGTTATGTAACAGATGTGCCGCTGTGTAGTTGAGTGCGTTGTGGCACCATAGTTTCATTTCTGCTTTTATCTTCAGTCGGTCATCATAAAAATAGCGAGTCGTTGCTGTCAGTGAGATTCCTCAAGGCAGTAACGTATTAACAAACCGGGATTGGTTCACTAAATCCACAGAGAAAGGCCCAAACATGTTTCAAGTGTGTTACTATAAGTACACTACTGGCTCACACTTATCATTTCCTTTTCCATTCACTTCTCGTTTCATCTTTCCATGCAGTCACTATGACATCAGTGCCCTCGGTTTTCACAGCGACCACGTTGGGGGCTAACAAAACGCTTCCAAGTTGGCCTTTACAATAAGTGAGCGGCTTCTGTGTTGGCCATCTCATTTCCAAGCTGTTCTCATGCCCCAGTGTCGATTTACGAGTGACCTCGGCTCCTTCTGACTCGGACGCCTCCACTGTGGTGCCAGCGGTGGGATGACCCAGAGTCGTCTACTCCACCGAGGGCTACGTTGAATCTCCGCCTTGCACATTCTGACGCGTCAGCAGCTGGCTTTTCTGACTTCAAGTGGGCGACCAATGTCCATCCCCTTCACCGTGCCGTCTCTTTCGCGCCATACTGAGTCTCCATCGGCCACTGAGACATTTTCTCGATCGATTTCATTGATCGTGATGAGAACGCTACTAGAAAGACGCCTCTCGCTGTCTCGCGATGGAACTTTGTGTGCGATGATCATTTTTCTTTGACTGCGGCTGGTGTTTTTGCTCTTTCGTGCAGTAGTTTTTTTTATTTGTGCCTGAACTTCAAGGTTCAACTTTTGCTGCCGAGTTAATGTGTGCAGCTTTTACATTCCTGAATGCGAGTAGCGTTTATTGTAATGCTGTAATAAAGTTCGCATTTGCATCCCTTTGGCTGTCTTGAGCACTTGACAAAGCCTTGTGATAAGATGTTGGAATTGAGGTCATCACTACACCTGCATTTTTCACGCAGAGTATCCACCCCCTGTAGATACTATCACAGCTTTCATCTCGTCTGTACCAATGGTAATTTTTCAAAGCAATCAAAGCTCACTCTCTGAGCAACTTGAGGCCCCTTCAGAGTCTTTGCAGCTCAGGGGCTTTGGAACTTTGAATGGAAGTGAACGCCACACGGCGTTAGGTTGCTATGGGACCCCGAGCCGTAAACAGTGGCAAGCTCTGTGCCCAGAATGTACCGCAGGGCTCCTCTGTGGATTGTGGGCGCGAAAGACCTCCACTCAGCACAATTCTCACGTATATTTATATCCTGCATGCAAATCTCTCAACTTGCTAGACAGATGGGCAAATGCTGTTATGTATGCAGCTGTATAGAAAACAAATACTAATTTTATTCAGTATTTTTACAATCACAATGTTGTTTTTAGCCAGCTCTTTGTTTTAATTGAAAGTGTAACCTAGAATTCATTGAAGCTGATCAACCTCAGTGCAGTTCTGCTCAGTATCACAGTATATTCAAAAACGTTTGTGCACACGCGTAATTTCGTGTTTGCTGCGTGCTTGTGTGTGCGTGCGTGTCACCTGACACCCCTGGACACCCCTTGTAAACGGATGACCCCCGGGTATCGTATTTTAATTATAATTTTAAAAATTAATGAACGGTGGTGACGTGCGCCGTTGATGGCGGTGTTTCCCGCCGCTCAGGGTGATGAAGCGTGTGGCCGGCGTGAAGTCCGGGTGCCCCGTCAAAGGGGAGAAGGTCGTCGACCTGATCTACATCGACATCGTGGGCCTTACGCAGTTCAAGAAGGCCGTGGGTCCACCCTGGGTCCACTACCAGTAAGCAGCGCCCTCTGCGCCGCACGCTCGTCGCGTTCCGGCCCCAGAGAGACGGCCCCGGAGATTCGTGCAGCGCGGCGGGGAAATCTCGTCCCTTCCACAGTGGAGGGGGAGTGGGGGGTACCCTTCGCTAAATCACTCGCCTGGCTTTGTGTTTCGGTGAAAATCATCGTAAATCATTTAACCAATGGGGAAAATGAAGATTATCCGTAATTGCTTTCCTTTCAATTTATTCAAATTATACGCGCTACCTGCTGGTGCGCGCACAATTGTGCGACTTCTCGCAACTATTCTAATCCTCCTGCCTTTCGACTGGAGAGCGGGGCGCGCCTTTGTTGGCGCCACAGCTAGAGGAAATTATCTTGGGTGTCTTCGCTCGCAAATTTAACCGTTCGCCGATCTGCACTTCTCCCCCCTGGTCCCCCGTGCCGCGTGAACGAAGCGCAAACGATCCTCATGAGTGCTCGGGACGCCACGGTTACGATGGAATTCGCTTGGGTTCCCCAGCAGCACTGCCGCGGCTTGGCAGAGGGAAGCGACACTTCAACGCCTCTTCTCTCCCCCCCCCAAAACCCCAACCCTCGCCGCACGCGAGCGCAGGTGCATGCTGCGAGTCCTCGACTCCTTCGGGACAGAGCCCGAGTTCAACCACGCCCAGTACGCGCAGTCCCGCGGACACAAGACGCCCTGGGGGAAGTGGAGCCTCGTGCCGCGCCAGTTCTACACCATGTTCCGTACGTCGCGCCCGGCCGGCGTTGCGGGTCGACGGACGCGTGCCGGTATCTGGAGGTGGCGGGTGGTGCTGTGCGGCGGTCGACCGAAGTGGTGGGGAGGCGAATGTCGTCGCGCACGGCACTGGGCACGCCGACCCCTTGCGGAGCCACGCCGGCCTTAATAATTAATAGGTGCTTGCTAACATTGCTGGGCCCCAAGTTTGGGCGAAATTTATCGGTATTTGTTGCGGCTCCAGGGGTAGTATGGGTGCAGCAATTAATGCATTCGTCGATTAACTTAAATTTGCCTGCATGATTTGTGTATCTACTCGTGTGCGTAATCAGTTTATCGGTTTGTGCGTGTCGTGTGCAATGAGTTCACATCTCCCCTGCAGCCACTGGAGATGCCCCTATTCACCGCAAGGTTGAAAAACAAATTCGATTCTCGAATGGAATCTCGACCCTGAATCATGACAAATCCTCATCGTCCTGGGGGAAGTGGAGGAATGTGTCGGGGAGTTGTTCCACCAAAATAGAAAACGGATAAAAAATATTGACAACTAATAATCCATGTTTTAGTCCTTCAGCCAGCCTATTAACCTCAATGTTATCCTGCAGAATGTATTTCATCTCTGGAATGGTTTCCACCTTCGAGGTCTCATGAGCAGTCACGCACTGCTGCATTGTCTGATGTTATCTGCAAGAGCATTCCACCTGCACGATGGGGCCCTGTTAGCGCAAAAAAAAACACATTACAATATAAAAACCTCGTTATGCATTGTCGTAAAACTGAATTTCACGCAGCAAAAGTCCCGTCCTTTATTTATCCAGGACCAGATGCGCACCGTCACACCAACTATAAAAACAGCTTGGGATTTGCACTCGCGAGATAGGTGATGTCGATAACGTGCCGTGGCCACCGCACGGGTGTGGCGGTGCACTGCCCAACGCCGTCGGGGATGGGTGGGGTTATTATTTTTAATAATATTTATTTTCATGAACTGTGCTCCTGTCCTTGTGGACGTGTTTCTACTTCGAGTTTGCGTGCCTCCGAGGATTGATGACTGCGCTGCGAACCCAATTTACTAAACGATGCTTGATGGAGAAAAATGAAGTGACAGAGTGTCTTAATATCTGTTTCACATCGGATGCTGTCATGTTCAGTGTCGCGTTAGAATAACATTGCCGCTGACCTTACGGGCGTGTGGGCGGGCGCACGCGCGTGTGAGCGTGTGCTCGTGCGTCCGTATAGGCCTGCCTGTGTCCTCAATACCGTGCTAATTTATGGAGGGGCCGTGTTGCCTTGGACACTGCTCGTCTTCACAAACCCCCCCCCCCCCCCGTTGTTTCCGTGAAGAACACATTTAACCTCTATACAGCTTGTAGTATTATTTCTATTGTTTAAAAATCTAAAAAAACGATGCAACAACCAGAAGCTAAATCTGTTACTCACAAAATCAATGCTACAGTAGCTACAGCACTAAACCCGGACTGCCCGACATGGCGTTCATGTGCAGCATGGCGACGCAGTGAACAACAACATGAGCAGCAGCAGCAACAGCTCGGGATTGTGTTGCGCACTTTGTTCAGTCCTCGAGCTCTGTCGGTTAGATTGCGTGTTGTTCCCGCGGGGCTACGGAATATCTGCAGAGCAAGGACACACCGCATGACTTCCTCTGCCGTCTACTCACAATTCCTCGCATTTTTCAATGCCTTAAAAAAAATTAGTCTGTCACCGAAACTCCTCGCCGTAAGTGTGACGCGTTTGCTATCCGCCCGCGCTATTTCTCCTGGACGCACTTGTAGATGCCTACCTCCTGTAAAACGCTTGCTCACGAGTCCGTGTATATGCGTGTCCTTCATGTGTGCAGCCCACACGCCCGACAACAGCTTCCTTGGTTTTGTGGTGGAGCAGCACCTGAACTCGAGCGACGCGGCGCACATGGAAGATGTGAAGAGGCAGAACCAGTCTCTGGTCTACGGAAAAGTGGACAACTTCTGGAAGGTACCGCGTGTTGCGCGTGTGCTTGCGCGCGAGTATCGTGGGGAATGGTGGTGCACATTGCACATTGTGCACCACCATTTATATTCCGTTCCAAACGTGCAGACCCGAGTTCGATTCCCGGCGGAAGCGAACATCAATGGCGAATAATCCCAACCAGTCCTGGGCCCTCCCTGCGTTTGACTCGGCCTTAAATGAGTAGCCGGTGCGGTGGGTGAACATCAGCGCAGGGGAAACAAAGGCAGTCGGTTTTGGTGCTGGCCCCACCTTTCCCAGATACGGCACGGCGGCCTAATGAGGTACGCTCACAGCACTTGCCACAACAGTCTAAAGTCTTTGACTTTGTTTTACGTGTGTGTTTTTATTTGTGCACGAGTCTCAATTAAAATAAAGAATAGGTGAATGTTTACTCTTGATCTGCCCATTGCTGTCCGTGCTTAAAATGTTCTCAGGATTTCTGTAATTATAATTTTTTTTGTTTGCTTGGTACTGCAATTACCCCCTACCACCCCCCCCCCAGCACGAGCCTTGAGACTCGGCGAGGCTTTTTGCGGTAAACGGCACGCGCTCCTTTTGTTTTGTTATCACAATACCCTCGGCGCGGAGTCGCGGGCCAAACACCGGTCGGTGTGACCGCTGCGAACGCACGCACAAACGCACGCACGCTAATTACTCCGCTGCACAATGCGTTGACAGGGACCCATTGTGCGACACGCGCACGCTTCATTAACGAGAGCAGCCACAATGGGGGCAAACAGGAAGCACGGAAGCAGATATCGTCGTCGCCATTGAAACCCCCCTGTTGATTTGTTCTCTGTGGAGGCAAGAAAGATATTAAACACTGCAGCCCTGCAGCCGCTCGCTCACACCACTGCCCGCAGCAGGGCCTCGACTCGAGGGAGCACCAGAGAGCCGCTCTTGCGGGCATTTGGCCTCCTCTTCCACACACGCCACCCAAGACAACTTGGAAGAGGCGAGAGTGCGCCCACTTAATCCCACCGCACACGACCTGCCCATGCACTAATTCCGGTGCTGCACCCATTTGTACCGATGGGTGCACAGAAGCAGTAGAGGGTTGGGTTTTTAATAAATGTGAACCGTTGTTCCAGCTGCCGCGCCAGGAGGTTAAATATAGCCGGCGACCTCTGCATTGCTAAGCATGACACCTTTGTGAACGGCGTTCCCCGTGGCTTATTTTAAAATAAGTCCGATCCGTTTATTTTCACCGCGGCAGCGTACAGCTGCTGTGAATGCGTGTCCCGCTCTGCCATTCTCGGTTTCGAAATGCCTGCCGTCGCAAACGGCCGTGTAGGATTAGCGCGACGCGGTGCTCAGGAGGGGGGGGGGTCACGAGGTGGGTGGCTGGGGTAGGGAAGTGGAATTGCCAGGGGGAGCAGGGGGGTGATGGGTGGGTGGGGTGGCGCAGGGCCACACACTGAAAGTACGAAATGGGCTTAAATAATAATAATTTATCCAGCACAAACCGGGCACGCTGCCCGGCCTGGCCTCGACGCACTTAGCGCTTTTGTTTGGTTACGTCCCGTGGCACTGTCGTGTTGCGAATCTGTAATTCAGTTGCTCGTGTGGCCGAATCTTCTCGCCGAGCCTTAGTCACGTTCACGTTCCATAAGCGATTGAGAGGTTGGGTTTGACTACCATTGTCTTGGGAACTTACTGACTACTTAGGAGCCACTGTGGCAAGATATTAACTCCCTCGCCTGGTATGCAGGAGGTCGTGGTTTCGAGCCCAACGCCCGTATATTTGGAGTTTCTGTTCCCCAGGAAACCCTCGGCGAGTCTCAAGACTAATTTTTATAAGGGTGCTGCTGCATTTTAGGATGTTTGTTCAGTTCGGTTGAGGAGCGTTCTTGCACGTGGGAGGAAACCGGAGTGCCCAGAGGGAACCCACGTGACACGAGGGGACAGCGCGCGGGCCCGCAACAAGACGTTGGGGTGCAGTAGCTCTGGTTAATGGGCACCCATTGAGACCAGCAGTCTCCTTTTCAAGGGAGACCCGGGGAAATATAATTATGGCACACGAGCGCATGCGCGTTTGCGTTGTCCAAGTAAAATTAATTGGGGGGCCTCAAGTAATACGGTGATTCACATTTGAACAAAAAAACAAATGCCCACATGAAGAACTCTAAGTTTCTTGTGTCATATTCATGGTTGTGGTGGGTGGGGCAGGCGGCTTCGTGGCAGGAGAGTCCGCTGGTGACATACAAGAGACCCGTGTGTGCACAGCGGTGATCGCACTGCGCTACGAACCCGGCGACCCGAGTTCGATTACCGCTCAAGACAATTATCTGAACCAGTCCTAGTCCTCCCGTAGGTCGACTTGGCCTCAAATTAAACCTGGTGCGATACGTAACACATTGCCACTAGGGTGGCGAAGGCTGCCGGACGTGGCGGTGTCACACCACCACCCCATCGTGTGCCATGCCGGCCTTCAGAGTTGCTCTCTAACAGCACCTTCCAACACAGTCTGTCATGCTGCTCGGTGGATATTTGGTGTGTGCCAGTGCAACTGTAAGAATGCAAATTGAAATATGATAGCATAAAACTGGTTCGCATGTGATTCGTAAAAATACCACAGTTACACGCATCATATCAATAAACTTACGGAATAAATTCAAATGTGCAATATATTAGACACTGATATCCACATCTTGTTATAGTTTATAACGGTAAACTTTTAGTATGCCATAAGCTGAAACTCGAAAAAAAGGTGTATAACAGCTACGGATTCTAAAGTGCAAACAACTGAAGCCACGCAGTTGAACGTTTTGAAGGTAATCAACACGTCGCATTCCAGCAAGCACAGAGTAAACTAAACTTAGTCACACATAACACAGGCTTTTTTATTTAGTTAGATCGCGTAAATATAAATGTGTTGTTAAACCCGCCACCACCCGACACAGACAATTACGTGGCAAGGTTTGTCACGTAAACAGAACGTGCCAATTCGTTGCTAGTACAGCACACCGGTGTGTTGGAGAGAAAATCCACAACATTTAGAATCTGAGTACGATGTTTCGCCAGTCAATACAACTAACTAAATGGACGATATTGGTCACGAAAGCCTACGTGTTCAACTAAACTTGGTAAAAACACAGTGAAAAACAGGATTCAACAGCCCGCCTGCTGTACCGCCATTTCTTGGCCATCTCCAACCCGGCGGGTTTTGGAGTTTCAGGATCATCGACTAGAATTCGCCAAATCTCTTCTGTCTGCACATGATAATAAATTCGTCCAATCACCTTCTTGGTTTTTAAATATTATCAATCCTGCATTTCTGCTTAAGTATGCTTTTACCCATAATGCTAAACAAACGTCAGGATGGCGCAGCAGTTAAACCCATGACTCACGGCAAGCGTGGCCTGGGTTTGAGTCCCGACTCAAGGCGGCACCCTTTCTGTGCTCAACTTGTTCCTTGACAGGTTTCCTTCGGTTTCTCCGGTTTCCTCCGAAAGCTAAAAACAAAAACATACAATGTGACTGGTATTGACCCAAACATCCCATTGCTTGCAAATTACTTAATTGGGATTGCGCACAGCAACAGCGCCCCCTGCTGCGAGAGCCTGGCGGTGGCCTCCTGAGGAAACTTGACTAACACAGCTGCCGTTCTGCCAAACATAGGACAATAGACTGTGTGCTGCCGAGTTAAAGGAGACCTTTACGGAGAGAGATGTGGTCATTAAAATGGTATTTTGATATGCCACGCAGCATTGCTTTTGTTATACTATCTACATGTTGATTTACTCAAAGGCGGCACCCTCATAAGTACATGGATACCTTGTCAACAGGACCCATTGTGAGCTCTTCCGCCCGATCTTAAAAAAGCAATACGGCACATACACGTACGTACGCATGCATACACGCGTGTGTTTGCGGTTTAATTTGTCTCCACTTTCCACCTTTTCAAGGAGTGCCTGTTAACGCCTCGTTAATATTGCCAACAAACTTGGCATTTGCATCTCTCGCGCCAACTCTCGCGCCAACTCTCACACCATGCCCATTCCCGGGATGGCGTCGTGGCACGGGGGGCGAGCGTCTCGCGCGTCCGTGGGCTGCTACGTCCACGTCTTCACGTGGCCGCTTAGCACGCGGTCGCTGGGGGTCGCGGGGTCATGGATCGGTTTCCCGTCTCCGCTCGTAGCTGGCGCTTGGGTTGACAAGGCGCCGCCTCTGCGCGTTCCGCTCCGTGCCGCAACCGGGAGAGTGGGGGCGTTAGAACTCCTCTTCCGGGTCTGTGCATCGACACTTGGGGTGGGTGAGCGCGCTTTCCCTTGGTGAATTCATACTTGGAAAACGGAAACTCAACCCATTTGTCAATAAACTGTGTGGCCCTGAAGAAAAACAAGTATATAATGGACAACATTTCGGGGAATATCCCTACTATATAGCACAGCGAGGCTGCCCGAAACGTTCTCTATAGATAACCGTATATAATTATAATTTATACGGCTACCCCTTGAGGGCAGTGTTATTGATGAATGTAGGGTTTTTTGTGTGCTCTCACTGTCAACGCAGTTTAAAAAAACAATTTGTGGCACCGAACATATTTGCAATCACTGTGACTTCAGTTTGTAACAATGTAGGGAAGAGATTCGATGGATTGTCGGGATTCAGATTTGCGAATCGACTATTAATTATTTATTGAAGCCGTTTCCCCCACGGCGCCTGCCACTGCAAAGAAAATTTCCGCTGAAACGGAACAATCTCCACCTTGAAGAGGTATAGCCGAGTCACGTTATCGCCCAGCGAGTTCACTCCACTCCTCTGCAGCAGCCGCGTAGCGGCAACAAAGCGTTGCTCCGTAGCTTTGTTGATTTTTCCGACGTTTTCCTTGTCGGTAGGGAGAGATGTTATTCAAAATAGATTTTTTTCTTCTGCATTTCGGGGTGAGTTTAGCGGCCTCTAGTGGCTGCAGCAGTCACGCCAACCCGTTGCACTACGTACACGTGTCAAAAGAATGCCGGTTCTCACGCGATCCACCGTTAAACCCCTACCCATGATTACAGCACGGTTTACTGTGACCGGAATGCACACGCCAAGTAATACGAAATACAGCGTAGTGGAGCCTCGGTGTATGAAGTGGAATGCGTTTTGGTCTCGTGATGTGTGTTCTTGGACTGTGGCTGCCATAAGCACTTTGCCTGCAATCCAGAACGTTGGAGGCAAGGGTTGATGGATCACCCCGATTCATTCAACGCCAAAACCCGCAGCGCTGTCAGGTCACTGGAAGCTTTCCTGGGCAAATAATTGGCAGTGCATTAAATAGGCTCGTAAAATCCATCTGTGCGGAATTTTGAGTGTTATGCATTGATATTTTTACGGGCACTCGGTTTTCTTCACACCATCAAAATACGGCTAACGTGGGCCAAATGTCCCAATACAGGACCCTGCTGAAAGAGTCTTGAGACTCGGTTAGCCTTTACAAATGAATGGAATTGTTGTTATTATTCACCTTTGCTTCCACGTGAGCTTTTGCGACCGATATAATGAAAATTCATTGTAGGATCGCGTCGCGCGAGTGAAATGTGTTGGGTGGAGCCGGGTGTACGACACTTTTCACTCACCCGCTCCGACCCAAACATAAATTACGAATCCACGTTTTTACTTTTTACCCACGTTCATATAACAGTTAACCTGCCTCACCTCTCGAAAGGAAAATCTGACGGCACCCATTCATGCGTCTACCCCCCACCCTGCTCGTGCGTGATGTCACGGCTCCGCGTGCAGGGCAAGATGCAGTACCTGGACATCATCGGCAAGTACACGGAGATCCACGGAACCGTGCACGGGGCCACGGTCAACGTGCCGCCCTACGTCAAGAACCACGGCATCCTGAGCGGTCGCGAGCTTCAGTTCCTGCTGCGTGAGACCAAGGTACCCTTTCTCCCTTTTGTTTGCCACCTGACGAAGCCAAAACGAGAACTCTGAGCGGGAAGCGAGTGGGAGGATTGCTGCCCCCCGCGAGCACAGAGGGGCAACTGGGAAAGGGCGCAAGTCTCTTTTTACTTTTTGTTTGACCCCCTTTGGATTCAGCACGTCTTGGAATTGGAGGCGGGGGGGGGACATCTAAATTCGACCACATATCCCTCGGCGAGATGCTGTACGAAATAGTGCTACTCGTGTATCGCTCGGCGGTGGAAAGGGTGCGCAGAACATAGGCGTTGTGTGTTAATAGAGAAGAGACGGCCCTAGAAAGAAGGGGAAGATGACGGTTTTGAGTCTCGACTTGAATATGGGCAGGGGAGTTAACAACGTGCCTCCGATTAGCACGGTTGGCTATGTACGCTGCGAAAGTAGTTCAACGTACATACAGAGGGGTAGGCACAACCTCCCACTGAGCAATGGTTGACTGGGTAGCTCCAACAAAAAACCCCTTCGTTACTTTTGTGTCGAGAGTATTTATCGGAGTAGAGTGAGCTGAGAAGGGGAGAGATCGGAGGGTGCCTGGACGGTGAGATGAGCAATGAGATGCGATTCCATAAAGGATTCTTGGAAACGGTGAGTGCGTTCTCATAACTGACTGGGGGACTGGATTATGGGTGCAGTGGAGGAACCTGAGGGCTCGCTTGGACCGGGTGGTCTCGTGGACGGGAGACTGCCGGGAGTCTGGCAGCGGCATCTGTTCCCTGGTATCACACTCCCAGCAGCCTGCAGCAGCTTCTATTTCCACACCGTTACTCGCTGACCCCGTACCTCCTGCTGGACATCTGTGAAAGAAAGCTTCATAGCTCATCGGATTTCTCCAGTCTAAATACAGATTTTGATTGGGCGCCAGTTTCGTTCGTGGGCGGTGGGCGTTGTGCGACCTCGTGAAAGCTGCAGCGCCACCCCGTGTGTGTCGCTGGGACATTGGCGGTTTTGATTCAAAGGTCAATTGCTTTGAAGTGGTCAAAAGTCGTGACTTTACCCGCACCCCTCCCCCGGGCGGAGCGGTTGAAGAGAAGCCTGCGCAAGGGGTCCGCATCCCAGCCTGTGGTTGTGCCCGAGGCTGCGCTCAGCACCGCCTTGCCGGGGCTCGCAGTGTCGTGTTCCATTTTAAGCGATGTTACTTTATAATTAATGTCGAATCGTCTTACATCCTCCATGGTTTCATATTCATTCTTAAATTTTGCTCAAACAATTGTCGGATTGTTTTTTCCGGCGCTGTTCGGTGTGCACCCGAGAATGTGTTGGTGTTTTTCTGTCCAAATTATTTATTTACTTATCTGCACATCATGTTCCCCGGTCACTGTGGGCTCTTGAAAAGATAAAGGAGCAGCCCTGCAATTGCTTGTTCATGCCACAGCTGGTGGAAGGGCCTCCACAATAGGTAGCTGCAGAGAACCCCTCATGGGTTGTTTTGGTCTCCTCTTCCATGTGCAGTGGCTTCTTAACTGGTTATAAATAGATGTTAAGCTTCGTATGTATGTTGAACTTCTTTATACCGTACGTAGCCAACTGCTAATCGGAGGTGCAAATAAACGTCGTATATTTCTGTAATCTATGAGAATCCCTTTAGGGAGCAGTCGTCCAGGGAACGTGCGACGTCGGCCCGACGTTGCACGTTCTACTGGGCAGTGGCGTGTGGTCGGGCTGGCGGAGGGCGATCTTCTTAATCTTGAACACGTTTAAACGTTTCCTGATATCGTGCGGTAGTGATCGTGCGGCTGGCATTGGGGAAGCCGCTGCATATGTCGCACAGCCACGAGGGGTGGCCGTGGATTCTTTTGTCACGAGTGGTAAAATGTAAACCAACTGGGGGCGAATCACGAGCTCAATTTTGGCAGCCACATCGATGCGCCCGGAGGGGCCGAGGGAGCGGGAATTAAATCTGCGAGTTAGAAGAGCAGGAACTTCCTTCGCGGTACGATCTCCATATGGCAAATTAGAAAGGTTACTCTCCAGGTGTATATAATTACAGTGGGTGGTCGCTTTCTAGGGTCTACTTGGAATCGTCCAACAAATATCATCAGAAGTCCGAGATATGATGCCATATGATGTCATCTCTTCCAAGTTAAGCCACATGGTATTCGGCCTTTCTACGCGAGCTTTCGCCACGCACGACCGTAGGGCATCATCAGGAGTGAAGACGCCTCCGGTTGTGAGTGGCGGAAGCTTGAGCACTGACAAGCACAACGAGCGGGCTCGACCCAGACGCACCACGCTGGGCTTCGGAGTCGCTGCGGGCACCCACGTGCCGAATCTCTCGGCGTCACGGAAACGGGGACGAGCGTGAAATGTGTAACCGTGCAGCAGCGGTTGCACTCTGCAATGAGTTGCATGCGAATGTTTTGTTTTCAATGATCAACCCAAATCACCCCGACCTATTAAAAATTCTTCACGGCGCGTGCGATCGATACGAGTGCATAATTGTGAAAGATCAATTTTGGACAACACCTGCTCCTTGGTAAAATCACGGCAGCTCTGCCTTAACATTTGGCACACAATCACCAACTGACAAAAAAATCCCTAACAACGCTCACGAGGCAATGACGCGCCGTCACGTGTTCGTAATAACCGTGAGATTTCCGTTTAACAAACACGAGGAGATTCGTTCCTTGGCAAAAACAACGCGAGGCTGTGCGTTTGGTTTTGGTAAAACAAATTAAAGCCGAGCATTTCTCTCATTGCGGTTCCCCCCACTCCACAGCTGTTTGTGGGGCTGGGCTTCCCGTACGAGGGCCCCGCGCCGCTGGAGGCCATCGCCAACGGCTGCGTCTTCCTCAACCCTCGCTTCCGTCCCCCCAAGAGCAGCAAAAACACCGACTTCTTCAAGGGGAAGCCCACCCTGAGAGAGGTACGCGAGCGAGCACCACCCCATCGCGGCGCGCCCCCTCGCTTGCCCACGGCGTGATCGTGGAGCTGTCGGGTCGAGCGAGCAAGCGGCCGTCCCTCGGGGCTCGCGATTGCCAACGAGGCCCCTCCGTGCGCCGACGCCCGGATCGTTCGCGCCGCGTGGTCTCGAGCCCGTGGGGACGGCGTGTCCCTACGAAGACTCTAATCGCAGGCTCGTCGCCCTGGCCTAACGGTCGCCACATGTCCCGGTTTTCCCACCATCGTCCTCTTGCAGCAGCCGCTGTCCTGGGCAATCTGTAAATCTTCCGGTTTTTGTTTCAGTTGTGTAATTATTGCGTAATGATTTGTCCTTCCCCCTTCTTTCGCACTGTACGTAGCCTACCCGTGCTAATCGGAGGTGCGGGGGGGAAGGACAACAAGGGCAACTACATACATATATATAGATAATAGCAATAATCCACCACTCAAGACTGGTTCCCCCTTTCGGGATTGTGAGATATTCTTCTTCCCGGAGGTGACAACGTTGGCCCACGCCACGATGCCGGTTAAACTTGATTACCCTCGCCCTCCCCCCCCGCCCACCTCTGTGAGACGATACGGAGGCAGCGTAACCGCTCGGGCAAAGCGGGGACGCTGCCCCGACCTGGCCTCGACGCACTTGACGCTTTTGTTTGGTTCCGTCACGTGGCGCTCTCGTGTTGCGAACCTGTAATTCAGTCGCTCGTGTAACCGAGTCGACTCGCTGAGTCTTGGTCGCTTTCACTTTTCCTGCAGTAATTAGGGGTGAGGTTTTAATTATGCAACATTTGAAAATTACTGACCGCTTAGTTCACATAAGGGTAGCTTACTAATTAGGCCAGTTATTTTTGAGATTGTAATTATGCCAATTATTTGCCCAGGAAAGCTTCACTGAGTCTGCAGACTTTTTTAAGGAGGGTTCTGGATGTTTGGTCGGTACCACTAATAATTGCTTTGCTTGTGAGGGGTAAATGGAGGGTAGAGATTAAACCCGCGCATACGAGGGGAGAACACAAAAACTCTGCACAAACGGATGCAGATTATCCACTGAGTAGACCAGATGTAAGGGTGTACTGCACCGATCACTGTTCTGCCGTCTCCCGACACGTGGCAGTCAGGTGTCTGCAACGCATCTCCCGTCCAGGCACTTGCTGCCTCAAACCTGCTTAGCTTCCCAGATCCAACGAGGTGCGGAGACCAATATTTGTGTCGTTCTTCGTGGACTCTCATGAACTCTGCAGGCCGAGCTACAGACACCGTACCAACAAAAAGCGTTCTCTCTTGCTGTCGACCAGACGCAGGATAATGGCCATTTTAATGGAATTGATGTTGTTGAATGTGGGGAGTCCTAAAGAGACGAGTATCCCAAAATGATAAAACATTAATCGTTTAAAAGTGGAGGAAAACACAAACTCGCGCTGATTGAAATGAGTGAAGCGCGAGAATAACGGAGCGTTACGCACTGCGCACGGATGCCACGCGCACATCATCGCGATGCGTTATACGACTTAACTGTGGCTCACCCGCGGCCCTCGTGCCGTGCCGTCTCGCTGTGCCGTGCGTTCCCCCTCCAACGTCTCTCCCCCCTCTCCCCGTTTGCCGCTTGCCCGCCAGTTGACGTCGCAGCACCCGTACGCGGAGGTGTACATCGGCAAGCCTCACGTGTGGACGATCGACATCGACGACCCGCAGGAGGTGGAGGCGGCAGTGCGGCAGATCGTGGCACAGAAGGTGGACAACGCACGCTGGGATCGACTCTAACCAACACCGACAACACCACAACCACCAACAAACCACGACGACCACCAACAAATACCAACCACCTGAAAAAAACACCAACCAGTACCGCCGCCGCTACCAGCACAAACCATGAACACAGCAAAGTGCCACCACCGTTGTCAGCACCACTGTAGGTCAACACTCGCCAATAACAACACCAAATATCACCAATCAATAGCACCACCAGGAACACCAATCTAAACGCCAACCAGCACCACAACCCGAGGATGCCCTGGGACTAATTGGTGCTACCCTGGCTGCCCCGGCTACACCCGTGGCTTGTTGTTGTCGCTACTGTTGTTGTTTTGTTGTTTTGTTGTTGTGGGCTTGGGCGCTGGTTGCCTTACCCTGATCTGCGCCGTCACGGTGTTCATTTTTGTCAAGCGCCTTGAGATGGAATTCCATGCAGACGTGATAATAACGTGTTGAAATCTTTATTACTGTTCTTGTTGTTGTTCCAGCAGTCTGCACGGCTAAACGGCAGACGCGCCTTGTCTTCGCCTTTCCCACGAGCGTGCATGTGCGTGGCTTTGTGCTCGCCCACAGCACTTGCCCCAAACAATCTGTTAAGGCTATACGGGGGGATCTTTGTCTTTGTGCATTTTCCCTTGGGTGGTGTCCGTGTGTGTCTGTGTGTGTGTTGGGGGAGCGGGTGATGGTGGTGGTGTGTGTCTGTGTGTGTCTGTGTGTCTGTGTGTGTGTGTTGGGGGAGCTGGTGATGGTGATGGTGTGTGTCTGTGTGTGTCTGTGTATGTCTGTGTATGTATGTGTGTGTGTTGGCGGAGCTGGTGATGGTGTGTGTATGTGTGTCTGTGTGTGTGTTGGGGGAGCCGGTGATGGTGGTGGTGTGTGTCTGTGTGTGTCTGTGTATGTCTGTATGTGTGTGTGTGTGTTGGCGGAGCTGGTGATGGTGGTGGTGTGTGTATGTGTGTCTGTGTGTGTGTTGGGGGAGCTGGTGGTGGTGGTGTGTGTATGTGTGTGTGTGTGTATGTATGTATGTCTGTCTGTATGTGTGTGTGTTGAGAGCTCCGCCACGCACCCGGCGGTCCTGCTTGGATTCCCGGGAACGGCTCGTGTCAGCGTCGCTTTGTTTTGTGCCCCCCCCCCCCCCCCCCAAGACGGAGCCGTACATGCCGTACGAGTTCACGTGCGAGGGCATGCTGCAGCGGGTGAATGCTTTCATCGAGAAGCAGGTGAGAGACGCCCCCCCCGCGTGGCGCGCCGAGGGAGCGCCGCGTGGGCCGCAGGGATCGGAGCTGCGGGTGGTCCCTTCGTGCCCTCTCCTCACATCGCCGAGAGCCCCCCCTCCTCCCACCCCTCCCCTCCCCCCACCACGGCTCAGGGGATAGAAAATAAATCCATACTTCACAGCAGGCAACGTTAGAGCATTTCCAGAATCGCTATGAATTGATTTTTTTTGCTCTTTTGGAAGCTTGTTATCTGCCAACTGTGGCAGCCGGCGCTTCTCGCTACTTATTTGTAATTAGTAGCTTTGTAACATCGCATCGATCCGCGGATTAAAATCTTTTCTGACGCTTGCGATGCGTGCTCTGAAACTCGGCACGTAAGAATGCATCGGTGGCCTTTTTGTGAAAAATGATACGCCTGTGATTTGCTGACGTTGCATTTAGGTGTGCCTAGCGAAGGCAACTGTACAAATGAGAACACGTTTAGACGTGATAGAAATGAAACGATTAAAAAAATGTGTTAGGGAATAAGACTTGAATCAACATTCAATGCTTTTTCCCCCGTGTTGTGACGATTCATTGGATCACTTAGGAGGATGAGTCGTGACACGTCTGATAATTAGCACCCCATCTCTCCAGGATCGATAAAATAGGTAACGAATTGTGGGAATTCTGCAATGGTTGTACTGTGCAGGCATGGGTCCCTGCCATAAGACATGCTCTGTGTCTGCTATTTGAGACCACCATTCAATGCACATTTGAGTGGCTTTTTGTAGTAAGGGTTGAAGTTCTTTATCATTATCATTTTCTTTTTTACTCATGAGTCTAGAATATCCCAAAGTTGTATGTATGTTCAACTTATTTTGCACCGTAAATTGCCAAACCGTGTGATGGGTTTATATTCCTATCTGCTTCACTTGTGTTCCATAAAAAAATTGCAATACGACTTTAAGCTTTTATATCATGGTGAATTTGTGTTTAGAATTGAAGTGTTCAGTAAATGCCACAATTTTGGTACCATGCTAATGTAAATGTTGGAAATAGCCGAGGTGATGGTTGGTGATGGTGGTGGGGGAGCGAATCATCACGTTCTTCCCCAGACCCTCGGCGTTATTAACCACGCACGCATGTCACGCTGCGCGCACCACGCCGCTTCCCCTGCTGCAGGACTTCTGCCATCAGAAGCGGCTGTGGCCACCTCTGAGCGCCCTGCAGGTGAAGGTGGCCCAGCCAGGCCAGTCGTGCAAGCACCTGTGCCAGGAGAGCCAGCTGATCTGCGAGCCGACGTACTTTGCTCACCTCAACAAGGAGCAGGACCTTAGACGGTAAGGCTTTGTCCATCACCAATAACAAAGCTTCAGACTCGTGGGGAGTTGTTTGTTTTTGGGTTTTGTCTTCCGTCGTTATTGAGCTCGTTTACCCGGGAAAGCCTCGCTGACTCTCAAAGGGCACCCTTTTCAGGAGGGTCCTGCCAAGTCTTCTCAGTGGGGGACAGTGTTGTTGCATGTGATCGCAATCGAGTAATTTGCGTCTCAATATTTCACTATTGGGATGTTTGGCCAATACAAGTCACATTTTACACATATATTTTTGTTAGCTATGTGAGGAAACTTGAAAACCCGGAGGGAAACCCCTGCAGAACAAGGGGAGAACACACAAACGCCGCACAGAAAGGCACCGGAATCGGGAGTCAAACCCCCCAGGTGCTTGTGGCTGCCAGTGGGACCGAGTGTCGCCGTCGCAGCCGCCCGACGGAACATTTCCCGATTTGACTCTTGTGCCCCCATTGGCAGCGCGCGGTGGCCTCTACTATCGTAAGTAGTTTCCGGCCGCCTTTAAAAAAAAAAAAGCCCGTTTTACGTCAAACAGCAACTCGCTTTGGTAATTGCCTTTTGAAATCTGCAGGCTGTCGTGGGATTCGAGGATTTCTGGCCGACATAAATGGGGCTCGGTGGCCGCTCGGCTATCTCTCTGCCGCGTTGACGCGTGCGAGACGGATCCGCTTGATATACCACGCAGCCCGTCACCCGGACGTCCGCTCGTTTTGTAGAAATTGGCAGAGCACGGGGGGAGCACACGGACAGACTGGCACTTCTATTGACCCGCGTGAGCAGGGACACCGTTCTTAATAATTACCGCATGGGTCTTTTATAGAGTGCACCACGAAGTCGTTAAAATCCCAAGAGTGGGACAGAAGCCAAGATTAAACATCTCATCTGGATGGGAGCCTCTGAGGCAGTGCTTCGTTCTCTAGCACTTAGACTTGGAGCTCCGGAGCCTGAACTTGTGATGCCGAGAAAACTCTTTGGCTTTATGCGGCAAAACATGACCGTCTTCAAGGTCCTCCGTGAACCCACTCGCTTGCTTACGCACCTCCGATTAGCATGGTTGGCTTCGTACTTTGCGAAAGAAGTTCAACGTACATTTCAACGTCTACCTCTCCTGCCGCAGCTTAACTCGGCTCCCCCTCTTGTCCTCTTCGCTCCAGCAACCACGACCTTTTGTCAGCCCCAGTAATCTGCCGAGAGTGAGGCCTTCCTGAGTAAACTAGTAGACTAATCATCAACGCTTCTCTCGGTGAGTGGAAGGTCGCTCCGCTGTTGCGCCCACGGACTGGAACCCCCCGCCGTCCGTGCAGTCCCTGGCCAAGTCCAGGCTCGAGGCCTTTCCCCTACTCCTCTCTCTGTCCGACTGCCTCATCTATTTAATTTCTTAAAAGTTAATTGTGTCCATTATTAATGTTCCGCCTTGTTTCCCCATGATTAATGTATCCCACTGTTTTGCACAGCATCTGGAGAAGCGGTCTCGGGTACACGCCTTGTGTGCGCACGCCTTGTGTGTGCACGCCTTGTGTGTAAATTAAACGTTGACCCCCAATCGGCCTCGCGTCGCACAACCAACACCACCTTCTGGTGGAACCCGATCCCTTGGCCTTTAAACGACAGAAACATCAAATTGGTGCGATAATCTACGAGCATCATTTATTTCCGTGCGAATAGCTCTGCGTATTAGGCTACAGAAATATGATTTTATTGAATGTCGGTCATTATTTTCTCTTGAGGCTGTTCCATATGAAAATGAATCCTTTCATTTTGTCCGGGCAGCTCTGGCGACGCGGCAACATTCACGCACTTTTTATATTTATTACTTGGTCTGCGTAGTACTATAAGTTGCTCGTTGTTTTGGACCTTCCTTCTTCTTCTGCCTATCCATGAATTCACTCCTGTTCTCCTGCAGACTCCTCTCCCTAACTTCCTTCTTTGCCTTGAATAGAGAAGCTCTCCTCTTGTGCGTTTTCCGTCACGTACATGCAGCGTCTCATTTAGGCGCTTTATAAATTCAAATTGCCTCGTGTGTAGTAGTCTTAGAGATTAAGAGTGTGCACGGCAAGGTGCGTGCTTGGAATGACAATGAGAGACCGAGAGGAACACCTGGGTTCGAGAAGGCGCACACGTTAGAGACATGACAGCTCAGAACGTGGGTCTTGGGCAGGAGCACGCTGTTAGACAGGATGACGGCCGGCAGTCGAGACCAACGGCTGAGTGAGATGGCAGTGGCTAGGGGAGGCCTTCATCCAGTCGTGGAGAGCTCATGGCTGAGGCTAGTGATCAGTTGTTTCAGTTTTTTTCAGTTTAATTTATTAGGTATAGCCCTGTGAGCCATGCGGCTCTTGACTCGGGTGCAACCGCAACAAACAAAGACATGAACAAAGAACATCTTAAAGTGACTACGCTCAACAGAAAAATCCAGGAAAAAACAGCAAATTTTGACTTTTAAAGCTTCCGTGTCTGCAGGAATTAATTTTCTTGGGTCTTTCGGTAAAGTCACGTAGATAGGTTCAATAATAAGTGGTTTTCTGTTATTTTTCATTATTTTCTTTGAACCTATCTACGTGACTTTACCGAAAGACCCAAAAATATAACAACAGCAAAGTAATGATAATGGCCTAAAAACCAAATCACCCTCAATATGCCGTTTCTGGGACTTGACAATAGCTAATCCAAGTACTAACCAGGCTCAAAGTTGCTTAGCGTTCGAGATTCGATGAGATATGCTGGGTGCTTTGTTGGTGAGGTCACCATCATTATCACCATCAGTCATGATCAATCCACTGCTGGATGAATGCCTCCCCGAAGCCACTGCCATTTCTCGTGTCTCACGCCCTTGGATTGCAACACACCTGCACATGGAAGTCGTCCTCTCATCCGCGTTCCCAACTGTGGCTGCCACTCGCGTCGTGAGCCTCATCGGCAAATCTTCACCGCGTCGAGAAAGTGCTTGCCGAGCATTGACGGGGTGCGCGTTGCGGGCGTGCCGTTGCAGGCACGGCGTCGAGTGCGACTCGGCGGAGGTGCAGAACGAGGTGTTTGTGCCGGCGCTCGAGTCCGGCCGAAAGAAGTGCCTCCTGCAGGGCGACTACCTCCTCTTCAGCTGCGCCGGCAGCCACGACACGCACCGGCGAATCTGCCCGTGCCGCGACTACATGAAGGGCCAGGTGGCGCTGTGCCGGGACTGCTTGTGAAGGGCTCGCGACCCGCCGCCGCCCCTGACCCCCTCGCTTGGATGCCGGACGGCAGGACGAGTCGCATCCTGAGGGAGGTTGAGCCAGGATTTCTCCATCTTTTTCCACGTCGATTTCGTTTTTTGTGACCGAGCCGTTTGTGCTTAAGCCTTAACTCAACTACCCAAATGGATTTAAATTATTGTTTTGTTTTGTTTCGAGAAAGAAAAAAAATCGCCCCAAAACAAGGAAAAATGTGGCCGTCTGCCTTTTTGTTTTCTTTTCATTGAGCGTCGATTGTGGAGCTTCACAAATGACGATCGCACGGAGGAAGAGCAAACGTGACCTCCGGACCGGGTCGCTGGTACAAGTTGGGTTCGGGGGAAGGTGATTTAACAGCCCAATTTTTGGGGAGCCTGATTAACAGCCGAATCTGGTGCAAGCCGGTGGAAAACTCGGCGTTCACAGTCGAAAGCGGAGGAGCTGCCCTTGGCCCGTCGCGCTGCGGGGGGCGACACGTGGAGCGCCTCTCCGGCTTTACGCAAACAAGGGACTCGGCCCGTGCACATCCCTAGCGCATGCATCATCGCGTCGCGGCGTGCCGCGGTTAAACGGCGGTTCGTGTTTTCTACGTTGTGCTTGGCCATGTCCTCCTCCTCCTCTGTCCTTCCGCCACCAAACCGCCCCCTCCCCGTTGCTGCTGCCGCCCCTCCCTGATCCACCGAACTTGCGTCTTCATACTCCCGTGTAGATTTGAATATTCCTGGAAGGCAGCTGTTCCACAGCCTTACGATATTTAAATGATATCATGAAAACGGTGAACTGAGGAGACACTTACCTGTCTCCTCGTCGTGGGATGTGTTCCGATCTTTACTTTTGTGTATGATTATCTTTACATTGTTAATGGATTATTGTTTTTTATGAAGAAACTGGACGGAGATTGGCATTTCTTTTGTCCTTGTAAATGTGTAAACTCGAGATAGACAGGAAATCTATATATTAAATGTGTTGTTTGGTTTGTCCGGTACAATCACGCAGGCACTCGCACTTAACCGAGAAGTACGTTCGAGTATAAAACTGTGTCCGTGGTACAGAATTGTCTTTCGAGGTAGTTGGCGCAGATTTTGCGGCGTACGTTTTAACGTCAAAGGTACGGAGTACGTTTGGTAGCGCTGCTCTGTTACCCACGATGCATGAATGAAGGCAGACGCGCATCATGTGAGCGTGGCGTATTTATTACGGTGTAACGCGGTACATCTGCTGCCGCCGCTGCTGCTGCTGCTTTGCGAGATGAGCGGCACTCCGGACGGTTGGACCGGCGCGTCGTCATCCGCTGGGGCTCGCTGCGGCGGACGCTGCTGCTCCGTCTCTGCGCGTGGCCTGAACCTGCGGTGGCCGTTCCAATTCACATTGCAAGGCCTCCCGCAGATGCTTCTCCGTCCCCATTGGGCAGACAGTTGCTGCTGTAAGTGACGGTACACGTTGTAACAGGAAATGTTAGTGAATGCGTTCTTCAAACTGAAGCAAGCGTTTTGTTGTATTTATGCAATTGAGATGGATTTTTTTTTACGTTTCTCTGGAATTTGCGTGACGTGCGCTCTTGGCCGGTGTCCCCGTTTGGTTACGATCGGTGTCGCGTGTTTGGCCGACGGAGATTATCTCTCTCACACTCAAAAGCTACTGAATTCTGAGTTCATACACTGCTCGTTCTCTCTGCTTTGTGGCCGCGTTCGAACGGGGGTTGAGCCAGGCCCCGGCTTTCATTCGCGTGCGCGAGGGGGGGGGAGAAGGAAACAAACATCACGGGAGAATCTAAATTTGGAAACTGAATTTAATCATCCCACTTGCTGCCACCACCGCTTTGAATCAGCACCACCGCTCAGCAGCCTTGTATATGCGAGTCATATTTGTGCCTGTCACACGGCTAGCGAGCGAGTGTGTCGACGCGCACTTGAGGATTTTTCTTGCGTGTTGGGCCAGTATTGGCGTGTGTTCTTTCTAATAGCTTGATTATTGTTATTGTGTTTTCTTCGTCGCGATTGACTGTTAGTTTGGAGCTTAATTTGGCATAGCACTGCAAAGCCCAAGGCAGGTTGTGTGCACCTCCTGAAATGAGTGAAGCCGCGTTGACAGGCTGTCGTACAGCAGCATTGTTGTGAAGCCCTTCGTGTAGTTGTGATGGTGGTGATACATAAATCAAGACATTGACTGCCATGTCGGCGTTTAGCGATGCGTCATTTCGCAGATTCAAATCGATCCTGATGCCCACAATACACGCATTCAATCGTGTGTGTACAAATCGGTTGTTTATACAAAATGCCTTTGTTATATTTTAGGCTAATGTAGTGGAGAGAAAAAAAACTAAACACCAGAAAATACAAATCATACGATAACAATGAGATGAAAGAAAATTGCATGCTGGAACAAAAATATAGCTCGCATCGTGACAGTTCACGGAGTTGCTGGAAAGATGAATCGTAACATGCCGACTATGGAGTCCTATAATTACCTCTTTATAATTAACACATCTGCGTGATGTTATTCAGGCCGTGGCAGGAAGCCCCTGGGGCTTAAACAGCCACGCACAAATCTAGATTGTCACGTCAACCGCTCGATGTTCATGCATGCGGCATGGCAAGGTTCCGGATTTACGAGCAAATGGAATTAATTGGTTTGACGAGCAGAGGCGGAGAGTTCCATATGGCTACAGGGGTCTGGATTTGACCGCCCTCCTTACGTGTAGCTATGTAATGGGTAATACCCTCGCGAGTAATTTATTTGATGTGTGAATTTTTTTACCAACGGTTTTGCCGAAGTGCACCGCCTATCTCGGTAGTTCTGGGGGCGTCAGCAGTAGCAGAAGTTTGTCTCTGGACAGCGTTGGCTGGGATTGACGGATGATTCGTGACTTAGGTTAAGACGACATCTCACCCAGAGCAGCGACCCCGGCAGACCATTGGAGTTTTATAGAAATGGACAACGACACATGCAAGACACGGCTCGGCACGGTTCAGTTGAGCCCTACACGCACAGACACGGCTCGGCACGGCTCAAACCGGCACCGCAATGACGGGGCTGGGTTTGAATCCAGGTTCTGTGATTAAAACCATGTTCTCAAATGTAGCGAGTTGATGATCTCAGCCCAGTCACAAATGACTGCGCAAAAAAAACCCCATCCGATTTAAATTTGGTTCTGCATTTAGTCTGGCTAACTTCCCAGCCGTATACCGTCCGCAACCACGGAGATCCGAACAAATACTTTCTCTCATGACATGACGCTGGGACCAAAACAAATACTGGAATAAAAATCGAAACTTTTAGAAAAACGAGGGAGAGTTCGTCGGCCTGCTATTTGATTTTTTTTTTACGAAGGGAAACTACGGTAGTGGGAGAGAAGTATTTTATCATGCAATGCCATCTCGTCCGACATTTCAGAACGTTAAGAAAAAGTAAGCGCTTACGACGGACCGCTGTTCAGAATGCTTGCGTGCTCTGAGTGTGAAATGTAATGTCCGTAAGCAAGCGTGCCCTTGCAGTAGACATTCTCCAAAACAATTATAGCGTTTTAAATGTTAACATTCTAAACTTCCAACCTGGTTTAAATTTCACTGCGTAAAATGCTCAAGTGTGGAAAACCGACTCCGATGGTACATGGACATCATTGTTTATTTAACCCGTCATTTTGGCAAAAAATGCACAATCCGAAAAAAAGACGTGAAAAAAAGTTTTTTTCTCTGGTTTATGGAAAGTCTGTAAAAATCTAAACACGGAACGCGTCTCTGGTTTTTATATATACTGTTATCGTGATATCGTGTTTCAACTACATTGTGTGTGCTCTGTGCTATACTTACAAATGCGTGGCAGTCTTGTTGGGTTTCGTAGCCACACTTAACTCGTTTCAAACTTGAATTTGTTTTCAATTTTATTTTTACAATGATGATATATGCCATTATTGGTTGTCCAATTTGAGTAAAAAACCATGTATATTGGCGTGTATTATATATTTATTAATGAGGCTAGGCTTTATTTCGTTCCAGGTTTAATGCACTAGATTCACCAAAGCGGCGAGGCACCTTTGGCTCTGGGCAATGAAAGCGATGTGCGTGCAGAGCCCTTCGACAGTCCTCGCAACAGCGGCTGAGAGCGACTTTGACGCGGGCCCCGCTGCGAGGAGTGAATTTGGGGGGGGGGGGGGCTGTCAAACCCCCCCGCCCCCCCCCCCCCCCCTCTTTGTAGCCGATGCCTGGGGTCCCCTCTGGCCCTTAAGTCCTGCTGCATCGTTCCGTAGCTACGGCACTCGCTTAAACGTTAAACGAGTGGTGCATATAGACGAATGTCCCTATTCCTGTGATGTGGGGGGAGGGCTGTTTGGCCATTGCAGGACCGCTGTTTTGACGACTTCTAACGGAGTGGTAATTCTCTTAATTGGCCCTGGAGGGTGAGGGGGGGATGCTGAGCCTAGTCGATCTTCGCTGGGATTTCAACTCTCGCAGTCTTTCCATTCATTACGCGCTCTAACCACAGCGGCCCCTGTCTTGAATTGGTTACATCCATACATACATGTGTGTGTGTGTATATGAACCTTATGGCGGGACCCCGGGGTCCCATAAGCCCCTGGCTCTCGCATAAACTGCGTTGCCACGTCATTTTATGTCTGTTGAAGGCGAACGATACGGCGATCTGTCCCTCTCGACGAGCTCTACGCGATGCGCTAATCAAAGTTTCAAAGTTGTGTTTCTTCTGCGCATTCCTCCTCGCTGCTGCGCTTGGACACGACAACAGAACGAACCGCGCCAGGCGGGTCGCGGCGTTTATGTGCGCGGTGGGACAGAGTCGCCAAAAAGAAATGTAATTACGATTTTAACTTCCGTTTATTCGGGGCCCCGGGGTCACGCCATCAGGTTAATTTACTGACTCAATCGAAGATAATTATTTACTGACTCGGTCAAAGATTATTATTTACTGACTCGGTCAAAGATAATTATTCTCCGTGCTTTTGTTTCATTTCCCAGCCGCTGTATTGTGGGTAGCTGTCTCGGTCAGCAGTCACCCACCGCGCTACCGTCTTGTGTTCTGCTGTGTTGACTAAACCCAAAGTCTCTCTCTCTCTCCTCGCCCCCACTCTCGCTCGCTCCAGCATTGCAATGCTTGGGGTTGACGCTCTCGACAAACTAACGTCAACATAACCGTGCCAGCGTCGTATTAATTAGTTTTCGTTTGCTATTTCTACAGACATACTGTGTGCCTCGTCTCGTCGTCACGTGAACATTGCCTTATCACAAACACACACACCCCACACCCACTCACACACACACACCCACGCCTGCCTGCCTGCCTGTGTAGCTCTGTGTGTGTGTGCTCGTGGCGCCCACGCCGGTCACACAAAACCGCGTCTCGCCATCGTCGTGCGGCGGTGCCATCATCGCGGCAAAGACTCCCCGCGCGTTTTCGCGTCGCGATTTCGCTCGTCGACGATTTTAAACGGTTGTTGTTGTTTATTTATTTGCGTGGCTTTTCTGCGGCGGCGGCGTTGTGGTGCCATCGGTCTCGCTGATCGGATCCGTAGCGGGGATCGTCAAACGCATACCTCGGCCAACTTGCATCGCGAGCTGCAGTCAGAGTTTATCTGCACATTATTATTATTTGTAATGTACAGTGACAAGACATGAAGCAAAAAAGACGGAAGGAGTGAAATGATGACCCAGGCAACTCGTGTCGCGTCGTCATTTGGCGCAGTCTTAGACGATCAGTGTCGGTACGCGGGCCGTGGCCGGATCTGTAGAATAGGATAATAAAATCCTCTAGAACAGGACTTCTCAAGCTCCATTCCACCTTTTACACATTTACCAATCCATATACATCCATAACTAAAATTGCTGCACATCGATGCACACAACAATTGGTAAAGACCGGAGTTTGAGAAGCTTCACTGTGTAAACTAAAGGACAAAAGCCTTAACACTGAATACGATTCTTTTTTGTTTTTCATGAAGGCAATGATCAACTTTATAAGGTGACCCGAAAACAAACGCGAATTTATTTGCAGCATTAATCGCAGTTCGGTAGATAAGAGGAACCTCGAGACAAAATCGCCCCTGAAACGAAATTTCACCCGTGACTCTCACCCGCCAAACGTCTTCATCATTGCACCTGACGGGGAGCTCGTGCAGCTGCCACGCGACCCGTGCGCGACGTGGCGACAGCCGCGTTCATCAACGAGTCGTCGTCGTGGCTTGGGATTCCCTTCGTTGTCAACTCGAACTTGGACGTTCCGCAGCCAGTTCGCGCCCAACGCCCCCATCGGCTGAGATGTCACCCGAGTCGCCCCTGCGGTCTCGCGCGCCACCTCTGAGACATAATCGCGCGCGTGCGTGGCCGCGTGCGCGTTGCGGGATGGGTGACGCGGGCTGGGTGACGCGGGCGGTCGTAGCGAGGGGGGGGGAGCTGCTGTCGGCCGCGTCCCTTTTTCGGGTGATTCTTTTTTTTGACAGTGGTGGATTGTTGTTTTTTGTTAAAAACAATAAAAGAGAATAATCGTGATTGGAAAAAAACACTTTGAATAAGGTTTGGCTTTCTGGTGACTTTAAAATACTGCACTCATTAAACTCCTTGGTGGGCGGATGTTAAGGGTGGAGGGCTACCAATACAAACATTCCAAAAAGCTATTGGATTGAACGACAATACTGTTTGGGTGGCAATATTGCCAGAATTACATACTTTTTCTGAGCCTCTGAATTCATAACGAGGTGTTGCCAAGTCAGGTTGTTTTTTTTTGTTTACAAGCTCAATCTGAACGCCACATTTATGTATATTAATTATTTATATTCTCGGGAAATCTGTTGGAGGAACTACAAAAATAAGCGCAAATGCTTTTATGAGTGAGCAGTGTTTACATCGATGTGACGCGCAGGCGCTGCCGAACACATTATTACCTACATTTGAAATGAAAACCCATTGAATGCGCTCTGATCGTCCTATGAAAGGGGCCTAATGGGCATCTTCAAAGGGAAGCTGCTGCTGCTGCTGCTGCTCGCGGTTCCCTGGGCCTCCCGCTCAATAGCCGCGTGGAAGCGGCGCCGTAAGAGGAATGGAAGAGAGGTGTGAATGAAAGAGAGGTTTGAATGAAAGAGAGGTGTGAATGACGTGTGAATGAAATCAAGCGGCCGAGCCATTGAGACCACGACAAGCGTGTGTTGGGTGCGTCACGAAATAAACTGCTTTTAAAAATACACACGAAAGTGTTATGAGCAAAAGGTGTCGTAGCTTGTGAATTTGATTGTCTGTGAACGTTTGTCTTTTCTGTAACTGCTCCACTTCGAAGACTTATTTAATTTCAAAACATTGTCGAAATATTTTGTAAAAAAAATAATTGTATTTGCTGGTAACTAATACAGTTGTAGCTGATGTCATGATGGGCTGTAGATCGTGTGTATATGCCATCACAGCGAGCACCAACATCATCATCAGGGTCATCATTATTATTGATCATCACAATCTGGTCATAACTGCCTGTCAAGAATTTTAAGCCAAGAAAGCTTTTACCTGCTCTCTGCTGTCACTGATTGCAGAGGGCGGTGTTTCCTGTCGGTTGTAGCAGAATAGAAAGACTGCGAATCTCCCGTCAGCTGCTTCCCGACTTCCCTCGACGCGGCCGTCACCCTGAGGCCCGACGGTGAAAAGTCTCGTCCATGGGGCAGCTGTGGCAAATGTGCACCCTGCCGCAGCATGGACGTGTGGAACATATCAGAATAGATGTTAAGATGGTCAAACACCAAAAAGATACCTTTCGCAAAGAATCAAGTCTGCATTAGCCACGCGTGCTTGTGGTGGCCATGCAAACGTACATGCTCTTGACAATATAGTGTTCAAACCTATTCTTATTTTTCATACTTTGGTATTGGAAAAAAAGGCCCCGTGATATTAATGAACGTGTTGCCGTTTCAGGTTATGCCGAGTCGATGTTGCCTTCACTGTATTTTTGCGGGTTAAGATGTGGGTAGGGTGGTTGAGGGGGAGGGGGGTAACGGGGAGAGGAGGCTTTTGATGTGTGCAAAGATGTTGGAACATAAGCCATTGGTTGTGGGGTTGTGTGGCCACCACGGAAGGGGACACATTTCCAGGTGGTCGTGTTTGTGGCGGAATGCCGCGTGGGACGTGAATCGACGACGCACACAGACCGACAGCGATTTTATGTTTTTCCACAGAGAGAAGGAATATACTCCTTCAAAAAAAATTACACTTATATGGGACTATCGTTTTTAATGGAAAAAGGGATACTACACTAACATTTACATGCAAATTCTATCTCTAGCTCCGCCCACTTACGCTTGGGTTGAGCCCACCTAAAGCCTCTATAACCTCGTGTTGCAGCAGCTCGTTCTCCTGCCTCAGCAGTCCTCCTGCTGTGTGTGTCTCACCTGATGACGATTGCTTGTGTTGCGATCGAAACGTCGTGGTCTATTAATTTTCTAACTACGTGACTTTACCGAAAGAACTAAAGAGTATGGACTCCTGCTGTCACGAAAGCTTCAAATCAAGAATAGTTTCCACTTGTTCGCTATCATCGTCAACGCACGCCTGGAATCTTCTCCAGGTGGTCTCCAGAGCACGGAGGCGGCACATTTCTCGTGGTGTTGTTTCAAATTCTGCGAAGTGTTCACATTTTTTTTGAAGCACCCTGTATTTCCGTACCCTGTTCCCATGGGGTGACCTTGAGGGGTGGGGGTGTCTGTAACTCCACGGGTGGCCTCTTCAATGATCGTGAACACTTTTGTCGTTATTTGTTTCCATCATTAAAATCACGGCACCCCCCCCCCCTCCACACAAAAACACATGTGTTCCCTGCAGTGTATGTTCTTGGAATATCTCTCCATCTTATAACTGAACGTCACATAAAGCGTTCATTATTCATCATCGCCATCAATGATTCACAAGGCCCACTTCCACAAACTCGGCTTCAAACACTTGCCGTCGCTCGTGTCCCCGGCAAACAGATGAGAAATAATTAAAGACGCCTCCGTGTAACGATCGTGAGACGCGAGCGTGGGAAGAGCAGGACAACACATACTCGAGCCGGGCTCCTCGAGATCTCCTCCTCCTTGCCGGCAGCCGCACGGGGCAAGCTATGGCAGGGCTGCACCATTGCCACCTGCGAGCGATCGATAAGAGGGGCACGTTCGTCCAACGAGAGGCAAAGTCATCACCCCCCCCCCCCCCCCAGCGTTTGCTGGACAGATTCATTAAAAGTGCACCGGCATCTGCTCGTGCGCGAGGCGGCCTGTCGCTTTGCGTTCCGCGTGTCCGTTGAAGCGCCACGGGAGGAGATGAATCTCGGCCGCTCCTTGGGCCGAGCGCGCCCAGCCAGCGGCGCGCGTGACCCACGGCGCGCGCGCGTTCCTCGGGCACGGCGCGGGATGGGGGGTGGCCGCGTGCTGCCGAGGGCGGTCGGCCAGGGCCCACGTCGCGGTAGGCTCGCCACGGCTCGACTCCTTCGCTCCAATTGTGGCCTTGACAAAGCACGGGGCTCTTCTCCCATGTCCTCAGACAGGCCTCGCTCGGGTCTCGGTCATCGCTTTTTCAGGGCGGGGGGGCGGGGGGGTCTCCTGCATCGAGATGTTTGGCCAATTTCACGAATAATTGCGTGGGATGTTTGAAAAGAAAACCCCACACCCATAAAAGGGGAAAACACTCAAAGCTCCGCCCAGATAGACTCAATAATTGTTTTCCTGTACTGCCATCTGTCACCTGGTACCTCGTCCTAAAGCAACACTGTATCCAGTCGTATATCGGCGTGTGAATGTGAAGCTAATTGGGGGTGATAATGGAGCGAACCTTTTCCACTGTTAACTCGTTGCCATTCGTCTCTTCGTGTCATTGTGATAACATCGGACATTAACTACAAAAACTCATGAAATGCCTTGTGTGTGGGACTACAAATGAGTGAATGTGTGCATCTGATTGCGTGTGGTGTGGGTGCAGTCGTGTCGCGGGTAGCGCAGCGCGCGATGAACCCGTCGATCTAAGTTTGATTCCCGCTCACGGCCAACACCAGTGACGATTATTTTAATCGATCCTGGGCCTCCTCAAGGTCGACTCGGCCTCAACTGAGTACCTGGTGCGGTGTTGGCCACCCACCCCCTCGTGTGCCGTGTCAGCCCTCAGAGGTGCCCGCTAACAGCACTTGCCCCTACAGCCTGTCAAAAGCTGTACGGGGGCGGGGGGGTCTTTGTCTCTGGCGTGGGTAGGACTCTGCGAGCTGAGCAGTGTGATGCGATACAAATGGCTTTATATCGTCATTTACATGTTTTATTGTTGAAGTGGTTGTTACTCAGTTAATTAACGATTCATATGCCAATTGAAAACATTTATCTTTTCTAATTCCTATTAGGCCCCATGGTGTAAAGTGCAGTCTCCATCTCTTATCCACTTTCTGACCTCTCATTCATGTGCTATAAAGGGAGCCCACTTCCCAAAACGTTGCCGATTATAGATTGTTGTTTTGCTTTTAAGGCCACACAGCGGTATCGACGGGCGCGGTAAGTGTTTAGTTATTTGTGATCGGCTTCACTCTCACAATCCGAGTTCTACTTTCTCTAATCTGCCACCTTTCTCCCCTTACAACTTGCACACATCACCAGGCATCTCAGCATTCCGCTTAGGAAAAGAAGAGACATTGCTATTTTATTACAGTTGTATACAACAATACTACCCATGTGCAAACATACACAAAATAAAATCGTACTTTTTAGAATCCTCTGGACGTCTCGTAAGTCAGCTACAAACTATATTCTTCGGTTTTTAATTTACGCCAGTGCTTCCCCAACTTCCTGAACATAGAGACCACTGCCAGCCCTGCAACGGCCCCGCAAACCACTTCCCACGGCTTTTCAGACCGCCAGTGGCCCACGGATCATCGGCTGAGGCCCCACTGGTCTGCTAGAAAACAAAAGAAACTAGAAAACAAAAGAAACTAGAAAACTAAAGGTAGAGAGATATTTTGAGAGAGAGGCGTGATTTGATGCGACCACGGCGCTTCACGTGTGGTCGAACGTCGCTTTGAAAACGACGACCATCGTCAAACTTAAGAATCGAGGAAACATTTCAAGAAGAGGCATGTCCATCCTTCAGTACCATTGCTTTGTTCCTTAATCTTTAACCTCTGAGCTGAATATTTAAACTCCCTTAACCTTAAGATGGAAGTGTTAAAAAGTGCACATCAGCCAGTAGTTCATAGATAACATGCGCTGTGAGAATCCACGCTTGAGCTGACACAGAGTCACCTTCGACTGGGTAACAAGAACCACTTGCTGCCCGAGAAGCCTCGAGCACCAATCGCTCGCACAGTCTCAAGGAACACCTGGCACAGCTGGCATTCAATTCCAGGTGTATAACGCCAATTTGCGTGTACGGGGAAAAGACAAGGCAGGAATTTGAAACTCGAGATGAATACCGCACGCGTTCTCCACAGATGCACTTTGACCAGCGGCATACGTTGTGTTTGCTTGTGTCGCAATCGAGGGCGTGACCTCCATGGATCCCCTTGTAGGCTGCCGATGCAAATTCACGAGCGTCGTCTGAGAGTGCGTGCCGAGCGCAGCCTCCACTGCGCCTCCTCCGCCATCAGCCGAGGTTCTCGTAGAGCCGAGAGCGCCGTACCCGAGGCACCATGTCCACCAGCAACCTGTGGGCGACACAGCCACGGCGCTCGCTCCGTGCTGCCGTGCGCCACTCCGATGCGCTTTGCGTGGTGGTGGTGGTGGCGCCTGGCGCGACGTGTAAAAACATCGCTGTTCGGGAGACAAAGGCGTCCGGGCGTGGTGCTGGCAACCCACCCCCTCGTGTGTCGTTCCAACCTTAATAGGTGCTCGCTAACAGCACTTGCCCAAATAGTCTGTTAAGGCTGTACTGGGGGATCTTTGGCTTTCTTGTTACCGAGCATTGGGCTGAATTAGCCTTTTTTTAAATAGTTAAAATGTTAATGGGCCAGCAAGTTATAAGCCTCATGAATTTTGTGCTTTATATATCGTATGAGAGAGATCATTTTATTCATGTTTTGCTGTGAAAAATATCAGGCGGAAGCATTCCAATGGTCTTAAAACAAGGTTGCGTAATTAACTTTAAGCTCCTGATATTCTCCTGAATTTGTTTCTTAACAGAGGGCAGTTATTACCGGGTTGCTGCTCAGAGTGGCCGGGTGTATTTGTGAGCTAATCCCAAGAAAACAATTCAACAAATGACTCGCAGAGTGTAGTGACCGACTTGTTACAAAAACAACATTTCTCGCGCTCTCTCTCGAAAACTACATCTAACTAAAATGTGCTGTGACGGAGGAAACGTGTATGATTATTGCGACATATCCAAAACAGATGGTGCACGTGGGCAGACGGAAACGCAGATGTCGTTGAGAGTAAATGATTATGGCTGGTTTTGCTACAGTTATTGTGAAACTGCAGATACAACAAATGGTAAATGCTATGGAATCAGGCGGCTCCGAGGACAACAGACCACAATACAATGTTCGTTGCGTCCCAGGTAACGATGCTATAAACTATACAACGAAACTATGAGCTACGTTTTATTTTACCAGGAGTCATATAGCTCTCTTTCAGAAGCGACCCGTTATCTCAAATGATCGTTCAAGGAAGCAGCTTATCACGTGGATATTTATAGCAGCAGCAAATACCCTGAACGCGTGTTTCTCAATGTGGAGGGGAAAAACCGGACGACCCGGAAAAAAGCCACGCGACCCCAGGGCGACCCCGGGGCGAGCGACACGCAAACTCCAAATATACAGCAGCAGGCGTAATGGTGGGGCTTGAACCCACGACCTCCTGTGTACCAGGCGAGGTAGTTAACATCTCGCCACGCTGCTCACACTGCCAGCGGCATGTGCATGCTCGGCTCGTTTGTTGTGCAATGACGAAGGGCCATTGACCGAAACGTCGCCTGTTATATTCCCATTTGAGGCAGTGTCCTTAATGAATGTGTTGAGTGTTTTTTTGTCTCGATTGAGGGCAGTTTGCTCCCCTTTGAGACGCCGGGTGAACAAAACCCGGTGGTGGACTCGCCCAAGGTGGACGAAACGCCACTGGGGTTGAGCCGAGGTCCCCAGCCTCGAGTCCACTGTGCTGCCCACCGGTGTTACGACTCTGGTGTCGCCACCCAGCCACGCGTGCTGTCAGCCCCCCGCCCGATTCACGTCCAAGGCGTCATTGTTCTACTCCGCCTAGACTATGCTGCCTCCCTCTGTACGATACGTGTGCCCACCGTTGCTCGCAGGGTGTCTCCGGAGATGTCGTCGCATTTCGACGGCTTCTATTCATCCACATCGTGTTGTACCCCCATCGAGACCCAGCGACTGGTACCGCCACCTGCTGGCCGAACCACTGCAATGCCCCCCAGAGCAGACTCTCGATGCAGGCGGCGATTTGCGTTGATTGCGCCGCTCTCTCGCGACCCTGCACAAATCTCGCCTCTCTTTTCGAGATTAAGTCATTACATGCCGTACGTGCCCGATGATTGCTAAACGCGTACCACGCGTTTGGCAAGAGCGCGCGGGTTCAGATCAGGAGCGGAGATCATGCGTCTTGTGTTGCGTGCACGTGCATTCAGATTCACCTGCAGCCCTTGGGGTGTGTTTATCAGTCAGTCACGTGCACTTTGGGAATATTCAAGGGTCATGTGGTTGAGAGGTCATCATCATCATCGCCGTCAGCCAATGGTTGGACTCATGGTGGACGACGAGAGGCTGCCCAGGCCCTCGCCACCTCTCACGGTCCCGAGATGCAGCGGCCGCTCGAGCTCCTCGCACACGAGCGGATTTCACCGCTCCATCTCCTCGGCGTGCGACTCCTAGCGACGCGCTCTGCTCACCCGCGGTGACGTACGTATGTTGAACCTTTTTCGCACCGTACGTAGCCAACCGCGTCGATCGGAGGCGAGCTAATCGCCCGCATCTCCGATCCGCGCGTGCTCCACGTTGCGTTTCCCAGCTCAGTTCTCTGATGTTCTTCCTGCTTCCCTTTGGCCCGACGTTGGACGTTTACCGGGCCGGCCGCGTGCACTCACTTGACGCCGTAGCCAAAGATGACGAGTCCCATGAGAACCCCCGTGGAGCCGTCCAAGTACCAGATGTCGGGGAAGTGGTTGAACACCTCGGCGCTGGCCAGGATGCTGAAGCCCATCACGGCACCCACGAGCGAGTTGAACCCTGACGAAGCAGCCGCAGCAGAAGGGCGGCGTCAGGTGACACAGACACGCGTGAGGTCAGGGTGTGGGGGCCGCGGGACGGGAAGTTCTGGAGGGGTCGTGGTGACAGGGCTGGGAGGAGGGAGAGTTGTCCTCGGGCCCGATACTAAAGATGACCCCCACAACGAACGGGCTTATTTGTGTCGCTTATGAACAAGAATGGGGGTGGGGGTCACGTGGCGTCGTGTCCCGGGCCTCCAGGCCCAGGGCGTACAGGAGACTCTGGGCTGCCCAGGGTGGTGGGGGTTGATGGTGGGGGGGAGGGAGATGCCGAGAAAGGGGGGCATAAGATTTAGATTTCATCCTGACTGCCACTTGGATCTGTACCAGTTCAAGCGTATTGTGGCCGTGACCACTAATTCCCCGCATGTGACTGCACATTCCCCTGCAAGCAGGAGCGCAACTCGTGATCGCCGTTGTGCGTGTGTCAGTGCGTGTGTCCGTGTGGGTCTCACTCTGCCTTGACAGCACAGGCAGTGTAGCGGTGAGCGCGCTGTGCTACGAGCCCAGCGACGCGGGTTCGATTCCTGCTCATGGCCAGCACCAGTGACGATTATTTGAACCGGTCATGGGCCTCCCCTAGGTCGACTCAGCCTCTGGTGTAGGGTGTAAACATCGCCATTAGGGGGACAAGGGCGGCCGTGGTGATGGCCACCCACCCCCTGGTGTGCCATTCCGGCCTTCATAGGTGCTCGCTAACAGCACTTTTCCAACAATGTGTTAAGGCGATACGGGGGATCTGTGTCTTTGTTACACTGTGTGTGTGTCTTTTGTCTCTGCGTGTATCAGTCTGAAATGAGTACCTGGTGTAGCGTGTAAACATCAGCACTGGGGAGCCTAGGGAGTGAACCCATCTGTGCATTGATTTTCTCCGGACACTCCGGTTTTCACTCTGTTACCACTCCCCACATTTGCTTCATATGATTATAAAGATGCAACCCTCCATAAGAGTCTCCGCTCAAGGATTCAGCTCCCATTAGCACGGTTGCCTACGTACGGTGCGAAAAAAGTTCAACATACATCCGTACGGATAGTCCATCTTAGAGGGTATTTGCCCTACTATTCCACGCTGGCCATACATCTGACTTATGTATCTATGAAACCCATAGAGGCGTGGAAATTTTTTTTCCAAGACGGTCCTGCTACGTTGGGTTTCTATTTTCAAGATGTTTTTGGTCAATCGCGAGAACTGTTCATCGTGTCGTATCGTGGAAGAAACGATATCACAGCAAGCCGAGCCGTAGAGGGTGGCAAGGGGTCCGCGCCGAGCGGGGGGCCTCACCGTCCGTGATGAGGGCGCAACTCGTGAGCACCCTGCCCAGCAGGAACTTGCCAGCCGCAAGGAGGAGGCACAGCACCCCGCTCAGGATGGACACCGTGAACAGAAAAGTGTCCTTGCACGGTGAGACGCACACGCACACACACCCAAGGTTGAGCTCACGGGAAATAAATTACATTTGTAAAGTCACGTAGAAGGGAATTTTTTGGGAAAAACGCCATTTTTTTCCAAAAAAATATTTCTGTGGTTTTCACACCTGATGGTGATTGCTTGTGTTGCAATCGAAACGTCGTGAGAATGTTATTGTTTTATTTTTATTATTTTCCTTCTACGTGACTTTACCGAAAGAACCAAGAAAATAAATCGCTGTAGTCACGAACGCTTTAAATCTAAGAAAATACATTTGGTTTTCGTCTGCGAAGGCGTTATGGGAAAAGAGGCTCTCACCCACGATGGAGCTGAGTAGAAACGCTCGGGGGGGGAGGTGGGGGGGGTAAAGCTTCGCTTACGATCTGTTTAGATCTACACGTGGCGCTAAGAGGCGGCGGGGGGCGCAGAGGTCAGAGCGCTGAGTCGGCACCGCTAAGATGCTGGGTTCAAATGTTGGCGGCCGCCCGTGATTGAACCGAGTTCTCAAGTGTAGCCAGCCGCTGATGGTTTCAGGCTGGTCACCAATAACTGCATTTTTAATACAAAGCATGTAAAATGTAGTTATGCACTTGGTTTGGCTAAATTCCTGCTGTGAGAATTTTAAATGTTTAACACGTAGGTTTCCGCGACCAATATTATCCACAATAGAGGTTTTCTTTGGGTTAGATCGCGTGCAACACTCGTATATTTACGCGATCTAACCCCAAAAAAACGCGATTATAGAGAATTTTCCATATCGATGTTTCAGTCGCGTGATAACTTCGTGGCAGTGCGCGGACAAGGGCGCTCTCTGTACAAAATTAAAGACGCCACTTGAAGGCGTTTGAAAAGATTACGCAGAAAATATCTTCTCTGAGCCGCTTTCTGATGCGTCAGGCCGTGCTTCTCCTGTGAAAGTTCCGAGCGCATTCTTTGTCTCGAGATAGCAACTCGCGGGGATTAAAACTGGGGGGGGGGGGGACAGCCGTAAATTCTCTATCTCGAATTGAACTTCGAACCGCAGCGCTCACGTGAGAGGCCCGTTGAGCTCGCTCGCTGAGAAGCTCCGTCTGGGGTCGCTGCTCTTGGGAGGGGCTGAAGGCAGCCGATTGTCGAGGAAATGTCTCAAAGTACGGAAGGGGAGGCGGGGATGGCCAATTTCCTTCCCCACACTTGCACACGACCGCTGTATGTCAGACCATTTTTTTTATTTTTTATTTCAATCAGAAGATTAAATAAACCCACAATCGACACATTCTTTAACTTATATGTTTAGATACACGATGGAAACTTCAGGTATGGTCTATACATTATATTACCTGCCATGATTTGACTTTTTATGAACACTGAAGCAATTTGTCCCCTCCAAATGTTTATCTGGGAGTGTCAGTGACGCTTCTGAAAAGTCGTGTTTGATAAGGCAGCGTGGCGATGGTGACTGTTGTGGAACTCAAACAGAAGCCATCAAATGAATGCTTCAAGATAAATTAAAGACACACCACGTATGTGTGTGTGTCTCCCTCTGTCTTAGTTGCCTTGGATAATTATTTTTTTGTAGGAGACAAGCGGTGGCTCTGGGTTTCAGACGCCGGAATTGGACTTCACAGTTCACACCGGTTCCCTCGTGGATCATCCCATCGCGATCCCTCTCCCTTAACGAAACGCGGCGCACACGCAAGGAGCCGTGCGCGCGTGCCGCTGTTTAGACGCGACTCCAGCAGGTTTCACTTGACGATAATGAATCCTCTTGAAGTTTAAATTGCACTGCCAATTACAATTTGCATGGCATTCGGGCGATGTTGCAAGGGTCTTGTTAATCCGCATGCAGGTGCCAATGTTTACGCTGCGGCACAGACAACTGTGGCACCGGCCATCATGGAATGCTCCCAATACGAACGTCGCGCCTATCCCAGTGTCGAGCGCTATTTCAAATTTCAGCCATTGTCAAGCCGCTACTGAATGAAGGCCTCTCCACGCCGTGTCCGTCATGGGATTCTGTGACTCCACTTCACCACGCTGGTCAATGCGGGTTGATGAAGGGGCCGGGGGGCACACGTCACCGATGTTAGCCCTGGCCCGGAATCGAACTCGGGCGGCTGGGATAAGTCGTCGCCATGATCCCCGACTCGTAGCTACCCACGTCTACGATTAGACACAGACACGCACGGCTACTTGCTTCATCCCAACAAGTACGCCAATCGAGCTGAGCACCCGACGGCCTAGGCCCTCGTCCCCGTCGCTCGGTGTGAGGAGCCAATCGACACTCGGAGGAGCAAGAGCGTCAGATGGAGCGTCGAGCGGAGCAGCCGAGCGCGTCGAGCCCCCCGCGGCGAGGGCCTCACCACGTCTGGGAGCATCTTGACGGCCAAGTCGTGGATGGCCTTGCCCTCGATGCACAGCGACGAGATGATGAACACGACGCCCAGCACCACGCACGCCCTGCGGCGGTGGCAGCAGCACGAGCAGTGCCACGCGCGTTGCGGACAACAAGAGGTTAAATAAACGTTTGCATTGGCGGATTCATGAACCCTCTTGCCAGCAATGCAATATCCTGGCCATGTGTGTGTGCACGTCAGTGTGTAAGCGGTGTGCATGCAAGCCACGTCTGTTTGCTGAAAGGAAAGGACAATGAGCCTTTCCATCCACTTGTCATCAAGGTAAATATTTACCTTTTTGGCAATTGTGTAACATTTGCTGCACGGTTGCATTTTACTCAGATAATGAATGTTCTCTTGTAGCTGTGTATATTTATCGAATTTCCTGAAGCGCATATTTTTGGTAAAATAAATACGTTTACGCAAGCTACAGGGGCAATTGTACTTGCATCATCATTGCAATTATTTATTCAAAATATCACAATAAGAATAATGATGATGAGCTGGAGTAGTGATGATGGTAATTGTGGTGGTCATAATAGTGGTTGTGATGCGGGTGGTGGTGCTAATGGTCATGAATTGTGAGTGATGATACACACCACGCGCATGTACACACCACGCACATGCACACACCACGCACACCACGCACACCGACCCACATGTACTCCCGCATGGCGGAGTGCACGGCCGCCGCGTTGCTGTAGCGCCACGCCACGATAGCAGAGGACAGCACGTCGAGTAGAGCGTCGAACTGTGCGGTGGGAGGCGGGGTGGGGGGTGGGGAGGTGGGGGGGTGGGGAGTGGGGGGGTGGGGAGTGGGGGGGTGAGGGGTGGGGGGTGGGGAGGTGGGGGGGTGGGGAGTGGGGGGGTGGGGAGTGGGGGGGTGAGGGGTGGGGGTTGGGGAGGTGGGGGGGTGGGGAGTGGGGGGGTGGGGAGTGGGGGGGTGGGGAGTGGGGGGGTGAGGGGTGGGGGGGTGGGGAGTGGGGAGTGGGGGGGGTGGGGAGTGGGGGGGTGGGGAGTGGGGGGGTGAGGGGTGGGGGGTGGGGAGTGGGGAGTGGGGGGTGAGGAGTGGGGGGGTGGGTAGTGGGGGAGTGGGGAGTGGGGAGTGGGGGGTGGGGGGGTGAGGGGTAGGGGGTGGGTAGTGGGGGAGTGGGGGGTGGGGGCTCATGTCAGACAAACAACGGCAGCAGTGGTGATATTGCAACGCTGCGGCGCTGGGCTGATGATGATGATGTAAGTATTTTTGAGAACGTGGCGTTACTCAGGCGGATGAGAATATGAGCATATTCTTTGGGTCTTTCAGTCAAGCCACGTAGATGGAAAAACATAATAAAAAATATCACGACGTCTCAGTCGCAACACAAGCAATCGTCATCAGGTGAAACAATAGCGAGAGAGCTGCTGAGGCAGGCAGCTAACATCCTGTCTCAGGGAAACGTCGTGATATTTTATTTATTTTTCTATCTACGTGGCTTCACCGAAAGACCAAAAGAATACGAATTCCTGCAGTCACGAAAGCTTTAAGTCAATATGAGCAGAGTTGTGTGGGAAGTTGACAGTCGTGGTGCTGTGGATAGACTGGCTCTGGCCCGAGGAATGTGTAATTTCCACTCCTGGATCTGGGCGCATGCGTGATTGACTTGATTCGCAAGAGTGCCTGATAACAAGTATTTATATTTACTTTAATGGCGATGTATGTACAGTATGTTGAACTTATTTTCCACCGTACGTAGCCAACCGTGCAAATCGGAGATTATTAATGCCCCATGCTAGTTTGAGCCGAGAGGCGTGTATGGCTTTTTTACTTTCTACGACACAGTAAAGAGCATTGTCTCTACGTCACGTGCTACGAGTTTAGTAATCATCTTGCACGTAAAGCGTGTAACGACTTACTGCATTTGGAACGGAGAAGACTGTTTAACAAATATAGGTGGAGCACTGATTCATGCATTGAGATTATTTACATTACTTCGCTGCTGTCAATTTGCACACGATAAGCAACTTTGGAGAACGATCGTTTGCAACCAAATACGTAAATGCCTCAGTGGGCTTTGCCTGGTATGATGGGAATGGTTTAGATTTTTTGAATATTTTAGGTGATTTAGTTTACCTTTCTTGTACTGTACACTACTATCCTGTGTTTGCAGTGATTGTTGTTGTAACGTTCTGACCTGCCCCGAATGGAAATCTGTGGAAAAGAGCTTTATAGCTCATCGGATTCCGCCGGTATAAATATTCTGATTCTGATATGCGTGGGCGCTAGGACTGGAGCTGGGATCGCCTGCTCTCTGCGCGTGTGTCTCTCTCAGCACATCGCTAATCTCCTAAAAAATATAAAAATAAACAAGTGAAACAATAAACCTCCAAGTGTCCATCTTTACGTCAACAAATATTTCTCAACAGCCAAGGTCTCCTGAGAGGGCATTATTTCATGAACTTTATTCAAGACAATCCAAGCACGGGTTTTGACACGCAGTGTCTAATCAGCAGTCAGGCTTGTCCGAATCTAAATCGGAATCTGTATCTATCAAGGAGATATCCGATGAGCTACAATGCCCTTTTTCACAGGCGTGCAGTAGGAACTGCTGGTGAACTGCCATTCTTACAGACAATGACCCTTCTTCTGGCACATTGCGCTTGATACACTGACGATAACGGTGATGATGCCCTCTATACGCACGATCATCATTGCCTCGAGCTAGTTTTGCCCTTGGCAGGTGAGTGAGTTATGAATCAATATTTTTCAGAGTAATATTTTTAAACAGATTACATCTAGCTCTGTTGGAATATGACTTTTTAAATGAATATATTTTCATTGCAGGCTGCTTATGAGCGCATTATTCTCGACAGCTACTACACACATGAAAACGCTTGTTGCACGTATTCACAATGGATGAGTACACGCGACAATTTTCCATTTTCTGACCACTCTGCTCTGGCTCCCCCATGTCTAACAGTAACCATGGATACCTGTGTCTAACAGTAGCCATGGAGAGCCTTATCCATTAGTAGCCCTGGGGATCGCGGCGACACGGCTGCACAAAGTTGTGTGGCCAGCTGCCACTCTGCCCCGTGCGTCCCACGCGCATGAGCCCGGGGAGGCGTCGCCGCCCCGGCGCGCTTCGTGATGCCTCCGCTTCGCTGGGGCGTCTCCAGGCGGAATCGGAGGAGTGTGACCGCGTGCGGATGATGAAATACATTGGCAGCTTTCGGGGAGAAATTAAATACCCGAGATCCCATTCAACTCCCTGCTTGTTCACTATCGTGAGATGTGGTAACATTTATATGATAAAACTAAATATATATAACTTACAGTGCTTTGTCAATCCACTGATGCATGAATTCTCATTGAGGGTTGTTTGACCATATTTCACCATCCTGAGTTAGCGATTGGTGAAGAGGGAGAGGGACTGGTTTAGGTGTCGCAGACGTTAACCATGTCCGGAATTCGAACTCAGGTGCCCGCTTCATAGCAATGCTCGCCTGCTCACTCTTCACCAGCCCGCTCCCTCCACGATCATTCCCCACCCCCGTAACCGTGGCTTGTGCTCGTGTTGTTGTGTGGGTACGGACTGTGGTTGCGCTTGGCTGTGGCTCTGTATTAGTGTACTCACGCCAAATCCAAACGCTGACGCACTGGAGCGCATAGCAGACACCGCTGTGAAGAGAGCACATTGGTGCACACTGCATTGACAGTTCACGGACGATCGAGGCAATCGTTGTCAGCCAGCACAAAGGCCACCGTCGCCTCTCCAGCCCCGTGCTGATTCGTTACACAACGCACCAGGTACGCGTTTGAGTCATCCTTAGGGAGGCCCAGGATCACTTCAGACATCCCGCGCCACTGATGTTCGCCGTAGCCGTAAACCGAACGTGGAAAGCCGGCCAGATGTGTAGCCTATTGTACACACCACGACACTACCGCTCGCCACACAAAACAGACAAAGATCCCCAGTGCAGCATCGCCTTAACAGGGGTGGTGTGGCCAGTTCCACGCCCGGCCGCCTTTGTCTCCCAAATGCTGATGTTCACACATTGTACCAGGTACTCATGTAAGGCTGAGTACTGACGGGAGGGAGACCCAGGGGACCGGTTCAGACAATGGCCACTGTCGTACTGCGAACGGGAATGGAACTCGGGTCGCCGGTATAAAAGCGCAGTGCGCTAAACACCGCTGCTATAACACTTCCCGGACACACAGACACACACCCACTAATCAGAGTCATATGTGCAATCACGGCCAGGTGGCAGGGTCGTCCATCAGCGACAGGACGCACGTGGACGAATGAATCTCGGCGAGATGCGGGTGGGTTTCGTGCACGCGTCGTTCGCGAGGAGGGGGCATCCTCCGCGCGCTCTGCCCACCACGGCGAGCACGTGGTTGTTGATGTGGCACGCCGATATATGACGGGGTGAGTGTGTGACGAGTGAGTCGTTTGGAGCGCGCGGCTCAACGCAATGTCAAATCGTATTTGTTGACGGTCCTGCTGCGTTGGAAGGGGTACGCAAGCAAAATAAAATAAAACAAAACTCTACACCGTGGCCTGAAAAGTAAAACATAGGCGACGTTTTGGGGAATGGCCCTCATATAGTAGCATATTGTACTCAATAATACATGATCCCTATCATATATATCTCGCACCTCCGATTAGCACGGCTGGCTACATACGGTGCCAAAGAAGTTACACATACATAGATCATCGGTGATTCATAAATAATTCACCTGGAATGTGACACAAAAGTCAATAAAAAGCCAGAAAAGCCCCTGGCATCTCTCTACTCCGAAGAAGAACAATTGCCAGAAACGTCAGCCTATTATATATTTTTTTTTATTTTAAGGCAGCGATAATGACTAACAATGCGAGTTTCTTGTTTTCAATTAATATTTGCGTGCCTGTACAACACTAGAGACAGGAATAAGCGCTCACTGATCAGGGGGAAAAGCAAATCAGAGAAATAATATAAACCGTAGAGAAAAATAAAGTGGGCTTGGGCAGGCAGGCCACATCATTGTTAGAAGGACGAGCCTGGTGATGGAATAGCAGGCAAAGGAGGGAGCATGCTAGAGAAGACTATCACAGGAATGAGGGGACGAGCTAAGATCATTAACCGGCATGAGATGAACTTTGGCATCGCAGCGCCATTTGGTAATGGCGCGAGCCCGAGACAGATCTTCATTCAGCAGTGGAAAGACCATACCTAATGATGGTAATGATGTACATCACTGGCAATGGAGCATCTTATTTTTGTACGGTGTAATGAATAAAGTGCAACTGTGTACACATTGGCGTGCGTGCGCGCACACACGCAGTATTCCTGTTCTACTTTCCAGCACATCTCAATTGTGAGCTATTCTAAGCTGTTGTTGTGTTGCGCGAGCCTTGCCCGGGATTAGCATGTGCCGTGATGGCCGTGCGGGCAGCAAAAGGAAGTTTCGAGAGGGGTCGGGGGGGTAGGAGACCGACCAGGGACCACAGTGGGAGTCTAGGGGTGGGTGGGTGGGGGTCTGGGGGTGGGTGGGTGGGTGGGGGAGCGAGGCAGCCGTCGTGTGATATCGAGCAGCACGGCAGGGTCGTGACCACGCTCCACGGACATCGGAAGCAGTGAGGCCATCCCTGGAATTGAGTCCGTGGGCCAGAACAGAAATCAGTACCACCCGGGGTAAGACCAATTCAGTGCTACCGATGTATTTGTACGACCAATGCGAGTGAATTATTTGACAACCTCACTCATTTCAGAATCAGAATCTGTATTTATACTGGAGGAAGCTGATGAGCTATACAGCTCTTTGCCGTAGATGTCCAGTAGATAACCATCATCATTCACTGGTATTGGCCACATAAGGAAATTGGAAACGCGAAAGTCATGCCACCTCAGGTTCCGTTGGGTTTAATTTGGCACAGGTAAAGCACATTGGGCAATACGTACTTATTTCGATGGGGGCCTGGTTACACTTTTGGAAACCTGGCTACAGCCAAAAAAACACACGAACAAAACAATAAAAACGACGACTGGACATGGTGAAGTTTCCAAATGACAAGGCCGTGTATTGGTGAAGCCGGCCCCTTCACCAGTGGACGTACCCCCCCTGCAGTTTGATGAATTGTCAGAGTTGAAATCACGAATTAAACCGATTTTAAGAATTGATTGTTTGTTCCCCCATTGTTTGTGCCATTTCGTTTACCCAGGGCACTCTTGCAAATGAGACGCAGGCTGGTCTCTTGAGTTCCCATCTGGTTAAATAAATTAAACTTTAAACTTGTACTGCCTGTCTCGTATGCTCAATATGGTTTCGCCTTGCATATAATTTCCATATAATGTCGATAAATCGCATATCAATTAATAGACGCATGATTTGTTGCTTGCATCACGAGCGAAATAATTAATTTCACAAATGGGTGAATCCTCGCACGCCGAGTGGCCAGCCAGTTGAGAGAGCACAAGTTGGAATTGTACCGATTAAAAAAACATTCATATTTATATCTATCGATCTATCTCGGAAAGCCTCATCGCTCAACCAACCACCACGACCCACCCACACGGGGTGGAGAAGCCCTTCATTCGGTTCTGGCAAGTTGCAGTTTCGCAGCGCAAGACGCCCAAGCACCAGCACCCTGCAGGAGATGCACTCACGATGGGATGACGTCTTGGCGTCTCGCCAGCTGCAGGGAACATCTTATGATTATTTGAATGGGGAAAAAAGTGTCCGCGTAAACTCGCGCTTGTCAGCCACATGCACTTGATATTCCGCACGCGACTGCGGGGTTTTGGCAAGGTTGGGGCGCTCGGTGAGTGGGTGTCAGCCATCCGGTCTGTTGGGTTTTGGAGTAATCTCGCCTCGACGGAATAACAGAAACAAAAGGAAGACTTTCGTTTCGTTGCGCTACGTGTGGTTGTGAATAGAGGGCTTTGTGATGTGTATTATGTGCAGTACGTATATGTTTGTTAATGCATTAACATGAAAAGGTGAAGCGGTGGTTTGCGCGCTGTCCTACGAAACCGGCAGTCTGAATTCGATTCCTGGCCAAGGTTGACGTCAGTGGCGAGTCATTTGTGAACAGGTTCTGGACCTCCCCTAGGTTAGGTCAGCCTTAAGTGAGTACCTGGTGTGTGTCAACGTCAGCATTAGGGAGACAAAGGCCGTGGTGCTCGCCTCGCCATCAGGCGAATGAGGGTTCATTGTGCGCGGTGGAGCTTGGATGCTGCACCTGCCAGTCACCCTCTGTGTGTTGTGGCCTTCGTAACCTGGCGCGTGGGCCCTCCTCTTTGCAGGGTTAGGGCTGTGTGGCCTGCACTGGAGCCCACCACAACAGAAAGGTTGAGAACCACTGGTGTAAGCAGTTTCTGTGTTCAACACCATAACCCCGAAGCAGCTGGCCAACCAGCGACTAGTGAAAGCCACTAGTACCAGCCACTAATACCAGCCACTAGTACCAGCCAACCAGCCGCTAGTGATAGCCACTAGCCACTAGTGATAGCCAAGCAGCCACTAGCACAAACTCCCCCAGTGGCCCTAATGGGGCTAAGGTGTTTGCAGTTATGGTTAGCGCACGCTTACAAACCACATGCTATCGCTACACATCGTTGTGATCAACTAATCAGCCAACCCCCTCCCGCCTCACCACCCCTCCTCTCCCCAACTCCGAATCCTTACTGAAGGCGGCGACGGCGAGGGCGAGCGTAATGCAGATGGACAGCCACGAGACGACGAGCGCCTTGCGCCGGTAGTTTTGCGCCTCCTGCGGCTTGAGCCGTTGGCTGCTCTCCAGCAGCCCTGCACCGCACCGCCGAGGGACACCGCCACGCGGATCAACAACCATGGCACAGATCAACAACCATCGCACGGATCAACAACCATCGCACGGATCAACAACCATCGCACAGATCAACAACCATCGCACGGATCAACAACCATCGCACAGATCAACAACCATCGCACGGATCAACAACCATCGCACGGATCAACAACCATCGCACAGATCAACAACCATCGCATGGATCAACAACCATCGCACGGATCAACAACCATCGCACGGCACCACCGAACAGAGACGGTCACCGCATCGCGCGCTTTCAGATGCGCTTCTTCTGCGGCCGTCTGGAACGCTGTTCCTTCCGATATTAGGAAGCCACTGGGAGCTGTGCACCTTTAAATCATCATCATCATCATCTAGATTGACCAACTCGATTTTCTAGAACTGCTTCTTGTGTTTAGTTTGTTGTCCTTTCCCCGCACCTCCGATCAGCGCGGTTGGCTACGTACGGTGCGAAAGAGGTTCAACATACGTCCTGTGAAAAGAATAACAAGTCAGTACACGCAGGGCCGGATTAAACCAGAGGCTAATAGGGCCTTCGGACCTCATGATTTGTCGGCTCTCCTTTAGGCCCTCCATTCCATGTTGAAGTAACAGCTAAGCGACGGTAGCGCGACCATCGGAAATGTTTAAGTCTTAGAATGACATCATTCGTGACTTTGCCACAGGAGCTAAAGCTAGGGGGGGGGGTAGAAATGTTAGAAGACATGAGTGTAGTGAGTGATGTATGTTTGATGATTTTCACCTTGAGTCGAATACCTTTTTTTAATATATATAATATTTGATGACGTCATCTTTTGCAACATGTAAGACTGTACACACTGAGGCTCTTCCTATTATCCTGAGGCCCTCAAACCCAGTCCGGCCCTGGGTCCACGGCATTGCTGCTTAGCATTGAACGCCGCTCCGCCGTCTAAAGTCACGGCGTGCTCTGGCCAACGACGTCTGGTAAACCAACAGCATTTGTTGAACAAGGCCGACTGCTGATGAAACCAAAAATGTCGAAACCGGTGCAGAGTTTTCTTGCCTTAAACGAATTCTGCTGGCTAATGTTGGCCTGCAAAGCCAATAGGCGGATGGCCTAATATATGTACGTGGAAAGACAGCATTAAGTTCTGCTTATATACTGTATGCCAATAAAATTAAGAGTTCCCGCACAGCCCATAGTACCTTATTTCGATTATAAGACACACTCTCGTTTCCTGTATTTTAAATAACAACTTGGACATGCGTATTATATTCTGGTAGGTGTGTGTGTGACCATATTTGTGTAACGTTACTGATACTTGGGCACGAGTTTGAGGTGCGTCTTACTTTCCGGAGCATCTTATTATCCAGAACACACAGTAACCTCACGTAGGCCATGTCAACAGCAGAGGGCAGTGCATAGTAACCCCGGTTGTGCTGTATTTCTATGCTTCCACGTCCATGCTTCCTGGCCCTCAACGGCCCCCACTGACCAGCGTGGTGAAGTATGGTCAAATAACCACCACGAGACCAACACGGTTTCCGGAGGCCCTCTTCCAGCAGTGGAGTGACAAAACACTGTGCACGTACAGAAGCGGGGTTTCCACCTCTGCATTATAACAAGATATGTATGAAAGTGACGTGCTTCAAAGTCATTTTCTAATAAGTAGGTGCTTGGGATAAAGGTTGTCAAATGACCCAAGCTGCTTAAGAGCCAAACAGTCCCGAATTATGATGTACACGTGGTACCACAACTGCAGTTTGATGAGATGTAACGATTCGCTTCAAGAATAGATACATTATTTTAGGAAAAAAATTGGCGTTACCAATTATTATTGGCAGTGGTGCACAAATAAGGTAAATATATAGGTGATAATTTGCGTAATGGTCCTTCAATGCACATGAATGAGATAATATATGCTGGGATATTTTTTGTCTCTGGCTCATTCTGTCTCATCTGTGGCCTACAATCTATTGGACCATAAACCAAAATTCCATCATAAATGTGCTCATTCTGCATTGTGATCTTCAGAAAGTCATTGGCACGTGACCCGAACAATATATCATGAGCATAATAATTAATTTTAATCTGTGATCAAAAGGCGACAACCCACAAGTTGTCCTGAAAATCGGCTTTTGTTGCCAGGCAGCAGATTAAGCAGATTAAACATCAAATATCAGTTAATTGCACAGTCATCTGTGCAGAGATTATAAAAACGGATTATAGAGTGTCCCAATGAAGCTATCAAGGGTTGGCTTAATATAAATGTGGGTGATAATTAGGATTGTTAAAAGAATTGCAGTTAACCTGTAGCCACAGCAAAAAAATGAAAACCCAGTGACCAGTTTTCCTGGCATATAAAAAAATATCTGGAGCAAGAAGCATCACAGTTTTGTATTTATATTTTTAACCAAAAAAACGAAGAGAGCTGTCACGGTGGTGTAACGGTCAGCACACTCGACTCGCAATGCAGAGGTCGCCAGTTCAATTCCATCTTCCGGTATGGCAGTCGGAACAAATTGTGCAAGTTCCAATCATTACTAAAATTACGGTTAGCGGTTCCGGACTTTTGCAACCGTTCATAGATTCTGAAAAAGGGTACTCGTCTACCGCATATAGTTTAACAACGGGAGTTATAATATTTGCCAGGGCACTCCCCCCCCCCCCCCCCTAATCGTTATATGTCTACTCGTCACATGCCCCCCCCCCCCCGAAATCGTTTCATTTAAATCCACCCAGCACTGGTGGCACACGCCAATGATCCATCGCTGTGGAAACATCAAGGGGTTGGTCGCTCACACACACATATGTAAAACTCCATAACCCTCTGGCAAGTGAGCTGACAGAAAGATGGCAGGACAGCAAGTGGGTTCATGAAAACCGTATGTGCGGACCTTTGAGGGTTGTACCCTTGTGGAGTATCTCGGTGTTCTCCAGATTAGCTCCTGCATAAAGCACTCCGTTATGAGGAATTGGCCAAACATCATGATGCATGCTCTCCCTGACAAATAGTGTTGACACTCACCAATGTTCGCCTGGATAACTAAATAGATTACTCTTGTTTAAAAGGTCACCCGTTGCTAATGAGACTCGGAGAACTGGAAACCCATCCAGTGGTTTCCTCTTGGAAACGTTGATCAGGACGTCTATTGGCTGATGGGAGTTTTTGTTTGCAAGTAAACAAATTATTCCTGGTTTATTATGATTATTTTTTGTGATCACAATTTAATAATACAGTGCACGATGTGTTTTCTAAAGTTTATTATTGCAAAAAGTTTGTAGATGTTTTATGTGTGGTGGTGAAAATTAGTCGTTTGTTGTTTGCAGGTCAACAGTGTTGATCGCGTTGATGGACTGGATCGTGCCATGTGAATGTGGAATTTCACCACTGGGTCAGAATGCTCGTCTGAGCAGGGAGACACTAGCTATGCAACCATAATAATCATTATTATTGTTATTATTCAGCTGATTGAATTAAAATCGCGACACTTGGGGGTACAATTCAACGTATGGTCATATTTGAAGTTGGATAACTCCATGCGCATTTACACATTTTATATTTGTACCACCTCAGGTCAGATAATAAATTGCATCTTCCTATGTAAGCATGTATGTTGAAATTGGAGAATTCATCAGAATTCTCCACATTCTGATTTTATTTTAAGATTGGTCAACGCTAAATCATACGCTGCGCTGGTGCAGGACAAGTGGGGTTTCTGGAATTCATGAACCACAGTACGGTAATGTTACAGCATAATAGCGTTACACCATAAAGGCGTTACATCATAATAACGTTACACCATAATAACATTACACCATAATAAAAGACGACATGCAACGTGTCCTGTGAATCCAAAGCAGTTATTCAACTTGTCAGTACCACGTGCCTACACTTCGTGAGCCACTGTGCTGCGCTGTCGACTGCTCGAGTTACCCCCCCCTGCCCCCCGCCCCCCAGGCACCTTCAGCGCTGCGTGCCCGTGATTTTGTTTGTCAGCATCACGGTCTTGACCTTTCCTGACCTTTTCCTCGCGAGAATTTCCGAGAAAGTCCTACTCGCAAGGATTTCTGGGAAAAACTGCCCGGCCTGATTTGTAATGAAAACTCGAAGAACTACAAATAAATAAATTACGGAAATGTCACTTTTTTATCGACTTGAGTTGTCCACCAAACTCGACTTCAGGCCGACTCGTGGTGGACTAACTTAGCTGCCCGTCAAGCCTTGGTTTTCGGTGTACATTTTGAAACGGGTTTATAAACCACAGGTGGTGTTTGTAAACGCTGACCACTGCAAATGTTATCACATATTTAGTCGCTACCGGTTAAAACGGTACCCTCCACAGGTTGTCACCAACTTCTGTTAATTCTCAACAAGCCACATTGAGACCAGGCTGACACACAAGCACATAAAGGTCTGCCAACGTGTCCTGTCCACGACAAAAAAATATTCGCACACTTTTCAACAGTAACAACAAATGTTATAAAATTACGATTCTTAATTCTGTTTTCAAAATGTTCCGCATGGTATTTTTTTACGTGCAAGTTTATGTTTGTTTACACGTCGTGTAATTTGCTGTTTCACGTTACCAATGTGAACCAGGTCTCCACTCAAACGAGACTTTTGGTCCCAATGGGCTCTCAGCGGCTAACAAAGATCTGCAATTGCAGGTACGCATCACCCTACCACACGCGCCACCGCACCCCATCAGCATGGCAGCTGAGACAATGGACAGGCCCTCAAGTCCACCTTGTGGAGTAGAGTGTGGGCATTCCCACCTCTCCCAAGACGTCTCTAGAGCTCCGTCTAGCGCAGTGTTCTTCATCGTGCTGCTGTCATACCCCAATGGTTACAAAAGTGTGGCGGCACTCACGCTGATGATGTCTTATCGGCGTTAGTGCCCCCCCCCCTCTCAAAATTAGTGAAGAACACTGGTCTAGCGGATGCCCTTCCGCCAGCAATGGCGTGCGTAATCTAATTTGCATGCAAATGCATGGGTGCACCTTTACCTCCTTCGTGTATGCAACGTCCGGACCACAGTCACAAGGTGCTCGCGTGAGTGGAACTGCGCGCTGCGCTGTGCACCCCGGTGCGTAGCGTCCACTCACCGAGTCTCTCCAAGCTCTCCTCGCCAAACAACCGCGCTCTGCTATCGCCACTTTTCAGCATCATGGTGCCAGGTGTACGCGCCGATGGGGGTCTCCTGATTGTTTTGTCCTCAGAGCCTGTAGCTCGCTAGTCGCCGTGGCTGCCGGCGGCGCCGATCCACAGCCGCTCACGCAGGAGACTTGGCCGAGTTGGTCTCCCCGCTCGTGGGCCGCGTGTCGGGCGCCACGAGGCGCAGAGATGGCACCGACGAGAAGATGGGTGGATCGCGGGGGATGGCGCTGATGTATTTATGTAAGTTGCTTACTTATTAATTTATTTACTCGCTTGCTTACTCTTCTTGTAACCGCCTCGCAGCGTTTGTGTACTTATTAAGTTTGAGCGCGGGCAGAGGGGGGGAGATAAAAGTGACACCCGGGCTCCAAGAATTTCTCTTCGGGGCCTTGCACCGACGAGCGAACAGCGCTTGCCACGCGCGCACAAATTGCATTCCGAGTCGTTCACTCCGGCGGCAGGGACCTATCGCATGGGGGTCACTGCATCCAGCTCCACCGAGTCACGCACTCGCAGAGGCCGTCCACGCCGCTCTAATTGCTGCCTTGCTGCACTTTGGCAGAAGCGGAGCTCCTCTTTCGGCACGAGCCTCTAGCTTCCAAATGTTTTTTTTCGGGTTATTAATGATCCTGAATGTGTCCGGTCTGCTCAGATCTCAAAAGCTAAACGGAGTTGACCCTCATTAGTACTCGGCAGACAACATGTGCCTGCGAACAGCACGTGTTGAATAATGCTTGGGTGAGCGAGATGCCCAGGAGATGTGAACATACAGATGTGAATTATCAAACACAATCACAAATGTATTTTGTTTAACCAGGTGATAAATCAAGGGACCAGAATAAGTTTAAATTATAATTAGTGACATGGGGCATTAGTCCACCGATTTGGACCCTAATACCCGCACGCAATACGAAGGACATACGGGGATCTTTAACGTCCACTGTTAAAACTACTTTCTAGAACTGCTTTTAGTCTTTAGTGTTGTTGTCATCTGCATGGCTACGTCACGTGCGCGTACACGCGGCGCGTGTCGCCTTCTCGTGGCTCTTACACCCGCAGCGGCAGCAGCAGCGGCGGCAGCAGCGGCGCTGATGAGGGCAGTCGTTGGGTTCTAAGCGGGAACCTCTGAAACAAGCGGCAAACGCGCTGCTGTTGCTGCTGGGCCACATCACTAATTGCTCGAGCTTTTCGTGTCGCCCCCTCGTGTGTGTGTCTGTGTGTGTCTGTGTGTGTGTCTGTGTGTGTGTGTCTGTGTGTGTGTCTGTGTGTGTCTGTGTGTGTGTCTGTGTGTGTGTGTCTGTCTGTGTGTGTGTGTCTGTGTGTGTGTGTCTGTGTGTGTGTGTCTGTGTGTGTGTGTCTGTGTGTGTGTCTGTGTGCATGTGTGTGTGTCTGTGTGTGTCTGTGTGTCTGTGTGTGTCTGTGTGTGTGTGTGTCTGTGAGAGTGTCTGTGTGAGTGTCTGTGTGTGTGTCTGTGTGTGTGTGTGTCTGTGTGTGTGTGTCTGTGTGTGTGTCTGTGTGTGTGTGTCAGTGTGTTTTTTCGAACTACTCCCGTGTTTCCTCTCACGTGCCCAACACTCCTCAGTGGAATTGGCCACACGTCTCGGCGTAGCAGGACTCCTCCTGACAACAACATGAAAACGAGTCTCGAGACCGAGGCTTTTCTGGGTTAAATAAAAGCCCCGTTATTATAATTTACCACGACAGCGGGCCGAAAGCCTCGGCGACTAATTGCTCGCGGATGGAACATATCAAGCGAATCGGAGCTCTCGTCGTAGCGGCAACGAATTCCACATCGCCGCGTCGACTTCTACGGCGAAAACAGTCGCGCGACGCATCACCGCGGGGGTGTGGGGGCGGGGGGGTGTGGGGGCGGGGGGGTGTGGGGGCGGGGGGGTGTGGGGGCGGGGGGGTGTGGGGGCGGGGGGGTGTGGGGGCGGGGGGGGGAGGGGGCGGGGGGGTGTGGGGGCGGGGGGGGAGGGGGCGGGGGGGTGTGGGGGCGGGGGGGGGAGGGGGCGGGGGGGTGTGGGGGCGGGGGGGTGTGGGGGCGGGGGGGTGTGGGGGCGGGGGGGGAGGGGGCGGGGGGGTGTGGGGGCGGGGGGGGTGTGGGGGCGGGGGGGTGTGGGGGCGGGGGGGTGTGGGGGCGGGGGGTGTGGGGGCGGGGGGGGAGGGGGCGGGGGGGGTGTGGGGGCGGGGGGGTGTGGGGGCGGGGGGGTGTGGGGGCGGGGGGTGTGGGGGCGGGGGGGTGTGGGGGCGGGGGGGTGTGGGGGCGGGGGGGTGTGGGGGCGGGGGGGTGTGGGGGCGGGGGGGTGTGGGGGCGGGGGGTGTGGGGGCGGGGGGGTGTGGGGGCGGGGGGGTGTAGGGGCGGGGGGGTGTGGGGGCGGGGGGTGTGGGGGCGGGGGGGTGTGGGGGCGGGGGGTGTGGGGGCGGGGGGGTGTGGGGGCGGGGGGTGTGGGGGCGGGGGGGTGTGGGGGCGGGGGGTGTGGGGGCGGGGGGGTGTGGGGGCGGGGGGGTGTGGGGGCGGGGGGGTGTGGGGGCGGGGGGGTGTGGGGGCGGGGGGTGTGGGGGCGGGGGGGTGTGGGGGCGGGGGGGTGTGGGGGCGGGGGGGTGTGGGGGCGGGGGGTGTGGGGGCGGGGGGGTGTGGGGGCGGGGGGTGTGGGGGCGGGGGGGTGTGGGGGCGGGGGGTGTGGGGGCGGGGGGGTGTGGGGGCGGGGGGTGTGGGGGCGGGGGGGTGTGGGGGCGGGGGGGTGTGGGGGCGGGGGGGTGTGGGGGCGGGGGGGTGTGGGGGCGGGGTGCTGGTGATGGATGTGGCATGGAGAGAGCCCCCCCACCACCACAGCCACCAGAGTTATATAAGCACGCGCACGCCGTGCATCATTACTAGCACTCACAGCTACTCACTGCATGCTGGGGAGGTTCGTTCCCGTGACTTTCAAACACCTTCGGTGGGGGGGAGGGGCACGCTCATTGTTTCTGACACTAAACTTTGGTCACGCGAGAGGTCTGCATGTAATTTACGGCTCAAAACTCCTTGAAAAGACAACAAATGGCTGAGTGGTGTTTACATTCATAAAACAGCCTTGTTGTTGTCAGGTAGGAGACATTCCCCTCTAGGAGCCGATGAGTGCGGCCAAGGTGCAGGTTCGCTATCGCCCGCGGATGTTTTTTTAAGTGGTAGAGCCTCATGGGGCCGTCTGGAATGAACTCCCGCACCTCGTATAAGGAGCTCGCACTGTCCTGCAGAGGCCTGTAGCTTCGGAGAAAATTGCAATAGACCTGACGAATATTCACAAGGTATTGTACCCGATACATGGTACAAGATTGTACCCTGCACATAACGTCGTACTCGAAAATGGTCTGGGTTTACTTTCCAACACACCGGTGTGCTAAACGAGTAACTAATTGGAACATCTTACCAAATGCTGTGTTTGGGGGTGGCGGGTTTAACGGCACATTTATATTTACGCGATCTTACCCAAAACATCCCTCTATTATGGATAGGAAACAGGATTAAAGCATCCCAATGCAGAGTCGGTCGTGGGGGTGGGGGCTTGTGTACCAATACTTCCACACGCGCTGGCCACGTGCGAGTTCGTGCATGAACGGGTGCTCGGGAACCGGCTCATGCGTCACCAACACTGGCGTTAGCCCAGCTCGGGATCGAACTCGGGTAGCCGGGGGCGTAGCTCATTGCGGTAGCCACTGTGACAGCACTCCTCTTAGACATATCGATATGCACCCCATACATGAAAGTCTGGGTGGCTTAATTCAAAGTCGACGAAGAGATCTGAACAAAGATAACATTGGACATATTTAGTGGGGAGGGGCGGGAGGGGAGACACACAGCTTGGCTTGATGATGAATTCCGACTGATAGACAACGAACTCCCCCTGCGGGGAAACTTCGAGACGTGCAACAAGTTCTTCGCGTTGATCGTTCGCACCCACGGGCCCGTGACATTTGGCGGCCAGATTCCTCTCCTCCTCCTCCTTGGCGGCACTCGCCCCGTCATCGCTCGCCAAGAGAGCCACCGGTGCGTAAAGTTCCCTGTCGGTGCGAATCATTAACCCCGAAGCGCATTCATGGCGGCGCAAGCAGCGCGGACGCGAATTGTCGAGTGAAGCAGCGGCGACGTGGTGGAGGAGTGTGCGAGGTTTGGCAATGCGCAAGTGACACATCTGAGACAATGAACGCACAATGACCAGCGTGGTGAAGTATGGTCCATCAACCCCAGATGGTGGCCGCTAAATGGGGAGGACTTCATCCAGCAGTGGGCTCACAACCATCATGAGCATGATCGCTGTGCTTACATCGTGAACATGGGTGCAGCAGTGAGATATCCTGGACGATCCATTTATAGATAACCCACTGATTTCGAACGATCCTCTTTGTTTTCGTCTCAATGGCTGATTGAATATTGCGAATGTCGTGGCTCCGTATCTTAGAGAGGAGAGCGTTATAAGACTGGATACGTGAATTCAGATTGGTGGGAACGCGTGCAGGTGTTTGAAACAACAAGTCATTTTCTACATAGCTTAGTGGGGTACCTATCAATGGACCACCCAGCATATATGTAAACACAACGTTGAGTGATGTAATCTCTTAGGAGCACACGGCGAGAAGCGGTCTGCGTTAGGCGTGAGGATTCTCTGCCGCAGAGATGTGTTGGCCTGTGTACATGTCCCGCATGGTGCGTTTAGCAACCATGAGGCACGTGCAGCAGCAGCAGCGTGTACATCGGTGAGCTGGGAACGACGCGTTGTGTGGTGGGTAAGTGGCGAGGAACTTGGGGTTGGGGTCACTCTGGATGACTGCGATGAAACGGCTGCGCGAGGCACCTGTTTGGAGCCACTCGGGCCCATCCAGGTGCTGAAGGGGGTCCAGGGTGAGCCCGGGGTGGGGTTTGCTGCCCGCCTCTCCCTTGGGGCCCTGCCCATTGCTCTGGACGGCAGCTTCCATCGCCTCCCGGAGCTGTGGAGGCATGGAACAGAGCGCTGAGGGGTCGGATCTGCGGCGAGCTTCGTCTCACGCCAACATGTCCGTGCAGCCCCCATAGAGAAAAGAGCTGGTGACAGCAGCAGCACCATTAGCACCTCGGACTACCACGGTTGGCTACGTATGGTGCGAAAGAAGTTCTAAATACGTACGTAATAATCATATACTGCATTTATATCACCTGCAATGACAAAACCCGGAGCGGAGCTCACTGCTACTGGAACTGCATCCATGGCATGGCCCTGCCTGAACTATTTTGCAGTGTTTTCTTTTCCATCATTCACGCTCTAATTTGCTAACCTCTGGATAACGTGTCTGCAGCAATGAAACAGACAACAGGAGAGCTGCTTTGGAATAGGGCTACTCGATCCAAACTAAATCAGCAGTGAACCCTGTCCACACGATCAACTAACCACGCTGCATGTGGAATAACATAACGTCACTGCACAGAATTGATACTAACGTGTATTTCCAACTGTTCGTCAATGAAAGCCTCCCCGAATCTCAAAGCTCGTTTTGCTGGATTGTCCTGTGTTTGTGATGTCTGTCCAATACGTCATCAATTGTTTGGATATAAGCTACACAATGTAAGCGTAGGGTAATACATATTTAGCAAAATAAACAATGTCTTCTTCACATATGAGTCTTCACATTAAAACAACTAATTCTTACACAACCCGTCTGCCGCACGGCCTCATGGGAGTGTGCAACTTCAGCGGCATTTTTTTTCAAAAACAAGCAACTCTCTGGACCGGTCTCAACACTCAGCGTTGAATCAATGCTGGTGAACTGAATCAATGCTGGTGAACTGAATCAATGCTGGTGAACTGAATCAATGCTGGTGAACTGAATTGGCTGGTGAACTGAATCAATGCTGGTGAACTGCCGCTCTTACTCCCAGAGGGCCCTGCGGCCGATGGGGTTGTGTCGAATTGGTCGTGGGGCTTGTGACGGTTTCTTGCAGCCCTCTCACAGTTGGAACTTGCGGCCGCCGCTCGTTTTGGCTCGACTCGCGCAACACCATCGCCTCACTGGCGTATCGACCAAGAGCGGCTATACGAAGCCCTCGACTTCGCCAGGTCGCTCGACATTTCACGTGCTCGCTGATAAAGATGAATTGCACCGTCGCTGACAGGCAGGGAACGCGATGTCACCGCGGCACCAAGACGGGGAGGGGGGGGGGAGCTTCAACTGCCAAAGAGGAGGGAGACGCTTGAACACGTTGGAGGCTTTCGCGACCAATATCATCCACAATCGAGGTGGTTTTGGGTTAGAACGTGTAAATATATAAATGTTGTGTCGTTAAACCCGCCACCACCCGACACAGCCAACTAGTAAGGGTTATCACGTAAACAGAACGTGCCAATTCGTTACGAGTACGGCACAACATTTACAATCTTGACTCTCGCACCAATATTATAAATGCTGTGGCTTGGCTCTCCAACACACAGCCGGTGTGCCGTACTAGTAACGAATTGGCACGTTCTGTTTACGTGACAACCCTTACTAATTGGCTGTGTCGGGTGGTGGCGGGTTTATAGACGCATTTATATTTACGCGATGTAACCCAATAAAAAAACAACCTAAATTAAGGAGGAAGACGCGTAACATCGCCTTGTGATCTTTCATGGGAGTCATAAAGTCAGCAACAACGAACACTGGACTCGCTCGCTCTCGTGACGTCTCTGTTGTGTAGCTGATGGCGAGGGTGCAGGCACGGCGCTGCAGTGGCTTGCTCCTCACACGCTGCTGGTGGAAGCCCTCCGCTAGAAGCAGCTCTGGAGAGAACATCTCTCGAGGGAGTGTTGTGTTTTTTGGCCTACTCTTCCGCGCTGGCAAGGCGTCTTGGAGGAGGTGGGAGTCACCTCACACTTCGCTCCACCGCAAGTGGCCTGCGGTGGACTCACGTCACGATGCCGCGGGTGCAGTGCAGAGGTGGATTTGGGAGACTTGGACATCACACCGCAGCAACGTCCCTGCGGTGTGCTCATGAGCACACCGCAGCAACATCCCTGTGGTTGACGTATTTTGTTTTACGTTTCTCCAGTGACTTCACCAGAGCACACATGAAGGTCAATTTAAAATGTAATTTTCTCAACAACTATATAACGAACCTAGTATGCACTGATATGGAGCATTGCGAATAACAATTTGACAAACACGTATCTCGTGTCTGTCAAATTGGCACATCGGGTTAACCTGCCCTACGCCCCACCGGTGGCGTGAGCGGGAGCCTCTGCACATCTCTGCAGAGCGGTTCATGCTGCCAGCCAGCCTGTCGGGGCAATCGCGACAATTTCGAATGGCAAAATCGATGCGCTTTGCTGTTCGTGACGGCGAAATCAATAATAAACGAGGTACGGTCCTCTGCACTGTTAGTATCTCAAGATAATAACACGATATGAACACAAAAGAACGAACCAAAAAGTATACAAATGAGACAGCAACACAAAACCAAAAAGGAATCTATTATCGAATCGCGATCATGAATTGTGGCAATTCATCCATTTCCTGGCGGGGTGAATCCCGCACCTCCGATTAGCATGGTTGGCTACGTACGGTGCGAAAGAAGCTCAACATGTGTACAGACCTACGACCCAGCCACCACTCCCTTCCTGTAGGATGCTCCTCGCCCATAACATCTGTCAGTTCAGCAGCATTCAAGCAAGCCTGACGTGCCCACGTCGTGCCCACTGTCCAACACACCGGCGGTGCTGACGCGGTGATAAATTAGGCACGTTTGATTCACGTGACACTTTTATTAATTGGCTGTCGGTTTGAGGAGGGTTTATGACACACAGTTTTTTAGACGGCCTAACCCAAAAGAAACCAATTCTGAATCAAGCCTGGCTCCGCTGACGAGACACTCTATGTGAAAACCTGACAGGGGTTTTGCTTCGACTAAATACATGCTGCTGAATATTACGCACTCCCAGAAGGACGTGAGGCCGATTGATTGTGTTAACAATCATTTACGTTTTTACGTGAAAGAGATATATTTTCGTTTTTTTTATATCTATATAATCCCTAAGAAAGCGCTTGTGGTTTTCTTCCCGTGAGGGTCAGTGGGGATGGAGGTGCTCGCCGCGAGGTCGGTGATGGGGAGGTTGCGAGTTGTGACTGCTGCCACCGCAGGGGTGGGCGGTGTTGTTTATGTAACCGACAAACTTTCAGACATTTTTTACTCATTTTTTTTATAACCCACATGTGCTGTCGATTTTAACTTCCCCATGTTACAACTAGAGACCAGGAGCTTCCGTTGTAGATAAACCTCACATTTATTCACGTGTGGAGGAGAAGATAAGGACAGTGTGTCACCGTATTCTGTGGATTAAGGCGCACTTTTTTCCAAGTATTTTAAAGCAAAATGTGAAGGGTTCGTCTTTTAATGCGGTAGCTGTGTGTGCGAGAGACCAGAGTCGTATCACTTCATAGACACGGGGCACAAGTTTTAAGGCACGTCTTACTTCCACAGATTCTTATAATCCGACGAATACTGAATAGCATACCTGCTGTGTGTGACTTCACAATGAAAGGAAAACAAAAATATAAATATTAAAAAATAACTCCGAATTGTCACAATTAATCGAATAGCTTGGAATAGGAGGGGGGGAGTTGAATCATCAGATGCAGAGTGATTCACACCTGACGGTGAAACTTGTCGTCACAATTACCACCCTGATTTTAAAACAAACGAGAAGCGGGATTTGTTGTCCCGAGTAGATGGGAGCGAAGGAGACGACGACGAGGAGGAGTCTGCAGTGACAAGGCCCCGCGATGCTCGCCCCCTTGTGGTGCTCGATCGACATGTTTGTTTGTATGTTGAACTTCTTTCGCACCGTGCGTAGCCAACCGTGGCAATCGGGTGCAATGCACAACGTTTGCCAATCTACTGTGGGATGTAGACCTCCCCGCCACGTGTCGGGCATGGGAGTCTATTGGAATATACTTCACCACGCCGGTCAGTGCGGATTGGTGAAAGAGAGATCCGGTACTGGCTCAAATATCACTCGCCACGGATGTTGATGGACCTGGTGGAAAATTTAACTCAGCTTGTCGAGGTCATGGCAGCGTGTGCGCCATAAATGCTTCTGCTCATGACAATAGGAGTGGCCTTTACTTACCAAAGAGTCTCACTGAAGCTCAAGACGTTTTCAAGAGGGTCCTGCATTGGGATGTTTGGCCAATTCAATAAATGTTTGGCGTGTGAGAGGTAAACTGGAAAACATGGACAAACCCCACGCGAAAGCGGAAATAACACCCAAAGGTCCACACAGACGGACCCACGGGCCTTCTGCCACCTTCACAGCCCAGCGAGTGGTAGCTTCACAAATCTCTACGCGATCCACCAACCCTTGAGTCAAGAACGATGGGACACTGCGCCGCTAATGTCGCTGGGTGCGAGGACTTAAACGAAAGACACCGAAGGAGTAAGCGGTTCAATTCAATCACCGAAAACACCTACAGTGGCTAGACTCGTACAAGTCGGTATCGATAGTTATTTTCGACGCCAGGAAATGTTATGCAATATGCTCCCTCGGGCTAAAGGGTCGGAACTAACGAGACAGACAGGAGCGCGGGAGTACAAATACAGACCAAAGAAACGAGACGGAACCTGGCAGACGAGACAATACAAACGAGACAGGCGTCACAGACAACAAGGACAGACTAGGCACGAGGCAGACGATACAAACGAGACAGACGGAACAACCCACAGCGGACAATAATCTCAATCAGTAAATAACGAGAACAAAAACTTCACAAGGTCAACATCGTACAGACAACACCAACGACACTAAACATCATCGGGACTTGAAAAGAATTGTGACTCGAAATCGCTACGATTAATCTAATTGCGCTGGGGGCGAGGGGGGGTAGCCGGCGGGGGGGCTATGCCCGTGGCCTGTCACTCAGCGCTGGGGAGGCAGCAGCGAGGGTCAGTGGATCACCGCACGCGTTTTGTGAAACTCCCTTCCCGTACCCTGGATCGCCAGAAGAAGGCGATACAGCAAGTGGACTCATCGCAATCTGTACCCATCTGTATGGGGATAGAGCGTTGCCCCCTTGCGTGCGTGGGTTTTATCTGGGTGCTCCGGTTTCCTACCGCTTATATAAACCCCCATTAAACATATCTTCTATAATCACCCAGGAATGTCCTTAACGCTCGTGACGTCACTCCACATCGACCAGCCCCCTCATTAATATTCATGAGCAGGTGACGTCCTCCAAATGGTCACCCCCCACCCCTCCTCATTAATAATCATGAGCAGATGACGTCACTCAACATCGACCAGCCCCCCTTATTAATAATCAAAAGCGCTAAGATACCAGTCAGCAACATCAGTAAGGAGGAGCGCTTTGAGTTATTTCAATTAAAAAAGAGTGAAGATATCGTCATCCTCTCAGCCGACATGGGCAATGGCACGATCATCATGGACAAAACCGTGTACAATAGCAACATTCAGGACCTACTTAATGATGGCAGCTACACAAACATTAAAAGAGATCCCACCAACAGCCTCGTTACAAAAAACGTGTACAATAGCAACATTCAGGACCTACTTAATGATGGCAGCTACACAAACATTAAAAGAGATCCCACCAACAACCTCGTTACAAAAACGTGTACAATAACAACATTCAGGACCTACTTAATGATGGCAGCTACACAAACATTAAAAGAGATCCCACCAACAGCCTCGTTACAAAAACGTGTACAATAACAACATTCAGGACCTACTTAATGATGGCAGCTACACAAACATTTTAAGAGATCCCACCAACAGCCTCGTTACAAAAACGAACAGTATCATCACTGATTCAGCTTCATTCATTGAACAGACCAAACGGTTTTCCTGAAAACCTTCTGCTGCTAGACCACCCAGACTAAATGGCTTACTAAACATCCATAAAGAAGGTACACCCCTTCATCACATCGTCTCCACCATTGGCTCACCCACCTACAAACTGGCCCGATATCTGTCTGAGACCTTGCATCCATTCACTGGTAAGACCACCTCTTCTGTACTTAACTCAGCTCACCTGGCATCGTCAATTAAAGACATCTCACTGTCCCCAGGTGATTAGCTCATCAGTTTCTATGTAGTTTCTTTGTTCACCAAAGTTCCTGTGCCCGATACCATTGCAATAATTTTAGATTTGGTCCAACAAGGACTGAATGCTGATGTACCAGCTCTGGTGAAACACTGCCTCACCAATACATACTTCACTTGGAATGGAACATTCTACAAACAAACTGAAGACACCCCAATGGGTTCTCCCTTATCTCCGGTTGTGGCCAACATTTTCATGGAAAAAATTGAGATGGACGCCATCCAGGCATCCACTCTACGCCCGTCCTTGTGGAAGAGGCACGTAGATGACACGTTCGTCATCTGGCCACAAAGCCATCACCACAACCGTGAGGAAGGAGCCATCTGAAGATCAAATCAAAACCATCACCTTACCTTACATAGCAGGGATAACCAAAAAGATTTCCAAAATCTTGAACAAACACAAGATCCAGGTCCGATTTAACACAGTGCATAAAATTCGTGACCTGATCCCATCTGTGAAGGACAAGATTCCTGACATGCAATATCCCAGCGTCTACAAACTAAGCTGTGTCTGCGGCAGCAGTTACATGGGGGGAAGTAAATAACATGCCTCGGAACGTGTTCGTGAACACAAGGCTGATCTGAAACACGGCAGGACCAATACTTCTGCCGTGGCTGATCATTACTTTAATACAGCTGGCTCACTTGAAATGTATTTCTCTAAGACGATGATACTTTACAAGCCGACTGGCTATCAACAAAGATCATCAACCACTGTGGGTCATGAAAGCTGGGTGTACCACTGCACTAGACCTGCCGATCGACTGCGTGTAAGATATCAGGCATTATCAATTCACTGCAGGATGGAAGCATGTTTATACGATAACATCCTTCGCCGTGTACAGTGCAGTGTGAACTATATTAAGACTTGGGAAAGTTTCAGGAAATTCCGAAGGACGGTTTTGGAAATCCGCCACTGCGAACCGACAGAAGTGGTGCCATCCCCAGGGACGTTCCATGCCACAGGTTTTATAATACTGCGATTAATACATATTGTCATAAACCACAGTCCTTATACTAACTCTCCTCCCCTTTGTCATTCAACTCCTGAACCTTTCCATGCCGTATCAGTAATGTGGGTTGTTGGCCATACTTCACCACAGCTGCTCATTGTGGGTTGGTGAATGGGGGGGCCCAGGGTAGTTTAGATTTCGCCACTGATGTTATCCGTGGTTGGAAATCGAACTTGCTTCGTCGGGTCCGTGACTAAGTGAGCTAAGCAAGGCTCCGCTCGCAATTACCCTTTAAACAATCATCACGAGACATGGTTTATCCACGGCTGGATGGGTGAAGCCCCCCCCCCCCCACACGATGGGTTATCTCTCGCGGTTTTGCGATGCCACAATCCATCTCTCTCCTGCACACAATACGTATGTCATCGATCTCATCTCCGTATGTGTGTGTTGAACCTCTTTCGCACCGTACGTAGCCAACAGCGCTAACCGGTGATCGTCCTCCCGGGCGCGTTCCCTCCGTTGGCTGCGATGTCGTCAACGAGTCTCGTCCAGCGGTCATCACCACCCCTTCTAGCGATGAATCTCACCCAAGCCCAATCACTTTCCTTACATCGCCTTGTTTGTGTTTCTTACCGTAGGTAGACTATTAAGAGTTACATCGAATACCGTGACCGAAAGTAATGTGCTTCCACAAAACATCGACAGAATCAATTCCTTATATCACACTTTCGTTATTGCAATGGTATCGGGCAAAGCAATTGCATCGAATCGGCCAAACACAGTGCAGAGTACAATCCACTGCTGGATGAATGCATCCCCACGCCGTGCTGGTGATGCGAGGTTCAATGGACCCATCATCCACCACACTGCTCAGTGCCGGTCGGCGAAGGCGTTGGCAGGGGCGCACGGGACCGGTTCGAATATCGGCTCACCACTGGCGTTATCCGTGTCCGGGAATCGAACTCGCGTTTGCCACGTCCCAAGTACAGCGTGACAATGCCCACTGTGCCACCGCTTCCCCACGCAATATGGGATATCACCAAACTAAAAACAAAGGACGAAACTAATTTGAAAAGAAGAAAAAAAACTCACGGCAGAGACGCGGTGTTGCGGGGAGGCTGCCAACACGAACGAGTCTTGATTCGCTCGGCGAGTTGTAGAAGTGGAGAGAAAAGGCAAAGATCGGTGATCCCGGGGGGTGGGGGGGGAGTCAAACACGGGGAGAGAGAAATCGCGCAAAGTGTGCAGCACACAATGCGCGTGTCGGCTCCGGGGCGGGTACCCGCGGTGCGTGTGCGCGCGCGTGTGTGTGTGCGCGTGTGTGTGTGTGCGCGTGTGTGTGTGCGTGTGTGTGTGCGCGTGTGTGTGTGCGCGCGCGTGTGTGTGTGCGCGTGTGTGTGTGTGCGCGTGTGTGTGTGTGCGCGTGTGTGTGCGCGTGTGTGTGCGCGCTGGCGAGACGTGACCTGTCATGTGGCGGCCTTTCCGCTGCGCTGTAATCAGACGTGGCAAATTTATTCAGCGATGCACACCACCAGAGGCACACGCAGAGGCGGGTGGGGGGCAAAACTACATCTGCGACTGCCGTAGCCATGCGTATGTGTGTGTGCGTGTGCGTCTGTGTGTGTGTATGTGTGCGTCTGTGTGTGTGCGTGTGCGTATGTGTGTGTGCGTCTGTGTGTGTGCGCGTGCGTCTGTGTGTGTGCGTGGGCTTCTGTGTGTGTGCGTGGGCGTCTGTGTGTGTGCGTGTGCTAGCGCTGTGGGCTGCGAATCTGGCGACCCGAGTTCCATTGCCGCTCACGGCCAGCATCAGCGACGATTATCTGAAATGGTAATGGGCCTCCCCTAGGTCGACTCAGCCTTAAATTAGTGCCTGGTACGATGTGTAAACATAGCCACTAGAGAGACAAAGGCGGCCGGAGGTGGTGCCGGCCACCCAGCCCCGTGTATACCGTGTCCACTGTGCCACCGCTGTTAAGGCTATAGGGGGATCTTTGTCTTTGTATGAGTGCATGGTCTTAGTGGGTGTAGGTACTCGCTCACAACACTTGCCCCAAACAGACTGTTGAGGCTGTATGGCTCCATATGAGAGTATTGTCTTTGTGTATGGCCCGTCGTGGTGCTGGCCAGCCCACAGGTGACATCGGCGCTCTCGCTCAAAGCGCTTGCTCCAAGAGGCGGTGGAGGCTCCACTGGGGTCTTTTTTGCGCGTTTTGAGAGCGGTCGCGCAGGAATTAGCGACGTGGACAACTTGGTAGCCTGAGTTCGATTCCTGGCAACGCATACATCATGGTGAAATCGTGGTGATTTCAACCGGTGCTGGGTCTCCCCCCTAGGTGTGTTCAGCCTGCAATGAGCACCTGGCCCAGTGCGTGGACATGCGCACTGTGGAAGACAGATGTGGCCCAGCGTGGTTTTAACCACACCAACTCCTGGCGTGCACACACACGCAACAATGACAAAGACCCCCACCCCCCGTATGGCCTTAACAGGCTGTTGGGGCAGGTGCTGTTAGCGAGCACCTATGAAGCCCGGGACGGCACACAAGGGGGTGGGTGACCAGCGCCACGCCCGGCCGCCTTTGTCTCTCTAGTGGCGATAATCACTGATGTTGGTCGTGAGCGGGACTCGAACTCGGGTAGCCGGGTTCGTAGCGCAGCGCGCTAACCGCTACACAACCGCTACCCACGCGCACACAACTCCCACTCACCCACGCATCGAATCTCCCCCCTGCTGCTGTTTTGTGTATGGGACAGCTTCTCTGCGCAGCGTGCACCTGTTGAGTCAATATTAGGTTTGAGCTACGAGGAGGATGTGGTACAGTGTGGGTTTTGAGGCAGATTGGATTGGAAACTTTCCGAGTAAAGATACACGGTGTGTACGTGTGCTTGGGGAGGGGTGTCCGAGTGGTGACGCAGTGAGTTGCAAACTGCGCGATGGACCAGATTTTATCTGATTCCCAATCGAGGCTAATAACAGTGTCGAGTGATATTTGTTACGGTACTGGACCTCCGCTAGATCGACTCTACCTTAAATGATTACTTTGAGCGGTGTGTTTCCATCACTGGGATACTGGCCACATCACCAACACCTTCCTGTGCCGTGCTCGCTCACAGTGCTTGCTCCAAACAATGTACTAAAGGCTTTACAGGGTTTTTTTTGTCTTAGTGCGCGTGATAATTAACGTTTCTCACTCTCGCTTTAAGTGGTTAGGATACAGTATTCAGGATAAATCCAAGTAAACTGCCGGACGTTTTCATACAGACTGCCTTACAATTTAAACAGTAGCCATTCATATTTCCAGAAAAAGTCATAAGCCTGTGTAAATGCTTGGGTTAATTGCCGTTACAATCTTGTTTTTGAAGAGAGCAGGGGGCAGGCATTGCAAATTCAGTTTATGATGGCAATGTCTCCCCATCCACCAAAGCAGATCATGCCAGACTAAGTTTAACCTTGTGCTCTATCGCAGAACATGCTATGCTCGCCGTGGCCAACCACTCTTCCTTACAGCAACACAACTAAGTTACAGTCCTTGGTAAATCCACTGCTGAATGAAGGCCTCCCCACGCCGTGTCGGTCATCGGGGTTGTTTTGACCATACTTCACCACCCTGGTCAGTGTTGGTCGGTGAACGGGGGAGCCCAGGATCGGTTCAGGTATATCTCGCCAGGATATTAGCCATGGCCGGGAATCGAACTCAGGTTATAGTGCAGTGCACAAACTATCACGTCACCACTCTAAAAAATAAAAAGAAGACTCGAGACGTAAAAACTCAAGAGCATTCGCATGCAAGTGCACAAACAATACTGGCGAAGACGCGATAAAGTTAAATGTGGCTTGCTGAATGTTGTCTTGTGACTCCGATCCACGTGGTGGTCAATTACAGTGGTCGCGCTTGTGCCTCGCTGAATGGGAGCCGGTCACGCCGCTTTCGCACAGAGTTGGCCGTGCGAAGTCACGCAGCTTGCCCCCCCCACCACCACCACCACCCACAACACAGAGGATTCCTTTACATCGTTTTAAAATGCGCCTCCGTCAGGCGAACTCTGCACGATTGCTGCACGGTTGATGTTTGACCGACGTAGAAGTGTGTGCCTCATTCCGTCGTACGGCGCTTGGGTCTGTCTCTTCCCCCCACCCCAATTAAATTCCATGGTCGCTGCTGCAGAGAGTCGTGTTGTCGTGAGACCATGGCATTTCACTCGGAGCCTCTCGCAGAAACAACGTGACCTCAGGCACGCCGTAGACACCACAGGACCTCCCGGGGGTGCTGCTGTTCACTCATTTGGCGTGGGATGCGTGCCAGAGCACCGTGCCACAACTCGTGATTCAGAAAACAATTTAGAAGCGATCCGATTCTAGATTGCAACATATTGCATAAGAATTAAAAAAAACATGTATTATGAGTTTAATAACCATGCCATATTCATTGGTGCATCGATGCATCGTTGTATACTACTCGTGTTACTAGATAAACTCAGTGGAAGTTGATGTCTGATATCATTTCAGGTGTCTCGTGCCCACATTTCCCTTCCATTTCTCACGTGCCCTTCAACCGAGGGGTTCGTCTCATGGAGGATGTCGTGAGCCTCGTGTCGGCAACTGTAGCGAATGGAGTGAGAATCACAACGTTACCCGTCACGTTCAACGCGCACACACACACGCGCGCGCACACGCACCGCGGGTACCCGCCCCGGAGCCGACACGCGCATTGTGTGCTGCACACTTTGCGCGATTTCTCTCTCCCCGTGTTTGACGGCAGTCATCTCTCCGTTGACTTTCGCCCTCCATCCGTCCCGCGAGCCGCTCTCGGCCGACAATGGGAGAGGCGTGCGTGGCGGGTTGGATGTTGGGAGATGCTGGAGACTAACCCTGCGTCGAACTTCTTTCGCACCGTACGTAGCGAACCGCGCTAATTGGAGGTGCCGGGGAAGGACGACAAACGCTGAACACAGCGAGCGGCTCGCTGCTTGCTGGCGCTTCCCTGGCGCTGAGGGGGGGGGCGATGTCGTCCCCGAAGTGGTGGTGGTGATGGTGATGATGGTGGTGGTGATGATGGTGATGATGGTGGTGATGGTGATGATGGTGATGATGGTGGTGATGATGGTGGTGATGATGGTGATAGTGGTGGTGATGATGGTGATGGTGATGATGGTAATGATGGTGATGATGGTGATGGTGATGATGGTGGTGGTGATGATGGTGGTGATGGTGGTGATGGTGGTGGTGATGATGGTGGTGATGGTGATGATGGTGATGGTGGTGATGGTGATGATGGTGATGGTGGTGATGATGATGGTGATGATGGTGGTGATGATGGTGATGGTGGTGATGATGATGGTGGTGATGGTGGTGATGACGATGGTGAATCATCACCATCAGATTATGGTGGTGATGCGCATCGTCGAGTTTAGTGCGGAGTGGCCATGGCTGATGATTCAACACATCAGTATTCATAATATAGGGGGGAGGGGGGTTTGGGGGGGGGTTAGATCGCGTAAATATATGAATGTGTCGTTACACCCGCCACCACCCGACACAGCCAATTCGTCAGTAGTACAGCACTAACCGGTGTGTTGGAGAGCCAAGCCACAACATTTACAATCTGAGTACGACGTTTCACCAATAATTACCACTATCTTCGTCAGGCGACAGCCTGAGTTGTGGAGAAGTCCACCTGTATTATGGGGGATATTGGTCGCGAAAGCCTCCGTGTTAAACATCAGTATCCGCTGATGCTGCTGATGCTGCGTTGGCAGTGGTGCACAAATATCACAAACATCAACACACTCGTCAATACCACTGCGGCCTTACAAGGACAAAAATATATAATGAGCGACGTTTCAGGCAATAGCCCTTCTGCATAACACATGATCCCCCATGCAAGCACATGAGGTCACCACGAGAGGGCGATATTGTCAGCTCAGAGAAGTTACCTCTCGATTAGCGTGTTTAGATTTGTTTCGAACACCATTACTTTTGAAACATGTTCGTCTTGTTGTCATGTAATAACGAGTGTTATGTTTGTAATGCAAACACATTATATTGCATTATATTCCTCTGCGGTGAATGTTGCCTCCACACCGCCCACGCAGCAGCGCTCCTCATTCACACCACGCCTCATCATCACCACGCCTGATCATCACCACGCCTCATTCACACCACGCCTCATCATCACCACGCCTGATCATCACCACGCCTGACCATCACCACGCCTCATCATCACCACGCCTGCCCATCACCACGCCTCATTCACACCACGCCTCATCATCACCACGCCTGATCATCACCACGCCTGACCATCACCACGCCTGATCATCACCACGCCTGCCCATCACCACGCCTCATTCACACCACGCCTCATCATCACCACGCCTGCCCATCACCACGCCTCATCATCACCACGCCTCATCATCACCACGCCTGACCATCACCACGCCTGACCATCACCACGCCTCATCATCACCACGCCTCATCATCACCACGCCTCATCATCACCACGCCTCGCTGCCATCATTGAGACAAAAGGGGCTGTCTCAGGATGGGTCTCCATGTCAGCATTGGTGGTTCAGTGGTAGAATTCTCGCCTGCCACGCGGGAGGCCCGGGTTCGATTCCCGGCCAATGCACATTTTTATAGATTTTTTTCTATTAAAAAAAAACAATCTGTCTTTCTGCATCGTCGATATTAACATTATGGATTAAAGGAAACCTTAAAAAATATACGGGTCAAAAAACATTATACAATGTGTGTTAGAAACTCGTGATATTTTCTCAGTCACTCTAATCCCTTTGTCAATTCAGTGTTGCCAGCCACGTGTGGTCAAAGCAAAATCAGACAGCCCTCCTGCTAACCCAGTTAACACGGAACGCTGGGGAAACGTTGATCTAACGATTTGAAGCTTTCGTGACTGCAGGAATCCATACTCTTTGGTTATTTCGGCAAAGTCACGTAGTTAGAAATAAATTAAAATCAAACAAATCACAACGTTTCGAAAAAAAAAATATTGATGTGCTTTTCCCACCTGATGATGCAATCGAAACGTCATGATTTGTTTTATCTATTTCTAACTACGTCACTTTACCGAAAGAACCAAAGAGTATTGATCTAACGGTTCCAACCACATTACAACGTTGGCCCGACATTCCAAGCATGCTGTGAATCTTCCCCATCCTTTCACTGATGAAGACAGTAGGAATATAATCTCCTCTTCTTCCTCGTCTAATATGTCAGCATTGGTGGTTCAGTGGTAGAATTCTCGCCTGCCACGCGGGAGGCCCGGGTTCGATTCCCGGCCAATGCACATTTTTTTTTCTTAAGAATTCATTTTACTCTTAAACTGCGCAATAGTTACTGCTCGCTGAAATTAGCTGCGCGTTTAAAGTGTAAATTATTTTAAAAAATCAGTCGCCGCTATAACATGTATTTGATACGAGAGTTGTTGTTGGAGAGAAGATATATTTATTTATTTACGCCACGAGGCTGCCCCAGTTGGTGGCGGCTCGTGAAGGGTAACGCTGCGTTTCTCACACCGTGGCATAGGGGGCAGCATTACCACCGTGAACAACTGACAAAAAAATCCAACACTTGCGTTAATAATACCTTCAAAGAAATTAAGTAATTCATAGTCGACGTTTCCGGCAAAGGCCCTTATTACAGCACTTGTTTGAAAACGTGGCCTATTATATATACTTTTCTTTTAAGACCATAGTTTTAGTTTTACTGACGAACGTGTTTGTTTTTGTTATTAACTGTGGAGTTGTCCATAAATGACGTCACGTACCTAGGGGGGGGGGGGGTCAGACATTTGTGACGATGTGTGACGAGGGGGGGGGAGTTAAGAAATGTGACGTCACATCAAAATGCACAACTTTAAATAAATATAGACAACACGTTCTACTTAATAAAATAGTCTTTTTTTTAATAAATGTTTTCTCCTACAACATCAGAGTGCAGCGCCACATTAAATACGCACTACAATCACAATAGTTTAAAGCGATTTGAAGCATGTTTTTTGGGGGGGGGGAGGCAGAGCTTTGTGATGTCATATTTGAGGGGGGGTCTGACTTTTTGTGACGTCGTGTGACGAAGGGGGGGTCAGAAATCGTCCAAAATCGCGTGACGTCATTTATGGACGGCCCCTGTACTTTTGCACCGCTGCCAGCATCATCCAAATAATTCGCAAACATCGGAGTGCTTTTTACGAATTTGCAAGAATTCTATATTTTAAACGAATGCAGCTACATAACGTTGGTCTGGGAAGCCAGTTTTCCGATTCGACATAAACACGCTTTCACTTTAATGTGGAGACAGAACAGAGTTCGGCTTGCATTTACTTTTGCTTGAAATAGTCGAGTGTAATCTTTGCTTTTAACACCAGGAAAAACGGTAGTGCATCTTATAGGTCGACTCAGCCTTAAACGAAGTAGCAGCTGCGGTGTCTAACTATCAGAATTGGGGAGAAAAAGGCGGCCGGGTAAAGTGTTGACCACAAAAGACCTCTCTTGGCTTGTATGGCGTTATAGGTGTTCGCAAAAAAACACTTTTCCCCAACTGTTAAAGGCTATGACGTGGGGACCGTGCCTGTATTATTGTCTATGTGTGTGACGTGTCAACTAGTAGCCTATTGATTTAGAAACGTGCGTTCAGAGCATTTGGCTGCGAGGAATGTCCACACGATAAGCCACTTCATTGGGATATCATTTGTGGCCAGGTGGCTTCTGAAAAGGAGCTATATAACTCAATGGGCCTTCTTTATTACCTCGTAAAAGACAAATCGTATAGAATGGAACGCGTCTCAGGAGATGGCGCGGTGACATCGCCTCGTGTTCAGCAGCCTCGACGTATATTGCATCACGAGAACGTGAACAGATCAAAGAAATCTAGATTTGAAGTTTTCGTGACTGCATATTCTTTGGTTTTTTCGGTAAAGTCACGTCGGTATAAAACAAAAATAAATTAAATTAAATCACACTTCAGAAGTTGTTTCCTGCTGTGGTTGTCCCACCTGATGACGGACGTTTGTGTTGCGCCCGAAACGTCGTGATTTAATTTAATTAATTTTGTTTTATATTTAATTAATTTTGTTTTATATCTACGTGACTTTACCGAAAGATCAAAGCAAGCACAACGTCCGTTCAAGCGAGTCCCACTGCTTTGTTTTCCTAGGGCAAAGTCGTGATCAATGGCTGGGCGTTCAAGCGGAGTGGGTCTTTTCATTGGCTGCTCGAGACAAGCCCCAGAAACACCCACGCAGCCCTCTCCCTGTGCCAAAACACCACAGCACACACCAAGCACAAGCGTGCCACGGGTGGACTTGTGGGGTGGGTGCTGGTCACTCTTGTTGTTGTTGTTGCTGCTGCTGCTGCTGTCATTATCACAGTCGTCGTCGTTGTTGCTATAATCCACGCATAGTTATCAACTTAACGTGGAAAATGAAGATCGATGTTCACAGCCACATTCTTCCTCGGGAGTGGCCGGACTTAACGCAGGTATATATTGTGTACTGTGCTGAATTCTAAATGCAGTACCAGAAATGACGTGTAATATAATTGCTTCTGTCACCAACACGACACCAACTGTGCATTCATACATAACGCTCACACAAAACGTGGTCGATTCATATCGGACACACTGCCGGTACGATGTAGTTCCAATCAAACGTAACTTGGATCAGCGCGTATTACACATTGACAATTGTGTGTTATAACCATAACATAATGTGCACACCAAGGTGGGAGTAGAGTTGATCGGTGGGGCTACTTATTTTATAAAGCTACCGAGAGGACTGTGTTCTGAGCACGCAGGGTTCATGACCGACGTCTGCCAGGCCTGCAGTGCACTTTGCCCGGTGCGGTAACCACCGCGGAATCTGCACGATGTGTAAATCTGCACGATGTCTGCTTTCAGCAAACATTTTTTATTAACGCGTGGTCATGTTTCCAGTCAAATGCCGTACCAAATTCACAGTCTAGGCTGCTCGCAGACACGAGTTGCTTGTCGATAGGGATTAATTGCAGCCAGATTTGTCCGGGTTGGCGACTCGTATAATAATCATCCCCCACCCGACACACCACATCCAGTATACTCATCACGACCGGAACATATTCAGTGAGGAAAGTTGATCCCCGCCTATAGACTACGTGCTGACAGCACACGACGGACACATCATATTGCGTCATATGTGTTAGTTTATCATGCCTGGGTTGCAGCCAAAGTAAAGGTCATGTCATTGTAAAGGGCTTCGACATTTTTTCCCATTACAGTACAAATATAAAATGCAAACATACTGAAATAGGCGATGTGGCTTGACATCTGAAACATACTCGATAGGAAACAAGCTCTTGACGATTGAATAACATTTCCTTGAAAACAATGTTCAATTCTAATTTCTCTATGCAGTGTTCCCGAGCCATACACAAGATCTTCCTCGTGCATGATTGTTGAGAGGTCATTCTGAAGACCACTGCTCGCATAAGATCGCTGTCAACCCATACGGTTTACCCCGTATTCTTGTACAGAGAACTTGAGTTTTCAGGTCCATACGACGTACAGCCGTTTCTATACGGGCTAGAACATCAACACAAATGTGTGCATCCACGTATCAAGCAAGCAGCAGCATCAATATGCAAGATCACAGACAGTAGCATGATCAGTCGTATCATTGGCACCAATTATCAAAATACATACAACTTTTTGTTTAGTAACATAATTTGTGTCTATTTGTTTGTGTTTCTCCCTTGTGATGGGACTTTGTAGGATGAACGTTGAGATTTTTAAGGGCCACGGGGTAACCAATAAGGTGTGAATTGGTCTGTAACAAGGTGGGGCACTGACAAGGGGGTGACAGGTGATGGGCCTTCTCTATCTGCTCATTAATAATACATCGACATCCACATTTCTTGTGAGATGGTAGTCCCTCCCTCACCCCGCCCACTTTATATAACCACGCCCCCTCGCTAGCCCTGTACACTGGAGTCTGGAAGTGGCCTATCCAATTGACCCCAATTGACCCAGCCCATTGCTCATAGGCTCTGCCTACTGCCCTAGTAGCCCCGCCCACGACTCGGGTAGCCCCGCCCATTACTCAGGTAGCCCCTCCCACGACTCAGGTAGCCCCGCCCATTACTCAGGTAGCCCCTCCCATTACTCAGGTAGCCACGCCTACAGCTCAGGTAGATCCCGTCCGCTGCTCGACAGTGTGTTATGGGGAGTGGGATACGTGCTGGCTCCCGCGTCGAGAGAGCGAAGTCGATGTTCTTGCCCTCATCGTCGCTGTGTCCCTGCAGAGGTACGGCTATGGAGGCTGGGTGCACCTGGAGCATCACTCCAAGGTGAGTTTGCCTCGTACAGCACCTCGCCCTGTGACAGAGACTTGCACTGCATGTACGTGCATGTACTTGCATGGATTAGTGGGGAGGGGTAGTTCGATTTTCGATCGCTAACAAACAGGAGCGAATATTTGAACCGGTCCTGGGCCTCCCCTATGTCGACTCAGCCTCAAACGAGTACCAGGTACGTTCTGTAAACACCAGCACTGATAAGATAAGAGTGTTGACCACCCACCCACTCGTTTACCCTGCCGCCCTTAATAGGCGCTAACTATAGCAACTTTCCCCAACTCTTAATGTAGCTAATGCCGATGATCAACATCTCGTTGATCTCGTTGCTGTGCACGATATGCATGTGTCCTGGTGAGCCTAAAACAATCTTAAACAGCTCGTACGCCAAGAAAGGAGATACGTGTAACATGTTTACGTGTATGTTATTTGAGTACATTATGTACGTAGAATTTGTGTGTATTCTTGTTTCGTCTTGTCTGTGTAGAATAAACATATATACAGCGCGGGGAATCATTTATATGCACTATGTTGCCTCTAAATGTCATCATATATCAAGACATCTTGCTCAGAAAATAAAATTACAAACAAACAGGTGCTCCGGTTTTGTCCCACATATATTAACACTCGTTAATTGGCTGAAAATATCGTAATATATAGAGGACTCCAGAGGTTGGGGCATTTTTGTGCTGGCACACTGCCTGACTACCTTCCCACTTATCTGTGGTTCCTCGGCGATTGTGAGATGTATTTGCATAAACAGCGACACTATTTACAACTAAAATAATATTAACAAACAATAAACAGGATAGAAGCGGAGTGTGGGGGTCAGGGCAGGGAGACATGGGAGATAAAAGGTCATCTAGCAGCAGAGAGCAAGTCACTTAAGCACCTCTATCTACGCATGTCTCTTATCGTCTGTTTACCTTAATGTGTAAGCATCGTGTAAGAATATATTTGAATAATGTCATGGTCACATAAGGACACCTTCCCTAAGTAATTAATGAACCACTATTGGGACACAGCCAGGTGGGAGAAATCGGAATCTTTATTAACACTGGTGGAATCCGATGAGCTGTGAAGCTCTTTTTGACGGGTGTCCAGTCAAAAGCATGGGATAGGCCGAGGACTTTGAGAAATTTTGCAGGAAAGAGACCGGAGCGAGAGCGGGGACCAAGGGACACGGTTGGTGGAAAGGAGATTTCGAAGAACTCACTTTACATGTGTATGTTCATCAATCACTGCAGGTGGTAGTGGTGGTGAAGGTTTACATGCCAAGTCTGCACAGCAGATGTGAGCTCTGCTCAGCTGACTGATAGAGCCTTGTGCCGCAGGGTGAAGCCAAGATGGTCAAGGATGGGAAGGTGTTTCGCGTGATCCAGGAGAACTGTTGGGACCCGGCCGTGCGTATCCGGGAGATGGACCAGCAGGGTGCGACGCGTGATGCCACACCCGGCGACATCATCAAAGCTTGCGTGTCACAAATTAATTGTGCACAGAGGTTGTCACCAGTTAGGTGTCACAACGTTTTACAAGAATGCATTGCTCTGTTCCACCAATTGCATTCCGATCGTTCTGTCAGCATTGCCACGTCATGCGATCAATGAATTTCCATTGTGAACTCAGCGTATTACTCAGTGCATCACGTTTTGTCTGAGAATGGCACCAAAAGATTTCAATACGTAACTACTCGCGATGTGCGTGGCGTGTGCGTCGTGGGCAGGGGTGACGGTGCAGGCGCTCTCCACCGTGCCCGTCATGTTCAACTACTGGGTGAGTGAGCGAACAGTGACGTCGAGCAACAGCACGGCGACGAACACAACTCACAACTCATCGCGCTCAGTCGCAGAGCGGGTGGGAAAGCGTTGCCCTCGACTGTGTGCAGCAGTGGTCTCTGGAATTGTTCTCAAGAGGTAGTTATGTGATATCCGTTGCCTTGGGCCGTTGTCTGATACTGTTTGGGTGATACTGCGTGTTCAGCACGATGAGCTTCTGTTCATTTAATGAAGTTCTCCCGGCATGTGGAGCAAAACGTCGCACATTGTTGCCTAACAATTCGCAGCACAGCCCAACAACACATCGGAGGGCTGCTACACAGCAGCACAACTTCGAGAATCTGCAGGGGAAGTAGTGGCATGTCAACAGCAGGACTCGCTTCGGACACCTTGCACCTGGCGGTGTTAAGATTTGGGTCATCCCCACGTGTGCTTGGTACGAGTTTTGTCTGATGGGGAGCGATTCGTTTCACCCCAATATCTATAGTAGAGGAGGCGACAATATTTCAAAGACACGATGCCTCGTCGCTGACTCCCTTTCCACCTTGCGGCGAGTGAGTGGGTTCGGATCGCCCCCCACGTGCCCCCTAAAGGGGTTCTTCCCCCGGCAGGCCCGGCCGCAGGACGCACACGACCTGTGCCGGCTCCTCAACGACGACCTGGCGGGCGTGGTGGGCCGCTTCCCGCGCCGCTTCGTCGGGCTCGGCACTCTGCCTATGCAGGTTCGCTTGAACCGCTCGCTCGCTCGCTCATTCCGCTCAGCTGTGGAGCACCGCGCTCAGTGGTGTGGGGTGGTTATGGGGTCCCCTATGAGGTGGTGTTACTGGGGTGTTTTGCTGCATGCCTTGGTGCGTTGCTAGGATATTGCGCTGCGTGGTGTCGTATGTTGTAGGGTGGTATGCTGCCGAGTGGTGTTGAACAGCGTAGTGCTGGGTGGGTTTGTTGCTGTATCGCTTGTTGGGGTTCTGTGCTGTAGTCAGGTGCTATATGTTGTGGTGTGTTGCAGTGTGCTGTATGGTACGGTGCCCTATGGTGTGCTGCATGCTTATGTGTTGTGCTGTATGGTGCAGCACTGTATGCTGTAGTGCTGTGTACTGTGCTGGATTGTGTTGTGCTGTATGGTGTGCTATTGTATGCTGTCTTGCTGTGCGGTGCCGTGCGGTGCCGTGCGGTGCCGCGTGATGGTGTGGCGTGAGATGCCGCGGTGTCTGTGCGGTGCAGTCGGCCGCGCTGGCTGTGCAGGAGCTGCGCCGCTGCACTCTGGAGCTCGGCTTCCCGGGGGTGCAGATCGGCTCGCACATCAACGCCTGCAACCTGGACGACCCCGAGCTAAGGGCCGTCTTCGCGGTGAGACGCCGGCTCCCTGGCGTTGCCTCGCGTCGCAGGTGCACGCACCACAGCGTACCGAGTTTCCCTCAGAGACCGCAGATGAGAGACGCTCAAACACCAGATTTCGTACTTCCCATCGCTCCACATTTACCACGTTTAAACTTTCAGTAGATGTTTGCAGAAATTACATTTGGCAAATTCCTCATCACTTTAAATATCTATATCGTGTACATATTTTAAACTAATTTAAAGGACCACATGGTGGTGAGATGTGGGGAGAAGACAGTGAGAATTGGTGACACATGGGTAACGGTCAAAACTTATTATCCACCCACTCCATCTGGAGCACTGTCTGTGTTCACTCCATTGGTCAACTCCCACTCTTGTGGCCCCACGCAAGTCTGCAGTTCATACACGAGTGCGGTGTGGACTGCCGAGCAGGTCGCTGTGTGCGCTCTTCTTGACACTCATTCACGCCACTATGCCGTCGGGATTCAGGAGGCGGAGGAGCTCGGCTGTGCCCTGTTCATCCACCCCTGGGACATGGACACCACAGGACGCATGGCCAAGTACTGGCTGCCCTGGCTCGTGGGTTAGTCAACGCCCTTCACCTCCTGCCACCCCACGGAAGCATTCTACCCTACGGCAGGCCCAAATAGGAAAATAAGAATCGCACCCAGTGTGACATTTGCCCCCAAACTCAAACCATAGACCACACGGTAACGTCACTGCCAGCTTCAATCATTTACCGGCAGCGTTTGAGATATTCACCGAGCTATGCGAGTCTGTGTGAGTAGCTTGACAACGGGCTATATGTGTACGTGTGTTGGTCCAGGGATGCCAGCCGAGACTACGACTGCAATTTGCTCCATGATATTTGGCGGAGTCTTTGAGAGGTTCCCCAGGCTTAAGGTCTGCTTTGCACATGGAGGTGAGTGGGTGAATGTGTGCAAGTTAAATTGGTCCGCATGTAAACTATCGACATACAAAGACAATTATCCCACATATAGCTTTTTTCAAACTGCTAGGGCCAGTGCCATTAGCGAGCACCTGTTAAAGGCTGACATGGCACGAGGGGGCGGTATTTTTAACACAACACCCAGCTGCCTTCGTCTACCCACTGCTGATATTTACACACTGGACCAGCTATTAATTTAGATCGAGTCGACCTACAGGCAGCCCAGTCCTCATTCAAATGTTTGCCATTGATTTTAGCCATGGCTGGTAATTGAACTCGGGTTGCCATGTTTTGGAGCGCAGTGCAATAATCACTGTGCCAACACGCATTAAAATCCGACCAGTAGAGGTGGCGTGCATCTTTGTCCGAGCACTTAGGGGGGGGTGGGGGGGGTTGTATAACACAAACACGTGGTAACCTCCCAGACTTGCTGGGCTGAGGTGACCAGGGGATGGCAGTGTCAGAAAGTGAATTGTTGAGTTGCTTGGCTCATCTTAATAGATTACCATATTCCCTGGATTTTACATTCTAGAAAGTTAGATGCACCCTAAACGTGTGCCTGGTGTTCATGAAATTATACGAATCTGGTCACACACACACACCTACCAGATGCTACAGGGGGAAGTGTGCCATAGGTTGTAGAATAAAGTTTAGTTTAGGGATAGGATTTAAAATTAAGATCTTTATTCAAATTCTCAGATCATATGCAGTCTAATATTTGAACATGGCCGTGTGCTAACAAACTTGGCGTTATCCAAAGCCAGATGAAACACATTTTTAGTGCAAAAGGCATGGAAGTGATGTAATTTCATACCAAACAAAAACAACTTTTGAACCATCCCAAATTACATATCTAGGCTTAGACTTAAAACTTTCGTTATCAAGTTTCTCCAGGACACACCCAGGGTTTTTCCTACCAGGTGGCTCGTTCCCCTTCACGCTGGGCAGGATCCAGCATGGCTTTGACGTGCGGCCAGACCTGTGTGCCGTGGACAATCCACACCCGCCACGCCGCTACGCAGGCCGCTTCTACACGGACTCACTGGTCCACGACCCCCACGCGCTCCGTCTCCTCGTGGACGTCCTGGGGCAGGTGCTCGGGGCTGGCGAGGAGGGGACCTCACCTGGAATATTAGTTCGTAGCGCCCAACATTGTAATGTACAGCAGCCCTTAATGAATCCACAGCTGCATAAAGGCCCCACCACACTGCTAGACGCCGGGGTTGTTTGACCATACCTCACCACGCTGGTCAGTGCGGGTTGAAGATGGGGAGCATGGAATCGCACAATAGATTTTTCTGCACTACACATGGAAATCTGGTGTGCGCTTAGTGGTCACCCATCCAAGCGCTAATCTGGCTCCAGCCGGCTTAGCTTGAGATATAACATTTGCACTAAAATAACTTGAATACATTCATGCCTTTCACAGGACCGCGTGATGCTGGGAACCGACTACCCTTTTCCATTAGGCGATCTGGAGCCAGGGAGGTTGATTGAAACCATGGAAGAGTTTTCCCCACAGCTCAAGGTATGGGTCATGTTCCATATGCCTGCTACTATAGTGTGAGCTGCCACCAAGCAGACATCGTGTTGTCATCCTGGCCTTCATGTCTTTTTCTAGGACAAGCTCTTGTCTACAAATGCCCTGGAATTCCTGGGTGTGGACGGTGCTCGTTTTGGCTGAACACACAGTACCCAGGCTGCAAAGCATTCCTGCAGGGGCCTCCAGTCAAGCCTAGCCTGGTAAAAAAGTGATATTTCAAAGGCAACGCAACCCAGTGTCAACTAATTGAAGTACTTATTGTTCTATTTGTAGCACTTAATTTGTAAAACACGTAGGAAAATGTATTGTTGATTTTTTTGCTAAGTGCATAATGAGCCAACGTCGATTGTTGAAAGCAAATGTTACGTTCAAAAATGTAAACGCCAAGGGAAATGCAGTTCCCTATACAAATTTTAGTAAAAAAACCTTTAAAAATGTAAGCGCTTAAAAAATATAAACATGCCACTTGAAACCAAAGATTTTCAAAATCGCATTTATTATTTGTCAGTACAAGACATGCTCTACACACATGTACAGAGTATCACATACTATTGTATCTCTCACCACAGATGCATTTTAAGTGTGGTGGTAGCTGGTTACATGTGCTGTAAAAAAAAAGCTTCCCGCTACCGCCTGGCTCTGGCAGCAAATGTTACACTTTATAAACAGTTCAAGTAGCAAGTTATCATTGCAGTGACTGGTACGTCAGGTGCTTGTTTTCCTGAAAAAGCCTCAAAGAGTCTCATGACACTTTCAGAAGGGTCTTTTCCACATTTTCACAGTAGGGAATAATTTCTATACAGATTCCAAATAAGAAATTGTAGGGAATTTGTTTTCAAATGTTGACCGTGATGGCCGCACAAAATGGCCTACTCTTGCAAATTACAACATAGGATCTTTAGAATACACTGTGAAGCAGATTAAATGTCATGTTAGGGTGAATGCACCCGCAATACTGCTGGAATCGAGCCATGAGCCTCCGCAACAAGTGATGAACGCACCACCGCAAGGCCACGTCGCTGCCCCAAGAAGGCACTCAATTGAGCGAGCTCACTGTGGGCGAGGGGCTGACGTGAGGCTCTTTGCCATGCGATGGGCACACGGCGGTGTTCCCCGCCCCATCCTTCTGTTCACCGCTCCACTCCATGCTGCCACCTTCCACCTGCGTGGAGACCCAAAACCAAATGGCTATAATAATCACACCAACGTGACAAACTCTCGGCGGAGCTTGCATGGTAATGTAGGAGGTTACGTACAATACTATCAAATATAAGCACATTTATTTATTCTTTAGCAACATACGGGAATGTCTCAAAACATGCAAGATGAACAAAGTCGAGATCAGCTGTTGTAAATTGCTGTAATCGACATACCCCTTGCAGTTGACTTGACTGTGCTGGATCCTCTCCGACAACATCAATGTGTTTGGAGCAGTCCTGAAATACACGATTTGTGTGAATACATCGTAATACAGGAGTACTGACCATCACTTAGACCAGTGGTTCCCAACCTGTGTTCTGTGAGCTACAGGTGGTTCACAGGACTCTTGCAGATATTATTCACAGAACACTATATTTTCATTGCCCATTGCACAATTATTTAGTCAATTAACAATGTCAATTGATTGTATGGTTTGAGTTAATATTGACAATGCTTTGTGTAGTTTTAATTTAGAATTTGTTATGGATATACGGTGGTCCATGGGGTTTGAGGGTTGGCAGTGGTCAACCAGTTCAGAAAGGTTGGGATTCACTGGTTTAAACTTAAACATAGATCAGACCCTCACTCAACGTATTGTGCAGCTGTGGTGCAGTAGTTAGCATAATGCAAATGTTTAAGTCCTCAGTTCAATGCATATATTGCAAGGGGAATCATATTCATGGATTAATTAATCCATTATATGGTCACTTTTAACGTACCATTATCACAAGATTTGGATCACCATGCAAAACTAAAAAGAACAGGCACTGCTCAAACACAACACCCAGATGCAGGTTCACTGGCTAGAGCGTCACACCTCGCTCAGTTCCAAGGACTGCTCCGAAACAGAGGGGGGTAGAGGCGTGTGTAGCGGGCAGTGGGGGTTGTCTGACAGGCTGACTGGCACCGGCCGATTGCATGGCGCCCCCTCCACTCCAGGGCACATTCGGAAGAGAAGCTGAGCGCTGTCTTGGCAGATGTCTGGGCACATTCATGTCAGGGCAAACGTGTGGCAGGACAGGATGCAAAATTCACGAAAATCATTGTGCTAACAATTGCAACTGGAAAGCAACACGGCCAATAGCTCACACGGGAAACAGCATTCACACGCTAATATTTTCCTCGATGAATTGGAAAAGGATACGCGCTGCGCAGTGCTTGGAAAGTGGCAGAATCCGGTTGCTGCAGCGAACTCCGTCCACAGTTCCCATGCAGCGTTGTGCACCACGATGGGATGGCAGCTGGGATCAGAACAAAAAACATAGTGGATTACGTGGAATCACTTGGAAAGAAATGCACATAGTCCACGCGGCTACATTACACCCATACGGGGAAGGCTGACCTGCGGCAATGTGTGTGGGTCCGAGAGGATGGTCCTGCGGTCCTTTAGCTGTCGGTGCAGGAGGGCTTCCACCCCAAATCGGCGACGATAGCGCTTCATTGCCCTGAGACGGCGGAGATCCTCCTGCTCTTGGATGCCCTCCACTCCCACCGCAATGCCTGCTGTTCTCATCATCACATACACGCCATGCTTTAGTTTAATACAATTTAAAACACGTTATTCTACAAGTTTCAAAGTCAAAAATGAGCAACAGCTTACTGGTGGGATCATCCTCACTGCGTCGGCAATGCAGGTATCTACGGCGCTTCTCCTTCAGAAGATGCTGCATGCGCTTGAATTGGTCGATGTACAGAGACTGCAGACGAATCAGCTTCTCTCGTGTGATCAGGGCCACCTCCTCCGCTGTGTATACCTCCGCGTGCCTGCAACAGTGACATGCAACCTTTTTTTTCCCAGTGTGGCATTTTTTGTAACACACTAACAAATGGTATAAAAAATCATCAAGGGCCAGATACGTGTTGGGGAATGTTCCAGTGACTCCATCACCCATTTTATGGCTAATTGGCAAGGCGATACATTTTGGTTGTACAAATATATAGACCAAATTTTAATATACTATACACGATATCATAAAAAGGAAATTCATAACCTTACAGATGTTATAGTATGTCATGCCTCAAACACAGATGTGTCCACACATTTCACACTAATGTGCTGTACAATCAGTTCAGAGGACTGGACAGAGGAAAAGGCTATCTGTGCCAGTCGTATATTTACTTAAGGAAGCAAACAACTTGTATTGTAAATAAATCCATAAAGTGTCTGCAAACAGGAAATCATATTAACTTGAGTGGATCCTCCTGGTCACTGTCCACACTCTCAGCCTCGCTGTCCGGGTCCCCGCGCCAATTATGGTCCAGCTGCATCCGCTCCCCCTCACTTTCACTGCAGCTGTCGTCTGTAGGCAGAGACGCGATTGTCGCTCATTTTATCGGCAAAAATCACGCTTCCGTAAAACATCCCGCTCCGACAGGTGTAACCGCCGCTTCCAGGTGGCGAGCACTCACCCAGTAGTCTGGAAGCGTCGCTGTGCTTTGTGGTTCTGGCCCGTCCGTCCTCCAGCATGTAGCTTCCCAGATCTGCCAGGATGCTTTCTGTGGTGATGCCACTGCTTTGCTTCCTCATCTGCTGTCGTGCAGCTTTGCTGGCCTTCCGTGCATGCTCGGCGCAGAGGGAGGAGCTGTAGAAACGTTCAGCCGTCGAATAAAAAAACAAATGAATCCCACGACTGCACGTTTTCAAAATACACATGAATTGCTGTATGGATGGTCATATCTCTTAACGTTTAACTTTAATAATCAACAAAAAAACCTTACTCATACTCTTTGGTTATTTCGGTAAAGTCACGTAGGTACAAAATAAATTAAATCACGACTTTTTTTTTGCCCACTTCAGCAATTGTTTATTGCTGTGGTTGTTTCCACCTGATGACAGGCACTTGTGTTGCGCCCGAAACGTCGTGATTTAATTTATTTTGTACCTATGTGACTTTACCGAAAGAACCAAAGAGTATGGATTCCTACAGTCACGAAAACTTCAAATCTAACCAAATACTTTAGATCACTACACAAGAGACTAGTCTTTGGTGATCCCACTGGTGAAAAAGGGTGGACAAGCACACCACCGCAACCTTACGCCCACGCGACTGCCAACCTGCGATTGCTGTCACACACCAGTCCTCACAACCAACACCAAAATCACCACATTCCATGCACGACACTCTGACCTGCCTCTACTGGACATCTGTGAAAGAGAGCTTTATAGCTCACCGCATTCTTCCAGTATAAATTATTCTGAAATATACACCAGCCACCACACATGCACCACAACCACGCAATCGCCGTGCCATCCACCGCGGCCGACGTATCACGCCACTGCCACCCACGGCCCTCTACCACACACCTGTCCTTGCGCTCGTTGCGGGGTGCGGCATTGGGGCACCGCTTGCTGTTGCGTGCCGACACGTAGCAGCACTGGCGGTACGGCGCGGCGCGGTCGTCCAGGATGTGCTTCAGGCAGTATTCGTAGCCGTCGAGGCGAGCCAGGCTGCACGGCCGGCTCGTGTGCGCGCAGCTCTGCGGCTCGGGCACACGGTTCAGGCTCGCGGCGCGCCCGCGGCCCGACGTTGCCAGCACGTTGATGCGAATGCGATTCATTGCGCTGGGAAAGGCAAGCGGTAAAAAAACAGAGCATCCATTACAATGGGGAAGAAGTGCGGGCGGCAATCAGTTTGCAGGAATGCACCATCCAAACACTATGAGCCCTCTGATCCCCTCTTCCTGTCGAACAAAATTATTTCCCTTGGATTTTTGCCACTCGTGTGGAATCATCCTCCTGAGTACACTCATTCCTGTTCATTATCCTCGTTCACCAGCTGGAACCACCTCTTTCTAGGACTGCATCTGGACCGTTCCTTCCACGTTCGTCGCCTTTCTTCGATGTGTTTTTTCTCTCTTCTTCCATGCCAAAGCCACTCTTGTTTTCAGTTTTATTTATTTAAGTTTCATTTATTAGGTATAACCCTGTGAGCAATGCGACTCTTGACTCGGGAGCAACCGCAACAAAAACATGAACAAGAAACATCTTAAAGTGACTACACGCAACAGAAAAATCCTGGCAAAAACAGCAGTCTTCTTGTTTGCGATCTGTTGCACTCTCACCTTCTCCCTCGTCTCTACCCCGACTCCTCACCAGAAACAATTAGCAAACCAGCCTCCAGTGCGATGCTTCTCACCGACCCAAACACGAAGTAACGAGCGGAGTAGCCAATAATTCCAACCCTATCCCAACTAATAACTCTCATTAGCCATAAATCCTACCCCTAAGCACGTTTAGTGCTTCTTCGAGACGATGTGTCAATTTTCAGTTCTGCTCTTTACAGCGCTCCTAATGCGATGACACAAGTCACATTCGTCAATACCATTGCCTTCAATTTAAAGATACAATTGGCGACGTTTCGGACTATGGCCCTTCTCCAAAGCACAACCTAAACGAGCACCGCCCCATCTTCGTTAGAACAGAGGGACAATTTAGTTGTATAATTTTATGTTAGAACTTAACATTTGTCGTTCGACGGGCCATTTACCGAAACGTCACCTTAGTTTTTTTCCCATTCCAAGGCAAATACGCCGAGTTCTTACATAAATTAAATTGTCCCTCGTCTTAAATTGCTAGATCAACCGGTGGTGGCATTTCCACATTCCTATGACGGGGATCATTTCGAATCAAGCGTTGAAAATGGCGACTTCTCGATTGAATCACGCGCGCTCAACCACAACAGCATCCGACCGCTTATGCAACTATTAATAGAAATGCAACGTTTAGAATTAAAGAATCGCACCTCAACAAAAACCACTTCAATGTTGAGGTTTGCACAATCGGGCTGCGTTGCGAACGTTCGATTCGCATACTCACACGTTTTTAAAACGGATGCACAACTTAAAAATTGCAAACGTCGAAACAATTCCCAGGATGAACGTTAAGCAACCGGGGACTTGAACCCACAAGAGCTCTTAGCCGATTGCCGCCACATTCGTGGCGAATCGCCTGACGAGGCTTGGCTGCTGTTGTTGTGATCGCCCTCAAGACGTCACGGTAACTCGCTACGTAAACGTTGTGGGTTTGACTCGCCAACACTCCGGTGTGCTGAAGTGGAAACGAATTGCCGCGTCTTTGCGTACGTGACAACCCTGACTAATCAGCGATCTCACTCACACACACGTGCACAAACCCCTTCACTCTCGACTGACACAGCCTCCTTGCAGCCCCCACCCAACATGGCCGCCGGCTCGACAACAACGGAAGTGACGTAACGGCAACGCCCTCCCCCGCCCAGCCCCCAGTCGCCGTGGGCGAGGCGAACGTTAAACAACAGCGCCGCCGTCGCCACCACAACCACCACCAATCACTTACCGGCGATACAATGCGAGACGCAATTCCGACGAGCGATCGCTTTACTTCGTTTTAGTGCAGACCAAGGTGTTTCGTGAGGTTTTCGTTTTTCTTTTGCGGTAAAAATTCGCGCGCCCGTGAATGCGCCAACGGCACAAAGGCGCCGGCCGCCATGACACTGCCCCCCCTCGCTCCCTCACCGCCTGCCACCGCCCCCCCATTTAAAAAGCCGCGAGCCAATCACATCGCGGCGTCAATGACGTCACTAACGGTTACGTAAGAGCCTCGTCCTCACCCCTGAAAAAATAACATTTGGCACGATGCTGTTGTTGTGAAAGAGCCAACGCACAAGATACCAGGGTTTGACCTTCCACGAAGCTGCTCATGGCCCATCCTAAATCGCATCCACCGCACAAAGCACGGCAGCAGCAGATGCGGATACCTGATGCACAAAATATGGAAGATTAAAAACCCTCCCAGTGTGCCACTGTGGTCATCCAGAGCAGACCGTACAACATATAACCGACGCAACGCCCGATCCACAAATACGAAGGAGACATCACGGCGATACACTCCGCTACTCCTGACGCGCGGTTGTCTGGCTTCACTACCCGAATGTGAGACTGTGGTTGTTGTTCTGCGTCTACATCGGCAGCCATGCGAAATAAATCAGCGGTGACGTCACTGGAGTCACGCGCCCCCGCCCCATTTCCCCTCCCCCCCATTGCCCCTCCCTCCCCAGCTGGAAGTCGATTGTGAAACAACCTTGGCGTGGGAATTGACCTTTGGTGAAAATATTGTTAAATATAAAAATATATGCATATATAACTATAATCAATATAGTTCCTACAGCCGCGATTTAATATTTCCCATTACGTGTTTATCTCATTACATGTAGAGCTTTTATGCACCACTACATTTTTAATATTTAACTTTCACATTTTGACAGCGTGTTTTTGTTGTACGACGGTCAAACACGTCATTCATTGTGCAAAATACGCGTTTCCTTGCAACATTGACGTGTTTGTTGTTGCTGAACTTACGCACCACGGATCTCCCGTGGGATCATGCGTGCAACAAAGCAAAATAAACATTCTTTGGGTCTTTCGGTGAAGTCACGTAGATAGAAAAAATAAAAATGTGTAAAGTGAATACAAAATAATACAAATATCACGACGTTTCGATCGCAACACAAGCAATCATAATCAGGAGAAAACATGGGGGAAAGCTGCTGATGCAAGCTGTTTCAACCTTTAAAACAGCCTGCTTCAGCAACTTTACGATCGAAACGTCGTGATATTTATATTTTTTATTCACTTTAATTTCATGTTTTATTGTTATTCTTATTTTTTCTATGTACGTGACTTTACCGAAAGACCCAAAGAATATGAATTCCTGCAGTCACGAAAGCCAAGATAAAAATAAACATGTCGAATAATATAATTGTCAAAGAACAGTACGAATGGACAAAACAACCCTGTTTGTACAAAAGTGAGCCCGACCTGGGAAGATAAAAATTGTTTAGTTTTATTTGTATTTTTTTTAAAGTAATTTGTTTACCTTTCCTACACTTTGCACTCCTATCGCGTTTGTGTGTTGTTCGTAATTCTAACGTTCTGACCCCGTGTCCCGAATGGGCATCTGTGGCTCATCGCACATCACAGTTCCTATGATCACTGTTACATTGTTTTTATAGCTTTATTTTGGTTTAGCCATATTTGTTTGTTGTAGTACAGAGTTAGACTGATAACTTTAATCTAAATTGTCTTATGGTTGATATTGTTTGACTTGTATCCCGCTGGGATGTTTGATATACGGTGCTTTTTTCTGGAAGACTGCAGGTTTTCCTGTATGTTTTCTGTTGCGCGTAGTAACTTTAAGATGTTTCTTGTTTTTGTTTGTTGCGGTTGCACCCGATTCAAGAGCCGAATTGCTCACAGGGATATACCTAATAAATGAAATTAAAATCGCATTCATCCGCGATTCGTCAACATTCTCGTCGAGCGCCTCCAGGGCGGACTGTCGGAGTCGAATCGCAGCGCGGCCCGCCCGTCCGCGTGCCACCGCCCCCCCCCCGTGACGTCACCCAAACCAGTCCCGCGTGACGTCACAGCCGCTGCCACTTCCGCCGGACGTGACGTCGCGCGTTTCCGCCGTCTCTGCCCGCGCGCGCGCTGCTCCGGCGATGGCGGCGGCGCCGCCTCCTCCTCCCCCGGCCAAGTGGTTCTTCAGCAGGGAGCAGCTCGAGGCCACGCCGTCGCGCAGATGCGGCATCGAGGTGGACAAGGAGTTGTCCTACCGCCAACAGGCGGCCAACCTCATCCAGGACATGGGACAGAGGCTCAACGTGTATCCTTACCAGACGGGCGCGGGGGGCGGGGGGCGGCTGCGTCACCGGGCCGTGCGGCCTTGTCGCGCAGGCTTTCGCGGGAGGGGAGGCATTGTTACGTAACGTTGGTTACTCGCGTTAACCTCGAGCTCGGTGGGAATGAATGTGCTTATTGTGGCGGTGTTTAGTTGCGTTAGAGAGCAGGGTTCGTTGCAATGGCGCGACTTGTGAGGGGGGGGTATCTGTGAGGGGAGGCTGAAGCCGAGCGCGGCGAGGCCCGGGCGCGGCTCTCCTTTGTCGCCGCCATGTTGTCCTCGCCCTCCACGCCGGCTCGGCGCGTCGCGTCCTCTCTGCGAGCCTTCATTCTCCTCTACGCGTTTATTCATTCTCCCCGTGAGGGTGCGAATGCTTGCAACCTTGGGGGTAACCTCCACGCCGCGTGCGTTGCTGCAGTCGTGTGAACCCGGGGGGCGAGGGGTACCGCTTCCTCCACCGCCAGTGTCCATTTTGCCGCCGGCTCGGGGTCGTTGGGGGATTTGCTCGTAAATGTAAGTGTTGATTTCTGTCGCTTGTGTGTGTTGTGGTTTTGTGCGTGTTCTTTCCTTGACCCTTGGTTTCATTTGATTCATTTTTTGAACTCGGCGCAGTTCTCAGCTGACGATAAACACAGCTATCGTATATATGCACAGGTTTTATATGCTGCAGACCTTCTCAAAGTTCCACAGAAATGTAAGTTTTACGTGTATACTTCGAATTTGAAGAAATTCTGACATCACTTACATTTGCAGTCTACAATTATTACGCGCTGTACACGTGGAATGTGTAACACTGCACGCTGGGCCCAGGCTCTGTTGGTGTTTCTTAAGGTTAAAAGCATTCCACTCAAAAGTTATTCTATCTCTTCCTGAAGGCAATTTCTCCAGCTGCTTTGTTCCTTGCTGCTAAAGTAGAAGAGCAACCACGGAAGCTGGAACATGTTATTAAAGTGGCACACGCGTGCCTTAACCCACAGGAAGCTCCGCTGGATACAAAGAGTGATGTAAGTGAGACTAAATGATACATTTTTCTGTATTCTATCTCATCCCAGAGGTTTTGCACCTTTCCATTCTCTATTCGGCTAATTTGTACATATGTTGGATGCACGCGAGGAATGAAATATGTTTTCAATGTACTGTGACTGTTGAGCCAATATGCACTCGGACGTCTTTTGTGTGCAAGGTGAAATTCTGGGTAAATACTCAATCGTAAAAAAACTTACGCAGGAGAATTTCTTTCCTGTTTCGTCAGGCTTACCTTCAGCAAGCCCAAGACTTGGTGATGAATGAACATGTGATGCTTCAGACATTGGGTATGTTGAAGCTGACATTGGAACTGTTCATATTTTCTATTCAAAACAAAGTTTCCACTTAAATTACCCAGGAATTGAGAATTTGTTACAACATTGACCTCAAAACGGCCCTGATTCAAGGCTGTAAACCTCTCCATTGGTTTTCAGTTTCAAGACAGAGCCTATAATAATTCTTTCTTTGGTCTGTGGTCTTTCCTGAATCACCGTGGAATGGCTCATTCGTTTGAAAGATACATTTGCATTAAAAAAATTGAAGAGGTATGTTTTGATTTATAGAGCTTTCAGATTATATACCTATGAAATTAATATGTGCTCTCTTTCATTTTGCAGGTTTTGAAATAACAATAGATCACCCTCATACTTATGTTGTGAAATGCACACAGTTAGTACGGGGTAAGAACCACACTCATGTGCAGAACATTAATACGCAAAGCATGTATTCTAAGTTACAAGTAATTATCTTCCAAATCTACATTGAAACACTAAAGATAAATATATATTTGCCTCCGTTATTTGGTCATAATACGTTTTCTGCTTTTATTTTTTCAGCGAGTAAGGATCTGGCCCAGACCTCGTATTTCATGGCTACCAACAGGTGGTTACCCACACCCATACGTTGCACTGTTAAGGCGCACTAAAGCTTCCCCTAATGCAGAACCCCCTACCGTTGCCACTGCCCTGTCTCGCTCTAGGGCTAGGCCCGCCATACCCCATGGCGTTGGCCCCCTATTGTAGTGCGGTGTAATGTACCAGGGCACCATCGGCACAGGGGGTTGTATGCACTAGAGAAGTGTAGTGTTGCTGTCTGTACGGTTGCCAGTACTGCGTGCATATCGGTGTAAACTGGTAGCCTATCGTTCTGAGCGCTAGTCTAAGCTAGGAGTGAGAGTTACCCTGGTAAGTATGAGCATCCCATTTTTTTCTTTATTGCTTTTTTGCTTATATCTTGATAATATTTATCTTTTTAAAATGTTTGCTTTCATTATCAACTAATTTAATACATAATTAAAATGCGTAAATTTGATTGCATTTTGTGAATGTGCATGCATATTTTATATTATATGAAATGTTTCAATTTTCAAATTATGTACATTATACATTTTTTTATATGCACTGCCATTGGCCACTGTTAAACTGATGTAGATGTGAAAGTCATGGCTCCTTTCTCTGTCCCCATGGCAATGACCACTTAACAAACCTGAACCTGCCAATTGCCGGCTTCTGGACCTACTGTCTCCGGGGTCCTCTCCATCCTGCGTCTACGGCTGTGCAGCCTACACCTCACCACATTTTGCTTGCAGCACAAGCCCACAGTGGTAGCCTGCGTTTGTATCCACTTGGCCTGTAAGTGGTCCAACTGGGAGATTCCGGTCTCGAGTGATGGAAAACCATGGTGGGAATATGTTGATAATGGTGTCAGCATGAACCTTCTGGATGGTAAGGAATCCACCACATGTGCCTGATTCTAAATCGATATTTTTGTACGAATTGGAATTGAAAGAATTCTATTTGGGTAAACATTAAATTCACATGCATCATTCTTCATTGTACTGCTCTTCGCAATGACATCCAAAGAATATGACATTTAGGCATTATATTGGAGTTTTTTTGTTTAATGTCTAACTGTATTTTTGCTTTTTCAGCATTAACACATGAATTTCTTCAGATTCTTGAGAAAACCCCAAATAGGCTAAAAAGGATAAGAAACTGGAAGGTAAGTCATTTTGTATGATGCTTTTGGTTAATTTAACTCGTGGATTTTTTGTGATTAGACACCCGATTATTCAAAATAGGTTATAAATTCTTCCTTTTGGGTTAATAAAAAATTCATTGTTGCAGTCCACAGTTTCAGCTTACGTTTCCATTTAGTCAATAATAAACAATACAGAGCCAAAATATTATATAATCTAATAAAACTGGACTACTTTGGGTTAATGTGAATTTTTTTGTAGATTTCATTTGTAGTACAGGTTTCCCTGCATGCGGTAGATGTATTTCCAAAAATGGCGCACAAAGCAAAACCGCACTAGACGGCTGCCTTGTCGAGTAGTGCATTAAGAACACAATGTTTGTCCCACGTTCGACCGCATAGTCGCATATGACTGAATTAAAACCGCATAGTGAATTTTGGGTAAAAATAGATTAGCTGCATATACACGAGTTCACACAACTGAACCTGCATAAATCGAGGGAAACCTGCATTTGCGTTTGTCAATATTGGTCCGCGATTGAAAACATTCCTTTAACTTGAAAGTAGACCACACTGATACAACAGTACCCACCTACCATTTCCCATTTATACATTAACAATCATGTGAAAAGCCTTATTTTTTTGCAAACTGGCTAGTATTATGGGACATCCTTTGCCAGTATCAAAATATAACACTAGGTTTTCCCCTTTCGAGCAATAAAACAGGTGTTAAGATGTTAAACACCAAGCTGAAACCTTTAACCACATATACTTGCGGTGAAAATACAAACCAAAAACATCTGACAGTATATGCATTGTCTTAGAAACTGATTGGTCCACACAAGCGACAGCTTTCTTTAGAGCCTAGTCTCAATCACAGACATGACTCCTTGCAAAAGGTTTCAGTTTGGTGTTTTAACATCTTAACACCTGTTTTATTGCCAGACAGGGGAAAACCTATTCTTATAAACTGGCTAGTATTTTTTTGTTGCTGTGTAATAACAACTTCGTATGCGTGTCACTGAAAAACATAGAGTTTTAATTTAAGCGCTGATAACTTTTTCGATAAGTGACAGTGATAGCCCACAAATGCAAACAAGAGGTGGTTTCCATTGGATGGGATGGTTTATAGTATGGCACTGCACTGCCCACTCTCCCATGCAGCTTTTAGGCAAGTACAGGACTGCACGATTCCATGCCAACTGCTGCTTTTTGTACAGGAAAACCTCTCAAAGTGGGACACCTGTAAATTGGAATTTGAGTATGCGAAAAATGGTGTTTGAAATTTTTATTTAAGGGCAAAGTAATACTGGCCAGAATGCTATGTCAATGATACGTTTGCTTTGTTTTCTTTGGGTCTTTCGGTAAAGTCACGTTGTTTTCTTTGAACCTATCTTTGTGACTTTACTGAAAGACCCAAAGAATATGAATTCCTGGAGTCACGAAAGCTTTAAGTCAAGATCTAAGTATGCTTTGCATAATTACGTCAATTGTAATTGTTTTTAAATTCATAAAATGTCCAAAAATAACTACTGCTCATATAATAACACCAAATGGTAGACTGATGTATTTGTCGAACAAGTGCCCGTGGACATCTCGGTCTACAGTAGATTAATATAAATGCATTGACTATGAGATGATGCATTTGTATTTTCTAAAAACATCACAATAGTTTAGGTAATGTATCATTTGATTACTACTGTCTTGATGTATCCACCTCTTCCACATGGTTATGGCAACTCATTACGCTAGATTAATGCTTTGAGTGTTATTTTAAATATTTAATCAATGGTTTCATGTTGTTTACATGTAAATTTAATATAGTAATTGCTTCATTTTTTTACAATATGCCAGACATTTGCCATTATTAGAAAGGCTCTTCCTCCATTAGCCATTAGTGAATGGGATTCCTAATTATTTTCTTTACATGTAAATAAGTTGTCGCATCACCTAATGAATTAATCTTGACTTTAACAACACTCTTCAATATTGCATTTGCTAAACTCATGAAACATTTCTCAAATTACTTATACTTAAGCGAAGCTTCACTCACATCCTTCATTCCCCAGTACCTCTGCAATTTCCCAATCCTCATACTGGCCAACTGCCTCCAGAATCATACCTTTTGTGTGTGTAAAATAACTTGACTGTGTTCTCTTGCAGGCATATCAGAATCAAGCAATTAAGAAACTGAAAGTGGAAGGGCAACCAACAAACGATGCACATTGCCACAGCCTGGATAGTCTTGCATTCCACTTTGATGCTGCAGACCTCGCCGCACCTTCTGAAGTGAAATCTGCATCCACCTCCGTGCCACAGCCTATAAGTGTGCCGATGGTTCCTGTGCAGTCGGTTCCTTTTGCGCCGCCTGGTCAGGTCATGGCTCCTTTGAAGTCCTACCAACTGCAGAAGTCTCATGACCTTCAACAGAAGACCCATGACTCGGTACCCATCAAAGTGGAAATGCAAGCCAAACATTCTGACAATCCTATGCACTCTGACGTTCCAGTGTATTTAAAAACAGAGCGTTCATCCCAGAAATTGCCAAGCCGGGATCCCCAGCCTAGCACTGCCACAGGGTCTGTACCTTCTGCCACAGCAAATAAGGTTCCTCATCAGAAGGTTAGTCTGCTGGAGTACCAGGAGAAGCATGCTGTAGTCCTGGCAGAGCACAAGCGCAAGCTGGAAAGACAGGAAGCTGAACTCAAGGAAAAGTATGCCTCTGAAGCTCAAATACTTCTGGAAGTTCAAAGACGCGAAAAGATGCACCAGCAGCAACAGAGTAGTGGCACGAGTACTCCCAGTGAGCAGTCGCAGAAACATAAACACAAATCTCACCACCAGAGCAATGAGAAAGTGGACAAACATGGAAAACAGGACAAAAGTTCTATCAAAGTGCGCCTACCTGGAAACCAGGATGATACTAAAGATGGGCGTGAGATTAAAGTAAAAATCAAGATGCCAATGGCACATGAACATAACAGTGGCACTGATGACAGCATCAGCAAAGGTAAACACCAGAGCCAGGCAATGTTGAAAGAAAAGCACAAAGACCACCATCCTGCCTCCCACCACCATCACCACCATGGAAACAGTCATAAACACTTGCACTCGTACCCTCATTTGCACAGCAGTGGTAACGGGAAACATAGCTCTGATGGTTCCAAAGGTGGCTTTGTATTATCACCAGAAGCCAAACCAGGTACTACGAGTAGCAGTGGCAGCTCGAGTTCTGGATCGTCACGTAAACGACCACGCGAGAGTAACGCCACATCTCATGGAAACCCGCAGAAGATGAGCAAGCAGACCTCCAAAAGCAGCAGCTCCTTTGCCAAGCAGCACTCCTTTGCAGTGCAGTCGCTGCTGCATCTTCCAATGCCTCCCCCACCACCCACCACCTCAATTTCTTATGGGCAGCTGCCCAAAAGATCTGGGAAGGAATTAAATGGGCTCAATTCGGACTCATGTTTGGACTTGGACGAGCCGATGCCCCACATGCAGGGCGACAGCTACAAGGCCACCCGTGATATGCTGGAGTCGCTGCTTTGTGCACAGGGTGTGAACACGCCCACCAACACCAGCCAGTCGGGTTTTACGCAAGACTTCAGCCCCAACTATTACAGCCAAAACATGGCCCGTGGATTCCATCCACTGATCCACAGAGGGCAGTCCTCACTTCCAAGTAAACCACCACTTCCGCCACTGCCAGCCGACCCTCCCCCGCCCCCTCCACCTCTCCCTAAGTAAATACACTGAACAACATGAGCAGGTCGACGTTTTGCTTTTTTGCTGTTAAAGAAAAAGGGTAAAATTGTACAGTTTTGTTGCAACGTTCATGTCTGCTTTTAGCCGCTGAGGAACCCCAGCGGTTTTACTGTGATTCAACGTGGGTTTTTTTTATAGCAAGCGCGTAACAGTTTTATGAAAAAAGAAAAAAAAACTGCATTTGAAAATCTTCGGAGTTGGTAAGTCTCTTGAAGATTTCCTTATCTGTCTTATGTCGTTTTAGCATTTCATTTTAGTTTAGTTTCATTCCTAAAGACTTCATAGATGTAAAGTCTTGGAAGTACCAGCATAAAGTGGAGGTACAAGAAGCTCAGGTGTTGGAATCTCTACAGTATAAAACTTAAAAAAAAAATGTTTACATTTCATTATTGTGCTTTGTTATGAAGTGCATATTAACAATTTTCTTGGCTTGTGGTGAATATTTCTCCAGGCTTAGCCCTCTAAATACTTGATATTGAAAATTGCAAATATTTATTTATATACTTAATAAAGACATGAGAATCGTAATCCTGCTCGGTGTTTAAATGTAGTGGAGCTCTGTACATCGCCTTAGTTTCCCTGCAGTGAAGGCAGTGGACGGTAAGCATTATTGGCTGAAGGGATAAACGCGCATGGTAACGGCTGCAATCGTTTTCATTCTTGAACTCTTGTCTGTATATAATACACCCGCTCCTTGTGTAAATTAAAATGTAAAATTTTGTACCAAAAAACATTCAGTAAAGATTTCTCAATAGCTAAATGGCCGCCTGGCACGTTTAGTGATTTCTCTATTTTACTACTAGCATTTAGATTGTTAAAATGTATGTATCACTTTACATTAAAGGCAATAAATGCTTTTGTGTTGTACCCTGTGCGGCCCTGCTTCATTGCACTGCGTAGTCGAGGCAAATATACATTTTTGAAATTGTACAACGTTTTTTCAGAGGGAATGGACTTTGCAAGTGCACGTGGTTTTCATAACAGCAAGAAACCGCATTTTTCTGAGTAGCAGGATTGTAGAACACAAACCAATTGTGGACCGTTCATAGTGGCGTGCAGCTGAATACTTTTTCATGGTAATACCTTGGGACATGTAATAGGTTGACAATTTGGGAACATGCCCTTCAGAGCATGGGGTAAGATTGACATTGGTTTGCGCCCGATTCATGAAAAGCGTACAGTATATGCGAAACAAGTCAACTTAACATTTTCCATTCTGCTCACCACAAAGTTGTCCAGAAATGTAAGCCAATTTACCCTCTTTCAAAGGGCAATTTCCCCAAAACATCGCTGTTACATTTTACAAAGCAGTATTAATGAATGTCAGTTTGTTGAAACAGTGCTGTCTACTACATACTTTATTTTGTCAGTGTATGGATTAAGCTGATAAAGCTACACAAATGTCTGCATGTAATGGGCTGTCTCATCTACTCGTGAATAAAGGTGCTAAAAAGCAACAATTGTGCAGTTGACAATGCTGTATTGGATACTTAGTAATTGCAGAATGACAACCATATGGCAAAAACGGCTGTTGAATAAAGACGGAAAACTGCTCACTTTGCGTAAAATGCACATGGGTTGGAAGGAATCTATTAAAGAGAATCGCCACCCAGAAGGGGTGCTAAAACAGTATCTTATTTCATATTTAATGTATTTTATTGCAGCTTGATGACTGCCTCCTGGGAACGAGCATTGGTATGATAATTTAGTATTATTTAAAGGTGGTATAAGGGCACTTAGGCACACCATAACTAAAGGCAGCTATTACACAACTGGGCAGGAGAAAGGGGGGTTGACTACCGCTGGGTAACTTCTGTGACTAAGCGACGCTCCCCATGTAGTTGGCTGGCTACACAGGAGCAGACGCGTAGTAGTCACGGAGACATTAACTCTCACCTTGTAAGACTACAAGGTGCCCGATCCAAGATGATGAAGACGACCCACTCCAAGACAATGGCGATGACAGTTTATTGTTTCCCCCACAGCAGCCCAGAGCTCTGTTCCACACCGGCTTTTATCCACTCCTCGACCCGGCCACGCCCCTTGTCCCGAACACTCACCTCATCTGGGCCAGTCTGTCCCTGTCTCAATTGTTATTTACGACCACTTAGGTCCCGTGCTGTCCTTACGTGATCCTGTCAGTGCCCGTCGTGTCAATTAGTAACCACTGCCACGAGGAGCCGTACTGTCCTTACATCACCCCCCCCCCCCTCTCTTAAAAACATAGCCGCCCCGGCTACCACAATTCCAATACAACATCTCTGAGGCAGAACCATCTGCATAACACAATAACTAACGAACATACAATGCAATATGTTAGGACCGAAGAGCAGGAGGAGAGAAAAAAAGAATCCTACTCAGAAGAAGAACAACAAAACACCAAAAAACCCAACAATAAAAACATTGCATAATGCATGTGACGTGAACATAACCGACCGTCACAACAACCCGGGGACATTCTCGAACAATAGATGGGAATTTAACACAACAAAACATTTCTGGCGATCCGTCACCGGAATGTCAACACTTCGACTGAGTTCTTGATGTCAGTCCTCTCCAGGCAGGTTTCTGTCCTCCGGCCAATAAGGGCTTGCACTCAAGCCCGGGGGGATTAAGGCCATCGAAGGCCTTCACTCGAGAGGCTGACAGGTCCTCTTATGGTGGCCCCTTGTATGTGGCAGGCCTTTGGGGTTTCCCCAACATCGCGGACTTGTGAACTGCGGGTGGAACAACACCCTAGTCGGCGTCCGATTACTTCGGCTAACTGCCCCGGCCTGTCAGACACACCAGACCCGGACCGCATAGACACTGGGGATGAATCAACACTCGGGGATGCACATACGGCTTTAAGCATGACGGGTGGACAACCCAGCGGCGACCTCCCACCCGCCCACGCACTGTGGCTGTCGAACGTCTTCTGATTTCCACCAGCCCTTGCCATGGCCGGTGCCATTTGGGGGACGTATGCAATGGCACTTGTGGACAGTGCAGCCATGCCCTATCCCCTACTACCCATGGCAACACGTGTTCACGACGGCACACGTGTTTTTTTTTCGTTTGCGGCTTGTGTCGTGGCAGTGTTTTCCTTGGCTGCCTCGCGTGCTTCTGATACTCGATCCAGCATGACCCACAGGGTTACTGGCAGAGAAGGCCTGTTCCTTCCGGAGGCCAGACCCACTTAGACATCAATAGGGGGTTCACTTTCCCGGCCATACATCAAGAAAACGGCAAATCCCATGGAGGCATGAGCTATCCTACATGCCGCCAGGACCCCAGGGATATGTAGGTCCCAATTTGCCTGCACCTCATCGACTCCTTGGTAAAGCATTGACGTCAGGGTTTTGTGGAGGCGTTCAACCATACCCTCTGTCTGAGGATGGTAAGGCGACGTCCGAATCTTCTTCATGCCTAACATGTCACATACCTCGCGTAACCGGGATCGCAACTCAGCCCGTTGCACCCGGGAAAACTTAGGGTTCTCCTCACCCAACTTATCCATCCATGCTTCGTCAGCTTCCACAGCATGCATCACCCCTCCTACCACCATCTCTGCGGTGGAGCCGAATGCGTCGCTCGCTGCTAAAATAGCATGGGCTAGCACCGTTTCCGCCTGAACCACCCTGGTTCCACACCCACATTAAGGACTCGCAGGAACGGTTCCTGATCTCCCCTCAACAGTGTAAGTGCACCGACCAGTGTGAGCCCACGGGTTACTGCTTTAGACGGGGTAAGGGGGACCCCTGCCTCCGGGTCTGCTAGGTCAAATTGTTGCGGTAACGCAACGGGACCAATGCCTGCGTGCCGGGCGGGATCTCTCGAGATTCCTTTACCAGAGCCTGAACCGAATTCTCTGCTCTGCACATCAATGCGGGGAGTCCAAGATAAACATTCGTGGCCCCGATGGCATCTAAACACGACCCCGGTCGGTAAAAAATTTCAGGGGCATCCTCAAAAAATTCCATGCCCAAGAGGCAGGGCATAGCCAGCATCTTTGAAATCAACACTGGCCCTGATATCTCAATCTCCACCAATCTGATGCGGGCTGCTACCTGCCCTACAATTCCCACCGTTTACCGCCACGCACGCATTCACCACTGGTGTATCAACGATTTTTAAAGGGTAACGTATAAAAATCACTTGAGATATAATAGTAGCCGAGGCACCCATGTCCTCCAACACACAAACTTCCACCCCTTGTACAAACCTGACTATCACCGATGAGCCAGCCGCCACTGCTACTGCTCGGCATGCCAGCTTTCGCCACTGCATGCCCGAGTTTGGCCACCCATATTTTGATCGTGATAGTCGGCCGTCTACTCTGACAAGAGAATGGGGGGGGGTAAAAATGGCCTATGTGACACCCGATGGCCCTGATGCGTGATGTGGTTTTAGCGGTCGGGTGTCTGGTGCATCGCGACTTGCCGTGGGGGGGCTGGGCCGAGGCGGTGGATGCAAGGGACTCCAGCGATGTCTGAGCGATGTCTTGGCATCCCCGCGCGAAGTGTCGAAGCTGGCCGGAGTGGAAGCAGGCGAGCCTGGGTGCTCGCGGCGAAGGTGCTGCTTCGGCCCGGGATCGCCACTCCCGGTTCCGTCGCAGCGTTTCTCCTCGCTGCCGGTCCCATCCGTGAACCACTGCTGTCACCTCCCCCGTAGATTCCGTTTCTTCCTCCGTCGGCTACTCGATAACTTTTGCTGGTCGGCCGGTCGAATCGTCCCCAGTCCAAGACTTCCCAGTCCATGCAGCCACCTGAGTCCATTTTCGCAGGGTTTCGTGCACTTGCAGCCACCATGCGTGGCAGATGGTGAGTCATATACTGCAGCCATCTCCCTGTAGGCATCCTGAAGAGTAGCCCTTTTCTCTTCGGGGATGGCCCAGAACGCTGCGTGGCCATCGTCAAGAGCCATAGGTAAAGTTTACAACGCTTCCTCCTATGTCCAGTCGATGGACAGGTACTCTGCTCCAAACCGGCGGGTGAAGACACTCCAATCCCCCTCTCCCGCCGCCGTAAATTCTTTAACCGAAGGCAATCTTCCTGGTCGATCGGCGGCACTCCGCCTCGCCCCCGGAGTTGACACCGCCTCTGCTGCTTCCCGCGCAGGCTGCAAAATGGCGGCCGTCGGTCGTGTTTCCTCCCGCGAAATGGCGGCCCCAGACAGGTCCCCAGCGTGGGAGCCCCAACCGCAGGCGGCCGCTCCACCATCCCTGCGCGACTTTGCGGCTCATCCCTGGCTGCATCAGCCCACGATGTCGCCGCTCCCATCGTCGCCACCAATTGAGCGACGGTCGAGCGGAGCAGATCCACCTCTGCCACTAGCTTCCACCATCCCTCCATCGAGTGTTGCTGGGGAGAAGCGGCCCCCCCTCCCCCAGTTGCAACGGCTGCAACTCACTGATAATTTAACGCGTAACCGCGAGCTGACTATATACCACTGGGTAACTAATGTGACTATGCGATGCTCCCCATATAGTTGGCTGGCTACACAGGAGCGGACGCGTAGTAGTCACGGAGACAATATTAACTCTCGCCTTCCAAGACTACAAGGTGCCCGATCCAAGATGATGAAGACGATCCGCTCCAAGACGACGACGGCGATGACAATTTCTTGGTTCCCCCACAGCAGCCCAGAGCCCTGTTCCACACCGGCTTTTATCCACTCCACGACCTGGCCACACCCATTTTCCAGAACACTAACCTCATCTGGGCCTGTCTGTCCCTGTCTCAATTATTATTTACGACCACTTAGGTCCCGTGCTATCCTTACGCAACCCTGTCAGTGCCAGTCGCGTTGATTAGTAACCATGGCCACGAGGAGCCGTACTGTCCTTACACATGCATGAATTCTGTTTTGAAATGAATTTGGGACTTAAAAAAACATCTGTAGCATACATTAGAGAATTCAACTTGTGCGTCTTTAATCGAGAGAGAACAATCACCAAGTTTTAATGTCACCTGAAAATTTAGAAAAATAAATAATGACTAGATAAAATATTAACTTAAAATATGCCCGTGTTAAAATATAAGAAATAACCAAATGTGTCCTAACTTTTGGGCCACCCTGTTTGAAAGGGGTTTGACGTGTGCTCTGGGCTCTTGGATAGATGGCTTCCTACGAGTGCGCATGTGTTTAAGTGAGAGATGTTTAAGTAAAAGCCCTCACCTGAAGATTGCATTGTGTGGACTCCCGTTCAATAATCCAGTCATAGAATAACGTGCCCCTGGCGAGGTCGAAGGGACCTATAAATAACATTTTACAGGGCTTGTATAGAGATCATCTATGTTTTAGAGGTGCTTCCTTTGTAAAAATACAGAACCTTTATCTCATCCGACAAAAAACACTCGTCTCATTAAGATGCAGAAGCCTCATCTCATCCGAAAATCCTCTTCTCATCCGACACTGAACCCTCTCATCTGTTTTTCACAAGCCGATCTTGACACCGCTGGTATCAGTCATTGGCAAGTCCACTCAGCTCCACATCCTTTTGTACCCCATTAGTCCATCTCCTCTCGCCCGTGCTGCACCCCTTTAGCCCCCTCTATCCAGCCAAACAAGCTGCAACAACATTTAATTGTTAAAATGTTCTTGGAAAGATTTTGGTTTACTTTTTATTATTAATAATTATCCGTTTATCCACCTCTGCCCAAAAATAAGCTGATTGGCCATGTGGGTGGATGGGCACGACGTGCCCACACCAAATGCTGCACCCAGCAGGTAAATTATTGAATAACTAGCGCGGCTTGGCTATTTGCTCGGTTTATAACTAAAGTGAATTGTAAGCAATATCGATTTCTTAGTATTCTTTTCCAGTGACGTTTTCGGATGACTTCTTAAAATCTAATATTTTACCTGAAGCCATAATTTCGCGGTACACAATAGTGGCGAAAGAACGATCTATATTTCATCATGACTTTTAAGCTCCTCCAGTACAAGATCAACCAAGATTGGACTTCAATAAATTACCCATTGCAGTCTGTTGAAGGCTAAAGTGGCGAACTCGATTCATAATTGCACAATAAGAACGTCATTAACCGTTAGTGTTGAGAAAAGTTTCCATGAACCACTTTAAGTTAATGTGTACTTCTTACGACAAATTTGTAGAATTAGTAAACAGTCTGGTAACATCCGGCCTACATGCTTTAAATATTTGGGCTCTTAACAATTTTCCATAAATGCAACGTTATTTAATGCAGAATATTTGTTCCTGCTTTGTAGTTTGTCCATAAGTAGCAATCATTTTGATAATTTTGTAGACAGGAGAAGTATATTTTGTCACAGTCTCATGGGAATATTGGTTTTTATGAATTTCGGGTAATCGCATAAAATCTTGGACAAACGCCATTGTTGCTGTAAATAAGATAGCCACACTTAGTATTCTGCATCTTTAAGTTCCTGAATGTATTCGTTCCGGGTTTTTCCCTAGTTTTGAGTTGAATGATTAAAGCATTTCATAAGTGTCTTCATCAGTCAACAGTTGCTATCTGTTTTTGGTGGTTAGTTTGTTGTCCTTCACCCCCCTCCCCAAACTCCGATTCGCACGGTTGGCTACGTATGGTTGAAAGAAGTTAAACATACATAGTGTTCTTATCGATAAGGTGATATAAGGTGTTAATATCATAATTCTTCAAGTAATGAAGCGTTTTAAGCAATATACAAATTTGAGATCACATTCAACAACCTACACGCCTGTTTAATCCTTACCCTGTTCGCCAATAACAATGCCTTTATCGCATTCCATCAGCCATTCACTGCAGAATGAAAATCCCCAGTAAACATGGGCGAAAGTTGGTCCCAATGGCTCTAACCACACGCCAACGTGCGCTTAACGTTGGCGTGTTCACTGGGATCTCCCCCACACTCGCCATTCTTCACGGTGCGAACGATGCCCCCATGCTCTCGCGGCACGTGAGAGGGCTTCATCATCAGCACCACCACTCCATCTCGCTCAAGCCCCCCACGCTACCGCCAATCGGAGGAGCCACCGACGGCCCCCTCGAACCCGCCACTGCTCTCTCGCCCATGCCTTCCCCTCTCTCTCTTTAGTGTCATTCCACCTTCCAAATGCGTTCGTCTCTCCGTGCTTCTTTGCACACTTTACAACTTTTTCATAATAATGCGCATGCATAATGTACGTTGACTCAGTTAACCCCCCCCCCCATCATTGTGCAAGAGCGCAGAAGAGTGGTCAACAGATTACGCCTCTGTATAAGGAACACAACGGTAAGTCTTGTCCACAAATCTGGCTGTCGCCTGATGAAGCTAGTTGTAATTACTGGCGAAACGTCGTACTCAGATTGTAAATGTTGTGGCTTGGCTCTCCAGCACAGCGGTTAGTGCTGTACTAGTACACTACACAATATATACTACACTATACAGTATACACTACTATACACTACACTATATACTAGTGCTGTACTAGTACACTACACTATACACTACTATACACTACACAACTATACACTACACTATACCACTACACTACTATACACTACACTACACAACTATACACTAGTGCTGTACTAGTGACAAATTGGCCACGTTGTTTACGTGACAACCCTTACTAGTTGGCTGTGTCGGGTGGTGGCGGGTTTTAACGACACAACATTTATATATTTACGCGATATAACCCAACAAACCTCTATTATGGATGATATTGGTCGCGAAAGCCTACGTGTTAAACTTTACAACTTTGTTTAGTTTTTTGGATGGGGGCGTTAGCGACCCATGAGTGATTTTCCTGACAAGTCACGACAAATGTACTGAAACTTTTATCGCGCCGAGCAAGAAGGGTCATTGCCCGAAACGTCGACTTCCGTCTACAGTATTTTGTTGTTGAATGCCGCGAGTGGCGCGCCGGTCCACAGCGACAAATCTGTGAATCGCGTGACGACAGCGAGAATAACAAATTGTTAATACATCAGTTGTTAATACATCAGTTAGATTTTACTCAAGCATCGAAGTACCAGCGCGCCGTGTACGCGACGATGTAGTCCGGTATGTAGCTTGAAGTGTACACGTAGTTTGAAGTACACACGTAGTTTGAGTGTACACGTAGCTTGTAGTGTATAACGTATCGTGGTGTTGCAGTGATAGTAGTTTGAGTGATAGTAGTTTGAGAAGGCGGAGGGCGCAGGCGGCCGCCGTGGCCGCCTCAGCCGCGGGGCGCCGAAGGACCCCGAAAAAAGGCGCGAAACTCGCGACGGCGACGAAGACGGCGCCCGGCTCCGGTACAGATGTTAGACACAGCACAAATGTTAGACACAGCACAGATGTTAGACACAGCACAGATGTTAGACACAGCACAGATGTTAGTGACACACACAGATGTTAGTGACACACACGTCGTTAGTTATATAGCTTTCAATAAAAAAAAATAGCAAGTACTGTACCTGCTTGACATGTTACAGGATTGGGGAACTGGTCAAAAACGGGAAAAAAACATGACTATTGTACATTGTTTTATGAACAAAAATAAAGGAACGAATTATTTTTTTATTGAACAGTGTGGAACCATGTTCTATTTACCGGAGGGTTTTCCCACTCAAAAGCTCTTACGTGTGCCACGTTTAACAACCCTGTGCAGCATAGGTGGAGAAGCCATCGAGAATGGCTGCCTCGAAGGGAAAGGCGACTGCTGCTGCTGCAACTCGACCTGCCCGAGACGCCTTCCTGCAGAGTCTCAAGGAGGAGTCGCCGTCACGGCTGCTGGAGATCGTAGAGCGACACGTGAGGGCTCTCCTCTGCCAACATGTCGCGTCCCTGTCACTCACTAGCGACGGACACTGCAGTAGATTCGTACGGTTTGCTTGTTGCCAGAAAGTCAGTGGAACGTGGGACGTTGTGATGTCACGGAAGAAAATAACGATGGTTACATTTAGGTGTTTATTTAAGGATGATGCGAACAGAACACGCTTTTTGTGTGTAACGTGATTATTGTAAGTTTATACTTCGCATATATTAAAAAAAATATCAATTTATAAGGCGTATTCCTCCTGCAAGATTCCTATGTGCCCCGTGTATCGAAAGTAGGATATAAACAGAACCAGGGTAAATGCCCATAACTAGGGGGTGAAGGACAATTTAAAGAGGTGAGTTTTCAAAACAGACTTAAATCTATACATAACGACTCTGATCGTCTCATTGCCAATGGCAAAGCTTTCCATAGTCTGGGAGCTGCACTGGCAAAAGCCCAATCACCCCAGGAAATGAGCCTTGACCTCGGAGGACTTAGAAGAAGGCGATTTGAAGATCTCAGGGACCTCGTTGGAGTGTAAACATGGATCCATTCCTGCAAATATTGTGGGGCTAACCCAGAGATTTGGTCAGCAGCAGGGTCTTTTCATCCGCTTGATACTTGACTGGTAGCCAGTGTAAACACAAGAAAGCAGGTGTGTGATGTGCTCGCGAAATGGTGTGTGCGTACGGACTCTAGCAGCAGCATTCTAAAGAAGCTGTCGTCTACCCAGAACCTTACTTGGAATCCTGAACACGAATACATGCATCAATTCAGTGAAATGTTACAATTTTACCTTGATATTCGATATTATTTCATATTTTGGTAAATATAATGCCTCTAGTGACTGCACAGATCACATGAAACCATTCTAAAACATACAATAATGATCGCACAAATGATGTTGTACATATACCATTAGCGTTAGAATTCGTTTCATTCTATTCAATACATCGTTACTTGCTCAGTGAATGCAGCCGAACAGTTAAATGTCATATATTCACGGTGTTTCTTGTAGAAAAGCCGCACAGACCCATTCTGCTTGAAGGAAGTGCTGGAGGAGTTGCCACTGCGCGCTCTGAAGGATGCACTTGAGAGTATCGGCAAGATACTCACTGAGAGCCTGCTGCGTTGCCCCGCTGAGCAATGGAACCCTGACCCACCGCAACACGACGACATGGAGACAGAAGCCACGGGATCGGTACTATACATCTAAATTCTGTCCTTTTACTCTTTCATGGTACATTTTAATGTGATTCATCGAATGCCTATCAACCAAATAGCTCAGTATGATTGTTAACAGAAAATTACACACATTGGTGGTCTGACTGAGATCATTAAGGCTTCTTATACTTGCAAGCCTTATTTTATCTTGGACCTGAATCAAGAATCTCAGCTTTGCTGGCTCATTGTTTTGTCAATTTTACTGCATCAGCCCATGAGCTACCAGACAATAAAAAATTCTGTATTCGTCTGATTTACCTGTATTAATATACCCAAAACATTTAATTAAATTATAGTTGCATGTCATATATTCTGAGTACTGTAGATAAAAACACGTTTTAAAGAGTATGAATGATTTTGGTAAGCATGCAAAGACATGAAAAAATTTTCAACTGGTTTTATACACGTTCACTAAAAATACTGTGATATATTAACTCTGACAATGGATGTCACTTGTTATTTGATTGTTGATGTTAGGAGTTGTGTGGTTAAAATGTGACACCTGCTCCCATCATTATGTGTTTGCATCCAGGAGTCAACTGTAGCTGTTGTGACGGCTGTAGCCACAGTGCTATCTTTGGCTGTGAAAACTGTCAGTGCGGAGGTGATAGAATACATTTTGGAGTCGGCTATCATTCTACATGGTAAAGAGGCAGGGTGACGTCTATGAATAATTGATACAAATTGATAAATTATTGACTATATCTGTTTCCACGACTTCTCAGTTTTTTTATAATTGGAAAGAGTAAAAGTTCGTGAGTATGTATAGTAGGAGAATGAGACCAAAAAGTTAATAAGTATCTGCTGAAAATCTCATTCAAGATACATAAAGTAGTTCTTTGCCACATTTCTCTGACTTGGATAATTTATAACAGTTCACTGTTTAGAGCTGCATATCCCAATGAACACTATTGCAGTATGTTCATCTCATTAATATCTGCAAAATAAAATACTTCTTGATGTTGCACTGGGAAATGTTATGCATGCGCACTGGATGATATATTGATTTCAAGTACTGTATAGGGTAGATTACCAAAATATTGGCAATAGTTTATTTAATAATTGAGCCTACAAGTTATTGTTATGCTGAATATACAGGGTGGCCCATAGGTCAAGACTGAATGGGTTATCTTTTTTTAACAATTTTCAAACTGACTTCCATTAACATGAATGTATACATGAATTCTCTGTATAAGTTGTTTTTGGACTTTTTTTAGATTCACGTGTAATCTTTGACCATTCCTAAATTATGTTTTGTCTAAATTCATTCAGGGTTCTTGGTCGAATTTTGTAAACAACGGGATTGTGGTGAGCCCACAGGAAGAATACAAATAGATATGAATAATGATAATAGATAAATATTAACTTAAAGAATAAACTGTTTAAATGTTTTAATGCCAGTGCTAAAATAAATTAAATAACCCTATTTGTCCAGACTTTTTTGTCACCCTGTATAAAAAATGCATTCCAGGTGGTTACAGCAGGCAACAATACAAGATATGTATGTTCCTGTGGTGATAATTAGTTCCAATCTACTCTACCGTTTTTCTCACCCTGTTGACAGCCCTGTTGCCACTTTTCACCGATTCTCACCCTAACCTAAGAAACACGGTCATAAACCTGTGCGAGTCTTGGTGGGAGAGAGACCTACCTGGGAAAGAGGAGCTTGGAAAGAATATGATCCTCACAATTCTGCGGTGCAATTTAATACAGCAGAGCAAAACCTTGGTATGTAGCAATGCCTTGAATTGCAATTTATAATTTGTTGTTTTTTATGACAGTGACTTTCATTCTTGTGATTTTTTTTACTGCAATCAGTGCGTTTCTAAAGATTATTATTTAGCTTTGAATGTAATGATACATCGCTTAAAATCGATTATTAAACTCACATTATGCATCAAATTGTCCGTATTGCAATCAACAATGTATGTGAATCGTATGCAAATTATATGGTAATGTTACATTGAATCTAATGGAGCGAACAAAACAGTACAAACAAGAAACAATGCAAATGAGATTATGAAACTTAGATAGTTGAATTTAGAAAAAAATCACTTCAGTCATTACAGATACAATTTCTGTGGGGGTAAATTGTTGCACATCTACATTTAGTTCTTGTCACGATAATATGAAGTATTTGTGTGTACTTCTAACACATAGTTGCTTGTGTTGATGTAGCTACACAGCCATTGTATTATAAATTGTCAAGTGGGACTTGGTGCTTGCAAGCCAGATAAAATGTGCCCGCGCTGAAATTGTTCTAATGCAGGGTGCAGGGATAAAGCGGTTGTGGAGCCTGCGTGAGAGCTTCCGGCTGTTTGACTTCCTGGGCAACCCACCCGAGACTGAAGAGTTGAAGGAGCTGCTGCTGCAGGGATGCATAGTGACAAATATCTACCTAAAAACCGAGGAGGTGAGAGCAGCTGACTCAAAGGCAGCAGCATCAAAGTGGTGTTCTCGTACCGTTTTTTGAAAAACCTAAGCGGAGACAGTTTAAGGACTAAATGTAAAACAAGCGAGCATTAAAGCATTGTGTTGTTACTTTTACTGGATATTTATATTGGTCATTTACAGAATCTTTGTGTATGCTGTTCAGCAATATCTATTGAAATAAATGTCTTGGATGAATCTTGCTGTGATTGAATAATTGTTTGTCTGATTGCGTGTAATTTACGTTTTTCAGAGTCGTCGATTCTTGTCCTTCCTTTTCGGTTTAAATGTGGATTTTATCAAGTCGATTCATGCCGTTCTTAAGAAGCACCTTCCTTCTTTGACTAAGTGAGGCCATTTTTCTTTGTGCATTTTCTGTATACTTGCAGATGTTTGCTTCGATGCTAAATGGTATTTTTTATAACCAATAAGCATATATTTTGGTTATTGATTACATGCCAAAAGCTAATATGCTACAATTGTTTACGTTTTTACAATTAATAATGTCCAGGTAGTTTTGACATTTGGTAAATATACTCGCACATTTTTAAAATTTCCATTACTATTTCATGAACATTACTGGTGGATTTACTTATTTGCTGCAGAAATGACATGCTTTCCTCTGCTTGTCTGCCAGTATAGTCCTCAAAGTTGAACTTCATGAAATTAAGTGTAAAACTAATATGAAGTTTTATATATATATAGTGTATCTGGTGAACATGTTTGTATAATTAAACTTACAGAAAACTTGGTTTTATCATTGATAGTTCAAAATTTTAACTCAGGCACGCTGGCAAGCATGAGTAGTGCTTTTTTCATCACTTTCACATTGACACAGCCTCATCACCATCTAAAGTAAACGTATTGAATACCCAGTCAGAACTATTTTTTAAATATAATGTTTACATATATTTGGCTGGTTATGTGATGTCTCCCACAGAGTGCAAGTGGGCTACTATGCTGACATTTATTTTCAAGCCTGGAAAAAGGCCACAGGCCCTTACCTGAAGGTTAGTGCTCAATTAATTAGAACACTTGTCAAAGAAAGCATGATTGCGTGAGAATATTCTGAGACTTATTTTCATATACAGAATTAGAATACTAGTTTGCAAGAATAGTTTCATAGGTGTAAATTTCCAATGGCTGCCTAATAATTGATGGAAAAGCCAACGTTTACATTATTTGTGGTCATTGTTTCCAAACTGTCAAATAAATATAAAAGCCCAAAATATTTTGAGCATAAGGCCATTGCCTGAATTCCTGGCTTGTATTATACTGTATAATTAAACTTACAATTAATTGTAAAGAGGAATTAATTTTAAAGCACCTGCCACACCTCAAAAAGTCTGTCTTGAATAAAAATTATACAAATATTCTATGGCTATTTCGGTAAAGTCACGTAGATAGAAAAATAATAACATAATAAAAATGAAAATAAAGTGAATAAAAAATAATAAAAATATCACGACGCTTCGATTGCAACACAAGCAATCATCTATCTACGTCTCTTGAATAAAGGTTATACAAATATTATATGGTTCTTTCGGTAAAGTCACGTAGATATAAAAAAAATAACAAAATAAAAAAAATCACGACGTTTCGATCGAAACACAATTGTCTATCTACGTGACTTTACCGAAAGAACCATAGAATATGAATTCCTGCAGTCACGAAAGTTTTAGGTCATACAAATGTTTATTACGTGGAGAAATCCCCATGTCTGTCACCACGTTTTGCAATGACAAATGGTCTATTTCAATTTTCAGGTCTTTATAAGTACCATTTTATCATTGCAGGTGATGGAGGAACACTGCATCCAGAACCTGATGGAGCACGGCGTGTACCTGCCTTACAGCTCTCCATTGAACTCCAAAGTGCGGCAGGCAAGAAAACTCTCTCCATATCTCCAACTGCAGCACAGGAGCTTTTTTAAGTGAAGTGCCTACATATGCCAGGTTCCTGTGTGGTTATTTTAACCACAGTTTATATTAACATAAATTGAAATTCAACTAAATGACCTTCTAAACCTTGGGAGAACCCACTGAGACATTGTTTATTTTGAATGAGAGGTAAGTGTATACAAGAAAATAACCATTGTTATATTAAATAATTTTAGTCGGAGGTAATTTTTAGATTTGTCATGTTGGGCTATAACACCAATACACTACAGCCCACCCTCGTTGCGGGATTTTAAATGGACCTCGCTGAAGTGCTATATTCTGCCTTTATAATAATATATGCCTTTCTGCTGAATGAATGGAATATAACTCTTGACGATTTAAACCCTAGCACATTGTCCAGTGTACTGAATACACGACTGCCTAGCCTGTATGGAATGAATATTGTAATTTGTTAATACTGAGTTCTCCCTATTCCAAATGGATGTTTTATGGGCAGGTTTTAAATCCACAGCATAGTGGAATGTAAAAAAAATATACTTATGAAAATGCATATTCAATCACTGCAGTCAATAAGTTCTAGCTGGTGTATTGATATATATTTGAATTTGAATATTTGTAAATAAAATATGTACACATTTGAAAAATAATTCCTACTTATATTTGATATTTCAGACACATAACTATGAGTGGTTGTGTGAACACCAGTATGACAGTTTTACAAGTTATCTAAAAGGTATTGACTTTATAACACTTACCAGCTTAGTCCAGCAAGTGGCAGTATTATCACTGAACTGAATATATATCATTTGATTCGGATAAGGCTGATAAGCCGTGATTGTCTGAGTAGACGGTTAGATTGGTGGGCGCTGTTGACTTTAATAATATTTGAACCGATATAAATTACAATGAGTCACATACAGGTGGAAATGCTTTGCAGGCGATAACACAGAGTGCTGTGCTTGACTCATGATTGCTTCATTATATCTCAGATGTTGAGTTACTTCCACGCTCAGAAGGTCCGCCAGGGTGTGGACGAGATGCTGCACCGACTGTACGAGCCAATCCTGTGGAGGGCGCTAAAGGCAAGTATTGGTCCTCACTCATTTGGCCAGCAGTACAGGCAGTCCCCGGGTCACGAAAGGGTTAGGGCTCCGAAAACGATCCGTAACCCGAATTTTCTGTATGTCGGAAACAACAATTTTCCCCGAAAAACAAGATAAAATCCCATAGCCGGAAATAGTTGTGCCTCCCCTACCCAATTACTAGTTCGATTTCTCTCATTACTGTTTCGCGCTGTCGTCCGTTTTGCTATCGCTACCTGTATCGTATATCGCTGTACATACTCTCTGCACTTCCTATGATTGTTTCATTTAATCGAATATCTACTCTAACACTACCCATAATTTAACTAATGGAACAACTGTTTATGAATACCACAAAACATTTAAATATTAATTGTTAACAGAAAGCAGTCACTTCCGAATGTCCGTTTACCATGCATTAGGCTAGGCCTAAACTTCTCCGATCGCTGTTGGCTGAGACCATAAGCAATCGAAGTGTAATTGTGTTAAATAAAGTACATGCAGTAAATAACTCATGAAATAAACTTAAAATAAATAAATGTACCAATATAAACATGGGAAAAAAGAGTTATAAGCATAGAAAACAAACAATTACGTGATACTACGAAATAAAAGCTCGGGCTCGGTGAAGTGGGCGTTTTAGTGGAGCGAGGCTTAAGGCGGCCCGGTAAAGTGCTATAGAAAGGATTTTTGGAGCATGTTACTCGAACACATGCTCACTAGTCCACGGCAAGGTAAGGTAAAAGGTAAAAACAACAAGCCTACCTTTACCCTACCTTTTACCTAACCACAATACAATCACTCTACCCTTACCTTTTACCCTTTAGCAAGGTAAGGTAAAAGTTAAAAAGCAACGAGCCTACCTTTACCCTACCTTTTACCCTTACTCCATACAAATTACCCGATTACAGGGTAATTACCGGGGTATTACATATGAAAAAGGTTTCTAACAGGTAAATGCGAGGTAGAGCGCTTTATTCGTATAGAATACTCTCAAATTGGGCATTGAGGCTGTCGACGACACCGTCCTCCATAACCTCCTCATCCTAGTCGTCTTGGTCGATGACGATCTCATCAACAGCCTGATCAAGTTCGTCATTGCCATTGTCCTCGGACGAACGACGATCCTGCGCTTCTCCGGCCCGGTTAGACGGGACCTTCAGGCAGCCGGCTGCGATCCAAGACCCCAAGCACATGGACTGGATGAAGAGCGTCGATGACAGCGACTGGCGAAAGCATGTGAACTCCCGCCCGGCTCCGCTATTCGCACGTTCTCAGGGAGTTGACGTCGTCGGCGTTCCCAAGTAGCCGCAGGCCATCTTGTAGTGGGCGGGGAGCAGCTCTTTACGTTAATGAAGGCGCTGGCGGTCGTGACGCCCATGCTCAGAAAACTATCGACTTCATCACCGTCGTCGATAGAGCTGCTGACATTGCTGAATAGGGTGCTAAACAGCGACTCCTCCATATGGGCAGCGACTGCCGTCAGCGGAATCGCGAGCATGTCCGAGTAGCGATGCTGCAGGACAGAGCGGATTGTGGCCTTTAGTGTAGCCAGCTTGTCTTGGCCTGTCGTTTTCGGCAGCTGTGGATTCAAGTAGGATACCACAATGGCGGGTTTCTGAAGCAGAAAGTCGCGGTACTGCACCAGCTCAGCCTTCATCCCCGTCGCGGTCAAGGACTCATCGATCGCTCTAAGAGCGCCTTCGCCGCGATCGCAATGACGGATCAGGTGCTCCATCATCACTGGCACGAGATCCAATGTTTACTTGCGGTCCGCCGACAACGAGGTCATGACTTGGTGCAGCATTCGCAGGAATGCTTTCACGCGCTCGATGTTTGCCCACTGCAGTTCAGTGAAAGCACCGACGCCGATCACATCCTGGAAGCGCCCCATGATAATGTCCAATAGGACACGCTTCTTGATGGCGTCATCGCCCATGTCAAACGTCGAATTCCACCTGGTCGGCGAGTCCTGGTACGTCAGCTCCTTGCTGGCAAACTTGGCGATCTCGGCCTCCCAACGGTACGACTGCCGGACGACCTTGCTGCGCCTGATATTGACGAGCACCTCGTCGACTTGATCAGTTTGAGAACTTGGACGACGCCGATCTGGACCGAATGATCTGGGCAGCGAATATGGTGGCAAGTCCGCAACTGCTCATATCTGGCATCCGCGCTGACCAGGGCGAACAACGTCTTGACAGCACTGATCGCATCGGAGCCATTGTCGCTGGTGACAGCGAGCAGCTTGGTCGAGACATTGTGCCCGATGCTTTGGAGGTGCTCAAACAGATTGGTGCCAATGCGCTTGCCGACACCCCTTCCAGACTGCCCATCGAGGATCGTCAGCAGCATGGATTTCGACGCACCAGATTTGGTGTCGATCCAGTGCACCGTGACCATCCAAAATCCCTTCAGGTTGCGGTTCGACCACCCGTCAATGGTGAGCGAGATGGCGACGTCAAAGTTGGAGAAGAACGTCCTGACGAAGGGCAGCATGATGGCGTGAAGTTCGACAATCCTGCGAATGACGGTGTGGGTCGACGGGTCCTCGTATCCCTGCGTCAATGTGTGGACCAAGGTCTTCAACTTATCGCTGCCGGCGGCTCGCAAAGAGATTGCACCTTGGATAACAAAATAAACCACCGCGTTCTCAAACTTTACCAGAAGGCGATCCGGGATTGTTGGCCAGCTCAGCGTTTGCTGCATTAGGCGGCTCGCCGACGCCGACGTCCACGTCCCGACCGCGCTGCCTGGGGCGAGCACGTTGTGCTTCTTGAGGTGGGATTTCCACCCCGACGCGTTCGTGTGGGAGGAAAACCACTTGCGGCAGTGCACTGCCGCTTTCCTTGCTGCACACGAGGATCACCCTCCATACAATCGTGAGTGTGCTCCCACGGGAACGCATGCCGCTGCCTTTTTCGATTGCTGTTCGCAGCGACCCCGGAAATGCCATTGCTGGCATCCTCGACCTCATCCTCTACCTCAAGAACGTGGTCCGTCTCCATCTGGTCCGACATCGATGATTCCAATTTAAAATGGAGGCCACGGACTGCGCCACGGAGCGATTAGCGAGCGGTGAATAGGGTATTTACCGGGTAATACTTTGCGCTACTTTTACCCTACCGGGTAATTCTTCCGTGCTACCTTTACCCTACCCTTTACCTTACCCCTTGGCGTGGTCGACACCTTTACCCTTTTACCCGGTAAAAATGGTAAATTACCTTACCTTGCCGAGGCCTAATGCTCACTCCTATGTACATCCTATTTGACGTATTATTGTAAATTGGTAAATATCAGACTGGTGAACTGAAAGTAAATACATCTGTGCATTATTTACTAATTTTTGCACTTGCATCTTAAGCAGGCCAGTTTCAAATATGGGTTAAAAATGTAATTCCTCTTGTTCAAATATTTAAATGTTTAGTCAGTAGTGCGATTATCTGAGTGCGTTGAGCCTGTCATTGGAAACAGTTCATTCCACAATTTGTAACACTTATATTGAATCCAAAAGTGTTAATTCTTCAAAAATACATAATGATTGCTTCACAAGTTTTTATGCACATTTAACAATTACGCCGAAAAGTTGCTTCAACAATGTGAATTTGCCCTCTTTTCTCATATATGCAATTACTCTTCAAACAGGTTTAACTGAATTGTAAAATAGGACAAAATTGCACATCATGCAATTTTGTCCTATTTTACAAAAGAAACTGTTTCCAAAAGATATTCTCCCCATGTAGTGCTCATGCTGAGGGTGTTTGCCTTTGTTTCAGGCCAGCAATAGCGAGATACGGGCCAACGCCACCCTGCTGTTCACGGACGCTTTCCCACTGCAGGACCCTGCATTTGGGAGGGAGGAGGCAGATGCGGATCTGCAGAGGCAGTTTGAGGAGCTCTTTGTGAGTGTCATGTGCATCGATCAATGCTTTTTTTGTTGTTGGTAGAGTTGGGGATATTTACCACTATATATTGTGCTAGCAGTGCCATGTAGATCGTGAGAGCAGCTCCATTCATTAGCCTTTGCACACACTGGGGTTGATAGTCTCAACAAGGAACAGCCTCAGGAAGGCATTGGCTAGCTCTTGGCCACTTTTACCTATCTCTTACCCATTGATGAAGTAGTAGAGCCGGGCAGATGAATATGTGGGCTCTCACCCGATGGGTGATTTTTTTCTTCTACGAAAGGGACTTTTGACTGACACCGTTAGATTTGCCGTACATGTGAGCCAGTTAACCACGAGCAGTGACCTGGGCCTTGAACTCAGAATCTCAGAGGAGATGGCCGAGTGTCTCAACATTGGCAATCGGATTTCTAAGCCATTCGTTTGCAATACACATCCATCATTGCCGACAGTGACAGATAATGAGCAAGCTACAGAATTTTGCTGAGTGAATTGTTTTAGGTGAAGAATAAGTCCAAAATAAATATTTGTCGTTATTATAGTATATATATTTTCAGAATCTTTATTTAGACCAGAAGAATCTGATTTTACACTAAATTAAAATTTTAATTTTATTATGTTTTATTTTTATTATTTTATTATGTTTCATTTTTATTATTTTATTACTTCCCTTCTACGTGACTTTACCGAAAGAACCAAGAAAATTAAAACCTATTTAATATATAAAGTAATGCATGTTTTTTCATAACTATTCTATGCACATTGCATGACGGTACAATTTGAACTTAATAACGTTCATGTATGCGAATGTATATATGTACTGTCTGTACATGTTATTAAATAGTACTGTATATTAAAGCAGTCTTGCAATGGACTGTACTCTTTACTGCAATGCAACACTTTTGAGTATGGCCACATAAATACATACCCACTAATAAACACACGGTAGTTTAATCAAGCTGAATACGCTTGTTGGCAAGCAGTTGCCATTTTCATTGCATTGATATTAATTACAAGTGATTTATTTGACTAGGATCCTGGCACACTGAGCTGCATTTACCAGCAATATTTAGGTAATATTAATTGCTGCATACAGATCATCTGGTCAGTAGAGTTAATGTCTTCTCCAAGAGCAAGCTGTTTGATTGGTACTTGTATTGCTCACAATATGCTATAGCACAACACTAAATTAGTAGAAATGGGCCCTTGAACATGCAAACCTTTAACATGAAGCACAGATTCCCCGATAGCCTGCCTAATATTATGTTAGAATGAGAAAAAATGTTGTTGTCGAATTCAGTATGTTAATGCTGTATTGCAGAGATGACGGCAATGTTCGATGACTGTAAAGTAGCAGCGAATGTCTGACCATGATCTTGTACCATATAAATTGAACAGACTGAACTATAGGTTATGCAGTGTGATTGTACGTACTGTATATTTTTCTCTCATCAAACCCCTTGTGTTTGCTTGTGCGTGCGTACACGCGCAGCGTGTGTTGGATGACCCGTGCCCTCGAGTGCGCTCGAGCGCGGTGCTAGGAGTGTGCCGCCTCACCTCGCGCTACTGGGAGATGATCCCCGGACGCCCGCTCTCCGAGCTACTCACAAAGCTTGTCTCCAGCCTCGCATTCGATGCCTCCTCGGCTGATGTGCGCTGTGCCGTCTACAAGGTCCCCATCTCCATCATGATTGTCATCATCACTACCACCACCATATACATTGTTTAAGGAAGGTGATGATCTGACTGGTTAGTCGTTTTTTTATCCAGGAAAGAATGTTAATTATTTGTCTAGTAAAGCCTCACTGAATCTGAGGATTAATGAGTGTTTTTAACCAGCGTACCCAAGGAAAACCTATACGTATGAAGGGATAACACTCAAAGCTTTACACAGATGGTTAATCATTTATTTTGTTCTGCTATCTTGGATATCTCACAACCCAGCAGGTTTTGGAGTCCCACAAATCTCTGTGCACTTGTGTCGTAAGTGTGGACATTCATTTTACTATGGTAACAGGGACAGCATTAAAACACTGTGCTCGTCCACTGGACCCTCTGTACAAGCAGTAGACAGTTTCATTCCTATTGTAGCCCAGGAATTTCTGCATGGAATTAGCAAACAATGGCATCTGATAAAGAGTGCACCCTAAATATTTTACAACCTCATTTGCAATAAGATCATTGTGGGACCCTGTCTTTGCCCATATCCCCAATTGTGAATCCTACTCAAAATGTATTATGAATAAATAATACATTTATATTTCCTCAAATCTCCCTTAGAAAATATATGTTTTCAGTGAGGTTCCAATGTTTAACCAATTTTGCAATGTATTTTTTACATAATGTATATAAATGTCCTTATACACTGGCATTATATTTGCATGGTGCGGATTATTGTTACTTGTGTGACTGAAAGGAATATTGTCACCTTGATTTTTGAGGGTTGTGGCAGATAATGGTCTTAGCTGTAGCATATTCCATGCAAAAATAAAATTGTTCAGTTGTGTTGTTTTATAATTGTTATTTAGACAAGCACAGTCTATTATGTAACCACAACAGCTGCAGTTTTGTCACAGTAACATTTCTTTCCAGTGGTCTGCAGGGAATACTAACCATGCCTGTCAAGTCTCCATGCTCAAATAACCCAGGAACTCCTTAGCAAGAGTGTTTAGTTATTTGCTGGTGATGGTAACCACATTAAAAAAAAATCGTAATCTGTACACAAAGGTAACATATCCTATTTACAACCTTGTAAACATGTAACAAGCTTAGGGTGACAAAACTAAGACATTGAATTCAGATTATTTTTTTTTGTAAGTGTTATCCTGTGTTTAATGTTAAAGAACTGCCTTTGACAGAAAGCGCATTACATTTTCCTCGGCCACTTGGTCTTAAGCATACTGGCCAAGTAAATAATGTGCATGTGATATGTTCCACGATTGAGTCAGAGGTACAGGTACCCCAAATATCACGAGCCTCTATCTACACATACCTCAAGATTTACCAGCATTATTTCAGACATTTAAGGCCATAAAGGCCTTGTTTGTGTCACCATACAAAGCAGGATAGATCCCTAAATTAAAATTTCTTGTGTGTTTATGACTTAATTTGTGCTTGTGTGTGTGAGATTGCCTATATGGGTGTATGCACATGTGTTCGGGGATGAGTCATGTGCTCATCACGCTATGCTAGTGAACACGGTGTGATACCTATACGCGTATATGAATAGCAGTTGGAATCTTATGTGGTCTGTGTCAAGAATTACTCATAATAGTGACAGCCGAGAGACAGTCAGCCAAATGTAGTGCTTACCTCTTCACTGATTCATGTTGTGAGTTTTTATGTCTGCAAATAGCAATTGTTTCGTCAGTCATGATTTTATGTTTGTGGGTGCATGGTGTTCTCTTTCACAGTCCCTGCCAATTGTTCTCGACAACAAATTGAGTCACCCGTTAATGGAGAAGCTTCTTCCAGAAGCCAGGAATGGGCTACACGATGTAACTGAGAGGGTGCGTGTGGCTTTTGTCGACATGCTGCTTAAGGTCAAGGCTGTGCGAGCGGCTAAGGTATAATGCAGTTTCCTCATGCATTTTCACTTTTATCAACCTCTGTAGTGCTGCTACTCGTATCCATTAGCTGTCTTTGCAAGTATACCGACGAAAACCTTGTTGCTTGTTATCATACTCTTTGGTTTTTTCGGTAAAGTCGCGTAGGTAAAAAATTAAAATAAATGAAAGCACACACTTAAGCGGTGTGCTTTCGCTAAGTGATCCCCACCTGAAGAAGGATGCTTGTGTTGCGCCCGAAACGTCGTGATTTAATTAATATAATTTTTTTTACCTACGTGACTTTACCGAAAAAACCAAAGAGTATGAATCCTTCCAGTCACGAAAACTTCAAATCTAGAATGCTTGTTATCTTTCGTGAATAAATGTTCCATCCACACTGGCAAGCAGACTGGTTGCTAAGAACAAATAGCTCTCTTTCACTTAATTATTAAACCCATTTTGTTCGATATGATGCAATTTTATTTCAAGTTACTGTGATAAAGAGAAACTTGATGAAATAATGCTAAAAGTAATTAAATTGTTCCCCAATTTATCCATTTCACATTTGTAATTTTAATGTGTCCTGGGTCCATTGTGAAATAGTTAGGAGGAAAAGGTTTTTTCAAGTGGTAATTAAAGTGACTAAAGTGTGAAAAGTCCATTCAACTTTCAATGCAGACATTATTGTCATATCTAGCTTTTAGCATGTATTAGGGACATTACGATTATCATAACTTTTTTTCATCCACAATCACATTCACGAAACAATACATCAAACCATAGTGACAAAAATATAATGATTATTTCCAGTTCGCAGAATTATAATCATAGTAGAAATATTACTTTTTATGGTTTTGACCACACTGGTGAGTGGCCAGAACCAATTCAGATATCACTCACTATGGGTGTTAGCCATTGTCAAAAATCTAAATCAGTCCATTGGGTTCATAGCGCAGCGCGCGATAGCACCATGGCTCCGCCTCTAGAAGGATTATAGCTAATAAATAGACAACAGTCTGTCTATCCACGTAACATTTTTGTTCCATTAACCCATAGGCCTTTTGGATCAAATTGTCTAGCAGCATACATTTTAAGTAGGAATACAAGTCATGATAAAAAAAAGAACAACAGAATAATGAGTCTACTTATATAATAAGTATGCTGAAATGTTAGTGTAAAGCATTCTGGGAGATGAGTTACGTAATTCAACGGGGGGGGGCAGGTCTCACTTTACCTCATTTTCTTCTTGTTAAATTTCCATCCCGTTTGCCCCATTAACCTTTCTGTGACCCGCAGTACTGGAAGATCTGTCCGATGGAGCACCTGTTGGCGCGTCTGGCGATGGACAGCCCCGTAGTGACGCGCCGGCTGGTGCAGCTTCTGGCCAGCTCCTTCCTGCCGGTTGAGCAGCCCGAGGAGACGTGGAGTGAGCGCTGCATCACCCTTGTGCAGATGAACCCCACTGCCACCCGCTGTTTCTATCAACACTTACACAAGTTCGTGTCGCCGACGAATATCGGTAAGGTCTGATGTATTTGCACTATCGTCCACGGTACACGAATTGGTAAAATAAAAAAAATTATATACCAATAATTTGCAAATACTCGATTGTAAAAGTAAAATACTGTAATATAATTTTTAAGCAGGTGCTACTGGTTTAATCTACTGAGTTCCTCACTTGACTTAGATCCAGGTTGTCCAAATGTGTTTCTCTCAGTTCTTATGAGCATTCAATCTCTATGTGATTTGTTACAAAATTATTACCCATAGAGCATCGTGTTTTTGCTCATTGATGCTGCTGGCTGTTGGCTTCCCTGACCCTGTCATCTCAGTCGGCTGCAGTGTGTGCTCCTGAAGGCATGTTAAGTATGAGAGCTGTAATGGAAATGTGATGATTGATGTTGACGGCCTTTTGAGTAAACTAGTGGTGAAGTAAAGTTCTGTATATTTGATGTGGTCCTAAAGTGAGTTGAAATTTAAGTAGGGATTTTTAATGTAATTATCTGCAGTGGCAGTGCAGTTCATGATTTGCTTGTGTGTGCATCCTCCCGCAGCCAAACTGATTTTGCAGCTGTATCACTGCCTGAACACGTGTCTGCCAAAACACAAAGGCCAGAATGAAGAGAAAGAAGCTGAGGGAGATGAGAAAGAAAATGAGAGTGTAAGATAAGTGCTGATATGTCCTTTGAAGACTTATAACGATTAAATTAGTCATAATTCGAGGTAATTGTGGAAAAATAGTCCTATTGTGGAAATTATAGTACGTTTTGTAGCTGCATAGGTCGCATGAACCGATTTCATGCAAATATATTGATTCTCACGCAAACTAATTATTGCATGCATATCAGAGAGTAATAAATCAATTTTAGTTGATCATTTCATTCATCCTTACACTCCTACTAGTCCTTCCTGAATTGTAATTTTTAAGCCAAATTATTGTGTTCACCTGTTAATTCTGTCATATTACCACACTGTTGTCACGTGGCTCACTCGGCTTTAGTGCTGTAAGTGTTCAGGTAATGTGGGAATCGCGCATCAACACCTGCATCAGCGCAGTCTGCACGTGAGCGTCGCATGCTGAACCCTCGAGCATGTGCCTTCCAGCAGGAAGATGATGATGATGATGAGGACGTACCTCTCGCCAAGGACCTGACGACAGTGGGCAGCTTGCTAGAGGTGGTGGTCATCCTGTGGAGCAGCATTCGCAAAGTGTTACTGGGAAACCCGCGCGTGTATCAGCAGCTCGTGATTAAGTTTTCCGACGTGGTGCCCGGTTACTTCAGAACGTTCAAGGTGATTATGCTGGGCGACATCTTTGAATACAAATTGTAATTAGAATTGAGCATGCCAGTCCTTATTCAGATGTCTGCTTTGTCAAGTAGGCTTAAAGGGATAAAACATGGTTACGTTTTTATATTTACCGAGTATATATATAAAAGTTATTTTTCATTTACATATGTACATATACATATTCTTTCATCAGAATGACACTGTGTGTTGCCTTCTCCGAGTACTTCAGTGTCAAAAATATTGCATGTCTCGTGGGTTGAACAACTTGGCTGCTACACTGTTTTCTTCCATAAAATAGAACGAGCGCTGTTACCAGGCACTGGTCATTCTTGCTTCCTACATGCCTCCCAACACCATCCCTACTTTCAGGTGAGGGCTGGTGAAATACTTTAATACTTTTTTTTCCAGTTACTTCTCACAGAATACCTCACCAGTTTCAAGCTTTGTGTATGCTCACGGTTCCATCAATCGCTGATTTATCGTTTTTTTGCCTGTGTGGTTGGTGGCGGTGGCAGTGGCAGCGTGTTGTCACGGCTACGTGCCTTTGAACTGGGTGTGGATGACATGGATTTCACACCGTTGCTGGACTGCATGTGCTGCTGGGGCCAGGCGGGTCACATTTTGGAGCTCATTACAGAATGGCTGTCTGCCAATCTGGGCCAAAAATCTCCACAGGTTAGTCTGAGAGATAAAAAGGGGGCAAAGATAGAATAACCTTTCAATTGACATTACTTAACAATAAATATTTGTCATGATTATTTTCAACGACTTTTTATTTCAATATTTTTACCATTAGCATTTACAGATACTATTTCATTGACTAAATAGTGTATGTACCCGTCTTTCAAGGATGGTCCCCTCCCACCCCCAATATCCCCCCACCTCCCCACCACTGGGTGTCCCCCCTTGCGTGTGACAATCCCCAGCACCTGCCCTCGCCGCAGCCCCCCCCTCCTACTTAGCCCCCTCTCCGCACAAATGCCCCCCGCCCTCGACGCCGCCCCACTCATGCAACGTAATGGGTAAGCGTGGCCATTAGCTAATCAAAAGGCGCGCTGAGCAGTGAGTTGACGGCAGCCAATCGGAACGCAAAGACCAAGGAACTATACAGAGCCATGAGTACTTATATAAAATATATTATTGCTCAATGAAAAGTTATACCACCTCTTTCCATCAGTGTTCTTATTTATGAGTATGACCATCGCAAAAAGTGCTGCTCATGTTTCAACTATTACTGCTTCAATCACGAATCTTTCTAACAAAATTCGCAGGTGTAAAAATTGCTTGTGGGATTTAGACTCGCACTGAAATGTTTCATTGTCCGAACTTGACCTGTTCCTATCTGCAACTGTCACCCATCAGACAAGAGTCAACCGAGTGCGGATAAGTGTACCCATGTTGCCAAAGCCCGACCTGGCACTGCAGTACACAGAGTACATGCTCCGCTCACCTGTGTGCTGCGCTTCTGTGCTGGATTCTGGTCACAAGCTGAATGCTCTCGCTGAGCTACTGGCCACCTCAAAGGTGCTTATGTGACTCGAACATTCGCACAAACAAACGGGGTAGTACAACGGAATGGGGTTGTATTTCTGTGAATGTCTGCTTTTGATTTATATAACAATTTACAACATTTGGTATTTGTGCCATTCTTATGGGGCAAGCCTATCATGAAGGCACTTTGTTTCACAGACTGACATAGTTTGCCAAGAGGGAATGATAGTGCCTTGTTTTACCACAAGTAATTTAGGTGTAGTTTTTTTATTTGTACCAAGATGCAGGCTTATATGGCTGCTATTTTGAATTATGCCATGGGATCTTTAACATTCACTGCGGAGTAAACGGTGCATACACCCGCAGTATTGAACATGGCAGTCACAAAACACTAACCTCTGAAAAAAGCGGCAAATGCGCTACTGCTTGGCCATGTCACCTCTATTTAAGCACTGTAAGGCAACAGAGAGAGACGGCAAAGCTTTGCGACGCTTATAAGTACAAAGAGCGAGCAAGTGGTTTAATTTGCTGATAATCTCTCCCTGCACTCTTATACAGGACACTCTGCGAGCCTTCCTTAAAAACCCGAAGACGCTCGGCGTGGACACTGCGAGTGCGATGGCCTTACGTGCATTCCGGCTGCACTGTCTACTACAGATCCTCATTCACCATAAGGTCAGCATCCCTGTAGAGAAGAGCCTGGGACAAACAGGCGATCCCAATTCCAGCCCATGGTGCATGTCTTCATTTATCAAAGCAGCGTCAATATGGGATACCACTTAAAAATTGTATTCATCAACCATTTAAATGAATATTAATATATAAATAAATGCCCTGATTGCTGTGGCCTATTTTAGCGGTGTAATAATTATATTGCCATACTGCACAATAACTTCAATATAAGTCAATGTATAAGCGGTACTTCCACAGTATTGTAATGTAGGCAATTCAAAAGCATTGCATTCACTGAATGACCAGGTAATTTTAAGTAATTACATTGATAGTACCTGAATGGTAATACCTATCTCGTAATGCCACCCATGATATGATGGACACGATAAATGCAGGTACTTCCCTGCCCTGCTTTGGTGTTGTCAAGTCATGGGTATCATATTGTTTAGAGTGATGAAATGATGATGATGGCCAGTGCGACACAGCACCCAGTCCGATGACAGGGATTTTGCGAGCAATAACTAGTATGGCTGTGTACTTATGTATTGTGTGTGTGTAAGCAGTGTGTAACCCAAAAACCTCTATTATAGTGTGTACATATGTTTGTTTGTATTTGGCAGCACAATGGGGAAGGCCGCGCGATTCAGGCCTCATTTGAGAGCACAAGCAGCTGGGTGGTGCAGTACGTGCTGTGCGCACTCCAGGCTCCACACGACACTGCTAGCAACAAGGCTGAGGCTCAAGCGAGCTTCGCACTCGACATTGCAACAGTGAGGAATGCTTAATGAGAATCTGTAGTTTCATTGTTCTTTTTGGTTACAAGTCATTCAGTTTCTTTTGCAGTCGCTTCTGTCGGAATTACATTTATCACCAACTGCCATGTTCAAGCCACTGCCAGATGATAGCTTTTTTGTGTTGGCTTTGCTGTCTCAGGGCCTGTTCAGCTCCAATTAATTATATATCTCAATTTCTGCATCTTTTTTGATGCATCATTAAAGTTCTAAGGACTGCTTAAGCAGTGCATTAAATTGCGTGTGATTGTTATGGATTTTAAACAATTACATATGGAGATTACATTTCTTGGTAACTAGTTGCATATCAGCCCATCAGTGGTTTTTACAAAACAATCATTGATTGAAGGGTTATTTTTGTAAACATTGCATGGCTGTTTGTGTATAGAATTTTATGCTTAATTTCATATACATTGTTACACTTACACAGTTTGGCAAAACAAATTAAACCCAAGGACATATATATATATCCACATACCGTGTAAACATAAAAAAAACATTTGTTGTCTCATGTGCACACAATGAAGTACGTTTGTTCTTTATTAAATGAATGGCTGCTATATCCGTGAGCTGCCCAGACAGGCACTTTCAGCAGCTATGCATTGCCGTTTATTGCAGGATGTGGACAAGATCGCAATGCGTAATGAATTCCACTATTTTTTGTATTTAAGAAGTGCATCGGTTTTGATGTTTGTTTAGCTTGGTAGCATTGGATAAATGATATTAGTTAGCACCAATTTAGGCCCCTATTGTGTAGAACATGAGAAAGTGGTGGGGACAGTCCAATGCCCTATCACCTTTGTCTTATCACATCAAAACATTGCATAGATGCTAATATCTGACTGTGTTACATAAGCAATGCCCAGTCCTTGCCACTTCTCTGCATACCCACAAATCAAACCTGGATTGTCAAAATGTTAGCGCAATGAGCTATCCACTGCACTTGCACTCCCCATATGAAGTGTACATACCTACACACGTATATATACACACCCATGGCAAGTGACTTGTGCAGCGAAGTGGCAGTGTTTCACTCATGAGCACACTTCACAGCCACAGCATTCAACATGAATAACACAGGAAAATATACTGAATGAATAAACTATGCATTGTTGACACCAGTGTGTGCCTAATGAGCCAGACATCAAAGAAAGCATGTTCCTGTAAGCAACTCGTGTGTTGGCAATAATGAGTCAAGTTTCCTGAGAATTACATGCCGCATGAATGCTGTGTCCTGCATGCTAAGTGTTTTGTCTACTGTATCGCCGTAAAATAATTTCAGCAGCATCGTACAACATTTGTCCCGTGCCCATTCCAACCTCCAACTTCTACTCTTTAAAGCTTTGACCACTGAATCCTGATGTTGTCTTTCACAGGTGTATCTGAAGGCCTGTAAGGACATAGTGCTTGTGGGGCTTGCAGACCCTGACTTTATTGGACATTGCCTGGAATTCACCATCAGTGTGGTGGAAACAGGCAAGAGAGCTCAATAATATTTTATAGCACACAATTCACTCCTTTCGTAAATTATCATACATCATGAGGCACCGAAAAAGTATATTGCAACAGTGGCTTCATTGTTTTATAATTTATAGTTTTTATTCTCTGAACACCATACATCTGCACTTATTTTCTGGCACCCATTTTCATAGTTATGTGCCATTGGCATCATGTAATGAGACTAATACATATTCACTTTGAATATTTAGCGAGGAGTGGACGACCCTGTATCAGAGAATGGCTCTTTTAGATATAATAAAATAGCTTCTGAAGTATAAACGTGACACATTAATTAAAATGAACCCTTTTTAATGATTATCTTGACGTGGCCGAATGGCCTTCTTCAGAAAAGTTCACTGAAGCAGCAACTTGATAACTTACTTCTGAGTCTTGAACAGGCTTCTGATTGTGCTTTCATGAAGTGATTCTGTTTTCATTAATTAATCTTTCGAACAGTTCCTTGTACACCTTGAACACAACAATAATGATCACAACTGTTTAATTCCCACGATGGCTCTCAGATAAAGGAGTGCAGTGCCTGCCACTGGGTTTGCAACTTCTGCAGAGCGTGCTGAGGCACTGCCTGTGCCAGGACCATGAGGACGCGACCGAGGTGCCCGGAGCGAGCACCGTCGGCAAGAACGCAAAGGCCAGAGTGACACGTGCCCGGAGCAGGGCAGAACCTGTCGTTGATGCTGCCGCACGTAGCGCCATCGCCGCCTCGCAGGAGAAGCTCAGAGAACTCGTGCAGGTTGCTCCGACCGTGTTCCAAAAGCTCCTGCAAATGATGGGCCGCTGTACCCGCAAGCAGGCGGATGTCGCGCAACAGGTATCCCCCTTAACCACAGGGTCAATGTAGTTTTTAATCTCTCGATTAACATTTCTGGCTGTTTGCTGATGATGCGTATTATCTGTGGATGTATGTGCTGTGTGTGGTATATATGTGTATGTAGGGAGTGGTAGTTTAGCGGTTAGTGTGCTGCGCTACAAACCCGGCGACCCAAAATTCGATTCCTGCCCACGATCAACACCAGTGGTAATTATTTGAACCGGTTTAGGGCCTCCCCTAGGTCGACTCAGCCTCCAATGGGTACCTAGTGCATTGTGTAAACATCGCCACGAGGGAGACAGGCGGCCTAGTGTGCTCGCTAACAGCACTTGCCCCAACAGTCTGTTAAAGTTATTCGGGGGATCTATGTCTTTGTATATGTGTATATATTGGAAAAAAAATGGGAATTGAATAGCAAGTGTTGTGTAGGAGGTGACACTCTTGTTAGTACAGTGTTCATTTGAGTTGTGAAGGGATGTGGAAGGCAATTCATATTTGTTTAGTGACATCGCGGGATGTCACTGTGTGAAGCCGGGCAGTGAGAGGAACGGCGTGCGATGTAATGACATCGCTGACACCACTGGAATGTGGATGCAGTACCGGCCCTAAGCGGGGCTCGGTGAGCGCTAATTGACAGCGACGGATGGCACCACGCGCTGCGTGCAGTGCCAGCCCCTAGAGGATAGGGTGCGAGGGTGCCGGCCACGGAACGGGGTTGCAAAGGGGCCATGGCACTCTGGTTGACCCCGGAGGACACGTGACCGGAGGTGCCTACCCGGGGACCCCCAAAGGGCGGCTGAGGGGATCACGTGTCCAGTTGGAGATGCTCCTCGAGGATCCGAGAAGGTGGTCGTGGCTAGGGGCGGAGCGAGCCCCGCCACACAGGATATAGGCCGAGCCCCCAGTGGGACCGGCTGCTGTTGTCATCCTGAAGACTCGACGTTCTATGCCCTACGTCCAAAGACAAGTCACCAACACGGGGACCTGGACCCAAGCTGGGGTCCCGTCCATCGTAGCTACTGCCAGTGCAGTTAGTGTAGTTAGCCTGGTGGACCACCACCATAGGTTGTTGTCTGGTGAAGGGGCATTTACCCCTTTGTGTTAGTGTGTTGGTATTAATAAATGTCTTGCCTCCAGGAGTATGGCTGAGTCTCCATCTGTTACTCGTTGAGCTAAGACTAGTGAAACACACTTGTAATTCAGAATTTTGGAGGGAAGAGTTGGTTCATTTCGAAATCATTGAGTGCATGAGAGGCTACTAGGTGGCTAGTAAATGCAAGTAGGCTGCTGGCCTATTTGTCCAGATTTTTTAAATCGTTATTCTCTAATGAGTGGGATTGTTTTTCAGTTCTGTGGTTTCCCTTCACATGTATATATTACTAATGAAGACCATAATAAAGGTTTTTGGGGTTAGATTGCGTAAATATATAAATGTATCGTTAAATGAAGAATTGGTGTAGCAGCTTAAAGCAGTACCCTCATGACATGGGTCTCAGTACTTCCCGAATAAATTAAAAACTAGTGGTATGCATAGTATTCAAGTCGGTTGTCCAGTTTACCACCTTTACCCACATGGGGATGTGTTGGTGTTACAGGTGCTGCTGGAGCTTGGTCCTGCACTTGCAGGATTATTGGCCATCGTATGTCAGTGGAGAGCCTTCCAAGAGAGCCTCTTCCATGACATTGTCTCAATCACAATGGTCGCTGTGGTTGCTGAAACTAAGAACATCGTGCAAAAGGTATGAGGGATGAAAGGCTGGAGTTGCTCCTTAGGAAGAGTGGCGGACTGAGAGATTGTGTTTATGGACTTTGTCGCTGATTTCTATTAGGTATAGGAGTGTGCGTATACCTAATACGTGCGATGAGCAGAGTGCCGCTTTAGTCAGGCGCTGTGGCTCGCTGCTAATTATTGTTGAGAACAGCTGATTGGTAATGCTCACAAATTTTATCATTAGCTGAAAGTTTGGTACTGTTGATGTCTTGGAAGAATTTGATTTTAAAAAATCCATTATAGTGGATGGCTATATTAGAGACCATAAGTGGAATTTCTCTTAGTTTTCAATTTCAGGTTTTAATGGACAATCACTTGAGATGTTTAATGCAAACAGCTAAAGATAATCAATTCAGGTAATGCTAGCCATACACTGTATGACTTTGTGTACATGTGGGGATATGCTGCTTACTATATTTACGGTCTGAGTGTGAGCGTAAACTTTAGTAGAATGCAGGTGCTTATGTACCTTGACATTGTTTCTTTCTCGCTGTGGCATGAGCTTTTTAAATGATCGTTCGACAGGTGAGCATACTGCAGATGTGCACAGGGTGAGACTGGTGATCTCCAAGGCATACGGATTCCCAAACACTGTTGAGCAGCTCACGTTGTGTGTTGTACTTCAGAACATGGCGGAGAGCACCCCCGTGCTCCTGGAGAAGTTGTCCAACACGCCCCCCCTTTCTGCCTGCATCCTGGCGACTGTGCTTCGTAACGATAAAATTACCAGGTGCGCAAAAAGAGACCGTCTGTTAACAGTGTCTAGTAGACACATAACAATGTATCCATTGATTATTTATATGTTTTACATTCAAGGTAAATGTGAAATTAATTATTTTAGTTTCTTATTTACTGCGTGTAACTGGTTTACATGCTTCTTGCAGCCAAGAGGGGCACTACATTTATCACAATTGCAATAAAATACTTTCATCCTGAATCTGATTGCACTGATGGGGGGCAAATCATTACATGCATTCACTGGCGAGGTTTAGTTCCTACTTGGAATTGTATTAATAGCGGTGACTTGTGTATATGATGAAGTAGATTCGGCATTTCAGGAAGCAGGGTTTGGGAAGCAGACCTACTTATTGCAGTGAGGATGGATTGCCTGCACACATTTGATTTGGCTTAAAAAAATTTTTTAAGAGTATTACTGTTAGATGTTGACTTTAACCTATATCCCACACTTGATTATTCATAGTGTTCAGTCTTGAATTTAAGATCACATTTAGGCTATGTAAAGAATGTAAAATTAACTAGACGTACACTGGGAGTAGCTACAACGGACAGGACTCCAGCTTGGGTCCAGGTCCACATGTTGGGGACTCGACACGGACGTCGAATGTAGATCTTCAGATGACAACGGCAACGCTGAACCCCGGCCCCTCTGGGGACCCGGCTTATATCCTCACTGGTCGTGGCTGGCTCCGCCCTTGGCCACGACCACCTTCTCGAATCCTCCAGCAGGATCTCGCCCCGACACGTGACCACTTCTAGCCCCCACTTGAGGCCCCTGTGTAGACTTTACCAGTCACGTGTCCTCCGGGGTCAACCAGAGTGCCATGGCCTAACCCCATTCCATGGCTGACACACTCACACCCCATCCTGTAGGGGTCGTCACTGCACGCCGAGCGTGGTGCCACTCAGTGCTATGTCTCAGCGCTCGCTCACTGAGCCTTTCTAGGGCCGGTACTACACCCACATATACGGGGTGTCCGCGATGTGAGTACATCGTACACCGTACCTCTCCAGGGCCGGCATTACACGGTGACATCCGCGATGTCACTACACATAATGTGCAATTAACTTTAAGCACATAGTCTATTCTATGGATTCATGAAGATGGTACTTAAGAATCAAGCAGTGCAGGTAAGTGTGAGTTTTTATCCTATCCGAATCTTTTGTTACATAAGTGTGTAACTGGCACTCGTTGTGGTAAGGTTTCTTCCTGAAGTATATTTATGCCTGCAATAGTACAGACACATGGTATGTCACTCGTACTTTTGTAGGGGTGTTACGGAGGGGCTGTTATACAATGGGATCAGATGGGAAAGAAACACAGTGGGCGTGGCTATGTCGGTGCACGGGAAGGTGCTCCCAGCGACGTCCGCATCGGGCAGCCTGGGGGGCTGACTCGGAGCTGGGATCCCCCGGGGCCCCACCCCTCAGCGGGGGGTTTGGTATAAAAGGGGATGAGCCGGAGGGCTCAGAGAGAGATGTTGAAGCTAACCAGTGAAGGCTGAAGATCGTCGTAGATAGAGCCCTGGACTCCCCTGGATCGCCGCCCTTATCAGGGCCGAACAGGATCGAGCCAGCGGCGTGGTCCTGTGAGCCAGAGCCGGTGCTCTTGTAAGAGCTGGTCTGGGACTCCGAGTACCGTGAGCCCGACTTACCAGTGTCGGGCTAGCTAGCCTCCCCTAGCCCGTTAGTGGAGGACCCAGAGGTAGGCTAGGCGTAGCTAGAGAGTGTATCCCCAGTTAGACGGGTGAGGGGGCCGATACCCCCTCTAGTGTTGTATGTCAGTGTTGTGCTGTACCGACACGGAATAATTACGTGTGCCTCCAACCCCGGCGTCCAAGTCTCCTGGAACACTATTACACTTTTAGCAGAAACACCTGCATGATTGGTCGTACTTACAAAAACACCAAAGCAGAGTGGTTATTGAAAAAAACATTCTCACTAGATATGTTCCCAACTCTGGCTATTGTATACCATTAAGGTTAATACATCAATGCATTTATTTTGTACAGAGCACAACATGTTTTTAATAATCTTCAGTAGATATTGTCTTAATATTCTAATACTGACTTCCATGCAGACCATTATGTATACAACACTGAAAGGCACGTAGGTTCACCACTCCTCTGTGCTGCTCATTGTTATGCATGTTTTCTATCTATTTCATATTTATGTATGTGCGCATGCATGTGCATGTTTGCAATAATCTGTGTTGATTTCCTAATGACAAATTTACAGTGCCCAAAATATTTAAATAAACATTTCTACATAATTGATGGTATCCCAGCCCATGTTTACTAATGGGATGAAAAGGTCAAACCCACATTGATCCTTTATTTTTCATGTACATCTTCTAAAATGAATTTTACCATTATAGTACTTGGCTAAAAAACTACTTTTTACAATTGTGCCCTTGAGTGCAGTGCAGAAAAAAAGGAATGAAAATAGAATTACGATGGGAACATTAAATATATTTTGGTTTCGTGTGGATGAATAAATAAACAGATTGTTTTCATATAATTTTATTATATAGAATGATAAAAAAAAATTGCATGTGCATTAACGCTATGTAGCTTGAACTGTTAATGTTTAAGTGTGCTTACATCAATTTGATTGTGCATGATTGCTGAGTGACAAGCACAAAGCCAATTTCATGTTCTATATTTACCAGCAATAAAAAAAAATTCTCCAAAGAGAAAATTCAAGAAGTGTTGAGATCTGTCACCTGTTATGAATTGTAGTGTCCCTCTTCAAACTGTAATGTTAGGCTCGCATAGAATACTGTGTATTGGCCAAAACCAAGCAATGACATAAGGTCATTAAATTATTCCACATTAAGGGTTCTTTTCCTTCATTCCATACAATCTGAATGCTTCTAACATTGTTACTTAATTTGCTCTCTACTCCACTTCGTTATTCCTCGCTTAATCAGTTGTATAAAAAATCCTGTATTAAGAGCCTAGCAAACATAAATTGGATGCTATATTTGGCTTCACAGATGTCGGTAAATACCAATTCCTCACTCCATTTTAAAATTTACACTTTTCCAGTGTTTTTCAGACTTGTCTCCCTTTTTTTATCACATTTTCCATGGCGTTAAAACTTTTGTATTCCAATGTAGATGGTGTCCTTACTATGCACATTTAATTAGCAAAAAGTTTCGTGTTTGTTTTTGTGTCTATGTATTTTTGTATGTGCATATATTCTTATTTACCAACGATCAAATCTGCCCTCATTTCCCTTTACGCTGGTATCTGCCCCCTTGGAATAATTTGCGATTCACCTCTTTGAACTGTCACAGTTGTATGCCCTTAAACATCTTCGACCCCAACTGTGCACATTCAGGTCATTTCTGTCTGAATTGGAGGAGTTCGTGCATTCGGACGAGCTTCAAAGCCTCGTGGACATCACGTCTGTGTTACATATCATCCACACCATCTTCAAGGGTAAGGGCAGCTATGTGTAATTGGTGCAGCCTTGCACTCCTCCGTCTGCCATGTGAATGGGCACAGGTGTGTATAACAAGTCCGTTGATTAAGTTCAACACAATCCGTGAGCTCGGAGAAGAGCAAGTCTGGTGGGACCAGACCCCTTAAACCAGCACTGCCTCGTTGATGAGGTGATGTGGAAATTGGGACATTGTGTTGGTGGTGGTGGCGATGTTGGGGTGGAAGGTGATGTGGTAAACTAAACTGTCGACAAGTTGTCACACCCCCATTATCATCTGTGCCATGTGTGTGTGCATACCTCTCAAATGGCCTATGTCCAACAGTGTAATGAGTACCAACTGGCTGGGTGCCAACAAGTGTCTATGGGAAGGGTTGGCAGTGACCTGTCTCTTGCCAGCCTGATTTCTGACCTGCTTTGGGGGACCACCCTTGTAAGCTTTCAACTAATTTGCCTTTCATGTTTACATTTTAAATTTCTGCTTGACAGTGGAGAGAGAGCCAATTGGCAGTGCATTTTTTACTTTCCCTTTTCTGAATGGCTTTGAAATGGTAATTTCTAATACTTTAAGTAAATATAATAAATATACAATACCATTATCTGCAAAGGAATATTATTATTCTGTCTCCATAATTTAAAAGTGCCCTAAAAAATAAGCATTTAAAAAAAATTCTGCTATACATATTCAGCGCCTGCTGAATATTTATTGGATTTGTATTGCCCAGTGTGAGAGGCAGGCAGTTGACAGTGGCCCACGAGGTGTGCGAGACAAGAGGTGTCAGCACTGCATGTGGCCCGACAGCTGCGATACTCCTAATTACTTTGCTGTTGCGTCTCCTTGGTCTACCTCCAAGTCACGCACAAGACTGTCATCTGCTTGCCTTCACATGCCAAAACTGTCTAATACAATTCCAAGTACGCGCATGAGCATTTGCTCCCTTGCATACGTGACCAGAGTGCTAGAGGATGATGGAGCAAAGACGGGTACGCATGGGGAAGGCTTCCTTCCCTTGTTGGAGAAGAGTGTGTGTGCATTTGGCATCTTGTCTTCGATTCAACACCATTGATCACGGCTGTCTCGCTTGAGTGCACACCGAGGCAGGGGCCTCGGTTTGATGGGATTGTGTGCGGCGAAGGGTTGACACAACTCCTCCTGCACCTACCTCCCTCTCTCCCCTTCAGCCAAAGGGCGAGGTAGAGATATCGGCTCCGTGGCCAAGGCCATCCAGAATCAGCTGGACATTAACGCCACCTCCATGATGGACGAATCCAGCACAGTTAACAGGTACGTTGTTTGGAAGTAAACTTCCAAGGCATGCAGTGTGGAAGTACCACCGGGACTTCTCAGAGCCTCACTGCTGTACTTTGAGATTCAGTCTTGTTTAATTGGCCATTCCAATTTGACAGTGAGGTTTAGTGTATTTTTCCACGAAAACTTTTGGATATTGTGTTATTGTTGGACAAATTGTGTGTGCACGTTGGGGAAAATGGACAGGCTTATTTCATGGTGTGTAGGTGTAAATGCGAGATCGGGTTAGTCTGTATCCATTTAATTAGTGTCCAGATAACACCGCAGTTATGCAAATGTCTTGGTGCATTATATCGAGAGTCATCCTTCTGATTCCTATTGTTTTCACATAAATTGTTGCAATTGTTTATACGAGTTATGTTTGTCATGGTTTTGTTTGCACAGGCTGGCTCACTGTGCTCTCTATCTCTCAGGGTTTTGTATGAAGAGGACCGACGAATCCTGTCAATACTTTTGCCATCCCAACCCTTAGCTGCTCACACACAAGGCTGAAGAGCTGCATATGCATGCAAAGTTTTTCTTCATAGTGCATATAAAATGTAAAATTTTTTGTAAATCAAATGGTCCTGTAGTGCCATATTTATGGCATTTAGCAGATGCTTATATGAATTATATTGCTGTATCCATAACATTGTTATATAGTAAATGGCATTCACTTATTTTGCTTTCACCTGCACATTAAACACATTTTCCTTTCATCTTAATTTCCCACTTTAAAAGCCTACCTTCTTTATCCCGTTTTCACTTTTCATTTGTCCTCTGCTGCTTATTCGCACCTCTGATTAGCACGGTGGCTACGTACGGTAAGAAAGATGTTCAACGCACATATGGTCAATTCCTTTCCCTCACAGTCAACATTTTCATCTCTTGCCCGCTGTGCATCTAAATGTTTTTGTTGATCACGTTGTCCCGTGACTTGTGATGAGCATCCCTTCACTCGATTTGTCATACATTTTAGGTGATATAAAACACCATGTTTTCTATTTGTGTATTTTTGTGCTTATATTACCGGATATGTTTTGATGGGTATCCGCTGTGAATAACGGCCGTTATAGGCTGCAGAGTTGCATTGTGGGCAGTGCAGCAACATCCATTGTTATACTCTACGCCTATGCTCCCTGACTTCACTTGTAAATATTTATCAACGTGGTGACGTGTGGTCAAATAACCCCTACAACTTGAGAATGAGGGATGCCCATGAGAGGGAGATGGGGGAGTGCAGCCATTTGAGGCTGTCACTGGGAGAAGGGAATGAAATGTGGTCATGGTTGAAACAATTAAAATGAGACACACCACACGTGTGCTGTGGTTTTTGGTGTAATTTGTGGTATTTTGCTTGTGCCGTCTCCATGATCGATTTTTGGGTTAGGCCATGTCAAGATCTCTCCAAATATGACATTGGGAGCTCGACACAGCCAAACACATTGTAACGTGTACATGCGTTTAACTCCCCAATTTACTATTGTATGAGCTTACCAATAAGTTGAAAAATACAAATGTATCAATTATATACGTTTAGTTTGAAGCTACATCGAGCATGAGGACAACGATACAGGAAGTCGGAATGGATTCTGATTCCTGTATTATTACTCTGCCTTTGTGGTTCTTGTTCTGATGTTTGATGCAATTTCAAACGGAAAGTTAACTCTAATTGCCCCCCCCCCCCCCCCGTGGCCAAAGCTACGAGTTGGGGCTTCCTTGACAATCACCATGAGATGTTAGTTTAACACGTAGGCTTTCGCGACCAGTATCCATAATAAAGGGGTTTTTTTTGTTAGATCGCGTATATAAATGTATAACTGTCGTTAAACCCGCCACCACCCGACACAGCCAACTAGTAAGGGTTGTCACGTAAACAGAACATGCCAATTCGTCACTAGTACAGCACCGGTGTGTTGGAGAGCCATTTAGTTGTAAGCTAGTTAATTACTGGCAAAACGTCGTACTCAGTTTGTAAATGTTGTGGCGTGGCTCTCCAACGCACCGGTTAGTGCTGTACTAGTACACTACACTATATACTACACTACACACTAGTGCTGTACTAGTGACGAATTGGCCACGTTCTGTTTACGTGACAACCCTTACTAGTTGGCTGTGTCGGGTGGTGGCAGGTTTAACGACAATATTTACGCAATCTAACCCAAAATAAAAACTTGTATTGTGGATGAGATACTTTTTAACAGTGTAAAAGAACAAAAGCTTATTTAAAACGGAGCGCCCCTGCAGCGTTAAATGTTGGAGACCGTGAGCGTAATCGTGTGGTTAGGGAAGATGAGCCGCGACCTATGGTCCTATAGGTGCGACCGTGCGAGGCGAATCAAATATTGGGGCTCCACCTGACCGAATGCCGTACCCCCTGAGGTGATGTCGTTACTACGCCACTGATTGTTACATATCGTTGTGAGGATTGTTCTTCACCTTACAGGTGAGCTGAAACGATAACAATTGGCGCGTTGTGCTCACGTGAAAATTGTTTCGCTGGATCGGGTGGTGGAGGGCTCCTTACCCCGCACCTCCGATTAGCACGGTTAGATACATACGGTACGAACTAAGTTCAACATTCACTCAATCGCATAGATTTGCTCAGATCATTAAGTGGTGTGACCCAACAATCAACCGAGTCATTCACTGCAAAACCTACGTGCTAAGTGAACCGTCTTCGTTATGTAACAGTGTATAGCACAAATACGTGAATAAGTGTGTTGGTAATGAGTAATGAAGGCTACAACATCCCTCAAAGCGGCGGTGTTTGTGAGGCCGCGTGAGGCCAGCGTGGTCGCCTCCACACGGCGCGTGTGGCGCTCGCGGAGACAATGCAGTGCCCGTCTGTACATTTGGCATATATATATGTGTGTGTGTCGTGATACGCTGGTGGTTATTATGTCGGCATCTGTTCGCTGCTCAAAGGCGAATAATTTAAGCCGCGACCTTAAGCGATTCGCGTCATGATGATGCTCGTGAGCGGGCACCGTGAGCGAGCCGAGCGAACATTGTCAATGAACGGTGACGTCACTGCTCACGAGCGATTCCTTCTTTCGCCGTTTCTCTCCACCGCAGCACTCATCCCCCCCACCACCTCCACCCGGCTCCCCTCTCCCCCTCGCCGAGGGAGAGCCACAGCGATCGCCGTCCCGCCGCCCGCGCCGCTCGCTCTCCACGCCTTGTATCGTTCTATTGATAAGAATTAGGCATCATCGACATTATTATCAAAAACATCACCATCATTACCATCGTGTGTCCCTGACGCTTCGGGGTCGGAGCGACCGTCATGTGCAAGCGGCTCGGGCCGTGAGCGCGCTGCTGCTGGTGCCGGGATGGGGACAGGCAGGAACACACGGCTCTTCCTGCCCTACATTCTGCTGCTGCTGCTGATGTCTCCACGCGGCCAGCAAGCACGACTGCTGGGTTCTGACTCTGGACACGGTCAGTGATGCTGGCTGTGGTGTTTTTTTAATATATAATGGGGGGATAATCGCACCTCACCCAATGCCTCCTCACCCTAACCTCGACTCATCAGCACCGCAAGTCGAGTCAAAGCGTTGGCGGTCTCTGCCATGACAGGAGCATCTGCTGCTACAGAATTGGGTTGATCGGGTCTGTGTGCCGCGCGTATTAGTGAGCCGTTTGTATTGACTGTACATGCATTAGTTATAGCGGCTGTGTGTGTGTGTGTACGGAGCGTTGTGTTTCATCAGCGGTGCGTTCTTTGCATCAGCTGTTTGCGTAGCGCACGGTGTGTGTGTGTGTTTTATCAGGTTTTTGTGCGTGGTATCTCAGCGGGGTTAAATCAGCCGTGTGCGTGTTTGGCAACTCCGCAGTGAGGAGGTGGCTATCAAAGCTCATTAAAACAAACCCACCGATATTTAATCGAGAGGACGATTATTACACGTGTGCAGTGTGAGTTTGAGAGGCGGGGCCCTAATTGACAAAAACCACACGGGAAAGCCAGATGTGCTCCCTCGCCCAAGACATGCACACGCACGAGCAGCATTGCGGCGAGCTAACTAATTATGCTAATTGGCATTAACCATTAAGTGCAGCAGTAAAAAAACTGCTCGGTTTGTGCTTGGCCCAGTCATCAGCACCGTGTACGTCTCTCCCGAGATTAGCGTGAAGGCCATCGCATTGTCATTTGAAAGGTTTATATTTGAACATGTATTGTAGACAAACCGAACGATATATAAGCAGCAGTGTCAAGTGAGCCCGTTATTAAACCCGGTATTTTAAAAATCTCAGACGAAAGTCGGCCTGTACACTTTGCTCTGTCAAAGTCAAACTATCCCCTCGTTTCTCACTTGGCGTTACTATCGCAACAGTGGCAATTCCACATTTCTCTGACCGGGCCATGTTCACCATCGAAACGACATCCGTTCATTTGCCACAATGTTATAGCAACTCATTGTTATCAGCTCCGTAAAGATGATAGGGCCAGCCACGGTGACATCTGGTCGGATGTGTTCATGGTCTTGGTTATGGTTGAAAATGTGCCCCAGTGGGCTCTCTCTAGTGCTTGCAAATTAGTATCCACTCTTGCTGTGTGTTTATTCCTTGGTTTAACAGGTAGTGGGCTATGCCTCCCTGAATGTTGGCTTCACCATCACACTGCACTGGAGGCGAATTTAGTTAAGGGGCTTTCAGTAATGTTTAACTTCGCACTGCACCTGCCCTATTTGTGAACTCAATCAGCCTCCACAAAATAATTTTGCCAAACCAAATTCGAACAATGTTTTTCAATGTTTGTGTTTGACAGCAGCCATAGACTCGACGCCTCTCTCTGTACCAGCCCTCCATGGCATTACTCGAGTTTGCAGGTGGCACTCAGTCACCGATGGTCTTACATTTACAAGTTCAGTCGGCCACCGCAACAGCCTCAAAGCGCATGGACTCGACCGAGGGACAGATCGTTCACACGGGCACTTATCGCGACAACAACGCGCCCGGCTGCTGCTGCTGCTGCTCTGTTGACACAGGGTAACGCGTGTGGGTTGATTTATTTGGCGACTCCGCGAGAGGGGGGCGGTTGCAATGTAGCCCTTCCTCTCTCGGCCACCCCACACGCCGCCCGTGCTTGTTTGCCGTCTCCAAGACTACCACCCTACATATTGCATTACCAACTTGGCGTAATCAGCAATTAGTGCGGCTAAGTGCAGAGGCGGCCGTGCCGATTGAGCCAGGCGTTGTGTTCACGGTGGTCGTTGGCGCGAGTACGCGTTGCTCTGATGTGTCTCAAGTTGTTAATTGCACTGTATAAGCGGCGTCCCGTGGTTGCCAATATGGGGCCATGGGCCCTGGTGCAGGGAATGAAAATGGGGTCGCCCCCCTGTCCTATCCCCCCCCCACCATCCTCTTCGTAGCCCGGCGCCTGGGCCCCGGTGCAGTTGCACTGCCTGCACACTCGACAGGCACGCCACTGCACTGTGTGGAGTGGTAGTGCATGATGTGGCGATGTCGCTGCTCCTGCTGCGTTGGCAGTGGTGCATGAGCACAACAAGAGTAACAAATACTCTCTGGTTCTTTCGGTAAAGTCACGTAGATAGAATAAAAAATAATAAAAGAACACGACGTTTCGGTCGCAACACAAGCATCCGTCATCAGGTGAGTTCAAATCAAGATGGAAGAATAACAAACAAAAAACCTCAACACATTCATCGATACCACTGTGGCCTAAAAGGAAACGTTTATAACAGGTGAGGACTATAAAGTTAATAATTAGAGATGCTGGAGAGATCGTAGATAATAGCTCGAGACTGAACTTTACTCCACGGGCCCTGGTAAGAATCACAAAACAAAAAAACATTTCCTGATGTAAATAGTTTTTACGCAGTCGTATGCATAGTGGCATATACATGGTGGTAGTGCTCCAGTGATGGTAAGATGTAGGCGTGTTCGTGTCCAGCATTGAGTGTCTCGCGCTCACAGTGCGCGTACAATTGCGAGTGTGTGAAAATGTTTCATTTTGGATGCATGCGAAATTCAAGTTTCTCCTTCGAGCTCAAATAAGGAATCCGTCAAAACTAAAAAGTATAAACGAGACGACAAGAGAAGGCCAGGTTGGCTTTGCAAGCAATAGGGACGAGACAACAAAATAAAACAAACTAATCTTGACATCTAAGTCACCCACAATGTTTACAGTTAATATAATAGTGAGATATCTAGTTACATATCAAGTAGGTTGGCGTGTAACGAGGCATCGAATAATCAATTTAAAAATCTATGATCACAATACCGATACACTTTCAAATAGTGTGTGAGAATAGATTATTTGAGATTAATGAAAATTACATTTAAATACTCAAGTTACGATTCAGCTCATGATCAAATAGAACTGTAGAGCAAGAAACACTACAAACGAGAGAGTAAAGCAGTGAACTATTTGTCTTTTGTCAACGTGACACTTTTTTTTACTGATTGGCCGTGTCGGGTGGTGGAGGGTTACGACACATTTATAAATAACGCGATCTAAACCCAAAAATCGTTGATTATAAACAATAGATTGTTGAATGGCATCATAGTGACCTTGAATAGTTTAAATTCATTGGTTCTCGGCGTGAGTGAATCGTTTATATTCAAACTTGCAAGGCTCGCCATGTAGTCCATGAGCCAGAGCAGACATTGGTCCCATCGAAGGTGGCAAAACTACAGTAACTATTTTTTGATATGACTGAGAGTGAATTAATTGATAATTATTTGATAATTCACTCATTTGTGCAAAATTCAGTTATTGGCCACAAACAGAAATCAGAGCTACTCAAGTAAGGCTTCTTCAGGCCTAACGGGATTTGCACTTTCAGCACCACCTGCTAACGGACAGCGACCAATAACGGTGCTGCCATTACAGCAGCAGGTGGGGCCAACCTTCTGCTCCCAGCTACGCTCTTCTGGCCTCCGTGACTTCATAGCTCTGTTAGTATTCATTGTGACATTTTAATTTGACAAAAAATTGGTTCCTGAAAAAGAAAAAGTCAACTTTTCGTGTGAACCAAGTACTGTATTACAAATGGGGAAGACGTATTATGCAGATGGCCTTGTTAGTGTCATGCTAGATGGGACAGATTGTTATATTTTAGCCTTGAGAGCTGATTGACAACGTCTATTAATTTTCATACATTTTGTGTTCCTCAGAGGTCTAAAATCGATCAGGCCGTGTTAATCTCTCCATGATGCTCTGATTGTCATCTTGGTTGTTATGAAATGTTTTCACATAATTCTAGATTTGAAGCTTTCGTGACTGCAAGGAATCATCTTCTTAGGTTTTTTCGGTAAAGTCACGTAGAAAGTAAAATAAAATAAAAACAAAAATCACGACGTTTCGGAGGCAACACAAGCCTCCGTCATCAGGTGGGACCGTCACAGCCAGATTAGCTGTATCAAGTGAGGCAATGATTCAAGATGTAATCCCTTAAAAGCGAGTTGAGGGGGGAGGGAGAGGGAGGGGGGAGCTCATCAGACTATGGTAGCCAATGAAAGGAACGTATCGGGAGGGAGGGGGGGCGAGGCCAAAAGGGTGGGCGATGGACGTGGAAGCGCTTGTGCGCAAGCGGCCAATTACTGCACACGCCAACACAATGGAGCGATTGTGCGCAAGCGGCCAGCCACTGCACCCGCCAACACAATGGGCAGAGAGGAGGAGGGGAGGTCTAATACATCTTCTTAGGTTTTTTCGGTAAAGTCACGTAGAAAGTAAAATAAAATAAAATACACATGATAGACAAAAGAACGAAAATGATGATGGGTACAAACTTAGGGGGAGCTCATCAGACTATGGTAGCCAATGAATGGAACGTATCGGGAGGGAGGGGGGGGCGGGGGGGGGCGAGGCCAAAAGGGTGGGCGACGGACGTGGAAGCGCTTGTGCGCAAGCGGCCAATTACTGCATACGCCAACACAATGGAGAGAGAGGGGGAGGGGGGGTCTGATACACATGATAGACAAAAGAACGAAAATGCCCATGTTTATACCAATGCTGGCTGAACAATGAAGAGAGTACTGTTAAAATAACTGGGGATGTTAACACTCGGTAAAGTACAGTAAAATAGTGCCTGTCAGATAAGATGGTCCAAAAAATTTGTGATTAAGTCTTTTTTGCGTGGTTGATAACATCTTTCCAATGATTACTAAGTTTGTACCCATCATCACGGTTGAAATTATGTCTGTGTTTGTATATTTGTATGGCTTCGTGTACAAACCTTTGATGGTAGCCGGGAGGTTTGCAGAGAACCTTGGTCTCGGAAAAGACAATTTCATGAGAGCCCACCGAGTTGTAGCAATGATCGGCCACGGCAGAAGAATCAGTTCTGCCGTGTTTCAGATCTGACTTGTGCTCGCGGACACGATCAGAAACATGACGTTTCGTTTCTCCAATGTAGCAATCACCACAAATGCAACTCAATTTGTAGACTCCAGGATACTGTAAGTCAGGAACGACATCCTTCACAGATGGAATCAGATCACGGATTTTATGCACTGTACTGAATCGGACTTGGATCTTATGTTTGTTTAGAATTTTGGAGATCTTTTTGGTCACGCCAGCTATGTATGGTAACGTGATGGTTTTGGTCGGAGTTTCATGTGGCTGTTTCTGTGTGGTGGGAGAGACAGCTTGGCGGATAGTACGGTCAGAGTATCCGTTCATCCTGAGGGCCCGATGTACATGTCTCAATTCACCGGTCAGGTGGTGTTTGTCAGAAATGCCATGTGCTCTGTGGTATAGCGTTTTGATGAGAGAGTTCTTTTGAGATGGGTGGTGGTGGGAATCCGGTTTCAAGTAGGAGTCTGTGTGGGTGGCTTTTCTGTAGACAGAATGTCCCAAGGAACCGTCAGGACTCCTCTCAAACAGAATGTCCAAGAATGGTAGTTTACCGTCTTTCTCCACTTCCATGGTGAATCTGATGGATGGGTGTCTAGAATTGATGTGGTCCAAGAAGTGGTTCAATGCTGGGAGGCCATGTGGCCAGATGACGAAAGTGTCATCCACATATCTCTTCCACAGGGAAGGACGCAGGGTGGATGTCTGGATGGCGTCTGATTCAAACTTTTCCATGAATATGTTGGCTATAACTGGTGACAAAGGGGAGCCCATAGGGGTACCCTCATTCTGTTTGTAGAAGGTGCCATTCCAGGTAAAATAGGTGTTGGTGAGGCAATGCCTAACCAGCGCAGGTGCATCAGAATTCAATCCATGTTGGACTAAGTCCTCAATTATTGTTAGGGTGTCCGGTACTGGGACTTTGGTAAACAAAGATACTACATCAAAGCTGACGAGGATGTCATCAGGAGATAGTACCATGTCCTTAACCATAGAGACTAATTGGGTTGAGTTGAGTACTGCTGAAGAGGTCTTGCCTGTGAAAGGGAGCAGAGTATCTGATAGAAAACGGGCTAGTTTGTACGTAGGAGAGTTTATCGTCGACACAATGGGTCGTAGCGGGGTGCCTTCCTTATGGATTTTGGGAAGACCATAGAGTCTGGGAGGTCTTGCCGCCGATGGTTTTAGAGAGGGACGTTTGCTTGGTTCGATTAGGGAAGTCGAACTCGTGATGATACTGTTGGTTTTCGTCGTTAGGCTTTTAGTGGGATCGTTTTTAATTTTGGAGTAACTCCCATCATTAAGAAGGTCCAGGATTTTGTTGTTGTATGAATCTTTATCCATGATGACCGTGGCATTGCCCTTGTCTGCCGAGAGGATGACTATATCATCTCTTTTTTTTTCACATACATGTATGTTTTCACATACATGTAAACGGAATACCACAATTCTACCTAAAGAAAATGCAGTGCTTGCCCCATTGGTGGAACCTCATTTGTCACTTTTCGCTAATTTTTTAAGGATGGAAGCTTCATACAGATGCACATAAACACATGCTATACCCTTGCACAGTCTTTTTAAAATAGCTCAGTGCCTGGCTAGCAAAGCCCCAGCCCTTCTGCCATGCCACAGTCGGCCTGGTCACCTTTTTTACCATTATTAATTAAATCGCGCATCAGATCTTTGCATGCATCCTGATAAATTGTTGAACACGGAACATTCACCAGGGTGGGTTGCAAGAACGATCAATGGTGCGAGGCTGGTGTAATGAGATTTTAACCGATGCCCTTAACATGCTGATTAGAAAAGGGAAAAGGCTTTTTCCTTTCTCATTCGTGTTTTTGTTATTTCAGTATTTATTTGGTATCATTCATGGGAAAGTTCAAAAGTGGTAAAGTGGCGTTGGCGTCATGCTGGGTTGGAGTAAACAACTTGGGAAAATAAGTAGTTAATGTAGTTTTATCTAAACAATATTCATCAAAATATCCTAAACAATATCTTAAAAAAAATAATAATAATGAAATAATATTTCCTCTCTGCTAAGTTCCCTCTGCGCATGTCTCCATATTTGTAGGGCATCGTGACATGCAATGTCATTGAGATGCTTCATTAATCCACACTGCATTGTCTTTGAGTACACCGACGACAGCACTAATCGCGCCGCTGCTCATTGTGAAAGGAAAGAGTATATTTTCTCGAGCAGAGCGCGTATTTAAGTAGAGTCTCGGCAGTTATTAAATATAAGTGTGGGCACCCATAACAGGTCTCTCCAATTGCCCCCAATTGGACGTGCCGTTCGTGCGTGGTGGTAATTTTCACACGAACAAAAAAATCGGACAGAACATGGCTCCTTAATGAAGAACCACGAACAAGGCCGAATGGCAACAATGGTGGATGCTTTTGGGGCAAGTGCTCCAAGTGCTGTTAGCGAGCACCTATGAAGGCCGGCACAGCACGCGAGATGGACGGTGGCCAGCACCACTCCCGCCCACATTTGTCTCTTTAGTGGCGATGTTCACACACTGCACCAGGTGCTCATTTGAGGCTGAGTGGACCTAGGGGAGGTCCAGGACCGATCCAGATAATCGCCACTGGTATCGACCGTGAGTGGGGATCGAACCCAGGTCGCCGGGTTCATCGCGCAGCCTGCTACCCGCTACGCCACCAATTCCCACAATCACACACACACATAGACACACGCACACACTGTGTCTCTAAATTAACATCGACCGCCTTCGTCCAAAGCTGCTAAGGCTGGATGATGCCGGGGATCAACGCGCCAGAGTGTGCTGCCCGTGTGCGCAGTTGTTGCAAACCCGCGTCACCGGCTCCAGCGGGATGATGAATGCCCCACGATTAGGAGGCAGAGACGCTCTCTGGTAATTGCTGAAGAATAAAGCACCAGCGGCCTGTGGCCAAATCACCCGGAATGCACCCGATACCATCCGATTTCGGAAACGGAGCAGGTATTGAACCAGGACAGCGCTTGGATGGGCGATCGTGCACGCGCAGGTGTCACGGGCAATTGCGGGCTGGCGCTGTGTCGTCGCAGGGGAGTGCGGTGCAGAAAAAGTCATCGTCGTTCTCTACTTCTACGCTTTCACGTCGACGCTCGCCGCTTCACAAATCCACACTGATCGGTTATTTGACCGTAGCTCACTTCGAAGTGCGGTCAACGAAACCCCCGTGGGCCGTACGGCATGCAGAGGAGGCTCTCATCCAGCAGTGGGTTGACAGGAGGGCGGTGGATGTGCGCTGGTGCAGGCGCAGGCCACGGGAAACCTCCCTCCAGCGTCCCCGTCAACCCTGCCCACGTGCTACTCGACCTTAGTCCGCGTCATGAAAGAGGTCACGGTAGTTTTAGACTTCGTGGGACGTCAATTACAATCGCGTGAACGCTCACTTACACGAGCGTTGATACCCGGTGTCATTTGTAAGCGAGTCAAAGGTGAAAGAGACTAAAGTGTCTGTCAGCTCGAGTGTCCTCTGAGCCCACGCTCGGTTTCTGTTCACAGTGGTGGGTGGACGTTTCGCATCGCTAAATATATTTTTAAAAAATCCACATTTTAAAAATATTCTGTAAATTAATCCACGTCCATAGAAATCGTGGGCACCACCACCCCTTTCTGAAATAACTTGGCAGGATCCTCCTGAGAAACGGTCATGAGACTCGTTGAGGCTTTTCTGGGAAAAACAAGCGGTGTAGTAATATTAAGAAGCAGATAAAGCAGTAATAATTATATGATGGGAGCGAGTATTTCCACGGGACATGCGATGGTGACTTGGGAGTGAGATCAATGAGATAGTTGAAGATGTAAGCTACAAGAAAAGGAACCAGGGAATGAAGTCGGTGCAATCGAAACCGCACTCGGAACATGAGTATCGAGCAATACAAAATCGCAATCTATTAAAATATATCTACAATAAAAATGAATTACGAAAAGGCAACAAACCCGCACATCACGGCCTGGAGAGGCCTTCATCCAACAATGACTCGACAGATGTGTGCGTGTCCTAATTCTCTTCCATTTAACTGCCCTGTATTGGACTGATTGCTGAGCCCTCGGCTGCAGACGAGTGAAATGTGGCATTCCATTGACCCGGGTTGCAGCAGGCTAATGCGTTGCTGCATTCACCAGGGGTGTAATCCACCAGTGGATAATCAGATTAGGAAAAATTACGTCATCATATATTTGTCCAGGAAAGCCTCGCCGAGTATCGAGACTTTGTCAGGAATATTCTGCATCGTGATGCTTGGACAACCAAATATGAAGGAGTGATTGCTCATTGTGAGAGGAAAACAAGACTGTCCGGAGAAGGCCCACTAGTATGAGAGGGTACAAATTTAAGTTCTGCTCCATTGGATTGAAAATTATAATTTATGTATTCCCAGGCAGCGTCTCGTGCGAGAAAGTGCTAACCAGGCGACATACGGTGCATTCAGGGTGATTTGGGTGGAGACAAATCAAAATCTTCGACGGTAGTTTGACTGGCCGGAAAAACGGAGGATCTCTGCTGTCTGTCTGGGGCGCACGAGCGCGTGTGTGCGTCGCATCACAACATATTCCACCAACACACTTCTATTCTGGGCCGTGCACATCAATGAAAATTGATATCCGCAGGGCCGTCCTATTGCAGCTAATCTGCCCGTGAATCTCCATGAGAGCGAATGGCAAAACTGCCACGGCTGTATCGGCAGAAATCACCAGAGCCTTGTACCGTGCCCCCCCAAATTAATAGGTGCTCGCTAAAAGCACTTTTTGCTTGAGCAGCCTAACTGGGCTAAAAGGTCTCGGCGTGTAATATAAATGTAAATCATTTGTTGCTGCTTTAGAAGCCGTATGTAGGTCAGTGAAATAACCCAGGTTTGGTGGTGGGGTGGGGGGGAGATGCATCACTGTAAGAAGGAGGTTATTTTTTAAAATTATTTTAGGGAAATATTCGTGATGTCATCTTTAAATGCCTACATTTTCCTTTGCTATTTCTAGCAGCAGGATAACTAACTCGCACAAAATTCCCTTAATCAGTTTCGTTACTGAAATGTTTTAGGCCGGAATTGAGTCTGACATGGCGGCGCTCCAAGTTGGGGGCGCTTGGCCATGAGTCGAAACGCCGCGAGTTAAAATTGGAGCAGACGGGACGACTCGGCCCATCGTGCTTCGTGCTCGCTCTACAGAGGCACACCGGCCCCTGCTGTGGGAGTGGCGACTTGACGTCACGTGCTTGACAAGTTGAGTCTGATTAGCGACATTCAAGCTCTTGTGGACAGCGGAGCACTTTTGACTTTTGACGTTTGGACTCCGAGTCGCTCGGGGGGAGGGTCGACCGGGAACTGGAGCTGTGAGCTGGGAGGAGATTCAGACAATCTTCATGTGAGCCGCCAACCCCCCCCCCGCCCCTCCCCAACAACAAATCGTCTCCATTGCCTCAACACGCCATCCACACGTCCAGTTGTCAGCGTGTTGAAAAAAATGCACACGCTCATGCGTGCATATATATTTAAAGCTCCGAGATTCGGCTTGTTATGTTTAATTTATATCTTCTTGATGAAGCCACCGTTATTCTTGATGGTCTTTAAATAAAAAGACGCACTGCATGAGAAAACCAATTTTCTTGGCAGACCAAAATTATTTCCTTATTTATTTTGAATTAGATTTATTCAATCGTGTACAATACTCTCTCTATATATACATATATGTGACATTTAATCTGTAGTCACATGCTCAAATTTTCATTTGGCAATGCTCATCCCCGATGGCAGTCTTGAGTCAGTTGTGGAAATTCCACATTTGTATGACGAGGACCAATCCATCAATAGGGCAACCACTGCTGACCGAGTGGTTCTCAAGATAGTTCTCACTTTACCACCCATGCGAATGATGATGATGGTGATGATGTATCACTGATCATGGTCATGTACGCGCACAACTATTTTGACAATCCATTGCTGCTGGATGAAGGCCTTCCCGCACCGTGTGGCAAGGAGCATAGCAGTGGGGGACCTTAGAATGACTGCACAACAATGGATGTGGCCGCACTGCTTCACAGCTCTGACAGTCACCCATCCAAGCACGACGTGGAATCTCCCGTGATTGGTTTCTGGGTGATGTGGTCATGATGATGATAATGATGATATATTATTCTTGGTTAGGATGAATTCATGATACTCTTTTTGGGATTTGAACTGCTCTAAGAGCTGAACTATATTTCATCCATAACAGTCATTCATGCAGCATCCGATTGTATATGTAGTGGGTTCGAATTAGGTGCACACACACGCAGCTTGGAGGCAACACTATTTATTAAACGGTAAGTAATATAACACTGTACATGAGGTGGTGACCACCTTCCTCAACTCACTAACACTCTGGAACGCGACACAGACTGGACCAGGCAGGCAACGGCCTGCCTGGCCCAGGACGACGACTCGGGACTTGACGACCGATGATGTCTTCACTTCGGAGTACAATACAACAGCCTCGCTCTGCGTTCACACCACGCTTATATCTGCTTTGGCGTGGCCTGCTCCGCCCCGGTGTGGCTGGCTCTGTCCAGGCCACGCCTCCCTTCCCAGGCCACGCCTCCCTTCTCCCACCTCTGGGAAGGTCCGGATCCCTCCACCACATGACCCCCCAGGCACCCCCTTGGGGCCCCCAGCTCTCGTACGGGCCGACACAGTAGTGACCGTTCCATGTCACTACATATATAATAATGTATCAGATATAACTTTAATGGGTTTTTAAATAATACAAATATGCACTCTTTGGACTTGCCCTGATAAATACGAAAAGATTAATTGGAGGAGAATAAAAACATAGCTATCTAGGTCCTAGTTTAACACGTAGGCTTTCGCGACCAATATTATTCATAATTAAGGTATTATTAAGTAATACATCTTACACTTTTAATTCCTTATAGAGAAAACGCATACTAATTAACTCCTAACCTATTATATAATTACTAGCCTTTTGCCCGTCTAAGGACGGGTGTATTGCAGTAAATATGAAACTTGCAAGCGAAAAGCAGCCCGCGACGTGATATTCACTGCATCAATTCGTGTGCAATTTGTAAGGACGCAGTGACACAGACCTATTGCATGTAAAGGTTATAATCCCTTGTTCATCACGACGTCCTTTTTACTTTGATGTCTCAACAGCGTTACTAAGATCGCGTGACGTGAGGGTTCTGCCTTTGTAGTGAGGGTTGTGAGTTGACGTTGAGGAGGGGGGAGGAGGCGCCTCGCCCCCCCCCCCCCATGTGGAGTGACGTCAGCCGCTAATTATTATTAATGGGGGGGGGTGTCCATTTGGAGGACGTCACCTCATAATGATTATTAATGATTATTAATGAGAGGGGCTGTTCGATGTGGAGTGACGTCACCTGCTTATGATTATTAATGAGGGGGGAGGTTGCTCCATGTGGAGTGACGTCACCTATTCATGATTATTAATGAGGGGAGGTTGCTCCATGTGGAGTGACGTAGCCTGTTAATGATTATTAATGTGGGGAGTTGGTCGACGTGGAGTGACGTCACGAGCGTTGCACACAGACATTCTTGGCTCATTATAGTATGTAATCATAATGAGGGGGGGTGTTCATTTGGAGGACGTCACCTGCTCATGAATATTAATGAGGGGGGCTGGTCGATGTGGAATGATGTCACGAGCGTTAAGGACAGACATCTTCCGCCTCTGATCTCTGCACCTGATTGGGTTCAGGTGATGACGTCATCCTGCTGCTGCTCTATTTAATACCGGAAGCAGGCGGATGGCTTCACTATTCTGGCAAATCGCCCGATGATGCTGGTTGATGTCATTACCAACGAGACGTCACGGTACTCATTGTAAATGTTGTGCATTTACTCTCCAACACGCCGGTGGGCTGAAGTAGTCACTAATTGGCGCTTTGTTTACGTGACAAACCCCTTACTGGTTGGCTGTGTCGGGTGGTGGAGGGTTACGACACATTGAACCTAAAAACCTTCATGATGAATATCTACGTCCTAAACTATTTAACAACCCTGGAGGTTGGCTTGATTGGCAGAGGCGGCTTCACTGCCAGCTGCTTGTGGCCGGTGCCTGGGCTGTGGGAAGGCCGTCTCGGAGCCAGCCGCCGGCCTCGCCCTCGACCGGGCCGGGCACCCCGGGCACCCTGGGCACGGCGGGCACGGCGGAGCGCCATGGAGCGTCTCGTGGGGACTTGTGGAGCGAGTGGCCCCACGGTGCCGTGAACGTGCCCCCCCCCCTTCCACCTCACGCACTCGCCAGGCAAAACGTTCCGAATATCGCGTTGCAAGTTCCGTTCCGGGGATGTTGCACTTTTCAATAATCTAGATTGAAAACTAATTTATTTTAGAACTGCTTTTATTGTGTTTCGTTTGGTGTCTTTCCCCCGTATCTCCGATTAGCATGGTTGGTTACGTACGGTGCGAAAAAATCCAGCATCATACATACAACATACATACAACATACATACAACATACACACAACATACATACAACATACATTAATTGCACTTGGTAAAGAGTGTGACCAGTGCCTGAGATGGGGGAGCACGAACCCGTCGGGTCACATCGGGTGAATTATCGAGGCCGGGAATATCGATCCATGAGCCTGCGACGAGAGTGGGGATCTCATGGGAGAGAGCGAAGATCCCATGGGGAGAGAGAAAATCCCATTGAGGGAAAGAAGATCTCATGGGGAGAGAGGGGATCTCATGGGAGAGAGAGATCCCATTGGGAGAGAGCGAATCCCATGGGGAGAGAGGATCCCATTGAGAGAGAGATTCCATTGAGAGAGATCCCATTGAGAGAGAGGGGATCTCATGGGGAGAGAGAGATCCCATTGGGAGAGAGAGAATCCTATTGAGAGAGAGGGGATCTCATGGGGAGAGAGAGATCCATGCTGTTACCTCCTTTTTGTGGAACCTCGTGTTGCCCTACCCACTCTTAGACAGCACGCGCGTGCGTGTTTCTGTGCAGGCTTTCATAACAATTTATTTTTGGGTCTCGCTTTACCGTGATTCATTTAGCGGATTGCAACAAGAGGCTAAAATATGGTCTCACCTTTACAAAGATATGTTTTTCTGAAACTGTAGGACATTATGCCCACACTGCCATACATACTGATTGGAGATACACAATGCAAAACGTGTAATTTAACATGTGATTCGGTGCTTCTTTGGGTAACGAAAGCAATTACTTTAGCAGCAAGCTCTGTAATGTGTTAGAGTATGAAGGGTTTTTTTTACTCTTGGCAGGTGGGCTGGGTGGTGTCTGAATGAATATTTAATTGAGGGACCGATATTTCCCCATTACCAAAAGCGCAGCACAGCTGACTGCAAACACGGGGTGGGGGGGTGGGACGATGCTTTGTGCTGTGACTTGCACTTTCCCCGTCGATTCATTTATATTTAAAAATCCATCCGGTGGCTTCATTCATTTTCGATTGCAGCAGAGCGCCTGCGTGGGACGTGCGCGTTGCCTCTCCTGAGACACGTGGCGTTCTCCCGTAAGGGGCATTGCGATTCCCCGGCCCTAGATTTCTACACATAATGAATACAACAACGTACTGGACACTTCCAGGTGCCATGGGTTCACTGACTGAGATGACTGACAGATGCACCAACTGTGCTCCCTCTTGTGCCAACTCGCGGCGTTTTAACCACCTGGCGCTCCGCTCGTTGTTGTGAGCGTCGCTCCTCCATCCTGTTGTTTTTGGAGGACGACTGCCTCCAACTGTCCAGCAGCGTCCTTCACGAGCCTCCTCCACAGAGGCCGATCTTGACACCGCTGGTACCCGTTACCGTCAAGTCCACTCAGCTCCACGTCCTCCTGTACCACATCAGCTCCATCTTCTCTAACCCGTGCCGCGCCCCTTTAGCCTCCTCTATCCGGCCTTGCAGAAGCTGCAACAATTGTAAAGTTTTTGGTTTACTTTTTTGTTAATGATCCAAACAACACGGCGGGATTTATTTAATTAAATTGTTGTATGTGCTGTAATTAAAACCTAACTGGAGTTCAACGGCGGCTTGACTCGTTGTGGAGAGCCGAGAGCGGCTCTCTTTCTCGTGACTCTCTCTCGCGACTCTCTCGCGACTCTCTCTGTCTCGTGTGACGACGCAGTGGGCTGTGTGGAGGAGCCGTCGAGCTGTTTGGGTTTCACCCCCTCTGCTGTGGCGGGTTGCGGGAGCTAACGAAGCGGGAGATTGTTTTTTGCGGATAAAATCGCACGTGAACGTTGACAAATTGCAGCTCCACACACTGAAGGGCTCTCTCTCTCTCACTCGCTACACGCCCCATTATAATAATCCAGGCATCGTGTCAGAGGTCACTCTGCAGATAACGGGAGACGAGGATCCGAGCCCTTGGCTGCTATGGAGACCTGGCGTTGCTATTGGCCGTGGCGAGAAGAGTGGGAGGACCTCGGCTTCGTGGCTCTGTCACCGCTTTGCTTTGCTGCGAGTTCCGAAGGCGAAGCAAGCAGCCATCCCAGGGCCGGCCGAGGGTGTCCCGACCCCCACTCCCGCGCCCTTCACCCGCCGCTTGGGAGCACGCGCTGCCTGGTGGCATCAACGGCGGGTGGCGTTGTGGAGTCGGCGTCTTCGCTGTGACGTCACGCGTGACGTGACGTGACGCGTGACGTGACGCATGTCTTTGCTGGCGGTTCGCGTGCATGTATGTTGAACTTCTTTCGCACCGTACGTAGCCATTAATCGGAGGTGTGGGGAAGGACCACAAATTAAACACAAAACACAGCTCTAAAGGAATTAGTTTTCAATCTAGATTTAAAAGTGCATAGCTCCAGTGGCTTCCTGATACCGGAAGAAAGAGCGTTCCAGACGACCACAGGAGTGCATCTGTGACAGAGACGGTCACCGCGCGATGTGGTGACCGTCTGTGTTCGATGAATCGCCAAAATCCGATGCGAGGATGACCGGAGTTTGCTTGATGGTCGATGCTCCTTGACCAGATCAGCTACGAACCTGGCGACACGAGTTCGATTCTTGCTCACGACCAACATCGGTGACGATTATCTCAACTGGTTTTGGGCCTCCCCGAGGTCGACTCAGCCTTAAATGAGTACAGTACCTAGTACGATGTGGAAAAATTAGCATTGGGAAGACAAAGACGGCCGGGCATGGTGTTGGCCACCCACCGTTCCCGCCTTAATAAGTGCTTGCTAACATCACTTAACCCTACAGTCTGGTAAGGCTATGAGGAAGGACTTTGTCTTCGTCATAATTTGGTGGTGCGTGCTTGTGCGGTGCCTTGAGCGCACGTGGGTTGGCTGGCAAAGCGAGAGCTCGGTGCAGGGTTCACACCACGGCCATACGTTATCAGGATTGTAGATGATAGTCACCATCATCACCGTGGGCTTTGGTGGTTTGATGAGGACACCTGGAGCCCACTGAAAAAACTTCGAATCCACGCAAAGTGTCACCTCCCTCACGGCGGCGCCGCCTTGGCTCGGCGCCCGAACCTTCACGCTTTCATCTTCTCTCCGAGACCGGCGAGAAGATGAAACACATTTTGAGATTCTCAAAGTGAAAAATTACGAGAGACGCTAAGAGTGATAGCTTACAATTTCATATACTCAAGCAACGACTGTGCACGATCGATATTGAACAAGCAACTGTTGTACCCGTGGTTCCACGACGGGTAGGGGAGTCGAGTCGAGAATGTAACGCCTGGAAAAAAGAGAAAGGGAATTGAAGAGGGAACAGTGGGAATGAGAGGAAAATAATGGGAAAGGAACGGAGCAACGGGAGCTTACCTAGAAACGACTGACGGAGTCTTCATAATCTTTATCGAGGTCCTACCAAGTGTGTTGTTTTTCTTCAGTTGGGTGTGATGCTGCTGTTATTTAACGTAATCCCAACTGAGTAATTTTTCAGCATTGCGACATTTGGCTGATAGCGGTGACACTGAGTGTGGTGTTCTTAGCCACGGGAGAAGAGTGGAGAAGTCAGAGGAAACCCATGCAGGACAGGCAGAAATGTACGAACGCCACACAGACATATCTATATGGGGCCTGTTTGCCAGTATCAAAGTCTGAAATATAAGAATAAGTGTTACCTATAGCTGCTCAACCCGAGCTATAAATGCTCCGATACTTGCATTGTATGATCACTTTTTGCCTCTTGGCCTTCTCTGGTTTGACACTGGTGAGAGAGAGGAGGCCATCAATGTCTCTATTGTACGAGACAATGCATATCTTTTAAGAGCATGTTTGTTGGCATATTTCGCCACAAGTACGTGTGGTTAATGCAGACTTGCTGCCTTGCAAAAGGTTTCTATTTGGTGTTTGAACATCTTCACACCTCCACACAGAAAGTTGCCCGAGGCGGGAATTGAACGTAGGCCCTACCCAGTAAACATGGAACTCTGGTCCAACGTTGGCCCAACGCCGGTTCCAGCTGTCCATGTTTAGTGGACTCTCGCTGGGAGGCACCACCGTGCCACCGCTGGAGAGAAGTCCTCACAGCGATGCCCTCTGATTGCGGGCAGAGTAACCCCGGCGCTGAAGGTGTGGGTGGCATCGGAGGCCCCAGCGACTCGCGAACTCTCTCTCGCCCGCTCTCTCCTCCACGGCTTCCCGCTACCGCACCCCGCACACCAAATAATTCATGTTTCATTTCTTCCTTGCGGGTGAGCGATCGCCGGTCGCCGTGTTTATATTTTGCTTTGCTCCTGAGGTGCTGTAATTTAAAACCGTGCGCCGTGCGATGTGGAAGACGTTTGTACGACAGGGCAAAAAAGGAAAAGTATCATAAAAAATATATTGTTCTGTTTATGCACGTGTGCGTGCAAGTGTGTGTTTAAGCTTATTTTCATAATGTCACATTATCTCGAATGTCCAATGAATGTAATGTTTTGTTAATGGTTCCAACTGCAATGCTCATTACTTGCGTATAAATTGCACATCTGTCAGTGTCATTAATGCATTAAAACTAAATAAGGAAGCCGATTTCTGCTCCTTTCCACGGTGAGCCAAGATGCGAACGCGTGCACATTCCACCACCCTCGTGTGTGCACGCGGGCGGACGAGCCGCAAGGCTTCTGGTGAAACTCCGCTCGCTGCGGCTGTAGCTTTAGTCGCTGTTTTCTTATCCTTGCAAATCTCTTTGTTGCAACCCTTTTGTGCAAGAGAACCGCCCACAGAAGTGGATATCACAGAGCTTCTGAGATCCCTTTTCGAGTAGCCTCTGGTCCAGACAGTATGGGGCAAAACTGTCCCACCCACTCTGCCACCGGGAGTAATGTTCGCACGTTGACGGCCAAAACGGTGGAGGATCCATTCTTAGAGCTGGAATTTGGCCAAATTTAAGAGCAGAATCAAATTGAATGCGATGGAGGGAGGGGGGGCAGTCATTGGCGACCGGAGTGAGAATGTTAAACCACGACACTACACAGCAATTGGTGGAGCAATCTCGAATGTATTGCTTATTTAACTACATGGGAGTATAATAGGCTTAATACAGGAATAGTTAAAGTTGATTGGAAGTGGGCGTCATAGAAAAGATTTTGGGGTGTATGTGTGTATTGAATGTGTTTGAGAGGTGGTGTGAGTGTGTGTGGGGTACAGCTGGTGCATCTACCAGTTATCTCAGTCAGCCAACCCATGGCACCTGCTGGATCTGTCCTGAGACCTCCTCCTGTCAGCGAGCCTGCGACACTTCACGTGGCCTCAAAGTGCACCTAGCCTGGCACAGGCGCCGTGGTGACGCCACCGTCACTTCGTGGCGGGTCTTGGTTTGTGTGTCTCCCGGCAGTGAGCGTGGTGGTAACCACTCACCCCCTTTGTGATCCGTGTCATCCTTCATAGGTGCTCACTAATAGGGCTCGCCCCTACGGTCTGTCAAAGGCTATACGGGTGATCTTTGTACGTGTGTGTATGTGTGTACGTGTGTGTACGTGCGTGTCTTGCATTGCCTAAGGGGTTGGTAAACCTTCCACAGTCACTGAGTATCCAGTTGACGACTGCAGTAAACGTCACCGGAGCGTGCCACCCGGGTGTGAAGCGGCCACCTGAGTCACTCCACCCACAACAGCGGCACGCGTCGTCCCCGTGTGGACTGCGACATCACCAGGCTGCGAGGGAGGGCGAAAGCCTTCATCCAGCAGTGGATAGATCATTGGCCGATGATGACAACTCAGCAGGCTTTGGATACTTTGGGTAGCCTAAGAGTGCACCGAGCCTGGCACCCGCGTGGGAGTGGTGTCACCTTTCCCACGTGGTGGTCGTCGTTGACGTGCGTGTCCCCTCCTCTATCAGCTTGGCCTCAACAGGAGCTTGCTAACAGCTCACGCTAAATGGCCGCATCATCATCATTATTATCGTCGTTGCTAATAACGGGGCAATTCCATTCTCACAATGAGGATGCGCATAATAGATCACGCGTTGTAAGAACCGATGGTGTTCGGGCTGCACGCGCTGCGTGTAATTAACTCGCGGCGTGATCCCTGCAGCCGCGAGAGGCTCTGCAAGGAGGGGGTGACGTGGGCTGGTGGGGGAGTCGGCGTGCTCGCCTCCGCACGCCCGACAGTTCTCTCTTTGATGAACGCTATTCGCGAATGCACCACAGCATCGTGAGAGGTGGCCGTGGCTTGGAGAGGCCTTCATCCAGCAGTGGATTGACCACAGCCGGCGGTGACGATGAGTGACGAGCGATGCGTTTGTGCTTGTTGAGCGTGGTCGTGCTGACGTCCGGTGCCGCGTCTCGTTCCAGGTTGCCTGTTCCAAGACGGCCTCTGCAGACGCGACGAGGCTTGCGTGGACGGTGAGTGGCTTCCCCTCGTCCCGTCCGCTGCTGGGCTTGGGGGATCAGGGGGGACGGGGCGGGGTGGGGGGCGATGTTCATTGAACGCACGCAGGGGAAATCGTGTCGAGATCACGGGGGGTGGGGGGTGGGGGCTGGGGAGGACTCGCGCGCTTGCCCGCACGTGGCCGCTCTGATCACAGCCGCTGGCTTTGGGTCGCACCCCGGGGGGTAATTTCACACTGGCCTGACCTTATGCAGAATTGAATAGGACCACCGACGATGCCTGGATTATCATTGAATGAAATGAGAATGCTAATGCTGCTGGAGTATGAAGCGGGCTTACATTTTTCGCTGAATATTTTCGGGGTCACTTGTCGACTGGAGTCGGTTAGGGTGGCGCATGGCCCGTAGCAACAGCCGTAGCGACAGGTGTCGTGGATGTGGTGTGCCGGGATGCAGACATATTATCTCGGTCACCGAACCCGACAGACCTGGCTGAAATTAAGTCCAAGAAGAGAAATGCGAATGCAGCCGCGTCCCTGTTGTTGTACATTCTGCCAAACGTGGCTGCAAGAGAACGATTTGTGGCCGGTGCCAAAGGCGGTGAAGCACATTCGTGCACAAGCAGTGAATCACCACCACGATCACCATCTTCCATTCGTGGTGGTGATTATTATCCTAACAACCTTCTTCATTTTATTAAATAATTACATTTGCACAATCTCATATCGTCATTCTAAATGTCAATTCCGGACGACACGTCACGTGCTTTCATCTGCAACGAGCGGTCATTTCCGTTTCGACTTTCGTGGAGCTGCGGTCCGAGCAGCGAGCCTCGGTCCGAAGGTCGCGGCCAGAGGTCGACCGCGCCCACCCCTCGCTCTCTCCACGACGGATAGAACCGAGCCGGCGTTCACTTTGCGGAAAATCTGTCCCATTCGAGACACTTTCTCGCTTCCATAAAAACGTGGAAGTTTCCGCCGCTGTCTCCGGGGCCGCTGCCCGTCCCCTTCGCGGCGCGTTCACCGAGCGAGGCTGTGGCGAGGCCCCCCCGACCCTCCCCCCGCTTGCCCCGTCGATGCGGCCGCGACTCTTGTGACCACTGGGGTCGATGTCGTCGCTCCGCCTCGAGCCCCCGGGTGAGTCACGGCGCAGCTGAGTGGATTTCCCTGCCGCTATCGGGACGACGATCCCCGCCGTGGCAAGCGATGAATCAAATTGCCGCCGGCGCCGCCGTCATCGTCGTCCGTGGACACGTGGGCAGCGCCGATAGCCACCGGCGTGTCGGTGGTGGCCACCGGAGTCTCGGTGGTGGTCACCGGAGTCTCGCGACGCGTGGCGATTGTTTTTTGCCTCCGGGTAATTTTTTGGTTGTTGTTTGGTTGATGTTTGGTTGTTGACAGTCATCATAGCGGGCTGTCTCGGTTCCTCTGCGCTGGTGCGGGACGCATCGGCGCTTTAAGGCTGCTGGCGAATCGTCGTTTAAAGCTCAGCGAGGGCTTAACATGATTTGTGGCGAATGGTTTGTTGCACGTGCATTTGCTTGTTGGTTTGATTTGTTTTGAACGATGAAACCCAAAGTGACTCGATTGCTTCTGGGTTGTTTCCTAGTATCGAGGCAGTGAATATTGGCATCTGGTCACATTCAACTCGTCTGGTCAAAGCAAGTTCGCTTTTTTTACTTTTAGGTCATCAAACAAGCTCAAAACCAAATAAATACAGCATTCATTTTCTTTCTGAAAGTTTTGGCTTTGTGGAAAACCGCACAGCCACCGTTAACTCGGGCAGCTGATATTTGAAGTGCACACGCGCACAGCGACGCTGTAAGACAAAGATCCCCCGTATCGCCTTAACAGACGTTTTGGCAAGTGCTGTTTGCGAGCACCTATAAAGGCCGGTACAGCACAAGAGGGGGTGGAAATCCAACACCACGCCCAGTGCTGATATCTTACACACCGCACCAGGTACTCATTTACGGCTGAGTCGACTTAGGGAACGAGTTCAAATATTCGGTACTGTTTTGGTCGTGAGCGGGAATCAAACTCAGATCGCCGGGTCCGTAGGGCAGTGCGTTGACCTCTGTACCACCGCTCTCCACGCATCGCACGAAGACAAAGACACACAACCCCACACACCCCCCCACACACACCCCCACACACACGCCCCACACACACCCCCACACACACCCCCACACACACCTTGCGTGCCCTCGCACGCGCGTGCCGTGCACGCGATGAGTTACGCGACGCACGAGGAAGTTCCGCTCGTCAGCTCTCGCTTCCGCAGCATCCGTGCCTCTCTCCGGGTGCCACATCCGGCAAGCCCGTGGCTGAGTGTCCGTATCCCGGCGTTAACCAGGAGGCGGTTGAGTGGGTGGCTGGAGCGGGGGGCTGGGGGAGGAGGAACTGGTGGGAGCGAGGAGATTGCGAGAGGCTTCGGAAGGCTAGGGGGCAGCAGGAAGGGGTGGGGGGGGGTAATTTGCAATTCCTCCGAAGAGCAGCAGCTGAGGTTGTTGGCTGTCTGTACACAGCACGTGTATCCCCAGTCAGCGGTGGGCGTGGGGACTGTGGGGAGCGTGAGCCGGGGGGTGGCGGTGGGGGAGGTGAGAGGGGGGGGAATCTGTCGCCCGCAGTAACATTTACGGAATCCACTTGGAGGATTCGATTGCAATATGGGATTGGTAAGCGGATTAGGCGAGGAGTGGTGTATTAGATTGCTCGTTATGGAAGGGTGTTCTCCGCAATTAAAATAATCCAATTTTGAAATGGAAGCCAATATTGAGTTTTTATTTCGTTGCGTTTTATTTTTATTTATAGAAGCGAGTTTCTGCACTGCACTACAATGCGCAGCGTCTATTCATCGCCTCCCATGCACAAGCGGACGTGTGAATGCGTCTTGTTGTTACTGTTATCATTCTTTTTGATATTCCAGATTTTCTTCCAGATATTGACTGGAAGTAAAACAAAAACTACTCTTTGTTTCCGGTACAACTAATGCATATTTATGTATAGCCCTTTGCTGTGTAAATCGGAGTGTATGTGCGTGTGTGCATACTTCATGATGTGGGTCAGTGTAGGTTGGTGAAGGTCAGGGGCGGTGTGACCCACGGCCAGTTCTGCACTCGCCACTGATGTTAGAGTCGTGGCTGTGAATTCAATCTGAGTTCACTGGGTTCATAGCACAAAGCACGACACCACCTTCAACCCCACGCACCGCAACACCAACTATTAATAACCTTTATGAAATAGTAAAATAACAACGAAGAACATATTCAATTCGCACGGACAGAAAGGCCATAAAAAAACATTATATACTCTAGGGGCCAGATCCACATCTTGAACGAAAAAGATCACAGCACAGCGGTGGAGGAGGATGGCCCCTGGGGCTGCGAGACTGAGATGGGCGCCGCGGTGTGCGCGGCTTTGACCCGGCGCTACGGAGGCAAGGGTTGGTGGAGCACGTCGAGATTCGGGGGGAAAAAAACCCGCAGCTCATGCACTGCGAGGTGGTCGCGTAATGGCAGCGCTGAATCTTGGGTATTGAAACTGGCCGGCAGAGATGGTTAAATGTTATCCTCTCGAATGCTCGGGGTTTTCTCCGGGCACTTTTTTTGCCTTCCCACAAGAAACAAACCACGGATTGCCCAAAACATCCCAACGCAGGACCATCATGAAGGAAATCATTGACACGAGGTGAGGCTTTTCTAGCAATTCAAATCATGGGATGGCTTTCTTAAGCTGCCCCCCCGCACGCCTGTGTCCACGCAGCGAAACACACCAGCGAAACACACAAGCGAAACACACCAGCGAAACACACCAGCGAAACACACCAGCGTGTCGATTGGCAGGTTGCGTGCACGGTGGTCAAGTGTGGGTCATGTACTCCCACCTATTATAAGACACCGGGTGGGCATTGCAGAGTAGGCCAAGTACCCTCTGGACGTTCCCTCTCGTGAAGGGCCCTCTGGCAGCAGTGGCGTGAGAAAGAAGTTGCAGGGTTGAACCTGTAGCTCTCACCATTGTAGTGATTTTGAACTGGACACAATCTCGGTGTGATCCGTCCCATCGTTGGGAATGATGGAGACTGGGGCGTTTACACGAAACATTGGATACAATGGGAAAATTCACCAGCAATGAATCGGGCCCTCGATCTCCAGCTCCGAGTAATAAAAGTAGTAAGATCGGTAATAAATCCTTTGCGTCAGCCTGCATACCTCACGCGCGCTCTAGTAGCGAGGCAAGGGTGCAGCCCCGCGCCCGCGTGCTCACATCCCTGCTAGCTGAAGAACCTCCACTAGAGCTCCCATGGGAGGGTAATTCGGCCTCCTCGTCCATCCTGGCCACACGTCGTGAAAGAGGCGGGGAGCGAGTTCCCACATTTGACTCCACCGCCACACGCGGTGGAGCCATTTTACACCGTCGGCTCGAGGGACGCGGCGTGCGCGTTTCTGCTGCCGTGCCGGGAGGTCGAGCTGAACCGGCGACTCTGGACCCCCACGCCCAGTGCGCTTCTAAACGTGACCCCCACGGCAGCGCCCCCCCCGCCCCCTTTGTTGTTCAGGGGCGTCACGTGGTGTTCTCCCACTCGTGTGAAATTGTCCCTCTGCCAACGAGGAGGAGGAGGAGGCAAGCACGAACGCGTAAGAGACGCGCCACTTGGTGTTGGTTCCCTGCTGGAGTCGGGGGCGGTCAGCCCCGTGGCTCGTGCAGCCCTCTCGGTGGGGCTGCTCAGCGGCGCGAGGGCCACTCGGGATCGCTGTCAGTCGGCGAGTTGTGTTCATGCTCCAGCGGCATCGCTCTGGGTACTCCGCGTGAGCGCACACGATTACGACTTGGGTCGCGTACATAGCAAGACAAAGCCCCCCGTGTAGGCCACACGTGCTGTTGGGGCAAGTGCTGTTCGCGAGAACATATGAAGGCCGACACGGCGCACGCGGGGTGGGTGGCTGGCAGCACGTTCGGTCGCCTCTGTTGCCCCTGGTGAGATGTCGGTATGAATGTTAAACTTCTCTCGCAGCCAACCGTGCTAATCGGTGCGGGGAGGGGAAAACCTAAACACAAAAATAAGTTATGAACAAAAGAGTTTAAAAGTGCATAAAATGTTTACACTTTGCACCAGGGACGCATTTAAGGCTGAGTCGACCTAGGGGCGGCCCAGAACCGGTCCAGACATTCATCACCGACGTCGCCCGTGAGCAGGAATCGAATTGGGGTCGCTGGGTTCGTCACGCTGTGCGCTAACCACGATGCAGGACGATCGCTCCCCGCCGAATGGAACCCCCCATGATTCTTGCGCACGATTGAATGTATGAGGAGCGGTAGCGTCGCGGTTGGCGCACTGCGATCTGTATTGATACATCGATGCGTCGCTACATCCCTATGGCATATCTCTCTCATCGCTGAAAATCATCAGATTTCGAACGCTCGTCATCTGTCCGTACATCCACCATACAAACAACGCGTAGCCTCACAGACCGTTGGGGGCCAGTGTTGTTCGTGAGCACCGATTCAGGCGAGAATGAGATTCGGTGGTGAGCACCACACCTGGAATACTTTGAGTCTCTGCTCGTGATGTCCACACAGTGCATCAGATACTCGTTGAAGGATTGGGTGGACCTTGGGGAGGCCCAGGACCGGTTCAGATGCTGTACAATATTCACTACGAATCTCATCCGTGGCCGGGAATTGAACTCAGGTCGCTTGGAATCGTCATACATTTCTATCCACGTGTATTATGCTCTCATATGTGTGTGTATATACACACGCTCTCTCTCCCACATACATGAATAACATGCATTAGGCATACATGTCCACACACACACGCACGCAGATACATACATACAGACACACACACAGAGCCCATGTGTCAATGACACAGCGAGGCGAGGGATGGAGAGCGCCTCTAAGTGCCTGCTGCCTCTCGGTCCTGCCGGCTTGCCTCTGCGAGTGTGCTGTTGCTATGGCAACAATGGGCCTGGCAACCGGTGACATCAGCAAGCGGCGTTGCTATGGCACCAAGTGGAGGAGGTAGTGAGGATGGTGTGTGTGTGTGTGGCGGCCTGGGTACATGGTGTTCCACGCTGATTGCCCCTGGCTTTCCCCACGCAGGGAGGGGTGGTGTTGCGGGCACAGCTGCATTGTAATGACGATTAATCTCGATTATGATCGTGCTTTTTCGATGCGTGTACGGCTTTGAAGCGACTGAATTGGACCACGTATCCCAGTGCCGCTGCTGCTGTTGTTGATGAAGAGACAATTCAACGCGTTTATGATTTAGCAAAGTGTCCGTAGGGGACCGTATCTCCCAATCCTGTTTATGATGATACGATTACATGTATTTATGACTTGTAAAGTAACTGAATGGGAACATTTTTATTGTGATTGAGTTTACCCAGGAAAGTTTTCACTGAATCGCATGACTCATTTTCAGGAAGGTCCTACCACGTATGCAGTGATTCTTTGTCAAATTTGGACCATGATCCTGGCAGATGATGTCCTGCTCTTGAAAATGAATCCGTGGGATTTGTAAGGCAGAGGGCGGCGTAGTATTGTCGTGGTGAATACCACGGCAGTGTTAATCAGAACGGCCACAACATTCTATGCGTGACCCTCTGCACCGGCGGTGAGCGTGCTACGGCTAGGGAGGGGCATGTGACGGCCCTGCACGGCCAGTCGTGGTGGTGGTGGTGGAAGGGACACGAGGCAATATATTTACGACTTGAAAAGCACGTAAAGCGTCCGAATACGACGTTATCGCCAGACCATGCTACTATTAATGATGATGATAATGGCTACATCGTAATAGAATACAACGTACACCATCTAAATGTGACTGCATCTCAAGATGCTGTCCATAAATTGGGGGCAGAGTTATTGTATAAAGAGACGCAATTTAGTCACATATAGAGGGTATACAAGTAAGGTCTCGGGCCTGGACTCGAACCAGGGTAAGGGACAGTTTTGGGTCATGGAGACCAATCCATTGCCTCGCTTACGGCTTCATTCATTGATGAAAAAAACCGATAACGAATTGTCATCGACCACTTTTTGTGTGGTCGTTAACTCCTGCCCCTCCCCCCCGAACGGTGGGAAACCCCTACAAGCCACGCCGAGCGTGACTCGCCAAGCCCCGCTGATCACCTCCCGTCCAGCGGCACACATGGGAACAGAGGAGACGACTTCTTATCCGCCAATTCGTTTTTCTCGTGTTCCAATAATTATTCGAGTAATCTAACCATCAATCGACGCCTTGCATAAGCAGATAAACACACCACCCCCCACGTGTATGACAACCCGTGTTGCGTGACGTGCTCGGGCCGCTCCGCTCGGTGTCGGTGCGTCCTGACCCCAAGAGGTCACCGGGCGAGGCAGCGCATCCGTGGCTCACAGTGTGCCCGCTTGCCAAGCCACTCTGGAAATAACGTTCGGAGCCGAATGTTTCCGAGCGAAATTAAGTGCGCGCGCGTGTGTGTGTGTGCGTGTGTGTGCGCGCGTGTGTGTGTGCGCGTGTGTGCGCGTGTGTGTGCGCGTGTGTGCGCGTGTGTGTGTGTGCGCGCGTGTGTGTGCGCGCGTGTGTGTGTGCGCGTGTGTGTGTGTGCGCGTGTTTGCTGCAGCGGGGATGTAGTTTCGGGACGGGGCCTAATGAGCCGCTTGCACGGATCACCGGGACTGGTGGCCACTGGCTCGCTGGTTCAGAACTTGGTGGTCGGGTTTTTCGACGTCTTTACACATCGGCCTCCGCCAGGTGTTTTTTGTTTAAACGTAGACAGGCCAGAGTGTGCGTCATACAGAGTTGGAGGCTGCACTTAACACGATGGGGCCCTGTTAGGAATTGCATTAAAAATATTTCCTGATGCCTAGTTTTTAAATGGGCATATGACGTCACCTAATAGTGACTATTGAGTAAAGGACTAACCTTTAATGAATGAAAAATGCATTTGTAAAAAAAAACTCATTTGTATTAAAAGTAACATTATTATTAAATGTGTCTGGCACATTGCATTATGGATCATTTGTGGTATGTGATTGAAGCGAGGCCCATTGTCGAATTAGTGACTGCACAAAAACACACATCCCGAACTTTGATGTTCACATGACGCGACACATTCCTGGTCTGAGCTTTAGCGACGAACAAATGCACACTCCGAGCAGGGCATATGCAAGGAGTTCCCCAAATGTGGCTAAAGAGGCCTTGTGAAGTGGACTAAGAAGTAATTCTGTGACGTTAAATTCCGGGGCCATGCTCTGACACAGGGTGATGGGTGCACTGCTATCTGCAGAATGGCATTATTGCTTTTTTGTGTCGTGTCATGATGTGTCGATAGCACAATTGAAACATTAATCGAGGGAAATAAAGCAAGAAAGATATCTTGAAACATATTTAACAAAGAAAACGGGTGCTCATCTACTCCAGCAGTCGGTGGAGAAAAGAAGCCCCGGGTCTCTGTGGATCCATATTTGTCACACGGGGTGGTTTGCTGAGGATTCATGTTTGAACATAAACATCTCAGAATAATGCAGCAGCAGCAGCAGCAGCAGCAGCGGTTTTTTAATAGCAAAGTCAAATACCCTGCATTTCAATCCCCCCTGTGTTTTATCATTTCCATTGTACATTACTTACTTTATATATATATTACCTTGTCTATGTGGAGACATTTCTCGTTGTCATATTTTAAGACGAGAGTTACAAAGGTGTCCTTTTGGAGAATGCACGTTTGCTCCTGATCCCCTTCTTTATCAACGGGAACAAACACACAAATGAACAAACAGTGAGCCAGCGCCACTCGACTCCCAGTTGGAAACCCACGCGTTCAAAATCCCGGTGAGCGATCAAATCGGCTTGTCACGGCTGATTCTAGTTTGATCATCATTTGCGGGCCACTTTGCCGAACGGCCGCCTCCATTGTGCTGTTGAGAGACTGGCCTGCATTTAAAATAATAAGGCAGCCCGTGGCACATCTTGAAATAAATTTAACAAGGGCCTTTCATTTTCAGAAAATCTACAAAAAATTTTAATACATCAGTTCAGCTGCTGAAGAAGCTTCGAATTGTAACGATTGAACGGCTCATTTTAATTTGTAACGGCTTTCATTTGTCGCGTACAGTGTATATATGTATGTTGAACTTCTTTCGCACCGTGCGTAGCCAACCGTGCTCATTGGAGATGCGGGGTAAGGGGTGCTTTGAGTGCTGTGTCGGGTGCTGCCCATGGGGTTCGTGGGAAGCGCGTGATCTCCGGCTTCGAGACAGAGTCGCCGAGCATACACAATCGCTAACGCACGGGGAGTAGGGGGGGGTGCCACCTGTCCTGGTTCCCCAGGGATCGTCCTCTGGTCGGGGAAGCCGTCCTGGAAAATCTGCGAATATTCCTGGGACGTTTAAAAGCCCCATTTTTTGCTGTCAGTTGCGCTAATAATAGAACAGTCAAGACAATCTGTTTAGATGCAGTTCTCATCAGGCCCCACGGTGTTATCAAGTGCAGTCTCCAACTCTTATTGTCCACTCGGTCTCTCCGGCCTTTCAATGCATGTGATATGAAGAAGGGCCGTTGCCTGAAACGTCACCTATTATGTTTTCCTTTTAAGGCAGTGTTATTTACAAATATCTGAAGTTTTTGTTATTATACTATGGTTGGACTATCCATGCCAAAGCAATGTGGAATGTTTACCACTGGGCTTCCAATGGAGATACGCACAGCCCCACACGTTTATGATCATGGAAACGCGTGACCTTGACTTTGACTCATACGACCTCGTTCATTTATTGGTCATTAAAGCGGCTGCCACTCACTCCCTCCAAGGTCTTTAAAAATGATTCTATTGTGCGTTCCACTTTGTTAACCTCGAACCTTAGGCTTAATAAAATTCAATACATTCAATGAAAAAATAAATAACTGCAATGGTCACTTAATTCCAATGTAACATAGCAGGAGGTCACTTGAATACAAACCAAGGGTCCACCCGGCGGTCGTTTGAAGCCATTGGTGGAACGGAGATCGGCGTAGACGTCCGAGCGCTCGCGCGCGTTACCCGCCAGCTCGCATTCAAGCACAAGCCCCATCATGGCAAACCCCTCCCAGGGCCAGCCTCTGCGGTCGGAGCGCAGCGTTATCACGAGCAGAGCAGGTGGCCAACCGACTCGATCGGTGAACCCGCGCAATTCAATTTAAGCAATTAACGCCCAGGAACGAGCGAGCGCGATGAGTGCAGCAGCAGCAGGAGGAGCAGCAGCAGCAGGGCAGGTGGTCGACTGACCCTCGCAGTGACCCCGCACCCCCGGGCACATCACTCTGCTGCCTGCTCATTGGCAACCTTTTGCTCTCCGGGCTTTGGACATCACTTTAAATAATGAGAATTGTTTTGTTTTTATCAAAAAGAGTCCAGCCCCCCTTTCCCAAAAAAAGTAGTTTGGTTTTCCTCCCCAGCCCCCGCCCCCCAAGAATATGATAGTTTACCGCCTATGGAATTGAGTGGTGTACAACCCGTTGACACGCTATGCGGATTTTCAGCTGTTTAAAAACATCTCAGTCATGGCTCATGGGAAATGGGTCCCACTCTGCGGAAAGTCAACGGTGCCTCTCCCATGGAAAGACTCATCCCAGCCGTGAGAATGTAGAATTTTCAATACGGTCTCCGGATTCTTAATGAAGCTGCCCCACACAGCATTCGAGTCCACCAAGCCTGCTTTATAAAACGAATCGGTAATGTGCCTGGGCGTTTTGGGTGAGACACGGGGCAAGCATCGCTGAGATCCTGGGTTTGAATCCAGGTTTGAGCCACACTTCAATAAACTAGGTTCTCATGTACAGTGAGTTGATGGTCTCAGTCTATCTTAATCACGAATTAGTGCTTTAACAAACGCATTGAATGATGTTTTTAACTATAATTGACAAAATTACAGCTCTGAAATAATATTTTCAATCCCACTGCCATGAAATATGTTGCACAGCACGTACACATTGCAGGCTGCAAGTGTAGATACAAGTGATCTCGGCAGTATTTCTCTGACATCTGCATCAGCGGGCCATTCTTTAACACACTCATCAATAACACTGTGGCCTTAAAAATGAAATATAGATGATGGGCAATGGCCCTTCTTCACTGCGTGTTTATTATTAAAAAAGGACAGTTTCCAGGAATGTAACCGATCATTATTTTAAGGTCACAGTGTTATTGATGAGTTGTGAGGTTTGTGTGTTGTTATTTGTGCGCCACTGCCAATGGTGCATCGCCAAGCGAAGCGTTCTTTTAGCAAGGGGCGAGATCCACTGCTGGTCTGTGAGAGTTCCGCATGGACACGTCTTCGTTCCACACTACAATGTTGATGGCACAATTGGAACGCAATATGTCGTTTAGATAGCCTCAAGACAGCAGGGCCAGATTTTTTTTACGAAATGTACCGACCCATCATCCATGGAATTGAGGGCAAGACTCTTCTGACTTGTTGAAGGTGCATTGTGGCCTGCTGCCTTGGCGTTTATATTGAGTGCTGTGTGGGGGAGTGTGTGTGTGTGAGAAAGAGGTGAGAGTGTGTGTGTGTTTATGTTGGGGTGGTGTATGGGTGAGACAAAGGCAGCTTGGGAGGGGGTGGTGGCGCCTTGGTTGTGGTGCTGCGCTGCGAACCCGGCGACGCGAGTTCGATTCCCAGTCACGACCAATTACGGTGGCGAATATTTGAAGCGGTTCCTGGGCCTCCCCCGGTCGAGTCAGCCTCAGTGTGTGCACGCTGGCACTCATCTCGGCACTCATCTCGGTAGACAAAGGCGGCCGGGCGTGGTGCTGGCCACCCCCACCCCCTCGTGTGCCCGCTAAGGGGCCGTCCATAAATGACGTCACGCACCGGGGGGGGGGGGGTCAAACCTTTGTGACGATGTGTGACGAGGGGGGTGAGAAATGTGACGTCACACAGCGCCACATTAAAACCGCACCACAATGACAATAGCTTAAAGCGATTTGAAGCATGTTTTATTTTTTGGGGGGGCAGAGCTTTGTATTTGAGGGGGGGTCTGACTTTTTGTGACGCCGTGTGACGAAGGGGGGGGGGGTCCAAAATCGCGTGACGTCATTTATGGACGGCCCGCTAAACAGCACTTGCCCCAACAGCCCGTAGAAGGCTATACGGGGGATCTTTGTGTGGACTGTGTGTCTCTGTCTCCCGGTGGCGGGTGTGTGCGTGCGTGTGTCGCTGTTAGGCGATGTGGGAGTAATCGAGGTGAAACGGGGAGCGTGGGGACGCAGGTCGTCGTTTGTGCTCAGATTGTGTCGGCTCTGATGCTGATAAAGCGACACGGTTATTTATTTCCGGCTGAATAGGGCGCGTGTCCCGCACTAACCTTAGCCTCATCCCTCAAATATGTCCAAAATACATTCTCACAGAAATTTGAAAATCTGCTCGTACATTTCCATCTCGCAGCCGGATTGCGATAAGTGTGGCTGGCATTACCCAATTACGTGCACTGATCAAACACGGCTTTGTTGTGTTCGTTGTTGTTCTTGTAACAACATCGTAGACACAGACGTTCGCCTCAGCTGGGCAGCCCGGCGTGGGGAACGTTTGGCTGCCGTGCGCCCATTCTCGTCCGAACGAGATCGCGTCACAATCCCGAAACACGGAAATTGCTCTCGCCCAAGGAGGACCAAAAAAACCCACCCTCGCCACAGTCACACGAATCACTGGCAAATCGCTCTGCCTCCCCACCTGCCCCCCTACACGCGAGGTCACGTGACCGCATTAGCCAATGACTCGCTCGTTGCCGTGGTGACAAACAGCTCCCTCCGCGTGCTGCCATGGCAACGGCCGTGCCATTGGCTCCAGGCAAGGAAGAGGAGGCGGGGCTGTAATTTGAAATTGTTGACATTTTTAATTACCACGGGGGCAGTGGCTGCCTGAGCCGTAGACCACTCACACAGAGACACACAGACTCACACAGAGATCCACAGACTCACATAGAGACCCACAGACTCACACAGAGACCCACAGAATCATAACAGAGATACACAGACTCACAAAGAGACCCACAGACTCACACAGAGACCCACAGACTCACACAGAGACCCACAGACTCACAAAGAGACCCACAGACTCACACAGAGACCCACAGACTCACACAGAGACCCACAGACTCACACAGAGACCCATACATGACCCACAGGGTCATACAGAGACCCACACAGAGACCCATTCACTACTCACAAAGAGACACAGAGACCCACAGACTCACACAGAGACCCATACATGACCCACAGACTCACACATGACCCACATATTCACAGACCCACAGACTCACACAGAGACCCACAGATTCACACAGAGACCCACAGATTCATACAGAGGCCCATAGACTCACACAGAGATCCATAGATACAATGTGTTCCACCGTTTCGCTGTGGCACAGAGCCACAGACACAGTAGGCTGATTATTTTATTTTTAGTTCGTGTACAATGTGATTGTACCTGCCGTGGCCATTTCCATTTCACAATGGATTTGGTGGGAAATCATTTATCTTCCCGATGGCTGGCTGCTGAGATCCGCGAAGAGGGGCGAATGTAGGAACAGATCGCGTGGCGTGCCGGCGGTCTGCCTGTGCACGTGATGGGGTTGATCTAGATTTGAGTATATGATGGGGGGTCTCAGCGCCAGCAGCCGCGGGGCGATGGGCGCACGGCACCCCACGGATCTGTCTCGCCAGGCGACAGAACTTTGTCTTTGCTCGGCGGCGATGGCGTTGCCAAGGTGGCTGCTCCCACCACCAAACGCTCCGCAGGAGAGAATCCGCTTTGTCGGCCAGACGTCCAACACGCTTGCGCCTCTTTGGCGATGCGAGTCCCAGGGGAAGGTGATGCCCACGCACGCCGCTTGATTGTCGACCCACTGCTGGCACGAGGGCCTCGTCCACGCCCGCAGGTGTCCTGGGGAGTTGTTTGGTCCAAACTTGGTCAGTGCGGACAGGTGAAGGCGGAGAGCGTAACGACGTAGGAGCTGGGCACGGTACAGCACCGCACTCTGCTGCCCACTTGCGGCCTCCGACGCCTGCACAGAGAGGCCTCGACTCCGCTCGGCCACGGAAAAATCCACGAGATTTGGCGCATTTTGAGTGATTTGTTAAGAGGCTAGAAGGCAATAAAACGGTGAAATATTTGTTGCAGCAACACATGAGTTTAAATCCTGGCAATGGGCTACTCAACTCACTCGCCATCACCACCACCATCAGTGCCATCGCTCCTCCAGGAATGATTAAGTGTTGGTGGTGTGGTTCACTACACGCCTGGCCACCTTTATCTCCCCAGTGCTGATGTTTACACACCGCGCCAGATACTCGTTTACCGCTGAGCCCCCAGGACAGGTTTAGATATCTCTTGCCACAGATATTATCCACACACACACAGCAAGATAAAAAACAAAGATAACCCCTATAGCTTTCACACAGACTGGTGGGGCTAGTGCTGCTGGCGAGAACCTGTTAAGGCCAGTTTGGCGCACGAGAGGGTGGTGTGGCCAGCACCACGCCCGGCTACGTACGCACACTCGCAGTGCCAAGGCTCTTTGAGGAGGCTCTTGCCAAGTTTGTTGCGAGTCGTTGGGTGACAATTCGCGAGTGACATTTTAACATTAGTCAATTTCTGACTGGGGTGTCGCCACACAACAACCCTTCTTAGAATTGCATCGTGGGGTATTTAACGTCCACTCTGAATGCCCGCAGTATTAACCAGGGCGGCCTACCAAATATGACCCTTGAACCTGCGCAAGGAGCGGCGAGCAAGCGCTACGACGGGACCCTACCCACTGCCCCCTCTAGAGATCGGAGGAGCAGTAGAGGAGAGAGGAGGGGTGGCTCTGTTACCTGGGATGAGCACGGGGGATGCAGCTCGGGCGGCTACAACAGCGACCGTCGCCGTAATTGCCGGGTTCGTGTGAAGGCGCCGTTTGTGGCAGATCGCCGTAGCACTTTGCGGTGCTTCTCCTTGCGGCCGAGTGCGGAGGTCACCGTGAGGGGGCTGTGCCTCTCTCGGTGAACGTCGATCGCCCGTCCCTCGCGCTCGCCACGGGCCGAGGGAACCGCCGCCTCCGCGTCCTGTCCGGGTCGCCAACTCGGCGGCTCTGTGGCCACGTCTCAAATCCGGCGACCCCTTTTATGGGATTCCCTCACGAACGTTACTGCAGAAACAATCGCGTGGATTTAGGAGCCATCGCACGCACGGGGTTGAGGAATCCCGTATCCGTGGCGATTGCTCGCGAACGCCAATGTAGGTGGCAGGAGCCTCTACTCGAGGATGAGATAGCCTCTCCAGAGGGCATTTGGTCTACTCTTCTGAACTGACCAAACATCTTAGATAGGTGGGAGTACCTACACCTCATCCCACCACACGTGACCTGCTGGTCGACTCACCGTGGCGTCCCTCCCCATTTATACTGCTGGGTGGACAGAGGCGAGGGTGGACGGGTAGGGAGGAGAGTTGTAGGACTCTGGCCCCAGTGTTTCAGTTGTCGAGCCAGGAGGTGAGGTCAGACCGACGACCTCTGGATTGCAACTCCAGTGCGCTGCTAACCATGACACCACGGGCAGCATCGGTACTCGTTGACCTCGTGGAATACTTGCGTTTCCCTCGTGACGTGTTCCATGACTCTCGAAGGCCTATCTCGCGACAGCTGGTGACCTTTCGAGGTTCCTTTGCTGACCCTTGTGCTGGACGGAGTTGGCAACGCTGCGTGGGGCTCGCGACTCTGCCCGTGGTGGGGGCGGCCCGCGCGCGACCCAACGCTCGCGCATTGCCCCGCACACAAAGCGCATCACGGCCCGGTAATGGATAGGCTCCCAAAAAATTATTATCACTAAATAAATGAATAGCTCAAACTTATACATTTGTGGTTACCTACACGATCCCCCCCAATGGGTCCACACCTGGTATACATTTTAATTACATCTCATTGGCCTGGTATGACGGCGCATGCCTGTAACGTCGCGTTTTGTAAGTGGGGTTGGTGGATCACGCCCTCGCGATGCTGCGTTGGTGTTCGCGGCTGTGCTGCACTGCTGCTCGCCGCTGTGTTGTACAGTACTGTGCGTGTTACCCGCGGTACAACCATCACAACACACCCCGGTACATGCATCGGAGAGCAGTGCTGAAACCATACCGGCGGCATGGTTTTTATGCGGCCGAAAGCACGCAGCACGGCAAGGTTGTACCGATGTACCAGGTAGGCTGTGCCGATGACCTCTCTACCTGTGTTATTGAGCCTAATTAAATGTAAAGCCAATTTTAATATTGTTTATTTTGTTTCGTGCGGCGAATGGCGATTGGGCTGAGCTCATGATCTCTCTCTCCACTTGGCAACCCGGGCTGCTCACGGGAGCTTGAAAAGACGGGTTCAAGCCCAGGCTCTCGGCAGGGCCCGGTTCAATGCCTCTGACCTCTGAGCCACCCGACCAGCTCAGAAGAGGGAGTTTGTACTTCAGAGGATGAGATATTATATTTCATGCGCGAGTCTTGAAATTCGGCTGAAGCTCCCCTCGGCACAGAGCAGCTCTCGTTACCGTGCAGCTCCGTCCGCATGGCGCTTTGACGGAGTGCTCGACTCAAAAGAGGAAAGGGTACGAGGTCCAATCCTGGTCGGGGGGGGGGGGCTTAATCCATCATCATCATCGTCATCATTCCGTGCTCCAGAAAAAGAGCTTCAGTTTTTACGGACAGCAACTAACATGTCGCGCTGCGTCAATTCAGTGATTAAAATAATAATAATAATAAATCAGCTCCACGGAACATGCGTTGAGTTGTGATCATGAGAATCTATAAATCACAATTCCTGAAAATGATAAGCCGATGACACATACAGGCTAATTATATTTTAGGATTTGTGTAAACGGACAGAACAATCGATAAACAATATAAATGAAAGATGGTGAACACGAGTAACGTGTACCCGTGGTGCCCTACGGGAAGGAGAACAGAGTCGAGGATGTACAGGACAGGAAAAGATAGAGGAACGGAAACTGTAAGAGAGATGCCAAAGGAAATGGGAAATAAGATAAAATTTATGGAAAAGGAACGGAAAAATTGTAGCAAAGGGTCAGGAGAGACGAGGCCTGGGAGGAAGAGGCTGCGTCAGAGCGTCGCCGCCGCTGCACGCAGAAACGGCGTCTGTTTTCACAGGGGGCGGGGAGAGGGGAGGGGTCAAGAGTGGGGGTGGCCACACAGGAGTCACACGTGGTTTACGGGAGGCTTGAGCTGATTTAGATAGACGACACAAAAATGATCCGTCTGTCTGATACTCAAAAGTCGTATTGCCACCCGCACATCGTGACGATGCATTGCATTTCCGAGGGGGCGAACCGTTTGAGTGCCCAGTCCTTGTGGTGTGCAGGGCCTGGCTTCCTCAATTCGTGGCGATGTGGACATGAGCACCGTTCCATTTGAGCAGCCAGCGATAAGGGATTGTGTTTATGTTGTGTTTGTGCATCACTGCCATCGAAGCATTGACACATTATTTGTTTAATAAATAAAACATCGATAAACCGTCTATACGTCAGCTTCACATATCCGTCTTTAGACGTACAAACAACCTAATGCGTTCTTGACACAACCAATCGCCCCCCGAGTGGGGCTCGCTTGAATCAACGCTGGTGAACTGCCGACGGTACGGGCGAGGGGCCTCTCTCGCTACGTCGTGGGTCCCCGGCTCGACGCACGGAGCAACACGACGATGGCTCGCCTCGTCGTGGAGAACAGAACTCGCGAAGTCGACAAAGCGACGTGTAGTGCCAACAACACGCCCCCACTTGTGGTGCCAACAACACGCCTCCTCCTCCACCACCACCACATCGCCGCGTCTCCACGTGAGCGCGAGGCTTGGCAGCGTCTCCTCCGCCAGGTGGAGACAGCAGCTTTGTTGTGGCTGCTGCTGTTGTTGTTTACGCACAGGGCGCGAGCATCTGCGGCCCTTGGAGCGCATGAGCCGGGGGCCTCCGAGCGATGATTATCCGCGGTGTGAACGCCTCCTCCTCATTCTCATTCCACCATCCTGCCAGAGACACTCCGCGGACCCACGCTATTCAGGCTGCCGCCTCCACTACTACCACCACCTCCACTACTACCACCACCACTACCACCACCTCCACTACTACAACCACCACCTCCACTACTACCACCTCCACTACTACCACCACCTCCACCACCACTACCACCACCTCCACTACTACCACCACCACCTCCACTACCACCTCCATCCACTACCACCACTTCCACTACTACCACTACCACCACCTCCACCACTACCACCTGCACCTCCACTACTACCACCACCACCACCACTACCACCTCCACTACCACCACCAATCTCTGGTCTCCGTGGGTCCCTCCGAAAACCATCCGAGCGACCCTCCCCCATGTCCCAGCCTGCGTCTTCTGCAATCAAAGCGCCATCAGCTCTGACCGCTCGTCACGCGGCGGAGCGCTGCCACTTGGACTCGGCGTGTCCCTTGGCATGAACGGCGGCGACGCTCCGGCGGTGCGAGTCGCTGGCTTGGCCGCACCACGCCTGTCGCCTCGTCGATGTCCCGAGAGGTCGGGCAAAGCGGCAGAGTCACCTGCTGGGGAGGGCGGCTCACTGCAGGGCCCGCTCCACGTGTCTGTCGCGGGGCGCGATGCACGCCAGAGGCTCCTTGGATTCCAAGACGATAATTATGAAACCGCAGCACAACTGGCTCTGTACATGTCTAAGCTTAAACGCGTCACTGGAGAGGCGAGAGGGACAGTGAATTGACTCCATCTCTCTGGCGGTCTGTCTGCGTGAGATGGATAAGGGCGATTGCCCGCGACAACTATTATAGTTTGTTTCCTTTTAAGGCCACGGCGTTGTTGACGAGCGTGTTGAGTGTTGTGGTTGTTATCTGTGCGTGTGCACCACTGCCAATGCAGCAGCATCACCACCACATACTTGGTCAACATGTGAGTCTCTGGACGATGTGTCTTCTTCGCGCGTCTGCTTATTTATTTAAACGTTTATATTCACTACAACGGCAATAATGACATTTTCGAGTTATGTATATTGTGCTATTGCGTCGAACTGGGACCCATATCTAGCAAAGATTAGGGTGTTGCATGTATTCATTTCCCGGTTCACCAGCACCACTCACAGAGGGCCATGCGGCTGATGGTACTTTTATCTCTTACGTGGAGAGAGATGTGAGGGAGGCGAATATCGTGATTATTTATTGTGGTACAAAACGAATGGTGGGAATTCTACATTCCTGTGACAGAGTCTTGTATATCCAAGAGATAACGATGACTGTTCAAGTCATCCCAGGAGGCACGATGCGACGTAGTCCACCCTGGTCAGGATATTACCAACTCATTCCTGATTTGACCCTTTGATCCCTGCTGCTGATGCACCAGCCAGGCTGAAGGAATGAACTAAGTGTCTTAATTATATCAATTAAAACGTGTTTGTTTGCATTGCTGTGTGTGCAGTCGATGAGCGGGGGTGTGTGTAAAGTTGTCTAGGCTCTTGTCATTTTTTAAAACAACACGGAGAAGCGAGGCCAAGGGTGAGCGAGTCCAGGGCCACTGCGCTGCTGGCGACACCGCATGTGGCTGCCTGTGTCGATGAGGTGCCATACTCTGGCTCGCCAGGAGATGGCGCTACAGCAAACATGTTTACTCCGCCTGTGCCGTCTGTATGGGATCGAGTGTTGCCCCCTCGCACGAGTGGGTTTTCTCCAGGTGATCCAGTTTCCTCCCACATGTAAACACTTGTTAATTGGCTGATAACACCTTAACATATAGAGGACAGCAGAGCTTGGTGACTGTTGGAGTTGGCACACAATCTGCAACTGACAACCACGTGTAATCTTTCTGGTGTTTTTTTATGCAGTATGTTGTTAAGCAATCTTGTTGTAGAACACACTGTCACACGCTGAGCACGTGAATGTCCAAATCATTATTCTACACGAATTCTACTTTAGGAAAGACTTGCCGACTCGCGAAAACATTTTTGTGAGTGAAATGTTTAAAACGCAAGTTTCGGATTGAAAACTTTTTTTTAACGTAATAATAATAATTTTATAAAACTTGCCAAAGTAATGTATGATTGATTTCCTGCTGAAATTTTCTTGTGTTAAATATATAAAACAACACCGTACCATGATAAATATTACATGGGGTGTGTGGGGGGGGGTCCCGTCTTGTCGCGTTAATCAGCCTTCACACGCACGCCAGGTCCCGCGCAGCCCCGGTGAACAGGGAATCACGAACCAATCTTTACTTTTCAGCTGTTGTGCAAAACCGATATGTTTAAAATCCCTCCAAAACCAAACTTCGCCTTTTGGGATTTGTGAGCACGAAACTAAAATTCAACAAGACCTCCGTTCTGGAGAGACCGTCTCTCTCTCTCTCACACACACGCACACTAAACAAAGGCAGAGCTCCCCCAGATAGACTGTCGGAGGACAAGTGCTGCTCGCTAGAGCACCTATCAAGGTGGGCACGGCCAGCGTGTGGAGGCCGTCTTGTGGTGGCCACAGCCCCAAGCGCGGCTGCGTTTGTCTCCCCGGCGCCGATGTGTACACGCCGTGCCAAATAGCCCAGGAGAAGGCTCAGACATCACTTTCCATAGATATTATCCTGACATTCACACAGGACGAAAACAAAGATCACCCGTATGTATTAGCTTACATAGAATGTTAAGGTAAATGCTTTTTTTGAAGGCTGAGCCAACCTATGGGATGCCCACTACTGGTTCAGATATTCTCCACTGATGTTGGCCGTGAGCGAGAGAGTCGAAATCAGATCTCTGGGTGTGTGGCGCAGGGCACTAACCACGACACTACCGCTCTCAACAAACAAAGACAAAGATCCCCCGTATAGCCTTACCAGACTGTTGGGGCAAGTGCTGTGAGTGAGCATCTATGGAGGCCAGAACGGTACACGAGGGATTGGGTGACCAGCACCACGCCCAGTCACCGGGGTTGGCCGTGAGCGGGAATCGAACTCGGGTCGCCGGGTTTGTAGCGCAGGGCGCTAACCGATACACTACACACACACGTACACACACGTACACACACCCACGCGTACACACAAACACACGTACACCATCACACCCACACGTACACACACAACAACAACCATTCGCCACGAAGTGGCGGTGACGTCACCACGGCGCTTGTGCCAGGCTATGTGCACGTTGAGGCCACGTGAAGTGTCGAACGCCCGCTGGCAGGAGGTCACGGGGCAGACCCAGGTGCCACGGGTCGACTGACTGAGATGACTGGCTGATGCACCACCTGTGTCCCCTACTGTGCCAACTTGCTGTGCTTTAGCCACCCGGCGCTCCGCTCGTTGTTGTGAGCATCGCTCCCCCCCCCCCTCCGTTGTTGTTGAGGGCGACTGCCTCCAACTACTCAGTAGCGTCCTCACGAGCCTCCACCACAGCGGCCGATCTTGACACCGCTGGTACCAGTCATCGGCAAGTCCACTCAGCTCCACATCCTCCTGTACCACATTACTCCATCTCTTCTCTAGCCCGTGCCGCGCTCGTTTAGCCCCCTCGATCCGGCCGAACAAAAACTGTTTAGGCATGTGGTGGCTGGGCAGCCTTGCCTGCTGGTGAATCTCACCGATGGGGTTTTGTCCAGATCTTTCAAGGATTTGTGAGCTCCTCACACAATCCAGCCTGGTTAAACCCAGGATGGACCGGAGGCAGGCCAGCCTAAATGTTTCTAACCGGCGAAGATGTTCCATTAAGGGGGTCCACATTTCACAATCGTAGAGAAGGGAGAGAATGACTGTGGCCGAGAAGACCTAAAGCTTTGTGCAGTAGCTTCCACACAGCGTTACGCAACCGATGAAAAGATAATGCCGCTCGACTGATTCGGAGTGAGACCTCTGCTGCCAAATCGGAGCCGGTCATGAGCACACTGCCCAGGTATGGGAAACTCTCCACTCTCTCCACAACTGCCCTATCACCAATTTGGTGTTGTGGGGGTGGAGTGTCCGATGGTACAAAATACCCAGGCAGGTGCTTAGTTTTGGTGAGGCTGATGGTAAGTCCCCACCTCTTAGTGGCACGCTCCAGGTTCAGCAGCAGCGCCTCCAACTCCTCTGAGTGAGCAGCAATTACCAGATCATCGGCATACATAACATGGTTGAGAAATAGGGAGCCATCCCTTGACCCCACCCGGGCATCGATCAGCCTCCCATTGTTCTGTACCAGATGGAAATTCTGCCCGTACAGCTATTGAAGGCTTCACGAACTACGTGGTCGAAATAGATGTTAAATAATGTGGGAGCCAGAGGACATCCCTGTCGCACCCCAAAGTGAACAGGGAATGGCTCCGACTCCCGGCCACGTAGTTTTTCCCGGGCCCGCTCACCGTCATGAAGGTCTTTAATGATCGTGAGCAGCGGGTCAGAGACTCCGAAAGCACGAAGAACAACCCAGAGCCCAGGCCTACTGATGGTATCATAGACCTGGGCCTATGATACCACCCACACGTACATACACCGTTGCCCGTCGAGTAGTGCCAGCGCGCAGCATATTGTGCGATCTCCACGGCGCTAAGCGTGCGCGAGGACAGATGGAAGATGGTGGATGAAGCGGGGGGGGGGGGGGGGAGGGTTTGGGGCCGGGTTCCCGGCACCGTGCCACGCTCGCTTCTTGCGCTGCATCTGCTGGGGGCGGGCGGCGCGACCGACAGGACAGTGGGAGGAGCGGGGGGGCTTGGGACAGCTCGTCAAAGCGCCCGGCACATTAAAACGGCATCAACGGTAATTAGTCCAAATTTGAAAGCAAAATAGCTTGCGTTAAGATTTTAAGACGAAGAAGAAGAAAAAACCCAAAATCGTAATGACTTAGTTTACATTTAATCGTTTGATGCCAACTGTTAATGTGCTTTTTTAAAGAGCTGTCATTCACCGTCCGTCTTAAGCATTTGTTATGAATTATTCATCATCGGTGGGTTAAATTGACAGGGCGCAGTGTTGGTTCTTTTAAGAAATCTAGTGGGGATGGGCCACTTGAAATCTGGTCGCGTTCGCCCAAGAGGAGCCATTCGTCGCTCTTCGCGTGCGAGGTTGGGGGCGCTTCTTCCGCGCGCGTTCGGAAGTGGCTTCATCCCCCCCCACCCCCAATCTTTGTAAAACTTTATTTTATTTTTTCGCCACCGGGGCGCCCCCGCGGTGGCGGTAATGTCAGGCCGTTTTGAGCGCTCGCCGTGTTGCCTCTGCAGATGGGATCCTGGGCAGCTGCGTGAAGGCCGCCTCCATCTCGGCGGCCGCCCAGCACCGACTGAGCGCGATCCTGCGGCAGCTGGCGTCTCCAGGTGAACGGCGCGGCAGGGCGCGCTCCCCACGCACACACAAGACAACGCTCCCCCGTGTAGCCTTAACATACTATTGAGGCAAGTGCTGTGAGCGAGCACCTATGAAGGCCGGCACGGCACACGAGAGGGTGGGTGGCTAACACCACGCCCGGCCACCTTTGATTCCCGAGTGGCGATGTTTACACATCGCACCAAAAACTAAATTTGAGGCTGAGTCGACCTAGGGGATGCCTAGGACCGGTTTAGATAATCGTCCCTGCTGTTGGCCGTGAGTGGGAATCGAACTCGGGTCGCCGGGTTCGTAGCGCAGCGCGCTAACTGCTGCATTACCGCTCCCCCCCACACACACGTACACACATCCACCACACTCGCATCACGAAACCATAATAGATCCACCACACGCACTGCTGGAGTCAACCCAGTAAACATGCCGCCGACGCTGGGCCAATGTTGGCATGTGGTTGGTATTGTTGGAGCAAAGTTGGCACAATGTCCCACGTTGCTTGACTGGGACCGCGCTCCCACAAGTCTCGTGCTCACGCTGTCGCCACTCTCGCACTGCAGCTGCACTGCTCCCAGCACCGCTCGCTGGCTCCTGCGTCGACAAACGCGGTCACATTCAGACGCACTGCGAACCCAACCTGCACTCGACTGTATCCTCTCCACCATGCACTCACGAGGCTTCCCAGTCTCTACGCACCAACAGCACACTCCTCACTGCACACCAGCCACCCAGTCAACATGGATCGTTGCACCAACGTTGGCTCAACATTGCATGTTTACTGGGCAGTCGTTCACCCTCGCTCCCCATTTGTCCACCACACTCCTGCCAACACACTCCCCACACTCTCAATATGGACTCACCAGGCCCCCCCACACTCCCACCACGCTCCTGTCACACTCCCACCACATTCGCCACCCTCCCACCGCGCTCCCTCCACGTTTCCCACGCACCCACCGAGCAGAGCAAGGGGAGAGAGTGAGAGTGAAACTATATATTTAAGCATGTAACAAAACACACCGAGACGGCACACAGGCACACACGCGCATCCACACGCGCGCACACACCCCCACACACGCGCGCGCAGACACCCACACACCCCCACACACGCGCGCAGACACCCACACACCCCCACACACGTGCGCAGACACCCACACACCCCCACACACGCGCGCAGACACCCACACACCCCCACACACGCGCGCAGACACCCACACACGCGCGCAGACACCCACACACCCCCACACACGCGCGCAGACACCCACACACCCCCACACGCGCGCGCAGACACCCACACACCCCCCACACACGCGCGCAGACACCCACAAACCCCACACACGCGCGCGCAGACACCCACGTGCGCGTCGCGGTGTGCGAGGGGGCCGGCGTCTCGAGGTTAATGGCGCAGAACGCGAGCGCTCCAGGTGAAGGCCACGGCCGCCGACGTAGAACAAACGAAGCGGCGCGTTCCTGCAGCTCCATCACCGGGAGGGAGCGTCGGGCCCCCAGACACCCGGGCAGCAGCGCGTCCTCCCCCTCCCGCCTCCACTCCTCCGTAATAAAACTAAAATGTTTTTTAAAATGTGCGAGTGAAGGATTGCGAGAGAAGAAGCGAGACAGGCGCGCGCGTGACAGGCCGGACGAACGAGACGGCAGAAAGGACACAAACACAAGGGCGGGGCTTGGTTCTGTGCCGTGATCTCCCTCCCGACTCTGCCAATTTGTTCAGGCGCGGTGAAGGTGGAATCATTTTCATGGATGGATGGAAACTTCCGAACACATTTAATCACGAGTGATGAATACTTAACTATAGATTTTAATATTTCACGTCGACAATGTGATGCTGATGAAATCAATGTTTGTTCCCCACAATGACCTGGTGGGACTCGTGGTAGGTCAACAACCTCGACACTGTAGCTGCAATCCAGAGACCAACTCGGGCATCACCCTGGGAGGTGGAAGCGTAACGATGGATACCCCCTGCCGTCATTTCACACATTCTCACGATTCAGGGCCATGATTTGAGGAGGAATTACTTTTACTGCCTCTCCCATGGGGTCCCATCCTCCTTGCAGCATATCGTTTGCGAATTGTGGAAGAGTTTTTTCGCTCATACATCGGGCGAAGTCTTATGAATTAGTTTTAATTGGCGAGTCGATGTGCCCTAACATGCACTGGTGGCACTAAGTCCAAGCAAGCCAAGCAAATGTAGAGTGCCCCAAAAAGATCGAGGGGCGCCGGCTTCATAGAAAAAAATGTGTGTACGTAAAATATCATCTCAGGTTCAAATCCTCTTAAACATTTCACGCTAACAAAATGAAAGCCACTTGACATTACTCGTCTGCATCTCCCTTGCCGTCTCTACTACATCGCTTGTCTCTAGGTCGCATCTCTGCTGCCATCTCCACTGCATCCCTAATTTCTAGTTTGTAATTCCCCTGTCATCTCAATGAGACTTTACAAACTTGCAGTGGGGGCAGCCTCAACGAATTTCCCCCACCTGGGCCGGCAGCAACGTCGCAAAACGCGGCCTGGCCGTCTCTCCCGACAGGGAGGACATGCCCGGCACTACGGATTGCCCTCGATAAGAGGTGGCGGCGACGGTGGCGACGGTGGTGGTGATGGTGGTGGCGGCTGTGGTGGTGATGGTGGTGGTGACGGTGGTGGCGGTGGTGGTGGTGACGGTGGTGGCGGTGGTGACGACGATGGTGTTGACGGTGGTGACGGTGGTGGTGACGGTGGTGACGGTGGTGGTGGTGGTGACGGCGGTGGTGGTGACGACGGTGGTGGTGGTAACGGTGGCGGTGGTGGTGACGGTGGTGACGGTGGTGGTGGTGACGGCGGTGGTGGTGACGGTGGTGGTGACGGTGGTGACGGTGGTGGTGGTGACGGTGGTGGTGGTGGTGACGGCGGTGGTGGTGACGACGGTGGTGGTGGTAACGGTGGCGGTGGTGGTGACGGTGGTGACGGCGGTGGTGGTGACGGTGACGACGGTGGCGGTAGCGGCGTGCGCGATGCTGAGAGAGCGACTTCTCATTCCGCGCCGCCGCGCTTGGAAAGCGCTTCGCGTGCGCGCTCCGACATTTTGACCCCCGGTGATCAACGGCCACGGCTTCCACGCCCCCCACCCCCCCCCCCCCCGGGAGGGGTGGGGGGAGACAGCGTGCGGAGAGATGACTGCGGCATTATGAAAAAGGAAAAGGGGAATTCATAAATCGTATCGTAGGCGAGCTTGAGGCCATGTTTGCGCGCAATCAGGCGCGGGGCGCGACACCACGTGGGAGGCGGCTGCGTCTCGATGACGAGGCAAAGGGCTCTCAAAGAGCGGCGAGATCGCGCACTGAACACTCGATTATTCAAATCTGTGATGAATAAGTAAACAATGTTTCACCGCTTATAATGTTACAACGGAGTGGCCCAACACTGGCATGGCCACAGATTTAGTAAACAATAAATAAATAGCAGCCCCTGTTGACTCTCTCCGCAACCTTGGCTTTGTAGCGACACACTTGAGTCCATTTGATGGCTGAGGAAAAATGTGTTTTTTTTTCTTGTGAAATTAAAACTTGAACGACAAAAGTATTAGAAAGTTCCCAGCGGTGCAGAAGTCGATTGCGCGGCAAGTTCTGAGACACCGTGAAATCATCGTGACTTAACATCAGAGCTGGTCAGCTGTGCCACTCCTATTCGCTCAAGTTACCCCTCAAACGGATAATATATTTCTGAGGGTTGATTCAATTCGTGCGCCTTCCTTGGTCTCTATGATAAAGATGCATCTTCTGCCCGTCGGGTTAATTTAATCTGTCTTGTTTTTATATTCAACCTGTTTCCCTGTCATTAACCGAACCAAGGTCGTATGGATCCCATTGATAAATCAGCACATAACTTGGAAAGGTAAGCAGATGCGAGCCTGCTTGCTATTTAGTGGGGCGAAACGTTGTACATCGTGCCAAACATCGCGCGGTACAACTCGAACACGCATCGGAGGAGAGGGTCGCATCTTGACGAAGCGGACCAATCTCAACGTCGCCTTAGTGATTAGTAGCGCTTAGGAAGAGAGACGTCAACGATGTCTGACGATCCGGACGTCACGTGTCGCTTTGAATGCGCCCGGCGTCATCAGATCTCCGGAGCTCAGCGGGGTTGAGCCTGGTTCGATACTCGGATGGGAGGCTGCCTGGGAAGAGCAGCGGCTGAAGGCCCCGCCTGTTGCCAGGTGGCCAGGGGATGGCAGCGCAGTCATGGATATTTCACTTTATCTGCGCCCAGCTTTTACGTGATGGGATATCCCCGCAGGGCACTCCGATTCCCTCCGGCACGAAGCTACTCCATAACAGAATTGGCCAAACATCCCAAAGCAGCATAATCCTTCTGAAAAAGCGTCGAGACCTATGAAGGATTATCTGGATAAAGAAAGGGCATTAGTGACAGTGCATTCTGGGAGAAATGTCTCTTGGGTTGCACCACGTCTTGTGCCACCCCGATGTCTGGACGTTGCGAGGGAGAATGTGGGACACACAGCTCGGTTCCTGGAGAAGCTGCCCAGCACACGGGACGAAATGTCGGACATCGTTTCTGTACAACTCGCGGTACGACCCGAGAGCGCACCGGGGTAGCTGTGCAGCACAACCACGAAAAGCTGCGTAGCGCTCCAAAGTTGCCAACACGACTCGCAAGTGACGGAATTGGGAATCCACATCGCAACATTCGCCCTCTGTCACTGGCAGGCCGCTGCTGCATTCACCCCGTGCCTTGCAGCAACAGCTGCCGCCCACCGCGGGCGGGGGGGGGGGGGTCCCCTGCCGACAGGGCGCCTCGAGGTGCACTGCATGGAAGGCGCGGCGGTGTCATTGTTTAGCGCCGGCGACGACGACGACGACGGTGACCACGATCATGAGAAATTTCCCTCTCGCTGGTGGGCAGGTGGCTTCCCGTCGGGCACCACCCACGGAGGACGCCGGCCCGGCTCCGGCACCCGAGCGCCCTACGGCTCCGTGTGGACGCCGTCCGACAGCGGTGGACGGGAGCTGCTCCCGGCCCCGGACCGCTGGGACCTCTACCCCTCGTGGGTCAGTGCTCCCAGCCCTCTCTCAGCCACCCCTCTCTTGTAAAATACTCTATGCAATCATTTTCAGTGAGTAATCCATCGATCGATATCCCAATAACAAAAGGGATACATTATACAGCGGTTGTCCTTTGGGCAGACTCGCCCTTGCCACAGGAATGTGGAATTTGTCACCACTGGCTCAGGGCTGTAAACGGGGCGTTGAGATGACAGGTGGCTCGCTGCTCCGCTGAGCAGGAGGACCTCACTCGGAGCTTTGACGAGAGAAAGCGGAGATCTGTGACTCTCCACCAAGGCTGCCCACCCACGGCGCTGTACCTCCCTGAGATACGGAGACGTCGATCTCGCGATTTTCTTTCTCACCCGTTGAGTCATCAGTGGGGCATTTGTAATCTCATCGTTCTCCGTTTGTCCTTCGTTCTCAATGACTACATTTATTAAACATTTTTAAAATAGTTTTGAGAGACATACATGTTATGTTTTTTTTGTATAAAATAAACCAATTTTAAACTACGATATTTTACTCGAATGAACGGCACTTATTCGAGGAGCAAAAAACTAATTTGGTATCCAGTGGCTAACCGCAGTCGCAAGAAATTGTCAACCGCGGTTTTAAAAATCAACTCTTCGGTATTCACAATTTGACCACCACGGAATTGCGCCCCAGGCAATTGTCAAGCAATCCGAGCGGCACTGCCATGCCGCTGTTCGCCCCGTGCTTCCTCAGTCGCCTGTTCGTTATCCTTGATTCTTTTTTATCTCAATTTATTTCCAGTTCAAATGCGACTCCCAACCGTTCGAAGTTCTCTTTACAGAGTAAGCGTCTCATGACAAGTCGCGTGATACAATCGCGAATCCGTGAATCGAAAACACGTTTGTCAGATTTACATTGTAGGGGCACGCATTTGGAACGACTGGAAACTTCATGGAATTGCGATTTGTCTTGAGTCGATCTTTAAAAAAGAAAATGGATATAACAGTCCGGCCTGCACCAGTGTGTGCGTGTGCGCGTGCGTGTGCGCGCCAGATGAATCCTGACTCGCGTGCCCCACCCCCCACGTCGCTCCTTGCCCCCCCCCCTCTCTTGAATGCCGATCGCCCTCCCCGCACCTTCCACGCGGCGGTGCCGCGCGCGTACCCCTCCCATCGCCAGCAGCTGTCACATTAAACCGCTTCCTCGAGGCCCTATCACTTGAAATGTTAATCAGGTTTTTTTTTCACCGCGTGTTTGTTTGCATAAATTGATATGCGCGGCTTGGATTAATTATTTATTTTAAACCCGCTATGATAATGAAGCGGAATCTCTCACCTATGGCGGGGACGCTACGAATGACACCCCCGTGTGTGCACTCGCCTTGCTCTGCACCTTGTGTTACAAGAAAACTAAAAACTATTTTCAAACAAATCATCGGATTCATTTGCTTATGAAGATGTTCTTTCTCACGTAAAGCATCCCGTTACACAAATAACGATGGTGTTAAGATTTACGGCGGCCTCCCTGTAAAGTTGGCTGCGTGGCTCAGCGAGCTCGTCACCGCTGTGGCACAGCGCTCAGATTGTGGGTTGAGACTGTGGGTTTAGAATCTGGTTTTCAGCCACTCGTTAATGAACCAGATGTTCGAGTGTGTGGAGTTGATGACCTCTTCACTTGATGGTGACGCGGCCGAGTGGCAGCGCTTCGGACCGCTTGTTGCAGAGGTTCGTAGTTAGTCCAGAGGCAGCCCCGATTAATACCGCGGCGCGTAGTAGCCGTGATACTACGACGACTGCTAATACAGCGGAGGTTAAAGATCCCGTGTCGGCATTTGGGTCCAATTTTTTTTAAATTACCCGCCAATGACTTGACTGGAATCTACATCGCAAGCATCGCGCCCCTACTGTGGAAGCGTGGCAAGACACCCTCCTGCAAGAGAGCCACGGTGGCTCTGCGAGGCGTTCCTGAGTAAACACGCATTGGAACAGTCGTAGGAGTAATACGAATCCAAGTCGCTGATGAGACTGCACAACAGCGGCACAACACCGCGCACGTTTTCTCTTTCACTCACTTTTCCCTGGACGATCTCGAGGGGGCTGTGATTTGAACATTGCGTGACTGGCTGGCTGGCAGGCTGCTACGCCGCTGACTGCTGTCGGGTAATAGAGTCTCACTAAAGTGACTCCAGGAGGAGGAGGAGGTCTGTGTTGTCGTCTTTTGGGAATCTTACTTGAAATGTTACGAGGCTCGGCTCGTTGTAGGAGATCAGGAAGGACATTTTTTTCTTCATGCCGTGACTTAAATAGCACTACATAGGGGAACATAGTTGGTGATAGAATTAAAATAAATATAGTCCTTAATTCTGGGCTTGCGCTGCCCATGATGGGTAGTGAGGTGATCCACTCGAGCCACGTCATCAATGATTGCACGCAAAAAAACCGTCCCATTAAATTTGATTTTGACTTAATTTGGCTTAGTCCACATTTTTCTGTTCCTCCTCCTGGCAAGCCAGGGTCTGGCTCCGAATCAACGCACGCGTCGGTGGATCGCACGCCCCGACCCTCGGGATCCACCAACCCTCGCCCCTACAGGCCACGTGCTGCACCGCTGCCACCGCTGTAACGCTGCCACAGTTATAAATGGACATTTATTAATCTCATGACGATCGCACAATCAAACTACGATTGGCGAAGAAAAAAACCCCCTAACTCAATGCAGACTCTGAATTACGGATGTGTCGCTGTTGTGCACTTCAGCAAGGCTACATCCGACGACTTCCCGACAAGGAGCCGTCCAGGCTGCCTCCTCCTCCTGCTGCTGCTGCTGCCACTCCTCTCGCCGGTGCCTCCCGCGCGCAGCTCCGGCCGCACCAACCGGCCGCTCGGCCCGAGTCGTGGGGGAGGTCGTGGGACCACCTGGGGCCCCAGGACCTGCGGCCCGGCGCCCGCCTGCTGGGCCAGCTCCTGGGCCCGGGCTGGGCGACCACGCACGGCCCCGGGGCCTCGGGGCTGCGCCCAGCTGGTGGCCGGCAGACGTCGGTGGGAGCGGCCCAACACCAGCAGCAGCAGCAGCAGCAGTCCGCCTGGGAAGGTGGCGGTGCCCTCGCAGGTCAGAGGTGGGGCGCAGAGGCCACGGGGGTGGCAGCGGACCATTGCAAACCTGCATCTGGGCCATTATTGCGGAGGCATTGTGATGTTGTCAAAAGGCTGATCCTTCAGGCCACGTGGCCTGATCTCTGTCAATCAGTAAATGTGAGTGATACGTTTATGTTAAGTTTAGTTTCACATATGTGAGCTTGGGTAGGACATAGCATGGCTAGCAGGAGTGATGAGCGATGGACAAGACTGGTAAAGGAATGGCAGCCGAAGGAGGGAATGTGCTGGAGAGGAAGAACAGTGCAGAGCTGGGGCGGTGAATTTCGTTCACGGGCAGGAGTGAGATGGATTGTGGTGGATGGTGATGGCAGTGGGAGGCCTTAATCCGGCTGTGGATAGAAAGTAACCGATGATGATTATGATAACGATGATGATTATGATAACGTTTGAAGAAGACTTAGCTCTTTGTTATAAGAGGATTCTGGGATATACACATCAGGTCGCGTTCATAGTGCAATACAAATGTCGTCAGAATGAAGTAAGAGAAAAAAACGTGCTTATCAAAATGTGACATGGGGTAAAATTATAGATAAAAAAATTACACATTTTTTAATTAACAGAGAATGGACTCCTGAAGCTTTAGTAATTAAAAACGTGGCATGAGTAAAACGCAGAGGCTTGAGTGAGCTACCGTGAAATGCAATAACAATAATAATTAAACAAATATATTATTTTACAGGCCTCTGTAAATCCTCTGCTGGATGAACCCACACTATGGCAGTTGTGTGGGTTCCTTAACCGTGGTCCCGGGACCGGTGCGAGTGTCACTCCCCGCTGATGTCGGCTGTGGACAGGAATCAACGATAGCGGGCTGTAGTGATAGCAGGCTGTAGCGATAACGGGCTGTTTGTGGCTGTCGCGATAGCAGGCTGTTTATTGTCACATGAGCTACCAGAGGACGCCAATGGCTTGGACACGCAACTCGACCTTTGCGTAGCTTCATCGTTTAAAATCGATCATTACACTCCTATCAGCAGCTAGAATATGACGAGGCGAAGGGACTTCAGCTTGCGATGGCATTTCAGTTCCTGATGGTCGGCGCGTGCGCGGGGCTGGCTTGAGTGAATGTTTCATGAGTGGCCTCTCCTTTCGGGATATTTAGAAAATGACGCCCTTTGAAGTTCATACAAATTCTAAATCGGCCTTACAAAGGCAGCAGCAGCAGCGTGTACGCCTCGCCCCTGTTAGGCAACGACGGGCAGGTGGCTTTCTCTCTGAGAGCCCGAAGAAGAGACATGAGCTGCTGTGGGTCGCACGGCAGCTTTGTACTTTCAGCATGGCAAAGAGGCGAAGCCGCAGCGCTCCACGGCACAACGAGAGAGGCTGTCGTGGGCACGTGTAGCGGTGTGCCCAGAGCCCCGCGAAACCCCCCCTCCCTCGCCCCCCCACGCCCCCGCCCCCCGTCCTCCACACCCCCCACCCCCACGCCCCCCGTGCGCGCGTCGCGGTGAATTTGGTGCTGAGCCGCTCGTGCTGGGCGAGAGATTTCTTCATTAAATTGCGAATTATTTTTCTTTGTCTTTCAGACACATTTGACAAAGCGACGCTTAGGAAACAGGTAATTAAAAAAAACAACTTGTAATTGTTATCACCCACACCTGTGCAGTTTGTTCCGGGTATTTGCGTTCGGTGCACCTGCACTGATTATCACCATCAACGACATCATCGTCACAGCCATTGTCGTGGCTGAGCGGCCTTTCTCTGTAGCCGCACCGACCATCTGGAACCCTCTCCCACTGCAGCGGCATCCAAGCAGCAGCTCATGGCCCTCGCCTGTCCAGATGCTTTTTTTTATTGGATTAATGTGAATTGAGCAAAGTAAAACCCTGCAACATTTTTTTCGAAAAATGTGTTCGTACAATTTCATGGCAGTCGCACAACATCATAGCAGAGCACCCCGGTGGGAACGATGCATGGTTCGTGTAGAGCCACCGACACGGCCGCGTTGAGGCCTGGGCCACGGAACCACACGGCGACGTCCGTCTGAGCAACGTCCACATCCCTTCGCGGCGATGGGCGATGCTCACGATGTGCTGCGAGTGAAGGCTGCACGCCAGGGCGGATTTCCCTGCGCGTGTGGGAAATGAATCTGTCACTCCGCGAAGACGGCGGCACCACTCCAGGCAGAGAGAGAGTGTGCGCCACCGTACGGAGTCAGGGCGAACTGCAAGCGTGTCGTCGCGATGTCGAATTAGAAAACGCGAGTCATTAAGAACACGTTTGTTCTCGAGGTGTCTTGTGTTTAAAACGGTAGACCGCGCGCGTGAGTAATGCGTATCGCCGGAGACTAGTTTCCGTTCCGACCTTTACTCTGCGTCTTGATTTGCGAGACTAGAACCAGTTTGTTCTTAAGATGCGTTTCTGGTTTTTTCCAAGATCTCGTTTAGAAAGCGACAAGCGGCGTCGATGGGCCCTGACCCCTGCTCAGTGCCCCACGTGGCCCCGTTAGCCACGCGATGACCGTGTCCGGCATGCGCGCATATCCAGGCTGCAGCTCGAAGCCTTATTGATGGGCGCTGGTTGGGCTGGCCATCGATGTTACTGTTGATGAGACCCACTCTGTCCACCACCACCACCGAGATGCGCTTTAGAACCTGCCGCGGTGGAAGTTCGGCAGACGACACGCGCGTGTGGCCGTGGCGCAAGATGCGAGTACGGCGAAAGGTTGAAGCGATGGGCGTGTCTGTCTCCATTTCACGCCGCTCACCGCCCTCGTCGCCGCTGCTGCTGCTGTTGTCGTGGTGGTGGCTGTTTGCTGGCTGTAGCTGCAGCAAGCATTCTCAGGCGCCCACTCGCGTCCCTCGAGCCCTGCCGTGGGAGGTCCCGACAAAGCCCAAGCCGGTGGCGGCACGTCCGGCGTAGCCCCGGCACCCTCGGCCAGGCCGGGCGCCGCCGGGGAGGGGCACGAGAATGTCCACAGCCTGACGCGCGAGTGGGGCCACGTGGGGCCAGCTGCTGCTGGAGGTGGTGGCAAGGTGAGTCGCGCCTTCGGTGATCGCGATGTGACATCTCTGCACTTCAGTGTCTGCCTGGCTCTCCAAACGCTGCGAGCGCTCGAGAATGTTTCTCACACCGACAGTGTTTATTTGCACAGTTCATCACTGCCATTATCGTTGAATTGTGCACGTGTCATCGTGATAATCATGCAAATATGTTGTTGGTATTTATTACTTGAATACACTTCAAGGCCATCTCGATTATAATGTCAGTCACACGCGGAGACGCATACACGAGCATGAGAAATGTGATGACTCTCAAGGCGCAGTAATGTAACGTCGAGTGCATGACACCGCCACAAGTCTTGGGTTCAGTCTGTCACCTCTCGGCTTGCGTTCCTGCCCACCCCGAGTTCGTATTCGTTTGAAAAGAAGTGCCTGGTGCCCACGGCACGAGTCGGCAGGGTGAGGAGGTGCTCAGCTTGGCACACTGCCCAGCCACACACCGTGCCAATAGCCAAGACGCATCAATTTCGAACACTTTTTTACACGTCTATAAAGTTGCCTACGATCAAAACAAATGAATGCGCCCAATACCCACACAATTTAAAGAGCTGAGCCTGGCCGAGCCTGGTTAACGCTGGGGTCGGAGACTGCCTGGGAATGCCAAGTGTTGTAGTCTTGGCCTGCGATGTTGCATGACAATGTGAGTGTAGCAATGCACTCCCGAATCTGCCTGTGCACAGCTTCTCGTGTCGTCGTCATCCTTTCACCCTCTCGCCTACGTGGTCGGTGTGCTCCGGGTACTCTGCTCTTTCTCCACACTCCGCCAAACCTCCAGCGATGGCATTGACCAAACATCGCCACGGAGCAGGTCCCTCCTGGAAGACGATTCTTTAAATGCACATACATTGACGTCGATGAAGAGAGAGCAGCATTGTTATTATCGCTGTTGTTTGAATGTAGCGTGGTGGAGAGGTTTCACTTTCACCCCGCAAGCGACCACGAGTCTCGGTGCCCTGTAAACCTCGACAAGGCGCGTGGATTTGAATGCGACGTAAAATACGTCGCCCGCTTTAAATGCGAGAGTTGCGTTTCCCTTGCGTGGTGACAACGCGAGAGCGCCACCACCACCACCACCCCCTCCACCTCCTCCTCCTCTAAGAGAACGCGCCACTCTGTCTCGTCCCTTGCGCCGTGGCTTCAGCCGACGGGGGCGCGGACCGGACTCCTGGCAGGGGGCCTCCCGCTCTCGGCTCTGACCCCTCAGCCAGGCGCGGCCGCGCCACGGCCGACGTCAGAGCAGCCGCCACGCGGCGGGGCCGGCGGTGGTGCCGGCGGGCGCCCGCAGGGGGCGGCAGGCGACGCGGGAGGCGCCTACGCCTACATCGTCACCAACAAGAAGTGCGCACGGTGCACGGCGGCGGCGACTCTCGCGCCTCCTCCACCACAGCGCTCTCACCCACGCGGGCATACACGTACACAGACTGTTGGGGCAAGTGCCGTTAGTGAGCACCTATTAAGGCGGGCAGGGCACACGAGGGGGTGGGTGGCCAGCACCACGCCCGGCCAAACACATAAAGACAATACAAATATGAAGATCCCCCGTATAGACTTAACAGACTGTAGGGGCAAATGCCAAACGCATACACACACCAAGCACCATGGTGGCATTAATTACGTAGGCTTATCTATGGGTCTTTAACCATGCCCCAGGACAGCCTCGCGGGTTCTCAGTGATATATTTCAAAAGTGTTCTGCATTGGGAAGTTTGGCCAACATAACATTCAAAGCTTCCTGCAGATGGATTATATTATTTGGATCTTTCGGTAAAGTCACGTAAATAGGTTCAAAGGAAATACATTTCTTTGAACCCATCTACGTGACTTTACCGAAAGACCAAAGAAGATGAATTCCTGCAGTCATGAAAGCTTGAAGTCAAGATGGATTGTAATTGATTATAATCAATCGCTGTACTGTCATCTCCTGGCCACCTCACAGCCCAGGCCTACATCGCCGCTATTTCCAGGTAGTCTCTCTTTATCCAGATACTAATCATGCTCAAACCTACTGAGCATCCGAGATCTCATGGAATGGGACGAGTTTTGGGCAATATAGTCATTGGTCAGCTCATCATCCATGCAGGGCGGGTAAAGTTAAAACTGCTGCGTGGTTGCCTTGTGGAGAGTCTTGACCCTGCCATAATAATGTCGAGATGAAAACCGCCCAACGGTCTGTATGAGCTAGGAGAAACGTCGACTTGATATGAATAATTTTACGAAAAATGTCGTTGTTAATGACTCGCTATTGTCATGCCAAACATTACGATGTCATTTGGAAGTCTCAGGCGTCCACACGCAGCTGCATTCTCAAGACGTTTTGTTCATGAATCACCAGGTAATGAGGCTCGGCGAGGCGTGCCGCGTGTGCGCTGTGGGAGTCAACATTGGGACAAACACTACTGGAATTTCACAAAGAACTTGTTGACCAGCCTTGCCCCGGTAGCACGTGACATAGCCGTTACATGCCCCTATTCCTAGCACGCCATCACGCATCGTTATGGAATTATGAGAATCAGTGAGGCACAACACATTCTTTGACGTCCAAGGTTATCTTACAAAATCAAGTGCTGGTTGTTTATTTCTTGAAAATGTTGTCATTTGTATCCACAATTGGATGGAGCGGTGGTGCAGTGGTTAGCACACTGCGCTATGATTCCAGAGACCTGGGTATGATTCCCGATCCTAGACCTCCCGTACGCCAACCCGCACTGACCAGCGCGGGGAAGTATAGTCGAACAAACCCCATGACTGACATCGGGTGGGAAGGCCCTCAACCAGCAGTGGGTTAATATTTTCTTCTGCAGTGTATTTAGATTTTGTGTTTGGAAATTTTAACGTGACATTTCAGTGCCGACCGCTTCATTGGACACACATTTTGTTTCCAATGGAAACTCGTAGAAAGCAAGGAAACATCACCCTGCGTGAGAGGAGGGCGTCGGGAAGATGATGTCATAGAACTACTTCTGAGGACCTCTCAATTTCCTCTTCTCCAGGCCAGCAGGTGGCGCCCAGCGCCTTCTCGCGTGCCCTCCCGTCGAGGAGTTTGTGTCGTGACAAGCCATCGCGCCGTTTAGTCGTCAGAGTGGGAATCTGCCAATTTTAATGACAACGTAAATGTCGTGGGGCTGAGATGTGACCATAACTCGCCGCACTTGAGAACGCAGGTTAATCACAGGCGACTATAACTTGGATTAAAACCCAAGGATCTCGGGCCTTGCTGGCTTAGCGTTCTGATACTGGGCCACTAATTTGCCTGGCCATCTCAAAATGAGGTTTCTTTTAAAATCCACGGAGTTGACATCCATCTGGACGTGCGCCATCGGCGTGGCATCAGCGCCGAGTCGCCCACTGCGCGTTCAGCGGAACCGAAATGTCTTTCAAAGACGCACGGACCTCACCTGGGAACATTCTACGTGGAAACGTTTTTTTCAACAAATATTTAATTGTCTTAAAAGCAAATTGTACATTCAAACTTACGTGTATTCTCTCTTGGGAAAGAATTCGTACCCTGCGGGGATTTGGTCAGGTTTTACTTAATTGTTCTCAAACGTAAAACTGTCTCACGTCGTCGTCTGGAGACCGCAGCATAACAAAAAAGCCCCCGCCCCCATCAATGGCTGCTAACCTGTGCCGACCTATTGTTCAAACGTGTTCCTCGCGCTTGTTATTGCGATCCATACGGACCTGAGAGAGCCCCTTTGCCAAATCTATAACCACCGCCGGCTGCCTGTGACGTCCCCCTCGCTCTGCCTGGCCGTCGTGTGTATTTATAGTCCCCGTCCGTGTTGTGCGAAAGGCCCGCCATTCTGCCATGAGACGTGCACACGTGTTGCGGGGACGAGGATGTCTTTGGTTGCTAAAGCGCTCGCATGTGAATCGCCAACGCCGTGCTTGCCAGCGATGTTCGCTGTGCTGCTGTGTTTGCGCAGCGCTGAAAGGCGAACGGTTTTTTTTTGTTCTCCGTGGATTATCGAGTTCATCGTTTATGTAGAGCTGAATTCATTTACCCAGGACCCTGGCTATTGCCGTGGGTGTACTGCATTAATTTCTGGAGAGGTCCCCCGACATGAATCGAAATGAGAAAGCCATTGTGCGCTGGCGTCACGACCCAAATTTGCCAAATTCGAAAAATCACCTGAAAATTACTCGATTGGGATTACACAGAGACCAACCATCACCCTCCCCCCTCCACGACCGTGAAAGAACTGCGGACTGTGTCAAGCGAAGCGCTTTCCTTCCTTATTATAGCCCTGCGTTAAACGAACGGCGCAAATACCAAACGCCCTCAGTTATTGTCGTCTAATTCTCACTTTGGCTCTACATCCCAGCCCACAGTACACTGGCCGAACGTGACCGATGAAAAGGTGCTAAAATCTCAGCTTGTTACTCGAGGAAAATGACGCTGCTATTGATCGCCGGGCAGAATCAATCTTCTAAGTGTCGTTACCTGCACAAATTGGTTCAAATTAATGAGTTTTACAGTAATAATTTGAACACAAGTACAAATACACTCAACGTATTGATTGTTTTTTCAACAACATCACCCCCGCCCCATCCCCAACACTGCCCCCATCCCCGTGCCGAGACCTCAGAATCTGAAATCTCACAAACACAGACATTGACGTCTTTAAGTGGTGAAATATCTGGTATATAAATATATAAAACAAGCACAGCTTCCTGCGCAGGTGTGGAAAATTCCCAGATTCACCACCGCCACACCGGCTGTCATGGTCTGGACCGCGTGGGGTTCAGAGCGTCTGTTACCGATGTGGTGGCTGCGATTGATTCCATGAGAAAGGCTGGGGTCACTTGAAATTGATTTCACAGAACGCTGGATGGGCTCATCTGAGGGTGTGTGGTGTCAGCATGGCTGGGACCAGCCTTAGGGTCTACGTGTCTCTCTTTGTGTGTGTCTGCGTGTCTATGTTTGCGAGTGTCTCTGTGTCTCTTTCCTTGTGTGTATCTGTGGGGAGCAGTAGTGTAGCGGCGTAGCGGGGTAACGTGCTGGGCTACGAACCCGGCGACGCGAGTTCGACTCCCGTTCACGGCCAATACCCGTCACGTCCTGGGCCACGCCTAGGTCGACTCAGTCTCAAATGAGTACCTGGTGCTCTGTGTAAGCATCGCTCGGGAGAGAAAGGCGGTCGGGCGTGGTGCTGGTCACCCACCCCTTTTCGGCCTTCATAGGTGTTCGCTAACTTCACTTGCTCATAGAGTATGTTAAAGGCTTCATAATAAAGGTTTTTGGGTTTAGATCGCGTTATTTACAAACGTGTCGTAACCCTCCACCACCCGACACGGCCAATCAGTAAAAAATGTGTCACATTGACAAAAGACAAATAGTTCACTTCTTTAGCCCACCGGTGTGTTGAAGAGTGAATCCACAACATTTACAATGTTTGAGTACGACGTTTCGCTGGTAATTACATCCAGCATCATCGGGCAATTTACCAGAATAGTGAAGCCCTCCTATACGGGGGGGGGGGTCTTTGTTCGTGAGTGTCTTTGTGTGTGTCTTTGTGGCTAGAAGTGTGTCTTCGTGTGTGCTTCTGTGTCTGGGGGTGGCGTTGCCAAGGGACGACGATGATGTGATGGGGCGAGCAGGCGGATTGGGGAATGCGCTGTTTGTGCTGGGGTGAGGCAGGAGGGATGAGGCAGGGAGGGCCAGGCGGGTGTGACTCGCTGCCAGTTGATTTTGCAGGTGAGGATTGTTTGCAGGAGATACATAATTGGGACGTTTTGTGCGCTTGCCTGGGCGGGATGATCTGATCGGCTTTTTGAGTGTCGCCACGACTGTGTGTGTGCTGCTGACTTCCAAGTGTGCACCACCAAGACAAAGATCCCCCGTATATCCTGAGAAGACTGTTGGCGCAAGTGCTGTTAGCGGGCACCTAATGAAGGCCGGCGCGGCACACGAAGGCTTGGATGGCCGGTACCGTGGCCAGCTCGCAGGCTGAGCGGGCACGCAGCCGCGCGTACTCGCAGGGCAGATGAGCATCTCGCTTCTCGGTACCTCCGGAGGTCACATAAACTTCAGCCGTTGCAATATCTTCGCGTGGCAAAAGATAAGCGAGTTGTGTGAAAACCACTTGAAATTAGTGGGGGGTTATCGAGTACGTCACTCTCATTGATCTTGTACATATATGGGTACGACTCAGGACGTGCTTGCTACCCCACGTGGCAGACCGCTGTCTGCTCTGCCCGATTGTTTGCAGCGCACCGCGCTCCGAGCCCGGCCACCCGAGTTCGATTCCCGCTCACGGCCACCAACACCCAGTGACGATTATCTGAACCGGTCCTCCCCAAGGTCGACTCAGCCTCAAATGAGTACCTGGTGCGGTGTGTAAGCGTCGCCACTGGGGAGACAAAGGCGGGCGGGAGTGGTGTTGACCACACCACCCCCCACCCCCCTCCCCGTGTGCCCTGCCGGCCTTCATAGGTGCCACTCGCTAACAGCACTTGCCCCAACAGTCTGCTCAGGCTATGCGGGGGATCTTTGTCTTTGTGTGCGTTTCCTGTGCACGCGCATGAGGTGTCGGGCTGGCGGGGGGGGTCCTTGTTTGAGGGGATTAGCCGCGTTGCCGATGATGACTGCGTTGCCATGCCAACGCCTCCAGAATAATGGCAGCTGTCACCGTGTTTCAGGATTAATTTCCTTCCTATTAGTGCCCAGCCTAGTGGCTTCTGTCTTGGCAAGTGATTGGTGTGGGGCTGAGGGCCGAGGGGGTTGGGTGCAAGGGTGTGGGGGGTGTAACGGGGGGGGAGGTAGAGGTTGGGGGCGGGGTGCTTTGGGGTTGACGGTGAAGCAAGCTTTATCTCTGCTTTTAATAAAAATGCAAATTCATAAAATCGGAATGAACAAAACCTTGCCTGGTTTCCATGGCAACTTTTTCCCCCCTCTCACAAAGTTATTATTAGTAATTTATATATATAGGCGTGTACAGAGACACGCGCGCACACACGCACACACAAGCAGATCATCGACGAACAAACATACACACTCACACAGACACACACAAGACAAAGATCCCCCGTGTAGGCTTAACAGATTGTCGGGGGCAAGTGCTGTTAGCGAGCGGCACCTATGAAGACCGGCACGGCACACGAGGGGGTGGGTGCCAACACCACGCCTGGCCGCCTACACACACACACAGAGACACACACGAACTGTATTCCCACAAAGACACACACACACATTCTCACTCGCATTCACACATTCAGACGTGCACAGTAACAGAGACAAAGCCACACTCACACGCAGACACACACACGCACTGACACGCACGCCAGGCTGTAGTTTATTATGATTTTAATGATGTGCCAGGGGTCACATAGAGTCTTGACAGATTTTTGCACAATTAACGCCGCACTGCATTGGCACTGTCACACCGAGAAACAAAAGTGACCCGATGGATTCCTAACACTTGCCATTAACCCTGACATCTGCTGGCAGGCGTATGGGAAGTGCTGGTGAGCGGTGGTGACACGGCCCAGCGGCAGCGCGGTTTGTCGCCTATTGCAGAGGGCCACGCGTGGTTCTCGTCCGACAGACCGCCCTGGTTCACTGCGCGAGCGTCGAGCGAATAAGTAGTCGGCACTTTGTATTTCATAGTGGACGCGATGGCATGCGACCCGAGTCGGCCATTGTGTGCCAAATTGGAAAATTGCCTGCAAATGACTCAATTTGCGATAACACAGCATCAGCAGTGGCCACGACTACAGCCTGCGAGACACAGCGCCCTCGCGAGAGCCTGGCGCTATTAGTAGTGGCCACAAATGGAAAATATGATGGTGAAACGTGTGCCACCTTTTTTTCTCGCCGCCTTCAGGTTTCCTGCTGCTTGTGAAGCATCTACTCATTCAACTATCGGCCAATTATCGCAGTGCAGGACCCTCCAATTTCTTAATCAAATGCTGTTGAGAGATATCGGTTCAGAAGACACGTAAGCTGATGGACAACATATGTTTAAGATGTATATGGGCAGACAGATGGAAGGCGAATGTAAGCAGATTGGCTAGGAGATGTTAACTACCTCGCCTGGTATACAGGAAGTCGTGGGCTCAATCCCCACCCTGACACCTGCTCCTGTAGTTATGGAGTTTGTGTGTTCTCCACGTGGACGCGTGGATTTTGCTCCGGGTCCTCCGGTGTGTCCCTCCACGTTTAGAATCCCCATGCGTTTCGAGTATTTGGCTGACATAGATTTCCACGTGATAAGCCACTTCGCTCACCTATCATTTGTGGCCAGGTCGCTTCTGAATAAGAGCCATATAGCTCGTGGGCCTTACCTGGTAAAATACAAATAGTTCAGAAGTAGTTTTAGATAGATTGCTTTTCACACATATTAAGAAGTTGCACTGCTTGTCATAATGGAATTGTTCAACACCAAAACTTGTCCATATAGCTGGGGAAAAACCTACCAATGAGCAATCGCATAAATCAATAAATAAATTATTTAAATAATCGAATCGGTAACTGAAAGAACGATCGTAGACATTACCCTCGTGATAGAACAAAGCCAGGCCGCGAAGCTAACCAGTCTGCGGCGCAGACCGAACACCGATCGCAACCCCATCGGGAAGGCCGTCGGAGAGAGCCACGCGGCGACACGGCAGCGAATACCCCGCGGGGCGCGCACTGCGCGGCTCCATCCGCGCCGCTTCCCCGCGGAAGAGGCCAAGCTACCGGGAGGGGGGTGGGGGGGGGCGCCGCCGCCACCGGCCGCGGAAGAGGCCACAGGTCGCCTGTCGGAGCGCCAGAATCACGGGGGTCGAGGCGGACGCGGGTTTCGTGTTCCGCGACGAGACGCCGGGCGACTCGTAAATCGTCGTCGCCCGTTTACGTCGCCTGTTCAACTCGGCAACGACGCCGCACGGGGATCGTTTTCTGTTGTTGTTCGCGAGGGGGTTAAACGACCAACAAACAAACAGAAAGGGAGACAGTGGGAGATTGAGATGCGAGTTAAGGGGACGAGGCTGTCTGCTCGGTAGCTGCGCATTACCTGCGTGGCTGGGTCGCCGTCGTCATCATCACCATCGGCAGCCATGATCCATCTGCTGCTGGATGAAGCCCCCAAGTTGTGTCAAGATCTTGATTGCGCAACAAAGTGGCGTTCCTCTTGTGCTCAGATATCCGCACGTGATGTGGGTAATGGGACATTTTAGCGAGCGAGTGTCGATGCACCCATTGTTAAAATCGATCGTCATTGTTAAAATCGATCGTCATTGTTAAAATCGATCGTCAAGCCTTTGCGCGATACGCGCATCCGTGTGTGAGAATCGATGCATTTCTCCCGGTAACCCACTCGAGGCACCACCGTTCACTGAGAGAGTTAAAAACAACAACGACAACAACAGGCTTTCGAGTGAGATCAACCACGAATGGTGACACTTCATGAAATGGCCATGGGGATGAACCATCCCACCCCCACTTTGGGGTCAAGGGGTGGACACCTCTGCTTGGGTGCAAGATGCGTGTAAGAGAGGCAGTACAGCAAGTAGGTGATTCCTTGCAAAAAGGTTTCAGTTTGGTGTTTTAACATCTTAACACTTGTTTTATTGCCAGAAGGGGTACAATCTATTCTTATAGGTGTAGGTCTATCTGGGACAAATAAAAGCACTATCCCCTCCTATGCATATTATCTCCGCAGAATCCACTTCCACCCACACTGAAAAATGCTCAACATCGGAGTTGACCCAACGTCCCGATCATGACCCTTCCGCATAACATCCCGAGACTCCACGAGGCTTTCCTGGATAAATAAGGGACTGCTGCTGCCGATCTTTGTTGTTGCTGGTGCTGCTCGTCATTTGTTTACGCCGACTCACAGCCGAGCTCTGAGTCTGGGTTGTCACCCCGACCCCTGCGTCTGCCCCTGCCCTGGCAGCCCCCTGCCGGAGCGCGAGGCCGAGCGACTGATCGCGGCCCTGGCTGTTCACGTCGGACTTCCACCGTCCGTCTTCACCCACATCAGGTGGGAACGGGCCCCCAGCTCCCTCACACGCTCCCCCAGCTCCCTCATACGCTCCCCCAGCTCCCTCACACGCTCCCCCAGCTCCCTCACACGCTCCCCCAGCTCCCTCACACGCTCCCCCAGCTCCCTCACACGCTCCCCCAGCTCCCTCACACGCTCCCCCAGCTCCCTCACACGCTCCCAAAAGCTCATCGCCCTCAACCATCCTCATCTTCGCTGCCGCCGGCGCCGTGGTTACGGGCGTTGGCATCGTTGTCGTCATCTGCCCCCATATCACCGCGACCGTCATCAGTCACTGCGATCGTGTCATCATCATCGTGAGTTTTGCTGTTGTCAGCATTGGCATTCCCATGATCGTAATCAACTGACGTATCGCCACCATCGTCAACATAATCACCACTAATCTCATCATCATCATTATAATAATCACCATCATATCTAACATCAGCAGTATAATCATCACTGCGTCCATCATCATCACTGCTCTTATCATTATCTTCGCCATCACTATCATCGCGACCACCACCACCAACCCCCATTCCCACTATCACTCCATCATAACAGCCACCGCTGCCATCATCGTAATAACCAACACCGTCACAACCACCGTCATTAACATCATCAATCAATGGTGATGTTTCACTGAGAGGCGTCCCAGCTGGTGCCAGGAAAATCGATAATGAATGAGAAACAACTTCTGTCTCGGTTGACATTTGCCCGCGTCGGTCCCTTATTAACGCAGCGAAACGTTCCCGTCGCGGTGTGTCGCGTGGTGTGTCACGTGGTGTGTCGCGGTGTGTCACGTGGTGTGTCGCGGTGTGTCACGTGGTGTGTCGCGGTGTGTCACGGTGGCGAGGCCTCTTTGCCGCGCTTTAGCATCTGCGCCAAGAAAGTGTGGCCCGTGAAGTGGCCGATGGGGGTGATGGGGGCGATGGGGGTAATGGGGGGTGAAGTGGGCGCGATGGGGGTGATGGGGGCGATGGGGGTGAAGTGGGCGATGGGGGTTGAAGTGGGCGATGGGGGTGATGGGGGGTGAAGTGGGCGATGGGGGTGATGGGGGGTGATGTGGGCGATGGGGGTGATGGGGGGTGAAGTGGGCGATGGGGGTGATGGGGATGATGGGGGTGATGGGGGGTGAAGTGGGCGATGGGGGTGATGGGGGGTGATGTGGGCGATGGGGGTGATGGGGGAGCGATGGGGAGCCGTGTCGCCCGCGGATCTCTCGAAGCGGCCGCTGCTCTCCCGGCTGCCGCTGCCGCTCTGGAATGGGAAAGCGCCGAGGACAATTGGAGTGTGTGAGGGTGTGTGCGCGAGAGTGTGCGTGTGTGCGAGTGTGCGTGTGTGCGAGTGAGTGTGTGTGTGCGAGTGAGTGTGTGTGTGCGAGTGAGTGTGTGTTTGCGAGTGAATGTGTGTGCGAGTGAGTGTGTGTGTGTGCCAGTGTGTGCGAGTGAGTGTGTGTGCGAGTGTGTGTGCGAGTGTGTGCGAGTCAGTGTGTGTGTGTGTGTGCGAGTGAGTGTGTGTGTGTGTGTGCGAGTGAGTATGTGTGTGCGCCTGTCAGGGGTCCAGCCTTCATAGGTGCTCGCTAACAAGCACTTTCCCCAATAGTTTATTGAGGTTATTTGGGGGGTCGTTGCCTTTGTCTTTGCCTGTCAGGGTGAAGGTCAGGCTCGCACGGCCTGTCGGGAAGGACTGGGACAATAGGGCAGCGCGGTGGTGGGGGGGGGCAGGGAGCGGGCTGACTGGGCAGCTGGGGCCCTGGGTGCGACATTTCTGCGAGATTTTCATTCATCATTATCTTCATCATTATCGGAATCATAATTATCGTCACGATCATTACTGTCATTATCGTCATAGCCGTCATTATTGCTGTCATAATTAGAATCGTGATCAGCATCATGAGAAACAGCAGTGTTATCATCATTCATTGTCTTCAGCATCATCATAATCACAACATCCTCATGATTATGACACCGTTTCCACGAGCACCTTACACATCAATAAATAGCCACGAGGTGCACATTCATTTGTGCATGGCCATGTGAAAGATTTACTTAATGCTACTGATTGTATGCATTCCATTTATGCCGTCAGCATCATAGTCATGCAGTTATGACATTTTCAATTGGGGTTGCAGTGAGCAGTGGACTATCTTGTGTTGGAGAAAAGTCCGTGGAAGATGACTTCACAGAACTCACAATCAGAATCCGAAATCCATTAAATATCCTCTTTATTCACACGGCACTGGTTGCAGAACACCTTCGATTGTGACATGAATTTACATCCTTACAAAACAAAGGTGTCTGCACAGGGCATGACATTAATATGCTCAATAACAACAGACATGTATGCATTTATATATGATATGAACGTATACAATTTACAAATATTTAAAGAATTCTAGACGTAGAAAAGTAGTATTCAGGCTGGCTGAGCGAGGCTTAGCAGAATCAATCGTACACAATAGGGAATAGATGGGTTTTCGCTCTGGATTTCAGTGCTGACAAAGCTTTGGGATTAGGGATACCAAAGGGGGAGTCTAAGCCAGACTGTGGGTGCAGCAGAGGAGAAGGAGGGAAGGGGGAGGAGGACGATCGCTCCGAGCAGAGCAGCACCGAATGTATTTCCTCGTATCCTCGCACTGCTGATGAGTCCATTGATCTGCAGGTGCGCTGAATGCAGGGACGGCGACATCGCCACGCGTTCACGCCGCGTGCGTGCGGGCGCAACATTTGAGCAATCTCTTCTGCTTTGTCTGCCACAAGCCACGGTATTGATGAGGCATTGTGAGGTTCCAAACACGCGCACGCGCGCAGATAAATATATAACAATAACCTTTTTGTTGCTTTGATGCATTGACCGCGGTTATATTTGGCACCGAAACCTGCGGTACAAATCGTAAACTAATCTTCTTCAGCTTTTCTCCACCGTGGATTTTTTTTTTGGCGGGAGGCCGCGAGACGTTCGCTCGTCTCCGGGCAACCGTGGAGACGGGGAGTTTGGCGAGGAGGAGGAGGAGGAGAAGACGTTGTGCGTGGTGTGGTGTGGTGGGGAGGGAGCGTGGTGTGCTGTGGTGAGGAGCGTGGTGTGGTGTGGTGGGGAGGGAGCGTGGTGTGCTGTGGTGAGGAGCGTGGTGTGGTGGGGAGGGAGCGTGGTGTGCTGTGGTGAGGAGCGTGGTGTGGTGGGGAGGGGAGGGAGCGTGGTGTGCTGTGGTGAGGAGCGTGGTGTGGTGGGGAGGGGAGGGAGCGTGGTGGGGAGGGCGCGTGGTGTGGTGGGGACGGCGCGTGGTGATGTAGGTGCAGCGTGAAGCCGGTACCCGGATGACACCCGCAGAGCCACACACACAGAGCACTCCAGAAATCATATTGCGCTGTGGTAAATTGTTGTCTTCTACGTTCTGTTGTTGTTGTTGTCTTGGCGCGCGTGCGTGCGCGTGCACGCTCGCGCGGGGAGCGCCAAGGAATCCAGTCACCCGAGTTCGATTCCCAACCACGGCCAACATCGGTGGCGAGCGATGTCTGCTCTTGTGCGAGACCTCCTCGAGGTCGACTCGGCCTTAAATGAGTACGCGGTGCGGTATGTAAATATGAGCACTGGGGGGGGGGGGGGGACAAAGGCGGCCGGGGTGGTCCTGATCCACGCCACCACGCCCTTGCTTCTTGTGCCGCCCTTGACAGGCGCTCGCCAACAGCCTGTGTAGCGGGGGGGGGGGGGCTCTTCGTGTGTGCGTGTTGGAGACGGCCACCGCACGGGAGATGTCACATTCTCCAGCATTCTCCCACCGCTGTATCCACCTGCGCCGTCTCAACAGCCGAACGCTGACAGCCACGGCTGGCGCCAGGGCTCAGGCGCTCCGCCCCCACCGAGAAACTCCTCTCCCCACGCGGTCTTCACCACACCACGCTCGGCCAGGCTCAGAGATGCGCGCGCGGTGTCCACTTCGTAGCGGCGAGATGGCAGGAGACCGCCACGTGGCAGACAAACTGCGCACAGAGTGGAGGTTGTCGAGGTTGTGGGTGTTGAGGTTGTGGGTGTTGAGGTTGTGGGTGTTGAGGTTGTGGGTGTTGAGGTTGTTGAGGTTGTTGAGGTTGTGGGTGTTGAGGTTGTCGGTGTTGAGGTTGTGGGTGTTGAGGTTGAGGTTGTAGAGGTTGTGGGTGTTGAGGTTGTGGTGTTGAGGTTGTGGGTGTTGAGGTTGTGGGTGTTGAGGTTGTGGGTGTTGAGGTTGTGGGTGTTGAGGTTGTCGGTGTTGAGGTTGTGGGTGTTGAGGTTGTGGGTGTTGAGGTTGTTGAGGTTGTGGGTGTTGAGGTTGTCGGTGTTGAGGTTGTGGGTGTTGAGGTTGAGGTTGTAGAGGTTGTTTTGTTTGTGGCTTTGCGACCCGCTCGGGCTGAGCTACTCAGAGCAGAGACGACAATAACAAATGAATTCCATCTCCCGCTTCATTTCGCATTACTCGCCAGGCGACGTGGCTATCGGCACACGGGGGACATGGGGGAGGGGCGGGGGGGGCCCGCGCGTTCATCCCAGTCGGGTCCCGGGGGGCCGCTTTGCCCTCGCCCCTTCTTTGTTTAACCAACTGCGCTCGGAGGGGCCGCGCGTTTCGGTTAATGAAGCAAAGCGACTCCCACGGCGACTCATATCGCGACTCATATCGCGACTCATATCGCGACTCATATCGCGACTCACATCGCGACTCACATCGCGACTCGCCCCAGCGCGAGTGAGCTCGGCACGCCTCCTGTCCGTGTGTTCACTCCCTGCTTGAGTTGTTTTTACCATCTCACGTCCCCCCATCCGACGTACACGCCGTGGGGTGGCCTTCGTGCGGCAGCGCATTGACAAAGAGGCACATGTTGCGTCTCCCTCGTCGTGTTCCTTGGACTTTGCGGCAGCGCCTCACGTCCATCGGGAAGTCGGCGAGGCATCTCCGCCCGGGATAAATAATTAATAAAAGGCGGCGAGAGCTGACGTCACAGACGACTTGGCGAGGTGCCTCCGACTGGGCCGTGTCCACGTGAGCCCCCCCCCTCCCCCCCAAAAAACAGTCGATTCAAGTAAGTTGAGTAATGTCTCCCACTTAGCAGAGCAGCGGCGATGTTCACGTAAGATCCATCATCTCTCGTTTCGCGGGTGTCTTCAGGGTCACTCGGGCCAGTAGCTTCAGACAGCCTAATTAGTAGCGATGTTATATTAATATTAATAAGCTTCGCTGCGGCGAATGCATCCCCCACGAGCTCCCAGCCTGAGAAAGCGCGGTTATGTAACGTCGCGTCTCCTGGAAGCGGCCCGGCCATCTGCTCCGGGTGTGATGATGCAGCTGCGCGTATTTCTTTAAACAGGTTGTTGCACACGGCTGACTGGGTGGTAATGTACATCATCATCATTAGCCATGGTCCATCAACTGCTAGATGAAGGCCTCCCCTAGCTGCCGCCTTCACCCGTGACCCTGCGGTGTAATGTTTCACCGAGCATTTGCACATGAGCAGTCATCGCTCCATCTCCTTCAGCGGATGTCTCCTCTGGACGGGTTACGTTCCTTGGCTGCCACTCAGTCATTAGCATCGAGCACGAGGCATCGTCCCTGCTAACGACGCCTTCCGCTTGGGCAGTCACGGACATCGCGATCCAGAACGTGACGATGCCATCGTGGGTGCCAGAGCCGTCGATGCCACCTGACACCTCTCCACTCCTGACACGTCATTGGACCATCAACGTCGTCAGCTGTTGGGCGGCGCGACGTCGTTGTGGCCCTGCTGCTGTGTGTCGTCACAGCTCATCAGATCTGGGAAGCTGAGCGGGAGCGAGCCTAGCGAGCACTTGCCCGGGATACGGCAGCAGGCTTTTGCCGCAAGGTGGCCAGGAGATGGCAATCAGAGCCACGGATCCATGAAGCCAAACAAACCCCTCCCGCCGGCGGTGTTCCACTATCCACTACGAACATCACGGTTGAACCCAGACCCCAGGACGATTACGTGAATTGTTCAACGCGGAATCGTTAATCATATCAAGAATCTATTATTTTTCATCTGCATAGTTTCGTCTATCCCATGAGTCTAAGCGTAACATTGGCAAATGAATTACAATAAAAAGTATTCGATTCCCACACAATTATATGGATACATATTGAGCGTACGAATGTATTGAACCGATGAGTCGATGTATCGTCACGAGCTGAGTCAAGTCCTCGTTGGCTCGACTCGCTGCGGAGTCGGGAGAGGAGGGGGGGGAGCCTGGGGGTGGTGGTGGTAGTAGCATCGCCACTAGGGAAACAAAGGCGGCCGGGCGTGGAGCTGACCGCACACCCCTCGCTAACAACACTTGCCCCAACAGTCTGTTATGGCTATACGGGGGACCTTTGTATTGCTATGGTAGGGGAAGTGGTGGTTGTCGTGGTTGCGGCGGTGGTCTGTGGATTGTTGTCGTCTGTGGGTTGAGGGTGGGGGCTGGGTGGCGGTGTGGGTGGGGGCTGGGTGGCGGTGTGAGTGGGGCTGGGTGGCGGTGTGGGTGGGGGCTGGGTGTGGGTGGGGCTGGGTGGCGGTGTGGGTGGGGGCTGGGTGGCGGTGTGAGTGGGGCTGGGTGGCGGTGTGGGTGGGGGCTGGGTGGCGGTGTGAGTGGGGCTGGGTGGCTGTGTGGGTGGGGGCTGGGTGTGGGTGGGGCTGGGTGGCGGTGTGGGTGGGGCTGGGTGGCGGGGTGGGTGGGGCTGGGTGTGGGTGGAAGTGAGGGCGGGCAGGCGGATAGTCGTGGGGGTGATGGGGGTGGGGAAGTCTGCCGCTCGAGAGAGGATGGGCGACCCCCGGGGAGAGCGACACTAATTGTTGCTGGCAGGTCCTTAGCGCTGAGACGGATGACAGCTTCGTGAGCGGGTGCGGTGAGAGGAGGGGGGGGGGAGATGAACGCCTCTGTGCTGGGTTGAAATGGGCTTAACCTTGTGCGCGTGTGTGTTCTAGGTCGACTCAGCCTCAGATGAGTACCTGGTGTGTTAACATCGCCACTGGGGAGACAAAGGCGGATGGGCGTGGTGCTGGCCACCCACTCGCTCGTGAGCCGTGTCGGCCTTCATAGGTGCTCGCTAACAGCGCTTGCCCCTACAGCCCGTTAAGGCTATACGGGTATCTTCGTCTTTGCGTGCTGCGGAGCAATGAGCTGCCGAGGGGGGGGGGGTGTTTGTGTCTCTACGCCCAAGCTCCATACAAACGTTCCCCATTTAATTCCTGCCGCCGTCACCTGCCCACTTGCCTCCACCCACACACGGCACCGCGTCAACGCGACAAAGATCCCCCGTGTAGCGCACGCCGGCTGCTGGGCTAAGTGCTGTTGGCGAGCAGCACCTATGAATGATAACTTGAAGGGCGGTGTGGCCAACGCTGTGCCGACAACATCCCCGGCCGCCTTTGTCTTCCCGGTGCTGATATTTAGTCCTCGCACCGCTTACACGTGAAATGTGACCTCGGGGAGCACAGGGACGCTGCAGTCGAGTCGATGTGTGTGTGGGTTTACAGCGCAGACGCGCTCACCACTTGCGCCACCACTCTCACGCATCATCGCCGCGCCTCTCGCTGGCTCGCGAGCTCATCTCGTCCGCCTGCTCACCCGACCCACGCGCCTCCCACAGCCGTCATCGCGAACGCCGCGCAAACTAATGAAGCGGCAGCAGAGGGAGGTGGTGGATTGGCGCACTCGCTCGGCTCGCCGCCTACACCACCCCCAGCGCCCGATGCAAACCGCCAGCCCTCCTCCTACGCCACCCCATATCTGCACAAAATTGAGTTTTATTGGAGATTCAAATCGAGATGGGTGACGGGCGCGATGAGCTGCTGACAGCCTGAGCGGATGCAGATTTTATCGCGCTGGGCGGGGCTGGGGGGGCGGGGCTGAGGGGGAGGGGCTGAGGGGGAGGGGCTGAGGGGGAGGGGCTGAGGGAGGGGCGGGGGTGATGGTGGATGCTCTGACTGGGACGTTGACAGCGAAGATGACGATGACTCTGGTGATGGTGATGGTAATGCTTGTGTTGATGGTGGGGGTGATGGCGGTGGTAGTAGGTGATGGTAATGCTTGTGTTAATGGTGGTGGTGATGGTGGAAGGTGATGGTAATGCTTATGTTGATGGTGGTGGTGATGGTTGGTCAAGGTGATGGTAATCCTTGTGTTGATGATGGTGGTGATGGTGGAAGGTGATGGTGATGGTAATGCTTGTGTTGATGGTGGGGGTGATGGTGGTGGTAGTAGGTGATGGTAATGCTTGTGTTGATGGTGGGGAGCGGTAGTGTAGTGGTTAGCGCTACGCCGCGCTACGAACCCAGCGGCCCGAGTTCGATTCCCGCTCACGGCAAACATCAGTGACGATTATCTGAACCGGTCATGGGCCACCCCTAGGTCGACTCAGCCTCAAATTAGTACATGGTGTAGTGTGTAAACATCGCCACTGAGGAGACAAAGGCGGCCGGGCGTGGTGCTGGCCACATACCCTCGTGTGCCGTGCCGGCCTTCATAGGTGCTCGCTAACTGCACTTGCCCCAACAGTCTGCTAAGGCTACACGGAGGATCTTTTTTTCTTTCTTTGGTGATGATGGTTGGTGATGGTTATGGTAATGCTTGTGTTGATGGTGGTGGTGGTGATGATGGTGGTGGCTTTAATATATTGGTGCATGTGCAGTATAATATAATTTTGGGGAAAGTCCTGTTAGCACCTATGAAGGCCGGTATGGCACATGAGCGGGCGGTGTGGCTAATGTTCACACACCGCACCGGGTACTTATTTAAGGCTGAGTCAACCTAGCGAAGGCCCAAGACCGTTCAGATAGATGGTTGCCACCAATGTCGGCCGTGGGCCGGATTCGACCACGCGTGGCTGGTTTTGTAGCACACTGCGCTAACCACTACACTACCGCTCCCCACACACATCCACAAGTACAGACACGCACACAATGCAATCGCGAAGAGAAGTCCATTAAGCCCTGAAGAAGCCACAGAGTGAGCATCAAAGAGCGGTAATTGACGCCGTGAGAACATTGAGACCCCCGCCCGCCCCTGCCGCCCTCCCACCAACTCCAAATCCACTTCGGCGAGGAGCCTCGCAGCCACCGAGCGAGCGGCGAGAGTCGATCGCGAGTCGCGCCCAGGCGCGGTGCCACCCACCCGCCCACACACACACGGGGACTCGACTCGAGGCGCTGCTGTTGACCACTCGGGACGCACCGCCTACGAGGAGCTCATCCGGTCCGTCTGTGCCGTTCGCGCGGGAATCAAAATCACCCTCCACCTGCACCACCACCACCACCACCACAGGCGTTGCCGATTCTGGTGGTGGAGAGAGGGAGGGAAGGGAGGGAAGACGAGAGGGTTGCATCGCCTGACCCCCCTCGCACCCACCAACCTCCAGAGCAGCTCTGTGATCTCAGAATGTCTGCCCCCCACCAAAAACAACACATTCCGAGCATGATACGAGCGTGCTACGAGCATGATACGAGCATGAGGCGCAACGCAATTTTGGTGCCAGCACGGCACCACCCTCAATTGAATTGGGGCTGAATTGCGCGCAATTGCTCATAACCCATCGCTCGCAATCAACCTCCGGCAATTGGTCGGTAAATTGGCGTGGCTTGGATATTTTTGGGGGGGGGGGGGGGGGGGGGCTTCTCACTTCTGGTGCCGCCGGTGCAATCGGCGGTTGCACGCGGCGGAGCTGCGCAGTCTGCCCTGAGATTTGTTCAGGAGATTCGGTGCAGCGGTCCGCTGTCTGAGATGCTGAGACGTCAATTTTACGAGCGTTTTGAGAATCTCGTAGCGTGCCTGGGGATCGACGTTGCTGCAAGTGGCGAGGAAACAGAAACGGGAGGCTCGCGACTTGGGAGCGTGGTTGGACTCTCCGTTGCGAGGTGACATGCCGCAGAGAGGGCCTTGAGATTAAAGGCGTTGGAAAACACTTTTAGCGAGGGACGTGAGTGTGGAAATGAGGAATGTTTACAAGGTGCGAGATAGACCGTGTCCGTGTGAGAGCATCGCTGCTCGGCGCCGTCATTATTTTAGCGCCCACCACGGCTCGGGCTCGTTCGTGGCCCTCAGCGAATCCCTGCGTGAAGGAGAAACGTGCTCGTTGACAAGTGGATGATGCCGAGGGAGCGTGTAAATGTAATCTTACGATAATAGCGCCAGTTGTGCATTCATGGACCGTCACCGCGTCTCAAGGATTTTTCGTAAAGGTCCTCAATGGGGACGCTTTCACCGATTTCATCAAGGAGCGTTTACATCAAATTCAAGTTTTTATTTCTGCGACGAAATCGTTGCAATGTGATTCGGCTAAAATTGCGTCGTGATATTTAGTTGGTTAAACGTTCCCTCGAATAGGAAATGCGTAAATGATCGCCGATGAACCACGAGAAAACCACGAGACGACCACGTGACAACCACGAGACGATGGGAAGAGCTCGCTGCTCGCCGTCGCGATGTTCGGCACCACGTGAAACGTCGTCAAAACTCGAATTAGTTTCCTGAAGAAGCTCCCACCACATGGAGCGAAACGTCGGACACCGCGCCGAACAGCAGCAGCTGCACGACCGCGAGAAGCCACGCGGCAGCGAGAGGGAGGCCGGATCCCTGGCGCTGCGGAGAATGTTCAGCCCCGCACATTCGTCAATAACACTGTGGCCTTAAAAGAGAAAACGTCCACATAATAGGTGACGTGTTGGGTAATTGGCCTTCTTCATAGCTCATGCATCAATCGCGTATTCTGGTTTGGGTGCCATGAAGAAGGGCCATTGCTCGAAACGTCACCTGTTATCTATATACTTTTCTTCTTTAAGACCACAGTGCTGTGCTTGACGAATGCATTGCGTGTGTTTGTGTTCTGCTTGTGCACCACTGCCGACACAGTAGCAGCAGCTGCGTCACCACCACCACCATCGAATGTGTGAAGGGTGAGAAGGACGCGATTGGGCGGTTTCCGCGGGGAGGCTTCGGCGTCTCCCCTCGCACGCTGCGACCGGCCCCGTGGGCCTGGGCGGGGTTCACGGTGAGTGGAAGAAGCAACAGGAGCAGCAGCAGCAGGAGCAGCAGCAGCAGGAGCACGAGGAGGAGCCGCAGGACGCGCGCGCACCCCACGACGCGTCGCCTACCCCGGCCCCGGGCGGATTGGGCAGATCGCGCGTGGCGCTGCGGAGAGCGAAGAGGAGGATGAGGATGAGGAGGAGGGGGTGGGGTCGGTGACCGTCGCCGGAATCCGTCCAAAAAATTGGAGCGGCGAGAGTCGAACGTCTCTCCGACGCGTTAACGAGCCGCGCCGCTCGTTTGTGCGGAATGATGTCCGACGTTTCGCTCCCGATAATCGTGCCGAGTGATACGCGGCACAGCCCGAGAACACGGCACGATTGAGCCACGCGCGTGGGGTCGCTTCGTCATCGTAAGCGGAGGATCGTGTGGTGGTGGTGTTGTTGTGAGTGAGAGAGAGAGACGGAGACGAAGGGAGGCGGCGAGGTGCAGGCAGCGACATTAGGCGGGTGGCAGCGCGAGGCAGGTTGCACGATTCGCATTGGGAGGACGAGAGAGGAGGGAGAGCGCACGGAGAGACAATTAGAGAAGGGGGGAGACATTGGACGTGCGAGAGAGTGAGAGAGTGAGAGATAATGAAAGCATTTGAGTTGGTGGTGAAAGAGAGGATCGAGTGGGAGGGGAATGAAGGGGATGAGGGATGAGAGAATGAGCGACGCGATGGCTTCGATCCCCGGAGGTCCTGGGCACGGAGGCGCTAGACCAATTCCAAATGTGAGAAGGTGGTGGGGGGCGGGGGGCGGTGGGCAGCCGTGGCTCGTCGCTGGCAGGGGCGTCTCGCTCGGGCGACGGGGGGGGGTAGAAACGGGAGCCCCGTCGCACACAAACAGCGAGAGGAGTCGTGGCGACTGCAACACGCACGCACACACACACACGCACACACACGCACGCACACACACACACGCACACACACACGTCTGTGTGTCTGCTGTCGCTGAGACACTGAGACTCCATCGCCACCAACACCCAGGGACGTGTCAAGTGAAGCGTATTTTGTTTCACTGAGTGAGAACTCAAGAGACTGGGGTAGGAGTCGCATCTGCAGGAGTGACCTGGGTTGTTACCAAAATGACGACAGCAAAAACAAACAAAGTCCTGGGCGGCCAATGCGCGCCGAGAGGCAGCAGTGCGTCTGCGTGCGGGAGGGCTCGCGCGGAGAGCCACGTACGTACAGCGATCAGCACACGGAGTGTGCGATTATTCGTTGTCTTAGTTCCTCGGTGTTGTGTAATTAGCTCAGGGGAGCCCAGCAGCCACATGGTTAGGCCCTTCCCTCCCATTAGCCTTAGGCCCCTCATAACCCTAATCCGTTCCCTGGGTGGGGCGGGTAACTCATACTATCCAAACAGACAGCTTCAATAACCCATTACCGCGCTGACCTTCCCTGATCATCTCGCAACTGAAGCCTACAACTCCTGCTATTCGCAGGCAGTCTGCCATGCAGGTACGAAGCAGGCTCAAGCCCGCTGCGCATCTGAGATTCGACGGGATGTTTGTGAAGGCGTTGATGAGCGCCCGCGGTTCCGAGGAGAGCAAACGCCAGAAGCAGCAGTAGCAGCAGTAGAACCAGAAGCCGCAGAATAGACGTGGCAGGAACAGCAGCAGCAGCTGAAGCAGCAACGCTGCTTTGTTGCGCTGTCGAGCTCTCAGGCCAAGCCTCCGATCGCAGATAAGGGCCCTGATGACTTTCTGTGACATTGACTGAGCTTCGCAAGGAAATCGCATTGGCATCAGAGGACCTTTTTGTCCTAGCTTCAGGGCCAAAGTCTGCTTTTGAAAACATTCGCTCTGACAAGACTGAGAAATATGAAAACCCTCGGCTTAACAAAGCGAACAGCACCTGGCCAGACGCGTGCTCTCTCACCAGCCCTGCTGAGGCCAATCCTACTTACCGTTGTTCTCGGAACCGGTGAAAATAATGGGGATACAAACGTGATGTATTTATCCCAGGAAAATACCACCGAGACTCGAGACTCCTTTATATAACGATAAGTGGGCCGTGCATTGAGATGCTTCGGTGATTCATTAATTTTATATTTTGCTTGTGGGAAGAGACTGAAGGCGCCGGTGGAAGTCCGCTAGACGCCGACCCCGAGGTCACCGCGAATGGGTTCACATCCATCTGTGCATTGTGCAAGAAAGACAGAGTTCCCCCCCCCCCCCTAGGACAAGCGCATGGTGGTCCCCTTGCCCGAGGTGACCATCACGACTCATCATTTGCCTACATTTGTTGTCGCGGTGGCCGCAGAGGACCACAATGCACTTCGTCAGGACATGCCGATGTCTGTTCGCGTAAGGCAACATCCGGCGGCGCGCTGTCCGGGGGGGGTGTCTCATCATTTACAGATCTTACAAACGGGCCTACGAACCCACTTACCGTACTGCCAGCATTATCGTTATCTCGCACCCCTGGCGGGTTCGGGAGTTAAAAAAAAAATCCCCGATCCACCGATCTTCGCCTGCACAGTGCGGGATCACAGCCGCACGTGTGCACGCACGGCGGACTCTTCCCGTGTCGAAAAGAGCTTCACGGCTCATCGGTTTCCTCCACCTATAAAACTAATATTCAGATGTACAAACATGGTGCGGGACTGCGGCGCGTTTCCGGATTGTGTGCCACGTGTTGTCTGGCATGATGTCCGACGTTTCGCTCCACGTGCTGGGAACATGTTCAGGAATTGAAGCACCGTTTGTTGAAGGCACTCGCAGCGTGTGGAGCAAAACGTCGGACATCGTGCCGATGGACGGGCAACTGGGACGGGAACTTGGGGCGGGTACCTGCGACGTCCCAGGCGAGTTGGGTAGCGAGGAAGGAGCCGGCATGGAGATTCTTGCTTTTGGGGATTCTCGTTCCAGAAGGTTTCTGTGTTGCAAAAGTACTAGAATTGTAAACGTTGTGGGTTTACTCTCCAACACACCGCAGTGTTGAACTCGTAACTAATTAGCACGTTTTCTTTCCGTGGTAAACCTGACTAATCGGCTGTCGGTTGGTGGCGGGTTTAAGGATGCATTTATATTTACGCGACCTAACCCCAAAAACATCTGTTATGAGTAAAATACGAATTGAAATTGTTTTATGAGGAGTGTTCACAATTCTATTAATCTCTTTTTCAACACGTCTTTTTTTTCGTAATAAAATTAATGTCCAGAGAACTTACTTCTGGATGTTTAATTTAACTCGTGTTTTTTTAAACGTTTAAGAATTTGTTCTTGAACTATCACCGTTAATGAAAAACGTTCCCAGGTTATTAGAGGATTGCAAAATGATTAATGTTATTTGCGATAATAGTTTTCTTTCATAAAATATTGCGCTTTTTTTCCTCTCGTATCTTAAGAAGTGAACTCACTACTGTAATCATGTACAGATCGTTATGTAAATTTGCGAGATGCGATTCTCTGCTGCTCGGTGGGTATCTGCATACGTGGGTGGGCACATATATGGATTTGTAGGTAAGTGGGTAGATGGGTCTGTTAGTCGGTGCGTAAGTCGATGGGTGGCATGGTAGGTCGATGGGTGCCGTAGGTGTCTGGGTGGGCAGGTGTATCCAGCAGGTGGGTAGGTAGGCAGATGAGTGTGTGCATAGCTACTGTGTGGGTGAGTTTCTGAGTGGATCGGTAGGTGCATATGAAGGTGCTTGAGCGGGTCCGTGTAGGTATGTGTGAATCGGTACGTCGGTAGTAAGTGCGTGGATACGTGGGTGCGTGGGGACGTTCATGGGTGGTGGTGAGCCCAACGGTGGCAGTGGAGAGGTAGGATGAGTAGGGGGCATTGAGGAGGGGAGGGGGGGGGGCTTGGTGGCGCTATTGGCAGAGCCCGGCTGGAGTGCTTGATTAAATGTGACTCGGCTTTCCAGAGACAAGGCGCTGCGGTGTGAAATCAATCAGACAGCCTGTCAGCGTGCGCGCGGTCACACTTAAGCACCGCGCTGAAAATGGATTTGGAGGCATAGATAAACATTGCCTCCCAACTACGGCGACTCATCCCTCCCGTGCCACCGGGCCCTCCCCCGCCTGCACCTCCCACTCAAACGCGGCACGGGGAAGAGACGGGCGGCCTCGGCGAGCCAGGCCACCGAGCGTTTGTTTAACCCCGACGGCGACGGCGACGACGACGGCGGCGGCCTCCGTTTCGTTTGCTCTTCGCCGCGGCCTGCCCGGTGCTGCCTGGTGCGGCCACGCCACGAGGCGGTGCGGGGTGCGGCTCGGGCAGCTCTCGCTCGCCCTGGGATCTCCCTTCCTTCCCTTCCCTTTCCTTCCACGTCTCCCGTCGCAATGGTGCCCAGTTCGTCGGCAACACATCTCGCTAAATCCCAGCCTTTGCAGATTTCCGATGCGGCTCGCGCTGAAGAATTGGAGCGGGCAGGCTTTATTGCGGCTCGGGTAATCCCGTCTGATGTGTTGTAAATAGGTTTGTAAGCTGTTTTTGTTGCTGGCAAGCTGAGATCAGCCTCGGCTGTGGATTTGGAGAAACGCGCCGTATGCAAAGTGTCGGCGCGGTGAGTCGCCAGCAGGGAAAGTGGGCGGGGGAGGGGGTGATAGAGTGGGGAGTGGAGTGTCGGGGCTGGGAAGTCGTGGGGTGAGTTTGGTGGTGGGGGGGAGAGGTACAGAGGAGGGAAGCGATGAGAGGGCGATGGAGAAAATGTGTTTTGTGTAACGTCATGCAGAGGTGAAAATTTGCTAACATCTCGAAACGTTGGAACAATTTGTTCTTTGCCGTACACATTCAGGAATTGTTTTCCTTGATCACTTTTAAAAGCGTCCTGCGAGGACGAGTCGCGCGCAATCCCGCGGCAGCCGGAGGAGCTCGTGAAATGCGTTCCTTACCGCGGGGGCGGGGGGTCTGGACGACACCCCCTCTGCTATTTCCTCACAGCAACGATTCCACCGGTGATTGATGGCACGGCAGAATTGTCTCGGCTGCGACCACCGCGGTTCGAGCCCTGGGCGAGTCTCTCTCTGTCCCCGATCCCTCGCTCCAGCTCGCGAGACCCACGGGCCGAGTTGAATTGCCAATCGCTCCACGGTGGGGTGGAGTGCGCGTGGCTTGCCGAACGCCGACAAAACGCCCGCTGTTTGCGTTGCCGCTCTGCAGGAATGCGACAATGGTTGGGCCTTGCAAGTACTCGCCCCTACCATAGGAATGTGGAATGACCGCCACCTGCCTCGGCAGGCAGCGTGTGATGACGCTGCCAGTAAGCTGAGCCACGGCGACGCGGGGTGCGGGTGGACCGCTGGGCCCTGAGGCCCTGCACGCGAAGGGCCGTGGCGGGTGATGGGAAGCCGCTTCCCGTCCTTGAAATTATTTCGCACCGTACGAAGCCGACCGTGCTGATCGGTGGTGCGGGGGGTGGTGCGGGGGGTGGGGAGGGGGGCATCGAGTCGCGGGCTTCCAGGGGAGCGCGAACGACAGTCCACGATGCGCAACCACCGGTAGAGCGGTGCCGCAGAGCTTCACGGCACTGCACAGCCACGGAGCCGGCGAGCCGAGTTCGATTCCCGGCCACGGCTAACATCAGTGTCGAGGGATACCTGAACCGGTCTTGGTTCCTCCCCGCCCCCTTCGTCAACCCGCAGTGACCAGCGTGGCGAAATATGGTCAAACAACCCCCACGACCGGCACGGCACGGAGTGGCCTTCATCCAGCAGCGGATTGACAAAGCACCGCACGTTCGTATTGTTATTCATCTCAGATGCACGCACGGTGCTTCTGTTCAGCTGCATCTCTTGTCGTCACAAGTGATACGAGATGTATTGATCACATCTACGGAATGCTCACAGGCCCTTGGGATGACACCCGTTGGGTTGCACTCCTTCGTCGAGGAGGCAGGCCGCTCTTCTTCTCTTTCTTTTCTACAGTTACATGCTAATCCCTCATTAACATCATGACAACCCCTCACATTAACATCATGCTAATCCCTCATTAACATCATGACAACCCCTCACATTAACATCATGCTAATCCCTCATTAACATCATGACAACCCCTCACATTAACATCATGCTAATCCCTCATTAACATCATGACAACCCCTCACATTAACATCATGCTAATCCCTCATTAACATCATGACAACCCCTCACATTAACATCATGCTAATCCCTCATTAACATCATGACAACCCCTCACATTAACATCATGCTAACCCCTCACATTAACATCATGCTAATCTCTCACATTAACATCATGACAACCCCTCACATTAACATCATGCTAATCTCTCACATTAACATAGCCACTTCTGTGCCCTCGTTTAGGAGGCCGCTCTCCTATCTTACAGTTACATGCTGATTTCTCACATTAACTTCACTAGCCCCAGCCACTTTTTTATGACCCTTGAGCTACACCCATTTCAAACCTTTTAAAACAGTCTGCCTCAGCAGCAGACCACGCTTTCCCACCTGATGATGGACGCTTGTGTTGCGCCCGAAACGTCGTGATTTATTTTATTTTATACCTACGTGACTTTACCGAAAGAACAAAAGAGTATGGATTTCTGCAGTCACGAAAGCTTCAAATCAAGATTGAACCGCGGTATTCGTTGAAACAAACACAAACGCTGCACTCGTCTTGACCTCCTTGTGTCTCGCCAGCAGAGTGATGCTGTTTAACAAACGCTGCTGGACTGCCAGATGTTCTCGTCTTTAACGCGGCTCAGCCTGGCACAAAAAGCAAACTCGTATAGGATCTCATTCGGCGATGCCGTGCCACGTTGTTTGTAAGAAGGGAAATAATTATTAGACTTCCGTCCGTCTTTGTTTTTTCACGTAAAATATTTTCATGTTCATCAGCCGATTGGTCTTTCGGACTTTTGGTGTCCCGCAGCATTTACTTAAACGCGATCATTGACATTAGTTTATTGTATAAATGTTGAACCTCTTTCGCACCGTACGTAACCAACTGTGATAATCGGAGGTGCGGGGGGAAGGACAACAAACTATACACAAAAAGAAGTTCTGAAGAATGTTTTTGTTCAATCTAGATGATTATTTAAAAGTGCATAGCTCTAGTGGCTTCCTAATATCGGAAGGAAGAGCGTTCCAGACGGCCGCAGAAGCGCATTTGAAAGCGCGCGATGCGGTGGCCGTCTTCGTTCGATGGTGAGCCGAAAACCGCTGCGAGGATGACCGGAGTTTGCGTGATTATGGTTAATTCTACTTGACGAGACCATCAATGTATTGTGGTTTATTTTTGACGTATGATAACAGACATAATATATGTAAATAAATTACATCCATTGCTATGAGAAGTCTTTGCGAGAGAGTCCTGCTCGTGTTTTTTAAATGTTTGCTTTCAGCAGCAGCAGCAGCAGCTATAATTGAAAGTGAAGTTGTGGTGATTATTTTTGCAGCTGTCACAAGATGGCCCAGCGTTGACGAGGGGTTTGTAGGGAAACTTGAAAAGCCGCCACGGCACCAACAGCTTAGTGTCCTTTCTGTAGTGTCACATCTTCCGTGATGTAACGGCGGGGGGTTGGAATTGCATTACGTTTTAATTATTCTTCGTCTTCTCAGACTTATTTTTTTAAACCTTCTCAAATCCATACACGGATGCCTGCATCTGCATTCTCGCAGCCATACGTAAGCTGCGTCGCTCGTTCCCCACTCGTTCCCCGTTCGTTCCCCACGTGTTACCCGCTCGTTCCCCACGTGTTACCCACGTGTTCCCCACGTGTTCCCCACGTGTTACCCACGTGTTCCCCACGTGTTCCCCACGTGTTCCCCACGTGTTCCCCACGTGTTCCCCACGTGTTACCCACTCGTTCCCCGCGTGTTCCCCACGTGTTCCCCACGTGTTCCCCACGTGTTCCCCACGTGTTCCCCACGTGTTACCCACTCGTTCCCCACGTGTTCCCCACGTGTTCCCCACGTGTTCCCCACGTGTTCCCCACGTGTTACCCACGTGTTACCCACTCGTTCCCCGCGTGTTCCCCACGTGTTCCCCACGTGTTCCCCACGTGTTCCCCACGTGTTCCCCACGTGTTCCCCACGTGTTACCCACGTGTTCCCCACGTGTTACCCACGTGTTACCCACTCGTTACCCACTCGTTCCCCACTCGTTCCCCACGTGTTCCCCACGTGTTCCCCACGTGTTCCCCACGTGTTCCCCACGTGTTCCCCACTCGTTCCCCACGTGTTCCCCACTCGTTCCCCACTCGTTCCCCACGTGTTCCCCACGTGTTCCCCACGTGTTCCCCACGTGTTATCCACTCGTTCCCCACGTGTTCCCCACGTGTTCCCCACGTGTTACCCACTCGTTCCCCACTCGTTCCCCACGTGTTCCCCACGTGTTCCCCACGTGTTCCCCACGTGTTACCCACTCGTTCCCCACGTGTTCCCCACGTGTTCCCCACGTGTTACCCACGTGTTACCCACTCGTTCCCCGCGTGTTCCCGGCGCGTTCCCCGCGTGTTCCCAGCGCGTTCCAGGCGCGTTCCCCACGTGTTCCCGGCGTGTTACCCACGTGTTCCCCACGTATTACCCGCTCGTTCCCCACGTGTTACCCGCTCGTTCCCCACGTGTTCTCCGCGTGTTCCGCGCGCGTTCACCGCAAGGTCCCCTCTGGTTTCCCGCACATTGCCTCCCCAACGATAACCGAGTAAATGTATAAAGACACCATCATCAGCAGCATCCATGGTCTATCCACTGCTGGGTGAAGGCCTCCTAGCCCTCACCACCTCACACGTGGTTCTCCGTTGTAACAATCCACCCAGCATCTGCACACGAGCCGCTGATTCCATTGCTCCATCTCCTCGGTGGTCGTTCTCTCTCACACACGCTTGGCTAACACCCCGTCACTGCTCTCGACCATCATCCGTTGCGGTGCCACGTGCCGTGTCCAAGCCCATCCCATTCACTTTCCTTAACAGTTTGAATGATGCCGCAATCTCCGCTAAAGCACACCATGCTGGTAGTTGTAGTGATAACAGAACAGAGTGGTGCATAAACTTTGGAAGATCCCCTCCCCGCCTCCAGAGCGAATTATGAAAATTGTTACTGTCTCAGCCTTCAAGGCACATTGAGAGCGTCATACTTGCTCAATGAGCCATTCTCCTTGGTTGGCTTGTGTGTAATGGACCTCAATGTTAATTTGTAAAAGGCACTCAGGAAATGTAACGACGGTGATGATTTTTTTTTCTACCAAAGCCTGTCCGGCTTTGCCTGTCCGGCTTTGGTAAGCGCTGTGCTACGGATTTCGGCTCGCAAGGTTGCGACTTCGAGTTCGAATCCCACACGGGAGAGGGAGGGGGTGATGGCTGGGGGTGACTCCGTTCGGCGGTCTGTCTGGAGCCTGGGGTTTGCGGGGCCCCCTAGTTCGCCACCCACCGTGACATACATAATTCATGCTTACTAATCTTACTACTAATCTTACTACTAATCTTACTACTAATCTCCTGTGGTGAAATGCAAATTGAGTCGCGACTCGCTGTGTGCCTGATGATTGCTAAACACGTCTTGAGGGACGATTCAAATTAAGATGTGAATCTCGTGTGTGTGTCCGTGTGTACGTGTGTGTGTCCGTGTGTACGTGTGTGTGTGTCCGTGTGTACGTGTGTGTGTGTCCGTGTGTGTCCGTGTGTACGTGTGTGTGTGTCCGTGTGTACGTGTGTGTGTGTACGTGTGTGCCCGTGTGTACGTGTGTACGTGTGTGTGTCCATGTGTCCGTGTGTCCGTGCGTGTGTGTACGTGTGTGTGTGCCCGTGTGTACGTGTGTGTGTCCGTGTGTCCGTGTGTGTGTCCGTGTGTGTGTGTCCGTGTGTGTACGTGCGTGTGTACGTGTGTCCGTGTGCATGTGCGTGTGTACGTGTGTCCGTGTGCACGTGTGTGTACGTACGTGTGTACGTGCGTGACCCATAAGGGGAGAGCGGCAGTGTAGCAGTTACTGCATTGCGCTTGGAACCTGGCCACCCCAGTTCGATTCCCGCTCATGGCCAACACCAGTTACCATTATCTGAACCGGTCCTGGGCCTCGGCTAGGTCGACTCAGCCTCAAACGAGTACCTGGTGCGATGTGCAAACATCGCCACTGGATAGATAAAGACGGCCGTGCTTGATGTTGGCCACACCACCCCTTATGTCCCATGCCGGCCTTAGCAATAGGTGCTCGCTAACAGCCTGTGCAGGCTTTATGGGGGTGTTGGACAGGTTCTGACAAGCGGAAGAGGAAACAAAAGTGGAACGTTTGTTTGTATGTTTGTATGTTGTATGCAAGTATATTGAACTTCTTTCGCATCGTACGCAGCCAACCGTGCTTATCGGGAACGGGCGGGGAACGTGTGTCCCGGCGCTGGATCCGTGTTCCCTTTCCTCCAAACTACTGCTGACTTGACCTCGCCTTGACCTCGTCCTGACCTCGCCTTGACCTCGCTTTGACCTCGCCTTGACCTCGCCTTGACCTCGCCTTGGCCTCGCTTTGACCTCGCCTTGACCTCGCCATCACCTCGCCCTGACCTCGCCTTGACCTCGCTTTGACCTCGCCTTGACCTCGCCTTGACCTCGCCTTGGCCGCGCCCTGACCTCGCCGTGACCTCGCCTTGACCTCGCCTTGACCTCGCCTTGGCCTCGCCCTGACCTCGCCGTGACCTCGCCTTGACCTCGCCGTCCGCCCCCTTGCCCCGTGGTGCGCTGCCGTGCGACGCATGCAGTGTGGCCGGGGCGGCTGTGGCCTTCCAGCTGGGTGGCGACCTCAGCGGCGCGTCGCTCGGCGCCGTGGCCAACTCTGCAGGTGAGTGGCGCGGGGGGCCCAGGTCGCCACAGAGTCCACGTCGTCGCGCCTTCTCCGCACCCGCCACCCGCGTGCCCCGTGAGGACAGGGATTGTGCGAGCGTGGCGACACGCACGCGCCTCTACCGGATTACACGACGCACTCCCGCGCTCCCGTCTTTACAATGCAGGGTTAAAGTTACAGTTTTATTATCTGGAGGATTCGGTAATTATTATGATGACCGTATCTGGAGATTTGTTTCGCGTGTGTGTGCGCGAGTCGGGCTGTCCAACGTTCGTTTGGCGACGTGGCGGTGTTGACCTCTCGCGGGAATCCCTCCCCGGCCGTCCGTGCTGTCGGCTCCCTGTTCGAGTCGAGGCTCTCCACCTTCCTCTCTCTCCTCTGCCTGTGACCAACTTCATTCTCTCTCTCTAAAGCAAATATTCTGACTGTATCTGTGCACCTGCGGTCGCGTTCATCTGCTATTTAAGTCCACATTGTATTGCACAGTCCCGTACGCAGAGCCAATACTGTGACATCGCTGGAGTGCTATAAAGGAATTCGTTGTGATTTTTATTATTTTATAAGGGGAGCCGAGTGTAACAGTCCCCAAGACCTACAGCGTGGGGAGGCCGTCATCCAGCAGTGGATTAACGAAGCTGCTGCGATTGATTGTGACGGCGTTCTTCTTATCTAGGGCACTTCATTGATAGGAAGGAGGCAGTGAATGAATCATAGGCAGAGGATAAGAGGCAGGCCTGGAGCCTGGACGAGCAGGGGCAGGGAGCCAACAGCACGGACGGTGGAGGGAGTTCCATCCTGCAGCAGCAGCAGCAGCAGCGTAGAGCGGCGACCTCCCACCGAGTCGATGTGACTGGGAGGCTTTAGCAGAGCGCCCCGTTTGCTGTTGAGGGCAGCGGAGTGAGCTGAGAGGTCGGCAGGGGCAGCTCTGTGGATGGAATCACGTACTCAAGGTTCGTAATCTTCGAGAAAACAAACCATTGCAATTATAATTGTTTTTATCGAAGCGAAATGTGAGTGAGAAGAGTGGTCTGGGCAGGCGGCTCGCGCGAACCAAGGGCACAACTAAAACGCCGAGCACGCGATGGCCGTCAGCGTCGTCGTCGGGCCGAGTGGCGGTGCCTGGGCGTGATGGGGAGCCGTGAGGGCTCGTCAGCCTCCCAGCGCGTCGTCTGAGTGGCTCACGAGAGGGGCTCGGTCAGCAATGCCCGTCGCGTGATTGGTCCGTGGAGGCACCGGGGCCTCGTGGCTCACCTTGATTTCGATCTCGGTTCTGGGGGAAGTTTGGCGCAGATTGTTTCGGTTCCGTGTCGGCGGCCTCATTGCGCCGTGCGAGTTTGTTTTGTTTTTGTGTTTAACTGTCAAGGTGACCGTTCGTTCTTTCGTCCATCCTTCCGGACGCGACCGTCCAGCCAGCAAAACTTTAAACAATTTGTATAGTATGCTGACATGCCTAAAACACAGTGGCCAGCAACAAGCAGCACGACTGAAGGAGGACTAGACAAGAGAATTGTGCACGGTTTTCATGAGGAGCTGGGCAAGGAGACGGTGGGAGGGAATTACAAGTGGACTGCTCCACAAAGTGGACTGCGAGGGAAGATGCAGAAAGAGAAGTTATGTGACCTGCAGTGTGGTGAGTGAGTGAGTGGGTGAGTGAGTTGTTGTTGTGACCTGCAGTGTGGTGAGTGAGTGAGTGGGTGAGTGAGTTGTTGTGACCTGCAGTGTGGTGAGTGAGTGGGTGAGTGAGTGAGTGTTGTTGTGACCTGCAGTGTGGTGAGTGAGTGAGTTGTTGTGACCTGCAGTGTGGTGAGTGAGTGGGTGAGTGAGTTGTTGTTGTGACCTGCAGTGTGGTGAGTGAGTGAGTGGGTGAGTGAGTTGTTGTGACCTGCAGTGTGGTGAGTGAGTGGGTGAGTGAGTGAGTGTTGTTGTGACCTGCAGTGTGGTGAGTGAGTGAGTTGTTGTGACCTGCAGTGTGGTGAGTGAGTGGGTGAGTGAGTTGTTGTTGTGACCTGCAGTGTGGTGAGTGAGTGGGTGAGTGAGTTGTTGTTGTTGTGACCTGCAGTGTGGTGAGTGAGTGGGTGAGTGAGTGAGTTGTTGTTGTGACCTGCAGTGTGGTGAGTGAGTGGGTGGTAGGGGTACACAGACAGGGGTAGGGGCTGGTATAGGGGTTCACAGACAGGGGTAGGGGCTGGTAGGGGTACACCGACAGGGATAGGGCTGGTAGGGGTTCACCAACAGGGGTAGGGGTTCACAAACAGGGGTAGGGGCTGTTGGGGTACACAGACAGAGGTAGGGGTACACAGACAGGGGTAGGGCTGGTAGGGGTACACAGACAGGGGTAGGGGTACACAGACAGGGGTAGGGGCTGGTAGGGGTTCACAGACAGGGGTAGGGCTGGTAGGGGTTCACAAACAGGGGTAGGGGCTGTAGGGGTACAGAGACAGGGGTAGGGGCTGGTAGGGGTATACAGACAGGGGTAGGGGTACACAGACAGGGGTAGGGGCTGTAGGGGTACACAGACAGGGGTAGGGGCTGGTAGGGGTACACCGACAGGGGTAGGGGTTCACAGACAGGGGTAGGGGCTGTAGGGGTACAGAACAACCACTGAACTCGAGCAGGAAGCACGTGGCATTTTGTCGTGTACACGGCACTCACGTGAGGCTTCGTAAACAACTATTGAAGACGACAGCACCACCCACCCCCACCACCCCCGCCCCCCGTGTCGCCCCCCCCCCCGCAGTGCTCGCTGCGCCCTCCGTGCGCGCCGCCCGCTCGCCGGCATCAGCGCAGCGCCGGTAACGAGGAGGAGGAGGCTCCTCTCGCCTCCTCGCTTTGCCGAATCGGTCCGCGGCATTTCAGTTTAGACTGACGGACAAAACGCCACAGTCACGCACGAGGCTCGCCTCCAATTACCTTCGTGGCGGGCTAGCTCGGGGGGGCTACTGAAGGGGTTGGTGCGGGTTTCTAACCGGGACCGCCGCGACGCGGAGATCGGAGAGCCCCGCGCCTCCTGTGCCCCTTGGTCGATCGATTCCGAGTGGGAACGCAATCAGCCCCCTGCCTGGGACGCCTCTGATGCGATCGTTAGTTGGTGGTGGTGGCCGTGCCGATGCCTCGTTGTCGTGCGGGTTTTTGTCTCTCTCGCGTTTGTTTGGCAATCCCATCACACGAAGTGTGACTATGGCCAGGATGGGCAATGGTGAGCCGATACGCATCGGTTCGCTGCCTTGGCATATATTATCACGCTCGTGATACACGCAGCGAATCGAGCGTGCAAAAAACGGTTATTTATGATCTATTCAAAATATATGGAATTGATATACTGATGCAGGCGAATGACGCAAACCAATATATATATAAATACGGAACATATTAAAGCAATGCAAATGAGACGGTAAAAAACAAACCAAGACAAATAATCGATTTTTGAATGGAATCACAAACCGGAACCCTGAAATTTGTTTTTATTGGATTGTGAGTTGGGCCAGATTGCCACGCACACGCATATGTGTTGTCGTGATTGTCCATGTCGCATGGCTGATGCTCGCCATGTCTAAACCCACCATAATAATAATCATTATCATGCCCTTTATTTATCCAAGAAAATATTCATATTCTCAGGTTTTTACCGAAAAAACCTGAGAATATGAATCATTGCAGTCACGAAAGCTTCAAATCTAGAATTATCCAAGAAAACTTTACTGATTCCTAAGAATGTCTTTCCGCAGGGACAGTTTCCGACAAATTTTCAGCAGTGCTCTCGGCGATGTAAAAGGTCGCGTTCCGACAAAGTAACAGCGCCGCTCGCTCCAAGCAGCTTCGCGTGGCATTCTTCTCCATTGGTGGTGGCCTTGAGCCAACAGTGGGAATTCCACATCCATATGGATAGGAAAGGGGACAGGTCCGTCCGCACGATGGCTACAATTGCATGGTCACTCTGTGCACCCTTGCAAACGAGGGGATTTTCCAGGGGTAGTATTTAAATTAATAAAGAACATAATTTTAATTATGATGAGCCGTCTTCTATCCACTGCTGGATTAAGGACTCACAATCTCTCCAACACATTCAATCTTGGCTTTATTGAGCTTCATACATTGTTATTTTTGACTGTACCCTTTGTGTTTGCTTGGTTGGGCTGTTCTGCGTCTTGTATTTAAGTATCGAAAATACATTTGTTGGATATTAATTAAATCTTAAAGAGAACGGTTAGGCGCACCACTGGCCTTGAGATGAAATGAGGAGGGGCGGATGGCCGGGCCTGTGAGCAGAGGGAAGGAGGCCTCTGTGTACGCCCTGCTGAGAGCCATTCACACCGAGGGAGACCTGGGTAACGCGAGCTCTACAGCATAGCAACATAAATGGAACATCAAAGTCAATAAACCATTCTAGTCACAACTCAGATATATAAATAAACAAATACACAACAAATACGTTTAACACGTAGGCTTTCACAACCAATATAATCCATAATTTAGGTTTTTTGGGGGGTTAGATCGCGTAAATATGAATGTGTCGTTAAACCCGCCACCACCCGACATAGCCAATTAGTAAGGGTTATCACGTAAACAGAACAATTCGTTACTAGTACAGCACACCCGTGTGTTGGAGAGCAAATCCACAACATTTACAACCTATATTATGGAAATAAAGTGAAGTCAAACCAATAGGAAACAAAAGCAAATGCGGTTTAATATGTAGACGAGGTAAGACATTGAGGAGATGCAGACACTGTCACAGTGAGGTGAACAATCAGAGAGCGCGTGGGGTCGTCACAGGCGGCCAGGGCTCCCTCTCGGCCCTGCTGCTGCTGCTGCCGCTGCCGCTGCTGCTGCTGCTGCTGCTGCCGCTGCTGCTGCTGCTGCTCCTGCTGCTGCTGCTGCTCCTGCTGCTGCTGCTGGGTTGTCAGTGGTGCACCAGCACAGCCAACAACGCCAACTCAGCACTCACTTGTCACGAACACTGTGACCTCAACAATAAGGACAACACAAATACGAGTTGCGGTCTCGGGCAATCGACCTTCTAAATAGCACATGGAGAGGCCAGAGGGATGGAGTTCATCAGGATTGGAGACTGCATTTAACACCATGGGGGCTCATCGAGTTAATACATGAATTTATGTGTTCTGATGACAAGTTATTAAACCGACATATGAATAGCTACCGAATAGTAGCTGTTGGGTAATGGACAAACCCGAGAAGAGTTCAGTTGTCCGGTGCGGCTGTGGGCGCGTGCGTGGTTTATGACACTGGGCTGCCCCCAACGGCGCATTCCGCTCTGCGCTTGGTTTAAATTATGTCGCGTGAGAAATATGTGGATTTTGCGTTTCATCGCTTTCCCGGTGTTCCCTAACGATGCTGATTGCCCAGGCCACGTCGCTTTCACGCTCGCGCGCCCGGGATTTGGGCCGTCCGTTACGCTGCTCGGCCAAAAGCCGCGAATTGAATTCCTCTCTCGAGTTTCTCTCGACGCTCCTGTCCCCCGCTAGGACAAGAACTCCACGCATGCGGGCAAGGGGCCTTCTTCACAGCCAAAGAAAAAGGAGGCACCTGGCCAGTTAATTGTTGGTAATTCTTTATGGCACTATAATTTATGAATGACTCGTGGGTTTTTGTTTGTGAGTCGGGCTCGTGCGCGACTGGAAACACAGTGTCACAAAACCCCGTTCGTTTAGACCCCCTCCCCACCCCCAACACTCGGGCGTTGGCCAGCACTGCGGAATGAAACAGCTCCTCCGAGATCTTTGCGATGCCGTCATCCAACCTCCATCCCTGGCCTGCCACATTGCGGAGACGACGCGCCGCCCGATCCCGTGCCCCGCCAGCATTCATTTTGATTGCCGGCGGCGTTTTCCACTTCAGAGCTGCCCTCTCTCGCCCACTAAACCCGCGACCGTGGGCGTCTCGGTGACTGCTGCCGTAGCCTCGCAGATCAACCGCCTGTAGGGGAGCTTTATTTATTAAATGTTTCGGGTAATAATCATAAATAATTTACATTAGGTATTCGTGACATTCGTGTAGCACAAAGCCATCATGCAGGCACGATGGTTCAGACACACACACGCAGTGTGCAGGAGATACACAGCAAGGGGCGATGATATGATGCTGCTGCTGCTGCTGTGTCAACCCCGTTTAAGGCATTCGCATAATATTTACCAAATGGCAAATTTTGACCATTCCGCCAGCACACGATGGGTTATTCGTTTCGAATGACGTCACAGGAGGCATGCAATTTTATGGTTAATAACCAGGGCGGCCTGCCGCGGAGTTCACAGCGAACGTCTGCAACAAGCAGCTAACGCGCTACTGCTGGACCGTGTCACTGCCCCAAATAGATGCGGTATGAATCGATAATCTATGGAGCGCTGAATGCCAACAACCTCAAGGGTGGCGTGGAGGCCCATCAGCGTTAATCCATTGTAGAATGTCCCAGAAGCGCTGGGAGTATTTCTGGCTCAGTGACGATTTTTAACGAACCAAGTCATTAATGCTGTGAAGCTCCTTCATGGAGAAAAGCCTCACGTAGCCTACAGAATGATTTCAGGCAGGTCCTGCATTTCGATGCTTTCCATTTCCAGCGTAAGGAGTGGTTTGCTTTTGGGAGAGAGCCGAGAAAGCCCCGCGCACACAAGGATACGTAACTCGCACTTAGAGTCGGGACGAGTACCAGAACCACTTGCTGCACTCCCATCTACTGGCAACTCCACACCTCAGCTGATTGAGGAATTCCGCAAATCCCTTCGCGATTCACCAACCCGTGCGTTCAAAGCGTTGGCTCGCGGGTGGGCCTCAGCTCGCGCCGTGCAGTCTCCCGTCAAAGGGCCGCGGGCGAAGATGGCGAACTGAACCAGCAAAACCCCGAGCTCGGCTCGTCTGCCCGCATGGAGCCGCGGTCATCGAGTTCGTGTTTAGAGTGGAAGGATGTGTGGGCCGTGAGATGCGTCGGTACGTGGGTAGGCAGGGAAGGAGGCAGGTAGGTGTCCTGTATTCAAAGCAGGTGAGAGCCAATTGCCACGCCGCGCATCTCTTCGCGAGCGAGACGCGGGCGTCGTTCGACGCACGATCGACAGCAGCGGCGGCGGCGGCGTGGAGACGCTCGGGGGGCTAATGGGTCGGGCGGCAGGCGCGGGCGAGCGTGGCGCATGGCACGGGGCGACTTGACGTTGCGGCTTTCAGGAGTTCAACTCGCGGCCCTGACCCCAGCAGTGTGACGGCGCGCGGCGCGACGCCGTCAGCCAGCGACGAAGCCGTCAGCCGAGAGACGCCGCAGAACAAACCGCGGGCAGTGGTGGGGAGCGCGGGGCGGCTCCGCGTGCGCAGGGCTCCCAGGATCTGTGCGTCTGTGTCGAGCCTGTGTCTCCGTCCTTTTGTGTCCCTATCTGTGTCTGTCTCCACAACTCTGTGCCTCGTCGTGTCCCTGTCAGTCTCTTTGTGTAGCAGCAGCATGTTTACGCAGACGTACCGTGCTCTTTAACGGCACTCGACCCAACAGCCCGTTCGAGGCTATACGGGGGAGCTTTGTCTCTGCGCGCCTGTGTTTACCACGCGCAGTGGTGCTGCTGTGGGGGTGTGCGCGCACTCCAGGGTGCCACACGCAGGCGACCTGAACTCAGGGGGCTCGGAGAGGCGGTGCAGCCCCCCCCCACTCCTCCCTCGATCGACGTAAAAACGTCACCGACGATGATCCGCGCGCGAGGCCACGCGGCGCTTCCGGCAGCACGCGCATCACGCGAAGACGTCTCTCGCGATGACGCCGTGGCGAGCTGTGACGCAGCGTGGCTACGACACAAGTGGGTGGGGGCAGTCCACGAATGGACGAAGACCGCCGCGTGACATGCCAGTCCACGGGGTTTTATGGGCCAGCACGTTGGTCAGTGCGCGTTGGTGGTGAGCGGCAGAGGTGGCAGAGGGGAAGCCCCCGGTGTTGATATCGCCACTGATGGCATCCGTGGCCGGAAATGTTGGGAATGTTGTAGTTCACAGTGCAGCGCGCTAAGCGCTGTACCACCGCTCCGAGCTCGGCAGTCCCTCTGAAGGGGTGCACGTGACCTCCCTCACGTGACCTTCTTCACGTGACCTGTCTCACGTGACCTTCCTCTCTCACGTGTCCCGTCTCACGTGTTCTTCCATCACGTGTCCTCTCTCACGTGTCCTCCCTGTCTCATTAGTTTTGTTTGTGTTATTGGCTCGTTAGTTTTGTTTGTGTTATTGGCTCGTTAGTTTTGTTTGTGTTATTGGCTCGTTAGTTTTGTTTGTGTTATTGGCTCGTTAGTTTTGTTTGTGTTATTGGCTCGTTAGTATTGTTTGTGTTATTGGCTCGTTAGTTTTGTTTGTGTTATTGGCTCGTTAGTTTTGTTTGTGTTATTGGCTCGTTAGTTTTGTTTGTGTTATTGTCTCGTTAGTATTGTTTGTGTTATTGGCTCGTTAGTTTTGTTTGTGTTATTGGCTCGTTAGTTTTGTTTGTGTTATTGGCTCGTTAGTTTTGTTTGTGTTATTGGCTCGTTAGTTTTGTTTGTGTTATTGGCTCGTTAGTTTTGTTTGTGTTATTGGCTCGTTAGTTTTGTTTGTGTTATTGGCTCGTTAGTTTTGTTTGTGTTATTGGCTCGTTAGTTTTGTTTGTGTTATTGGCTCGTTAGTTTTGTTTGTGTTATTGGCTCGTTAGTTTTGTTTGTGTTATTGGCTCGTTAGTATTGTTTGTGTTATTGGCTCGTTAGTTTTGTTTGTGTTATTGGCTCGTTAGTTTTGTTTGTGTTATTGGCTCGTTAGTTTTGTTTGTGTTATTGGCTCGTTAGTTTTGTTTGTGTTATTGGCTCGTTAGTTTTGTTTGTGTTATTGGCTCGTTAGTTTTGTTTGTGTTATTGGCTCGTTAGTTTTGTTTGTGTTATTGGCTCGTTAGTTTTGTTTGTGTTATTGGCTCGTTAGTGCTGTTTGTGTTATTGGCTCGTTAGTTTTGTTTGTGTTATTGGCTCGTTAGTTTTGTTTGTGTTATTGGCTCGTTAGTTTTGTTTGTGTTATTGGCTCGTTAGTTTTGTTTGTGTTATTGGCTCGTTAGTTTTGTTTGTGTTATTGGCTCGTTAGTTTTGTTTGTGTTATTGGCTCGTTAGTTTTGTTTGTGTTATTGGCTCGTTAGTTTTGTTTGTGTTATTGGCTCGTTAGTTTTGTTTGTGTTATTGGCTCGTTAGTTTTGTTTGTGTTATTGGCTCGTTAGTATTGTTTGTGTTATTGGCTCGTTAGTTTTGTTTGTGTTATTGGCTCGTTAGTTTTGTTTGTGTTATTGGCTCGTTAGTTTTGTTTGTGTTATTGGCTCGTTAGTTTTGTTTGTGTTATTGGCTCGTTAGTTTTGTTTGTGTTATTGGCTCGTTAGTGCTGTTTGTGTTATTGGCTCGTTAGTTTTGTTTGTGTTATTGGCTCTGCCTCGTCTGCACGGCTTTGTTACACCCCCTTGGTCCGCATTGAACATGAGCGTGTTTACAGCACTTTGAATTTATTCTTGACATATCATAAATAATTGATCCTCATATGAATTATTCACCTGCAAAGAGCGAAGTAATCCATTTTAATTGATTAATTGCTGAATCTTTCCAAGTTATTATTTATAATTTACGGACCTTTGTCAGTCCACTGCTGTGCGAAGGCCTCGTGGCTCGTGGGGGATGTTGGGCCACACGTCAAAATTTGGCAATCAGCGCGAGTTGGTGATGAGGTGGAGGGCTGGGCTGCCTCAGATATCAGCCACCACGACAACCACAGCCCCCCCCCCCGCCCCCGTCGAGTTCTACAAACACGGGCACCGCGTCGCGCGCTTTGGGATGCGCTTCTGCAGCCGTCTGGACATGCTCTTCCGATGTTATAGGAAGCCACTGGGAGCTATGCACTTTTAAATAATCATCATCATCATCGACATTGACAAACTCGTTTCTTTAGAACCGCGTTTTGTGTTTAGCTTCTTGTCCTTCGCCCCCGCACCTCCCATTAGCACGGTTGGCTACGTACGGTGCGAAAGAAGTCCAACATAGGTACATACAACATACATATAACATACATACGGACAGACGGTGGTTGCGAGTGCTGTGGGAGGCGGGGGTCTGCAGGGCGCACGAGGGGGTGGTGTGGCCGGGCCCGGCCCTGGCCGTACACGAGCATCACGGGTGGACCATGCACAACACGTGGGGCGGAGGATCCAGTGGTCGCGCGCTTGCCGCTTGCCGTAGGGGTTCGCGGTTCAAGCCCAGCGGCCCGCTCTGGTTATTATTTCAGCGTGTCGTATATTTAACAACACTCCCCGCCGTCTGCTTCGCAGTGGACGTTAAGGATCCCCTGACGTCATTCGAAACGAGTCGGCCACATTTTGAAATGGCATGCAGATTACTCAACTGGGATTGCACCCAGCAATCATCGCCCCCTTGTGGGCGACTGATTTGGAGGCCAGATGTTGAGTCACTTTGTGGAGCACAGGGACAGCTGCCACCGGGGGTGCCCTTTGACGAGATGTGATGGGAGTCGCGTGCAAACTGCGGGCGGCTCTATCAAACACACATCATGATCGTCGTCGTTGTGAGCAATTGTTCTATGCCAAGCTGGACTCGTCACCGCCCAGCCGGGCTTCATATTTCACTAACCGCTGCTGATATTAGCCATAGCCAGGGGTTGATCTCGGACTACCAAGTTCGTGGGTTGCGGTGCGCAAATCACTGAACCGCCACGGCACGCAGCAGCATCACCACGGCACGCGGCAACATCACCACGGCACGCGGCACCATCACCAAGGCACGCGGCACCATCACCAAGGCACGCGGCACCATCACCACGGCACGCGGCACCATCATCACGGCACGCGGCACCATCACCAAGGCACGCGGCACCATCACCAAGGCACGCGGCAACATCACCACGGCACGCGGCACCATCACCAAGGCACGCGGCACCATCACCACGGCACGCGGCAGCATCGCCACGGCACGCGGCACCATCACCACGGCACGCGGCACCGTCACCACGGCACGCGGCAGCGTCACCACGGCACGCGGCACCATCACCACGGCACGCGGCACCATCACCACGAGGCGCGCCTGCGGGACGAGCGCAGCGCGTCTGCGTGGGGCGCGTGGAGGCAGCGGCGGCTCCGACGGTCACGTCGTGCGCCGACGACTCCGTCGGGAGCGCGTCGCGACTTGACGTTGATTTTTTACCGCGCGCGCGCGATCCCCGCTAATTAGACCGTGCATTTTATTTAGGCGTGCGTGCGACTTAACTCGTTTGATTAAAATCGAGAGAAATAAACGACGCACTTCAAATTACGCGAGAAGGGAGCGAGCGGGGAGTGTGGCGCGCGCGCCGCGGGGCTCGCGGCCGGCGGCGGCGCCACGGGGCGAAGGAGCCCGCGCCGTGACGAGGGGCACAGGGCAAGGAGAGGGATGGAGGGAGGAGAGGGAGGAGAGGGAGAGAGGAGAGGGAGGGAGAAGGAAGGGAGGGAGGGCGGGAGGAGAGGGAGGTAGGAAAGAGAGGGAGGGTGGAAAGGGAAGGAGTGAGGGACGGAGGAAGAGAGAAAGTGAGGGAGGAGAGTGAGGGAGGGAGTGAGGGAGGTAGTCAGGGGGGAGGGAGGGAGTGAGTGAGGAGTGTGGGGAGTCAGGAGCGCGCTAAGCACGTTGAGCGGGTGGTCGCAGTGACACTCGCACCTCTGCAGAGACGTGGGGGCCACGGTGAAAGTGACGGCAAAAACATCAACAACATCAATAACAACTCGGCCGATCAGCTGTGCGGCTACAACCCAGACCGAGTGCTCGAGTTGGAGCCGTGCGCTACGGAGTCGATCATTACAAAGCGCGTTTCAATTAGACGGCACGAAGTTTGAAACAACCCCGGCCGGCGTATGACTGAGGCAAACTGCTTTTTATTGGTATTTACTCATCCTCGCAGCGGCTTTTGGCTGTCCATCTAACAAAGACGGCCATTGCATCGCCCGCGTTCGGATGCGCTTCTGCGGCCGTCTGGAACGCTCTTCCTTCCCATGTGAGGAAGCCACTGGAGCTGCGCACTTTTACATCATCATCTAAAGTGAAACTTATTCCTCTCGTACTGCTTGTTGTGTTTAGTTGTCCTTCCCCCGCGCCTCCGATTAGCACGGTTGGTTACGTACGGTGTGACAGAAGTTGAACAGACATGCATACACCTATTAAGGTCAGCATGACATTTTCTAGAGTGATGCAGCTAGCAAAGTGCCTGGCAGCCTTTGTATCTCCACACCGAACCAGAAACATATTTACATACATACACATATAGAAATAATAATATAAAACCGATCTATGCTTTTATATATTTTCTTGACACGCGGTCACGCGCGATGTTGCGTCACGCGACATTTTTGAAACGGCAAACAAAACAGAAAAGAGGACAAACACAAAACAGCAAATGCTGCGGTGAAGCGCCATTGCGGAACTCCGCGAGATGGCCTCCCAGTTGTGATCATGCCGACAGCGAACACGAGGACGCCGCCTCTCGTCGTGAACGCGGCTCCACATCAAAGCGCCGCCGTCCGCGCGCCTCGCCTTTGTCTCGTGTCCGCGCGGTAATGGGGAGGCTGATTGCGGCGTTTCAAGGAGACGCAGGGAGGAGACGTCGAGTTGCTTTTAATGTCGCTCGCATCGGCCGCTGCTCGCCGCCACCACCACCACCACCATCATCATAATCATCAACCAGACGGGAGATACATATTCAGCACAAGTGCACTCGGCACGAATCTGCATTAATTCCACGCCGCCGTTCCCCTCCTGCCCGTCCCGGTCACACCGCCCCCCCCGCCTCCTCCTCCTACGTGTTGTTCTCATTGCCAATGCGCACCGCACGTGCGCGCTGCACGACACAGCACGGAGCTCTCCAGCGCCCTTCATGAAGTCCCAGCTTGCACGTGACCCTTGTCTCGGGAGTGGGGGGGGTCGAGGTAGGGGTCTTAAACTGCGATGATCTCTACGATTAGCAGGGTTGGCCACGTACGATGCGAAAGAAGTGCAACCTACATACTGTACATCCCAGTCGCCTGGCTTTGAGTTTGAGGAGGAGGCCAACTGTGCCACCAATTTTTTCCAACATTTCCGCGATTCAACAAGCCTATCGGCTCTTGTCTGTTACGCCTGCAGTAGTGATGTTTGTTCCTGGCCGCTGCTTAGTGTGTTTGGCCCTTGCGGCCTGTGCTCGGCAACAGCGATTTGTTATAAAAAAAAAAGTAGCCAGGATTCTTTCCCGTTAAGCCACTCCGGTCCTGCACCATCTCAACTCCAATCTGATCTCAGCTCGATTGCAGTTCGCGTTGAGGTGGCCCAGTCCCACAGAGCCTGGCCTGGCTGGGGCCTTGTGTGGACGCGGCGTGCGGGCGACCATCAAGGCGTGAGCCATGACGCCCACTGGCAGAAAGTCGAGCGCGCTGTTCTGTGCAACTCGACATTGCATTGCAAGTTGCGCCGTCGCCGTCAGGTCTCGAGATGAAGAAACGTCCGTTCGGAAGTCTCCCGGTGTCCAGGGCATCACCGCGTGGCAAGGAATCGCCTCAGAGGGTGACGCCACGAGAGGGCTTTCGAAGTCGCTTCGTTGGCTTCTCTCTCCACACTGGGAGAACTTTGTTTTAATTATCCGCCCACAGAGACATAATGCTTTGTAGCACGCAAGTCAAAATGAAACGTCAAAAATTTGTCAAATTAAAGTGAAAAGCAAATGTAATATAAAATACTAAATAATGAGCGCTGTTGTGGAGAATATAAGCAACAGAGTGGATAGGTTGACGATTCGCCTCCTTGCCGTGTCTGTCTCGACGTCAAATTTTTATTTTTATCCACATCTCGTCGGCCACAAAGAAAGCCCACGTGGCTGATGGGATGCTTAAACACGCGTACGGGACTGTCGTGTTTGGTTTGTCGAGAGACAGAATGCGGGACGGATGCTCTTGTCTGCAAAAGTAAAACAAAAACGACGGGTTTATTGTGCATGCATTCATCGGTGACTTGGCTGACAATGTCCGTCCACCCACTCACGGCCGCGTGTCAACACGGCTCGTGTGTCAGCACGGCCCGTGTCAGCACGGCTCGTGTCAGCACGGCCCCGTGTCAGCACGGCTCGTATGTCAGCACGGCTCGTGTGTCAGCACGGCTCGTGCCAGCACGGCTCGTGTGTCAGCACGGCTCGTGTCAGCACGGCTCGTGTCAGCACGGCCCCGTGTCAGCACGGCCCCGTGTCAGCACGGCCCGTGTCTCTGAGCAGAGCCGGCGACGTCTCTCCACCTGAGCCCCCCCCCCCCGCGAGTCGATTCAAGATGCGCTACGCCGGCCGTGTGGGTCTGGCCACCATAAATGTTTCATTATTATGTTAAACCTTCCTGCTGTTGCTGTCTGCAGAGGATTAATTATTCCGTTAAATCCTTCAGGCACTCTGCGATAAAAATCCAGAATTTTGATTTGTTTAATTATTCAAATATATATAAATGAACAGGGGAATTAGGGTTGGCTTATTAGCGCTAATGCCAAGAGGACAGGTTTAATTGATATTTCAGTAACCCTGAATTCCACCAATGAAAGTGTCACGTCAGGACTATCTTGTTTCCGGCGGACGACCGAGGCCCTGCCTTTGAATGCACACGTACACACACACACATGCAAACATGTGTACACAGACGTGTACACACACGTACACACATGTACAAAAAAGACAAAGACAAAGATCCCCTGCGTAGCCTTAACAGACTATAGGGGCAAGTGCTGTTAGCGAGCACCTATGAAGGCCGGCACGGCACACGAGGAGGTGGGTGGCCAACACCACGCCCGGCCGCCTTTGTCTCCCTAGTGGCGATCTTTACACATCGCACCAGGTACTCATTTGAGGCTGAGTTGACACTCATGTACACACACGTTCACACACATACACACGTGTACGCACACCCATACTCGTGTGTGGGGGGGGGGACGTAGTGGCTTGTGCACTGCGCCACGAATCCGGTCACCCGCGTTCAATTCCCGCTCACAACCAATAACAGTGAGGATTTTCTGAACCAGCCATAGGCCTCCCCCTACGTCTACTTAGCCTTAAATCAGTGCGTTGCAGCCCGTGTTGGGCCAGTCTTTTATTCGCATCGTTCGCAAACATTTTACGAACTTATTCGCAAACGGCGTGTCGTGTTCACTTGCCAGCTACAGACATCCGCAGTGGCTGCTCTGGGACTGGCATCTACCTCCCATTGGTCGATACGTCCAGGGAGAGTTGCAGGGAGAGTTAGAGGGAGAGTTACATGGAGAGCTACAGGGAGAGCTACAGGGAGAGTTACAGGGAGAGCTACAGGGAGAGCTACAGGGAGAGTTACAGGGAGAGATGCCAGCGGGAGAGAGCAAGCGATGGCGGTGTTTCCTCTGCGACGAGTCGGGGCTTGCAGAGTGCAATTCAATCTTGTCAATCACACAGGTGGTCACAGGTGCACACAGTACCTGTCAATCACACAGGTGGTAACAGGTGCTCACGAACAGCGCTTGCCCCCAATGTATTTGAGAGGCGATGGAGGGAACTTGGTCTTTGCCACAGTGGTGAGCGCTCTGCGCTACGAACCCGGCTGAGTTCAAATCACGGCCACGGCCAGTCAGTGCAAGTGATGTATGTCATTCAAGACTTGTCCGGAGCCTACTCCCATAGAGGCAACTCAGCCTTAAATGAGTACTTGGGGCAGTACCATCAGCACTGGGGAGACAAAGGTGGCCAATCGCGGGGCTGGCCACAGCACTCCCTTGTACGCCGCCCCAGCCTGGACCTAACAGTGGCTCGCTTAGAGCCTCAACATTCTGCATGGCCACATGTCGCAGGGCCTCTTTGTCTTTGCGTGATTGCACGTGAGCACGAGATGATTATGACTGTAGGCGTCAACTACAATCATGCGATTACCTCGCGAGCCGCAGTCGCGATTAATCACCGGCAGTGGGATAGAGCGATAATAGTCGAGCACTACGGTGGAATGGCGCACGAGGTGGCTTGGTTTGGTGTCTGCCGCTAACGGCACGCGGAAGGGCGATTGGTGCCGGATCATTAGCCAGCTCCACCGGGCATAGCCACGCCACTGTCAGAGATGCCGAGGCGTGCCTCGAGAAGCCACGACTGGACACCGAGCCAGATGATAATTTCAGTCTCTCTGCGAATTTTAAACTTTTTGTCAGCTACGCTGGACGTAATGGCCGAGACAACGAGTTTCATAGTGGACTCCACAACGGATCGCTGCATTTCCGAACCGCTGCATTGTGGGTAGCCGATCAAATGTGACCACGGCACCGCGGGGTAAAGGATTCACAATGCACGGGGCAGCAGATGGCGGCTCGCTTTGGTGATATCTGGCAAAGTTCACCACTGGGCAGCTGTGGAAATCGAACCGCGGTGTTCTTGACGAGAAGATCGACAACTGAGGCCACTCGCTCGCTACGACGCGGCTGCTGCGTTCCCATAACCACCGCGAAGCCGTCCCAGGAGCAGCCCCGGGCCGTCCCAGCAATGCTCGCATCGGGACACCGCGGGGTCGGTTCCTCCCGATTCTCCCCCCAACCGCTTCCCCCCGATTGTAAAAATAAATCAAGGTATAATTTAAGGCAGGATTGGGTGATGTTAGGCTACACAGCGCCAATATTTCTATGAGGTTGCTTTTGTTGCCTCCTGTCGCGGCGCATGGGACAGCGAGTCGCTGCCAGAGCCGGGAGCCGGCCGGCTTGCCTCGCAACGCGAGGCCGGCCGGGCCCGTTCAGGCCGCCGTGGAATCCGGACACTGCCCAGTGGCTCACTTTCCCGAACCGAGCCAGTCCGTTTCCCATTGGCCGTGTAAGCGAGGACGCGTTCCCACACAGGCGGGCCAGGCTGCCCGCTCGCTCCTGGTGCCTGCCCCATGGCAGCAGCAGCAGGACGGAGGTCTTCTGCTAGCCGGGTCGAACGATCTCTCTCTCTCTCAGCAATAGCGTGTAAAACTCGTGGTTCTTATTCAGTGTTGAGAAGTGTGTGGGGTGGGGGGGGTTAATGGTTATCGGTGTTGGGGGGGAAGGCGGCCCCCCCTCTTCACCCGCCCCTCCCCGCCCGGTATTGTCCACTGCCCATGGGCCATCAGCGGTTGTCTGCCCAGGCTGCTGAGCACTCAAGCCCTGGAGAATGGAGCTCACGAGGACCTTGGCCCCATTGTGGCGAGCCGTGGGAAAGCCTTTCAGTGGCGCTTCAAGAAGGGGACCCCCGGAGAGCCGGGTCTTACACCATGACAAGGTCAAGAGGTCATCACAACCGATGCTGTGGATGCTCGCGCACCATGCCATCGCTTCCTTCCCGTTGGCCAATCCCACAACTGTTGCACAGTTGACACCTTCCATCCAAAGTCTACTACCCCCCCCAGCTCCCCCACACGAGCGATTTGATCAACTCATCATTTATTACCGGATTATTTGTTTTGCTGCTACCGTTTAATTTCCGCGGTGTCTATTTGTGTCCCGTCGCCTTCGTACCGCTGCACTCACGCACGTGCGCGCCGTACACACCACCAATCAGCGGCTGTGGGTGCGGGGTTACCGATTATGATGATGGCGATGGAGCCAGGGGGTTGACATGGTTGGTGTGTATGGAGGAATAGGGATGGTTGACTTTGGCGATGATATTGATCGTGATGCACGTGTGTGTGTATGTTGTGATGGTGATGCGTGTGTGTGTGTATTTTGTAATGGTGATGCGTGTGTGTGTGTATGTTGTGATGGTGATGCGTGTGTATGTATGTTGTAATGGTGATGTGTGTGTGTATTTTGTGATGACGGTGCGCGTGTGTGTGTATCTTGTGATGGTGATGCGTGTGTGTGTGTATTTTGTGATGGCGGGATGCGTGTGTGTGTATTTTGTGAGCATGGGCAAGGAATGACGATAACCATGGTGATGCAGATAATGGTGATGACGACAACAGTGATGATGATGATGATGAGTGCGTTTGGTGGAATGGTGAGAGATGATATTGATGGTGATGATTTGTCTATTCGTGTTCATGGAGAACATTGCTGGTGATGATGATGATGAGTTTATTTGCAATGGGGGCTTGATGATGATGACGACAAATAGACGGTGACGATGTGTGTGTGTTTGTGTGTGTGTGTTTGTGTGTGTGTTTGTGTGTGTGTTTGTGTGTGTGTTTATGTGTGTGTTTGTGTGTGTGTTTGTGTGTGTGTTTGTGTGTATTTAATTGTGTGTGTTTATTTGTGTTTGTGTGTGTGTATTTGTGTGTGTTTGTTTGTGTGTGTATTTGTGTGTGTGTTTGTGTGTGTTTGTTTGTGTGTGTGTTTGTGTGTGTTTATTTGTGTGTGTTTGTGTGTGTATGTTTGTGTGTGTTTGTGTGTGTGTGTGTTTGTTTGTTTGTGTGTGTGTTTGTGTGTGTGTTTATTTGTGTGTGTTTGTGTGTTTGTGTGTGTGTTTGTGTGTGTTTGTGTGTGTGTTTGTGTGTATTTATGTGTGTGTGTTTATTTGTGTGTGTTTGTGTGTGTGTGTGTTTGTGTGTGTGTTTATTTGTGTGTGTTTGTGTGTTTGTGTGTGTGTTTGTGTGTGTTTGTGTGTGTGTTTGTGTGTGTTTGTGTGTGTGTTTATTTGTGTGTGTTTGTGTGTGTATGTTTGTGTGTTTGTGGGAATGAGGTTTTGGGGGGCGGGGTGGGGGGCCACGGGTTTGGCTGCGGCTCACGCTCGCGCGGCAGCTGCGTGCGCCATTGGTGCACGAGCCCCCCCCCCCTCCTCGCTGCTCTGTGCCCGGCCCCCACCACTTTGATGTGGGGAGATTAGAGGCATCTGCACCTTTTATCTTTTTCACTCTCGCCATTTATTATTATTTTTCGAGGCCTGATGTGGATGCGTCTGTGCCCGTGTGTTTGTTCCTCTGCCTGCTCTGTTGCTTCCCCTCCCTGGAGAAACCGAACCTGCTCTCACATCCACTACTTATTCATGCGGCATGCCTATGCCTGTTTGTGTGTGTTTGTGTGTGTGTGTGCGCGTGCACGTGTGTGTGCGCGTGCACGTGTGTGTGTACGCGTGCACGTGTGTGTATGTGTCAACTAGTGGGGAGTAGTGACGCAGCGGTTCGTGTGCTGCGCTCCGAACCCGGTCCCCCAAGTTCGATTCCCGCTCATGGCTAGCATCAGTGACGATTATATTATCTCAATATGTCCTGGGCTTCCCATAGGTCGACTCAGCCGCAAATGAGTACCTGGTGCTGTGGGTAAACAAACCTACTGGGGAGACAAAGGCGGTGGGGCGTAGTGCTGGCCACCCACCCCCTCGTGTGCCGTGCCGGCCTTCAAAGGTGCAAGCAAACAGTAGTTGTCCCTACAGTCTGTAAATATTATACGAGGATCTTTGTAATGATCTTGATTTGAAGCTTGAGTGAGGAGCTGTGTATTTTAGTGTCGGTGGTGGTGGTGGTGCTTCTGGTGAAGGTGACGTTTCTGGTGGAGGTGGTGGTGCTGTGGTAACGGTATTTTGTCTGTCGGCCGCGTGCCGAAGTTCCGCAGGGATTATAAAAAAAACAGCACTTCATGTGCGTATGTGCGCAGTGTTAATTGGCCCGAATTATGTATCGAGCTCATTTGCATATGCTAATGAGGCCCGTGGACGCGTGGCTTCGCACGTGCCCGGGACGCGCTCGGCGCTGCTCATCGTGAGGCGCGGGGGGGGCGTGATTGCAGCCCGAAACAGATTTTTTTTTTTAAGTTGCTTATTTGCATATTTGCAATTAGTGGCAAGTTAATTTTGAGATCATCAATGCGTGTACGTGTCAGCCCAGCGTCTCAATTACATTGTGTCATGACATCGCCGGAGTTTAGTAAACACTGGCGCCCGTTCGGAGCGCGCGCGTAAGTGATTTAATTTTGATGATTAACCTATTTGCCGATTTTAAAGAAGAGACGCCCTCGTGAATATGAATGAGGAGCGTGATGGGGAGGGGGGGGACACGGCATGCGACTGTGCTGGTGACGCGAGATTCGCTTTCGAATCGTTCCCCGTTTCATTCATCAGAACTCGGGAGCTGTAAGGGTCGCCGATGCGATGCTCGCGCCGCGCAGATTGTTACCCACGGCGCACTGCGGCTGCTGCAAACGAAATAACAAAAACACCTCGCACGGGAAGCGTTGCGATGGATCCATCTGCTCGGGGTGACTTGGAGGTAGCGAGGCGTCCCTGTCACCTCTTGTTTGCCTAAAATATCGATTGCCCGATATCTCAGCTGTGAATGCTCGCGCGCTGCAGACTTCGACTCGACGTCTCTCTGCGGGTAACCGTGGCTCTGCCGGGCCAGTGAGACGATGCTCTTTCTGGGTCAGAGTTTTACTTTGCTGTTGATTATCGGGCCGCGGTCATCTCTTGTCGGGCGTTTGGCCGCCGATTTGATGACATTCGCCGTGCTGTGGCACGTAGCTGGGGAGACCGCGAGCGGAGATTACAATCGATTCTTACACTCACGGTTACGTGCATCGAATAATCCCTAGTTTGAGAATCGAGTTATGTTTTTTCATCCGTATTGCGTCCGTGTAATTAGTTCGTGTAATTAGTTCGTGTAACCGCTGCTTCCACTAAGGGCCGCTACATTTATCATCCGATAAATGGGTGTTTGGCTGAATTCGCGAGGCCGGAGTTGTGACAATTCAGAATCGTCGCATATGTGTTCACACTGGAGAAATCCGATGAGCTATAAAGCTCCTTGTCACAGATGTCCAGTACAATTCATCCAGTCACTGGTGGGGGGGGGGCGGCAGGGGGGGGGTTCCCAACCTCTTCGAGCGGCTCCCTCGTGCTTCTTCTCGTGGACGCAGCGCCGCGATGAAGCACTTGCAGCGCTGCGCCTCACCTTGTCTATGGGTGTCTCTCGTGCCAAATCATAAAAAAAAAATGTATCCTACGTCTTGTGTCATACATTGTCAGAGATTGACAAGGAACTTCACTTGAGGTGATTGCGGCGGTCGAGTCGACATTGATCGTCAAGAGTGGCTGTGACCCTTTGTCCCGGAACGATCCTCAGCGACACCCAGCGCCTCATCTGAGCAGAATCAGACAAACTCAGCCTCACTGCTGCTGGTCGCACCAACACGTCTGAAGCTAAAAGCAGAAATTTGAACGACAGTCTGGGAATGTTACTTGGTCTGTCAGGTGGCCGGGGGGATAGCAGCACACACATCGGTTTCTTAAATCCATCTGTACGGAGCTTGGGAGTGCCACCCCCGGTGACCCCTTGTATGCGTAGGGTCACTCCAGGTACTCTCGTTTTGAAGCCACGCGCTCATTAATGCAATTTGGCCAAACATCCCAATGTAGCGGGACCCCCCCCCTCCACTCCGTACATATTGAGACTCGGTGAGGCTTTCTTGGGTCAACGCAGCTCCTCGTTACGACATTGGAACGCCGTCGCGGTGTGACGGTGAACACGCTGAGGGTCGAAGGTTCGATTCCATCTCCCGGCGTGTTGAAACAATGGGGCAGGTTTCTTAAAACCCCCTTATGCCGCTTGGCAGGGTCACGTGTGGTGGGATAAAGTGTGGGTAGTCCCACCTCTTCTGAGACGTCTGTCCACCAAGTACTTTCTAAAGTGGCTCTCTGGAGCTCTCTAACAGCAGGGGGTGGGGCGGAGATGGGGACTCTTCCACTAGCGGTGGCGTGAGCAAGCAATTGCAGGGCTGCACCTTTACCTGTCATCATCATCATGATTATCATCATCATCATTATTATTATTATCCTGCGGCCCTCACGGAGCTTCACCGTCCCCCGTGGTGGAGGTGGCGAGGCTGCGAGGGGCTGCCCGGCGCCCGGACCAGCGCGTCCGTGCGTCTTCAAACAGCCGGTGATTGATTAAATTTCCTTGACATTTAGCGCTGACGTGCATTGTGCGTCCATGTATAGCCGCGCTTTGTTGACAGTCGATGCGATGAAATGCTCTTCCTCCCGGTCGTGCCGCTCCGCGTGTCACGTGTCGCGTGTCACGTGTGGTGGTCACCTCTGTGGCACCGCCGCGCCGCTCGCTGCCTCGGAAGCGGCGCTTCTCGCAAAGACTCGAAAACAAACCGTCCACGAAAGGCTGCCCGAATCGCGACGCGACGCGTGTCACGGGTACACACTCTGTACGTGTTCAGGGGGGTCCTGCGTTGGGTTGTTCGGCCAATTCTCTTGATTAAAACCCTGAAAAGTACCACCAGTGGCCATGGAGAGTTGCACCCTCGCAATTATATTGCGAGACAGAAAACGGAAGTCGTGGATGTGGAAGCGAACACAGAGACGTCGCATCGACGGTGGAGACGAGCCCACAGTGGGCCTGCATGTACTGTTTCTATGTTAAACTTCTTTCGTACCCTACGTAGCCAACCGCGCTGATCGGAGGCGCGATCGGCTCGGGCAGGGCGCGTCGGCGATGGGCGACACTGGCGGCGGAATGGCAGCCAACGGAGGGAGCCGTCCCCCACGCCGTGCCGTGGGGGACGGCGACGGCGTGGGGAGGCCTTCGTCCAGCAGTGGATAGACACTGGCTCTGTTGACGAGCATGATCGTGTTTTCTGCGGAAGGAAAATGGAATACAGAGACAGTTCACAACCCCGTGGTAGTATAAGTGGATTTGGAGGTTCACAAATGTGGACGCGATCCGCCTTCAAATAGCCGAATTGCAGGTGCGCGCGTGTGTCCGTGTGTGTGCCTGGCTTCGCTCGCAACACTGGGTTCTACAGTCGGTTCTGGCTATACGGTACTGGCGATCCGGGTTATCTCTGTCTTTGTGGTCTCCCAGTGCACCTAGCCTGGCACAAGCGCGTGCTGACGTCACCGCCGCTTAGTGGCGAATGGCTGCTGTTGTTGTTGTGTGACAGCTGTAGTCGTGACTCAAGGAGCTGTGTGGGGGAGAGGGGCGGGGTGAGAATGTGAGTGGGGACTTCGAGTGTAGCGGTGAGCGCGCTGCGTTACGGACCTGTGGACCCAGGTTCGATTACCGCTCGAAGCCAATACCGGTGATGGATTATCTGACACGGTCCTGGGCCTCCCCTAGGTCGACTCAGTCTCAAATGAGTACCTAGTGTGGTGCGTGTAAACATTGTCACTAGGGAGACAAAGACGGCTGTGCGTGTGCTGCCCGCATAACCCCTCGTGTGCCGTCCCGGCCTTGATAGGTGCTGCTCGCAAACAGTACTTGCCCCCAACAGCATGTCGAGGCCGTACAGGAGCCCTTTGTCTTTGTTCGTGCGCGCCGTGGAACTCGCTCGACTTGAGAACCCGGTCTGGTCACGGGCGGCCGAGACCTGGACTCGAGCCCGACGTGGCAGTGAGTCACAGCGCTTCAGAGAGAACCCGCGCAAGACGGCGGCGCGTGCGTGCGCGTGCGTCTTCGCCGACGGCGCTTGCCTCGACAGCCCCCCCCCGCCGCCGACACCGACCGCGCGCTTGGGGCATCTCCATTGGGCGGCAGGCAACGGCGACAACACAAAGCACTAAAGTCGCAGCTCTCACGGAGCAGGGCGGACACACGCACAGCGGGCGAGGTTGCCGATTGCGAGAGAAGCGCCGCGCCGTGAGAAACGCGAGAGCGGCCCGAACGCGGCGGCGATCATCGCCGCCACCGCGCGCGCGGTTCGTGCCCCGTCGCCAATTTGGTTCTGGGTTGAACGCGCGGCTTGGGGGGGGGGGGACAGGGGGGGGGGGCAGCGACCCCGGGGAGCCGCGCGAGTCGTCGGCGGGACCGCGAGCCCCCTGTGAGCCGCCGCTCGTCCTCCTCTTTGTTTTTCAAAGATGTTTTGTTGTTTGTGATTTCCACTCTCCGTGTTGTCGTCACTCCCCCCTCCACCCCTCCCCGCCCTCTTCTTTGTCGCTCCCCCCCTCCTCCTCCCCCTCCCCTCCCCTCCCCCCACTCTCGCGAGGAGAGTCACAGCAGCAGAGACACGCGCCGCCTAATGAGCCGCGGTGGAGCTTTGTGCGCGCAGCGGCTCCCCTCCCCCCCGGGGAGAGCGATCGATCCGCTCCGACGGTAATTTACCATTCGTTCGCAGTGCCCCGGGGGGGCCGAGCGACGGGGGGGCCTCACCGATGGGAGGAGACGGGGGGGGGGTGCAGGGTTCGGGAGTGGTGAATCGATTCGTCCCCCCCTCCGCCCCCGACTCTCCTGATTCAATGAATCGTTGCGCTGCCAATGTGGTGAATGCAGCGGCCACTCGCGGCTGCAAGGGTCGCGTGGACCCCCTACGTCTGACGTGTGGGAACACAAATATACTTGGATACTCCTACACACGTGCCATGAGCAGAGCTGGGATATCCGATACTTATCTTAGTCGCCGATCTCTACCAATTATCGGTTCCGTTGCTCCACTTATCGGGAAAAAAACGAAAATAGTTGGGGGGAAAAATCTCTCTTCTGTTCCCACGTGTGCGGCTGGACGGGAGGTGGTGGGCGGGGCTTGGTGACGTCATTGAAACCATAGGGCACGTCACGCTGGGCGTGACGTAGGGGGTTTCCTGCCTTCTTGAGCGAGACGTGCGAGTGATCGCCAATTTTAAAGGGGTCCGTGTAATCAACCGCGAAGAGAGTAGTAAATTAGACGGTGAGCTGTCGATTAATCAACTTAATTTCCTCGTGGCCCCATCTCGACGAGTCCATGCGCGACGGCCTTCGCGGGGCACCGTCGTGCAAGCGACCGCCGCTCCAAACGAGAACCCTGCAGCCAATCAGAGACCCCGAGGCTCACCCCGTCCCTCCACGTCCCGCGTCTCCTCTGCACGCTATTGGCCACGGCCATCAACACGACCCCAACTCGCTGCTGATTGGCTGCATCGGTGTTTTTTGTTCAGAGCGGTGCGATTCGAATGTTCGGAACTGCGACGCGCAACGTCGTTCCCTCTCGTCGTGCGACGGCGTTCCCCTCCTCCGCGCGAGCGTCTGGGCCGGCAGACAAATGACCAACAGCTTCACGTCGAATCGTCCCCGCGTCGTTCCGCTTCATCGACCTGCTTATTTTTTAGGGGGGATGGGGGAATGAGTGAGGTGGTTACGACTATCCAGTGCCGTGCGTGAAGCAACTCGTGGGCACACACTGTGTGCCTGTGTGTGCCTGTGTGTGTGTGCCTGTGTGTGTGTGCCTGTGTGTGTGTGTGCCTGTGTGTGTGTGCCTGTGTGTGTGCCTGTGTGTGTGTGTGTGCGGGGAGCACAGTAGGGGGCACAGGTGGTGCATCAGCCAGTCATCTCAGTCATCTCAGTCGACCCGTGGCACCTGGGTCTGACCCGTGACCTCCTGCCAGCGGGCATTTGACACTTCACGTGGCCTCAAGGTGCACATAGCCTGGCACAAGCGCCGTGGCGACGTCACCGCCACTTAGTGGCGAATGGCGGTTGTTGTTGTTGTTGGGGAGTGGAGGTGCAGCGGTTAAATGGGTTTCCGCCGTAGTTAATTGGTATAAATGAGTGCCAGGTGGAGAGGTTACAGCGCTTCGCACAGCTGGCACGATGGGGAGCACAGCTGGTGCATCTGCCAGTCATCACAGTCAATCAACCCATGGCATTTGGGTATGTTCCGTGCACCTAGCATGGCACGAGCGCCGTGGTGACGTCATCACCACTCAGTGGTGAACGGCGCTGGTTGTTCTTGTTGCAGCGGTTAGCACGCTGCGCTACGAATCCATGCGATCCGAGTTCGATTCCCGCTCACGGCCCCTATCGGTGACGAATATCTGGACCGATCCTGGGCCTCCTCTAGGTCGACCGCGCCTTAAATGAGGACCTGCGCTTGGTAAGAGAAAGATTCGGTGGTTACGTGCTCTGCCGGCCTTGGTTGTCACTCACTAGCAGCACTTGCCCCAACAGTCATTCTCCAGAGGATCTGTGTGATGCAGATTGATACACACACCGAGACAAATTACGATCCCAGCCACTGCTAAGTTGACTCAGCGCTAACTGAGTGGTGCCAGAGCTCGTGGTCGCTGCTTGGGTGACCGGGCGATGTTCTGTGTGGACTTTGCATATTCTCTCCCCTGTTCGGCATGGGTTTCCTCTAGGTTCTATAATTTCCTCCCAAAGCTAAAACACCCCATACAATGTAACTGGTAGTGGCCAAAGGATGAACACCTTCCTGCAATGTACTCAGTTGGGATGACGCAGCACAACATCGCCACCCTACTGTCATGAACTTGGCAGGACGCTCCTGAAAAAGAGTCTTGAGCCTCAGTGAGGCTGTTCCGACTAACACTCCGAATGATAGTCCATCACGTTACGGACCGTATGCACATCATCAGTAGCAGACATGCGTTGACCACACCTCCAACGTGCGTGTGCCGCGCCAGGCGTTGATGGGTGCTCTCTCACGACACTCATGTTTGCAGTGTCTGACATTTCCCGTGACGGTCTCTGCGGAAACATTGGCATATCTATTTATATATTTTTTTCTCGCCGCCACCTTCAGTGAAACATAACGCACCGACAGCCAAAAGCGGCACATTCAGGCTGCCAAAGTTGGGCTGCAGATAAATAAGGCGCAAAACGAAAGTCACAAACGAGTCGAGCAAGTCTGCCCAATAAATCCCAGTGCTGAAGAGACACGGCCGAAACGCCCGACGGACTCTGCACATCTCACGAATAAAACTCAACACATTCGTCAATAGCAGTGTCGCTTTAAACGACGAATGGTGTAATAGACGTCGTGTTCGTGGGCAATGGGCCTTCTTCATAGCACATCAATCCAGAGGCCAGAGAGAGAGAGAGGCAGAGTGGATAACGAGGGCTGGAGGCGGCGCTTTCCACCATCGAAGGCAATTATTAGGTCTAGGATCAAAATGATGAACTCAAGGGGAGAGTGTTGGAGTACTTTGGCAAAATTGAACTTGATAATGGAAGACAGCATGCCAATGTGCCTGAGGACGGATGGTTCGAATCGATAGGCGTGAATCTGCTGTGACGCGTGATTCAGAAGCACGTGGGCACTGACAAAGCGAAATAAAGCAACAGCTGAAAGGGCGCGGACAGCCGCATACTGGGAATGACGCTGAGAGACAGAGAAGAGGGTCACGTGGGTGAGAGGCGATGCGCAGGTGAGAGGCAGAGATGAGGGTCACGTGGGTGAGAGGTGATGCGCAGATGAGAGGCAGAGATGAGGGTCACGTGGGTGAGAGGCGATGCGCAGGTGAGAGACGGAGATGAGGGTCACGTGGGGGAGAGGCGATGCGCAGGTGAGAGGCAGAGAAGAGGGTCACGTGGGTGAGAGGCGATCCGCAGGTGAGAGATGGAGATGAGGGTCACGTGGGTGAGAGGAGATGCCCAGGTGCCAGACGGAGATGAGGGTCACGTGGGGGAGAGGCGATGCGCAGGTGAGAGGTAGAGATGCTGCTGATGGCCGATGACCGAGCCTGGTGATGAAATGGCAGCCAGGTGGAGGGACACACACGAGAGGAGGGGCCCGCCACGGAGACGGAGCGATGACGTCAGCTCGTGCAGAAGAAAGTGGAATTGTGGCATTGCAAGTGGACGTTTGATCCAGCAGTGGATAGATCACTGTTGCTCGTACAGTCATCTACAAGGATGTATCGTGTGCATTGTATGTTATATAACGTAATTTCGAAATGCATCTCCTCCTCGCTAGGGAGTGCGTGTTGGTGAAGCGGCGGGTTAGGGGGCGAGAGTTCGGTTCAGAAGTCACCTCGCCACTGATGTCAGCCGTGGCCCGGCATCGAACTCAGCTCATGGGGTGTATGGCGCACTCCAAAACCCAGCAGCGTGCTGCACCACGCGCGATGGTGATCTGCAAGGGGAAACGAGAGACATCTGTTAACATGTCAACACTCTTCGCAACATGCTGTACTCGGAACACTCAAAGTAATCTGCTTTTTAAAGTAATTAAATGTTAAGATAATACGTATTGTGAGGTATTTTTTTATTCTCTAGAATTAAAATATTCTGGTGAAAGGAGTACAATGGCAGGAGCGCAAATTGACAAGTTTGAGCAATTTTAAATGAACCATGTCATTCTTCTGAATTCATTACTCTCACCTCTTCGAGCTCGCTATCTCTTATTAAATGTCTACCGAAATTCTTCTGCCATTTCAATTCAACATACATTTGTTCCACGGAAAACCTCATGTAGCTAAGCTAGTTACCCAGCTAGATTCTGTAGTAACGACCGGCAATCAACACCAGAGTTAGTGTTGTGGTGAGGGGCCCAGCCATACTTCTCTAGACATAGATTTTTTTTTTATTGACGTGATAAATGTATTTCCTTAAGTATTGTTTTGCCAACTTTCCCCAAGAGCTCTACGGATCTGGCCTTTGGAATCGGCCAAACGTGTGATCAATTTGATTGCAATTGTTGTCGGGGGGTTTGTAGTTGTTGTGAAAACACGCGAAATATGGTTGGATGAACAAACACACGGACGGACGCAGGGATGGAGACACGGGCACATGGACAGGCATTGCACGTCCCAGGCATTGCGCTGATTGGACTCCTCGGAAAAGCAGGGAAGGGTGGTCTGTGCAGGTGTTGTGGCCATGTCAACAGAAAGATGCGGTCATTGACGATGATGCAGATGGTGACAATGATACAGCCTCCCCTTCTTTACGATGGGGCGTCTCAGAGTGCTTCACACGCGAGATGTGACTTGCATCATCGTCATTATTGTTGTTGTCGTCAGGGTTAATAGAGCTGCTGCAGTAATGCCCAGGGCGGCCACTGCAATCGAACCGTGAACCTCTGCAACAAGCGGCACGGAGCACGTCTCTTGATGTTTTGTCGCACCGTCATCTCATTGGAAATATTTTTTCAGACTTTCCAAAATAAATGGTGATGTACTTCCTCTGTAAAACATGAAATCAAAAATGAAGAGGGATACTTGTGAGGTGAGACGAACGCACACATGCCACTTGAAATCACCATTGAAGAGAACATCCTTTGAATCCCGCCTTCATTTAAAGACAATACCCCCATGTATATACAATTATATACGTATACATATGTAAGAGGACCCAAAACAAAAGATAAAACGTGCACTTAATCAGATTAGAGAAGGGCAACATATTGCGTGTATCTGCGAGTGGAATTCGGCTCCTTGATTATCATTATTAACCAAGAGGCCCAATTAGTTATGTGCTGACGATGCCTTCATCAGGCGCTCATTAGCCCTGGGCTAGGGGTGCTGGGCACGGGGACGAGCGGGGAGGGAGCCGTCATGGGGGGGGGGGGCGGCGGGGGGGGGGGTGCTGGGCCAGGATTCGTGATGGACGAGTCCGGGTGAAGTGTCGAAAACAACAGCAACAAAACAACCAGCTGCCAAACCGCTCGTATGTTCTGGGAAGCTGAGCAGGGTTGAGCCCGGCGTATCGCAGCCCGCGTAGCGCAGCCGGCGCCCTAGCAAGGGCTGTGCGGGGTCGTCGTTGCGGCGAGAGCGGGTGGGCGGCCCGGTGGGGTGGCTGTCCCCGACTCCCCTCCCGAGGCTGGCGCCACCTGAATGTGTGGCGGGGGTTGTGGGGAACGCCGCGACCAGCGGTGCCTTGTGGCCCCGACTTACTGGTGCGGCAGCAGCAGCAGCGCATGGGCAGAGGGGTGACGCCTTGCCTCGGCCGCCACCAACGTGTGCCTCCGGGAGACGACGTGCGGCACGCCAGGTGTCCTCGGTGTTGGCTGCCAGGTGTGGCCAGGAGACGACAGCCCAGTGAGTGGGCTCTTCGCTCTCCCACGAGTTGTGCCGCGGGTTGTGCCGCGGGTGGTTCGACACGCGGCACAACAACCGCGGAAGTCCCACGGAGCGACCCTGGGGGGTGGGGCGGTGGGGGCCTCTCAGTGCCCCCCCCCCTCATTGCCCCCACGAAGCTAAGCATTCGTGTAAATAGTTGGGCAAACACCGCCGTGTAGCAGTTGGATCCTCCTGAAAATGAGCCTTGAGGCTCTTACTAGGCTGTCCTGGGTACGCAATGGGCGTCTTTGCTGTTGCGAGTGGAGAGCGCCTTGGTCTGCAATGAACAATAAGAGGCAGCTGTGATTTCACTCTGCTCACGATCCTCTACTCGGAGCACTAAAAGCCATCTGGCAATTTTTATGTAGTAATACATTGGCAAGATAATATGTATTATGAGGTTTTTTCTCTCTCTTTCTGTGATTTAAAGCACATTCTGGCGAAAGAATTGAAAAAACTAAATAATTGAAAAGTTTGAGAAATTTTAAACGAACCGTGTCAGTCGTTAGTATTCGTTACTCCCACCTCTTCGATGTCGCCGTCTATCATCATCGTCATCGTCATCACTACTCCTACTACTACATCTCTTCCGCACGTCTTGTTCCACCGACTCATTTCAACTCAATGTTGATTTTTTTTTTGCACGGAAACATTCCCTTTATCCAGCTACCCAGCTAGGTTCTATGGCAACTGTCCTCAGCAGCCACGACAAGAACGGAGTTCGCCTCCTCCTCGGGGTGCGAGGAGGAGGCCAGCCAGCAGCCAACCAGGACACTCGAGGCACTGACAATGTTTAATCGTAGTATTCATTAGTAGGTGTGAGCTTTGAAACTGCAGGGAACCTGAGTAGGTGTCAGCGCAGGTGTTAAGCCACCAACAGTGAAGTGTGAATGATAAAAAGACGACTGCAAGGTTCCGCGTTTCAATGTCGCTCTGCTGTGCGCGATCGAATGCTTGGCTCATCCGCGATGGTGCACATCGGCGGTGCTGTTGCACGCTCGTGGGTTAATGCACACGCACACAATGGGTTAATTGACACACGTGGCATTAACAAACTTCTTTATGCCACGTGCACCTGGTGCGTATGTGTGTGTGTGAGTGTTCTCGCTTTGTCTGTGTGTGTGGGGAGTGGGGGTCCAGTGGTCCAGAAGAGCGGTGGCGCAGTGGTTAACGCATTACGCTATCAACCCGATTCCCGCCTCCGACCAATAACAGTGCGAATATTGGAACCGGTCCAGGGCATCCCTTAGGTCGACTCAGCCTTAAATTAGTACCTGTTGTTGCGTATAAACGTCAGCACTGAAGAGACAAAGGCGGCCGTGCGCCGTGTTTGTCTTCATCAGTGTGCTCGCCAACAGCGCTTGCCCCACCAGTCTATGTAGGCTACATGGTGAACCTTTGTGTCTGTGTGTGCAGTGCGTCAGCGGGAGGAGCTGCAGGCTGAGACGGGGCTGCACATCCTGCAGGCTGGAGTCGGGGAGGTATGTCCCTCGCGTGCGCGCCCACTCACCGCGCCAGTGCGAACAAACCTGTGTCCGTGTCACAGCGGTTCGCAAGCTCCACGGAGTTCCTCACTCACTCACTCACCCGGGAGCGCCACCGCATCCTACGCCACGCGCTGATTTCCCCACCTACTCATCATCATCATTATAATGATGATGAGTAGGTGGCGATGTTACAGGAGGACGGGTCCTGCTGGCTCGCGATGTTCGGTGGAGCGGATCGCGCGCATCCCACCCGCGTTGGTTCGTCTATGGGGTTCACCATGAAGCCCATGACGGAAGCTGGTTTCATAATGAGCCCTGAGTGACACTTTGGCTTGGTTACACCTGGAGAGAGTCGAAATAATAATCAAGAGAATTTCAACTAGAATCGCGCCGCCGCTGCACAGGAGTCGCCCTCGCGCTCACAGAGAGAGAGAGAGCCTCGTTCTGAGACGTTAAAAATATCTCAGAATAAAATTACATCCCTTAATCTCCACTCCCTATGGGTCTTGGGGTTGTTTGTTTTGACCATACTTCACCGCGCTGATCAATGAGGGTTAGTGAGTCGTAGGGGTTGAGAGTGGCTAGGATCAGTACAGGTACCACTCTCTACAGGTACCACTCGCTGGTACTGTGTTCGCCTTGGCCCAGAATTTGCCTCCGGTTGTCAGGTTCGTAGCGCAGTGCCAACGGCTGCGCCGCTACTCTACACAAAACAAATATCATGATATATGTTTATTTAAACCACTTCATGTCGTTTAATGCTACCGCTGATGATTAAAATATCAGTTTGACTGTGGGCAGGTGGGAGAGTTTAAGGGCCTCCAGCTTGAAAAGAGCTCAGAAGTAGTTATGTGATGTCTGTTTCCGCGCGGAATGTTCGACCACTCGGGTGATGCGTCACTCCGCGAGACGTCCACGCAGGCGCGCGTGTCTTTCTCATGGCGCCACGTTTGTAATGACATTTACTTATAAATTATTGAATTCCTGGTAATAAGTTAGAGTAGAATTAGTGACGTCTAAAAAGGTTTTATGCCACAATCCGTTCTCGTGTTGGACGACCAGAAGCCAAGATTATATGAATTGTCTGATGATGAGGTGGGGGTGGAGGAAATTACAAATGTATTTTAATTAAGACATTATTGAAATGTTCCCAACATAGCTGGCATTCTCTGATTAGAAATGCAATTAAGTCAGCTCTCAGGATGACTCGTTTTTCCAGCAGTGTACGCGGCCACTGCTGGAGCGAGTTCGGTTGTGCCGCGTTTCCATGACCACTGGAAAGCAGACCCGAGCCGTGCCGGGCTCTTTTACGAAACCAGTCCGGTGTGGTTCGTGTCATGTTCTGATTCTCCAAGAACAGCGCGTATCCGTGGGCTTGGCTCTATCCGGTCTCGAGCTCTCTCACCTTCTCCACGTCCTTTCTTGTTGGAGAATGTGCGCACAGATGACCCACCTCGTATTGATGTATTAAGAAAAGTGAGTGGGCTTCAGCAGGACACGTCGCGAGGAGCGATCGAGACTGACGATGGGATGGGACGCTCCTTAGAGGACGCCAAATGAAGAGGAGATAGAGCGATTAAATCGCCACGCGGGCAGCTGCTGGATGGATCGTTACATCGCAGGGCCATGAGAGATGGGGACGGGTTCGGGAGGCCTTCCACCAGCAGTGGATAGAGCATGACAGCTGCTGCTGATGGTAACGAAATTGCAAGAGGCGTGTTGCAGAGTCAGCCAGATCCCATCAGACCTGTGGTAAGACCTCTGCCAGAGCCGCTGACACGGGGCCCAGAGGCCTGTTCCCTGGTCTTCTGTTCCCTGGTCTCCTGGTCTCACTCGCGCTGTGGGGCACAGAGACGCGGTCTCGGTCCTCCTGCACTTTGTGCCCACTGCTCCGGGCACCACTCTGTTTCCACGTCTGCTGTCTCTCTGCCGGCGTGTCTCTGTGCTTCATGCCGTACACCTCTCCGCTTAGCTCGTTGTCTGCCTACCCGTTAGTCTCTGGTTCTAAAACTGAAGTTCACCACTCCTACGACCCGCCCGTGTCAACTCTCTCTGACCAACAACAACAATAACACAAGTCCCTAAACTCTGGGTGTCCGGGCCAATGCTCACCGGAGTCAGCCCCCGTGTCTCCATCCATCCCCTTCATGGCTGTTTCGCCGTCAGTCAGAGCGCTCCTTCGCTCGCCAATCCTCGTGCGGAGTCAGGCTCCGGGATATAGCCCCCTTTGATCACAAAGTATCTTAGCGTTCTTGGGAAGGCGACAGTTTTTTTTATTGTTGTTGTTTTTTATCGCCGTTGCTGAGTGTAGGTAGGCCTGAAGGCCCCCAATGCACCGTGGCCAGCAACTCATGGGAAGGAACGCGCCCCTTGAAGTGAGAAAAAGTTTTAAGAACTCGAGCGAGCTCATGACAGTGTAGCGGGTAAGAGTCGGAGTGTTTCTCGTAACGAGCAAAAGTTTGTAGGACTTGGGGGAAGGAGGGAGTTCCAAAGTTGAGCAGCGTGAGTAAGTTGGCAGTTCTGCGATATAGCCGGAGAACACATTGCGGGTGAGAGGAAACAGTCGATATAATGACTGTTATTAATTCCCGTGATTCTTCCAGAGAGCCTCGCTGGCCACATCACGACCCAAGTCGACGATACGGACCGTCCCTCGTCAGATTGATAACCACGGTCAATGCTGCTCTGATTTCGAGATCTGGCAGGATTGGGTGCAATCTGGGTGATTTTGGTCACCGATGAATCCCTGCTATGGGTGGACTTGTCAAAGGCATGAGGTCAGTGCGAACCATGGCTCTGCTAGTAGCGATACGAGAGGGACAGGGGGGCGACTGCACGGCCGCGAGAGAGTGGCTGGAGCGAGTTGCAGAGCATGCGAGGAAGTGAAAGTGCGTGAAGCAACCCATATACGTATTTACATCAGTGTGGTACAATATGCATTACGGAACACTATACTGTTGTTGTATGCTGTCGCCTGATGATGCTCGTTATTATTGGCGAATCGTCGTACTGGAATTATAAATATTGTGGGGTTTACTCGCCAACACACGAATTGGCATGTTCTGTTTACGTGACAACCCTTACTTCTTGGCTGTGTCGGGTGGTGGCAGGTTTAACGACACAACATTTATATATTTACGCGATCTAACCCAAAAAACACCTCGAGTATGGATTGTTTGCTGTTATTTTATAGGCAGGTCACGTGTGGTGGGTAAAGTGTGAGTACTCCCATATTTTGCTCGACGTCTGTCCAGCGTGGAAGAGTAGGCCAAGTACCGAACAGAGTGACTCACCGGAGCCCACTGCGGTGGAGGCCCTTCTGTCAGCAGTGCCGCGAGAAAGAACTTCAGGGCTGCGCCTGCACCTCTATGAACTCGGCACGTGCTGGCCACGTGACTCTTTAGTGGGGGGCCATCTAAAGCACGTGGGTCACCACACGGTCGACCCAGCCTTAGTCGTGGGGGCATTGCCCCCCCTCCACTACCACTCCGCCCCCTTCTGTGACGTCACCTACGAGCCCCTGTGGCGCCTCCCCCTCAAAACACCCCCCCCCGCCCCGCCCCAAACGTCACCGCGGCAACCGAACCTCGGTCGGTTGTGAGCGGGAGCCCAGGCCGCAGTGTCCGCCTGACCTCTTGACCCCATAGCGAGGGGCGGGGGGCTCAGTCCGACCCCCCCCCCCACCTCCTTCCCGACCCCACTCCCTCGGGATGAAGCTCGGAGGGGTATCCCATTAGCCGCGCCGTCTGGCGAGGGGGTAGTTTGGGGGGGGGGGGGCGGGGGGGGGGTCTCCAGCCCCCCCTCCCCGCGCCCGTGTCAGGGTCGAGGTGGCAGTGATTGCGGCTGATTGACGCGCTGATTGTGAAGCTTGGGAGGGAAATGAGGCGGCGCTTGGCACGCGCTCTGCTGAGGCCGCGCGCGCCCGCGAGCACGGGGGAACAGGTGCCGTTGGCGCGTGTTCACGCGTGTGTGTATGTGTACACGTGTGTGTGTGTACACACGTACACACGTGTGTACGTGTGTACACGCGTGTGTGTGTACACGCGTGTGTGTGTACACGCGCGTGTGTGTACACGCGTGTGTGTGTGTGCACGCGTGTGTGTACACGCGTGTGTGTATGTGTGTGTGTACACGCGTGTGTGTGTGTACACGCGTGTACGTGTACACACACGTGTGCACATACACATGGGGAGCGATAGTGTAGCGGTTAGCGTGCTGCGCTATGAACCCGGCGACCAGGGTTCGATTCCCGCTCACGGCCAACACCAGTGACGATTATCTGAACCAGTTCTGGTGCGGTGTGTAAATATCACAACTATGGAGACAAAGGCGGTCGGGCGTGGTGTTGGCCACCCACCCCCTCGTGTACCGTTCTGGCCTTCATAGGTGCTCGGTAACAGCGCTTGCCTCAACAGCCTGCTAAAGGCTATACGGGGGATCTTGGTCTTAGTTTGCCGGCTTGTGTTTGTTTGTGTTGCGTTGAGGCGGTGTGGTGTGAGCGCTGTTTATTATTCGAACGCTTGATTTGCGGGTCTTGTGTCTCTTCAAATATTTCAGATCCCCAAAATGTGATGGATATTCACTGCCATGGATATTCATTGTGATGGATATTCACTGCCATGCGTGTGGCTACCCTGCCTTTACAAATCCACATATTGACTTTACCTTCCACTTGTATTATTATTCAGCTTAACCGTGTTTGTTCTGCTTATTTTCCTGCAAAGCTCTTATTCCGTTGTGGAGTCTTGTTGTCACTTTCATATTTATTGTTTGAAACATTTCATCTCGTTGTTTTGTGTCCCGGCACCGCAATTTAAAATCCAAGCCGGTTTTCCGAGCCTCGCCTTGGCTCCGAGATCTGTGCGGTTGTCTTGGCGGTGTCTGGAAGTCGGTGATGGCCACTCGCTGAGAACAATAACAGCCGGAACCCCTGGAGGGTTACACTCCGACAGGAGCAGTGGCAGCAGCGAGTCACGGCCCACATTGCCGACATGTCATGAAAAAAGACCGGGCGGGCAGGCAGGTAGGCGGGCAGGCGGGCAGGCGGGCAGGCAGGTAGGCGGGCAGGCAGGCAGGCGGGCATGCAGGTAGGCGGGCATGCAGGCAGGCGGGCAGGCAGGCAGGTAGGCGGGCAGGCAGGCAGGCAGGTAGACAGGCAGGCGGGCGGGCAGGCAGGCAGGCGGGCGGGCAGGTGGGCGGGCGGGCGGGCAAGCAGGCAGGCGGGCGGGCGTGTCTACCTCCTATCCTCGAGGCAATGGCTCTTCCAGCAACGCTGGCGTCTGCTCGTGATGCGGGCGACGAGCGAGACTGTCGGTGCGTGCCGCTCGTTGTCAGATCGACGTCGCCGACATTCAGCGTGGTTGCCTACGTGCGGTGTGAAAGAAGTTCAACATAGCACATACATCGTCCACGGGCTCGCCCCGAGCCTTCCTCTCCCCTCATCTCACGCTGCTCCTCTTCACGCACTCTGCGCTCCAGTCACAAAGATATTCTCTGTAGACCCACCGTGTCGCCACCTTGTACACCATTATCAGGTCGAGTACGACCTCTGGAGACATCCATTACCCCGGCGCCTCCCGCACCCTCCCCCTGTCCCTCACTGCATCTCGGGTTCAGGGAGAGTCGACTCCGTAGCGCTCTTCACCTCGTTCTGCCATCTCTCTTTATTTCGTGCTTTGTTATTACGACGTTTGCCCGGGAGAGCCTGTCCGAGTCCCAAGACTCTTTATCAGGAGGTCCTTGCTACGTTTGCTCTGAATTGAGTAATCTGCAGACATTTCTTGAGCCTTGGGATGTTTGGCGACTACCAGTTGCATTGTGTGTGTGCGGCGTTTTAAGCTCTGGAATATTTTGAATTCCTCAAGTGACATTTCTTTTAAATCTGATTTCTTCTACCCGCTTCATTGCTGTGCGAGATGTTTCGGTTTTTATAATTTTAGTGATCCACGTCACCCTGCAAATGAGACTCTGCGGTGGCCCAACGTTGCTCCGTTGACTGGGATTCGGCCTCAAGCAGGGCTCTGGTTGATAGCGGGTAGAACAGATTACGCCTTCGCTATGTACACTTTAAAAGCGCGTGCTGCCCCCTCGTGGCGTTATAATTAACAATGAATAAACTTAATTAATTAGACGTATCAACAATGATTTGCAGGCCAAACCAGTGCTGGTTGACGTCGTCCCCACGCTCTGTCGGCACGTGTTCATGGCGGTTGTTTGACAGCACCACGCTGGTCAGCGCGGGCTGGAGAAGCGGAGGGGAACCCAGAACCGGTTCAGGCATCACTCACCGCCACTGATGTTCGCCGTGACCAGGGATCGCAGTGAGGTCGCCGAGTGAATAGCCGAGTGCGCCAACCGCCGCGCCACCGCTCCCCCGCGGCACGCAGTGGCGGTGCTGAACCCATGCTGACCCGGGTCAGGTACTTTTGTACCGAGGTCCAACCCCATCGGGGGTCCACAGCTCGCATTCAGTACCACGGCTCCTGCTTGGTGCTGGCAGTGAGGAGGAGGAGGAGGCCCTGCTGGGCTCTATTCAACGAGCATCGCCCACGTGAGCGATGAGACTCTAGGCTGCGGCTGACTGATAACAATGCACGCATGGAGGAGGAGGAGGGCGACTCTGCAACGCCGCTGTGTCCATGTGGACAGGGCCTGCCCAGCTGGCAATGCTGTGCCCGCTTTAATGCCCCCCCCCTCGCCCGCTCTCCTCCATGGGGTCACAGCAATGTAACGATGCCTCCATTGAAATCAATTCTTAAGCTCTCGATGCGTGCAGCGACTCGAGCCGCGTGTGGAAGAATCGACGGAATGCTGAATCTGATGACGCCGGGCGCACTCGGACATTGTTGACGGCGTGATGACGCCTCTCTTCCTAAGCGCTTACGAATCACCAAGGCGACGTTGGTTTGGCCGTTTCGTCAAGATGCTTCTCCCTCTCCTCCGATGCGTGTTCGGGTTGAACCGCGTGTTGTTCGGAACGATGTCCGACGTTTGACTCCATGTGCTTCAATTTGCCTTGGCTGACGAAGCTCCCGGAAGTGAGCTCCACTCACCCCCAGCTCCACTCACCCCCAGCTCCACTCACGCCGCCTCCACTCACCCCCAGCTCCACTCACCCTCAGCTCCACTCACCCCCAGCTCCACTCATGCCGCCTCCACTCACCCCCAGCTCCACTCACCCCCAGCTCCACTCACGCCGCCTCCACTCACTCCCAGCTCCACTCACCCCCAGCTCCACTCACTCCCAGCTCCACTCACCCCCAGCTCCACTCACACCCAGCTCCACTCACTCCCAGCTCCTCTCACTCCCAGCTCCACTCACTCCCAGCTCTACTCACCCCCAGCTCCACTCACTCCCAGCTCCACTCACCCCCAGCTCCACTCACTCCCAGCTCCACTCACTCCCAGCTCCACTCACCCACAGCTCCACTCACCCCCAGCTCCACTCACTCCCAGCTCCACTCACCCCCAGCTCCACTCACCCCCAGCTCCACTCACTCCCAGCTCCACTCACTCCCAGCTCCACTCACTCCCAGCTCCACTCACCCCCAGCTCCACTCACTCCCAGCTCCACTCACTCCCAGCTCCACTCACCCCCAGCTCCACTCACTCCCAGCTCCACTCACCCCCAGCTCCACTCACTCCCAGCTCCACTCACTCACAGCTCCACTCACCCCCAGCTCCACTCACCCCCAGCTCCACTCACGCCGCCTCCACTCACTCCCAGCTCCACTCACCCCCAGCTCCACTCACTCCCAGCTCCACTCACCCCCAGCTCCACTCACCCCCAGCTCCACTCACTCCCAGCTCCACTCACTCCCAGCTCCACTCACGCCGCCTCCACTCACCCCCAGCTCCACTCACCCCCAGCTCCACTCACCCCCAGCTCCACTCACTCCCAGCTCCACTCACTCCCAGCTCCACCCACCCCCAGTTCCACTCACTCCCAGCTCCACTCACTCCCAGCTCCACTCACCCCCAGCTCCACTCACCCCCAGCTCCACTCACTCCCAGCTCCACTCACCCCCAGCTCCACTCACCCCCAGCTCCACTCACTCCCAGCTCCACTCACTCCCAGCTCCACTCACCCCCAGCTCCACTCACTCCCAGCTCCACTCACCCCCAGCTCCACTCACTCCCAGCTCCACTCACGCCGCCTCCACTCACCCCCAGCTCCACTCACCCCCAGCTCCACTCACGCCGCCTCCACTCACCCCCAGCTCCACTCACTCCCAGCTCCACTCACGCCGCCTCCACTCATCCCCAGCTCCACTCACCCCCAGCTCCACTCACCCCCAGCTCCACTCACTCCCAGCTCCACTCACGCCGCATCCACTCACGCCGCCTCCACTCACACCCAGCTCCACTCACTCCCAGCTCCACTCACTCCCAGCTCCACTCACTCCCAGCTCCACTCACCCCCAGCTCCACTCACTTCCAGCTCCACTCACTCCCAGCTCCACTCACTCCCAGCTCCACTCACTCCCAGCTCCACTCACCCCCAGCTCCACTCACTCTCAGCTTCACTCACCCCCAGCTCCACTCACCCCCAGCTCCACTCACACCCAGCTCCACTCACCCCCAGCTCCACTCACCCCCAGCTCCACTCACTCCCAGCTCCACTCACCCCCAGCTCCACTCACTCCGCCTCCACTCACGCCGGCTCCACTCACGCCGCATCCACTCACACCCAGCTCCACTCACTCCGCCTCCACTCACTCCCAGCTCCACTCACTCCGCCTCCACTCACGCCGCCTCCACTCACACCCAGCTCCACTCACCCCCAGCTCCACTCACGATCTACGAGTATCGCGACACGAGACGAGCGGGGACGTGGTAGGGGCGGGAAGCGGGGATTGTGGCGCTGTGACTCGGAGTGATTTACAAGCCCCAGGGTTCCCTTCACGAACCCCCCCATCCTCTTTGGCAGGGGGTCAGTGAAGTTTGTCGCGCTTTGTGGCAAGTCCGCAGGCGGCCAGTCCCTATGCAGACGCGAAACGCTCGCTGCCATTTGGAACGTGGAATTTCCATCACTGGCTCGGGCGGGAGATGAGAGCCCCCCCCCCCCAATTCACAGAATCGTCTCTGCCTACACTCCCAGTGTCGTGATTACATTTAATAATTGTAGATTTCTTTAAAACATATATAGACATTAATAATCGCTCTCATTCATAATAAAGGTTCTTGGGTTAGATCGCGTAAGTATAAATCTAACCCACACGCCAAACACCTTTATTATGAATAATATTGGTCGCGAAAGGCTACGTGTTCAATCGAGCTCATGTTAATGGACTCATATACTCAGCGGCAATGTAGTAAGACCACATAATTAGCATCAATCCAGAAAATATCGATTAGCACACAACGCGATCGGGAGTCTTAAAAATGGATCTATCCCTACTTATTAGAGATTGCTATTGGAAACAATCCAAACGAAATGGGCAAACGGGACAGATCAACACTGCCGCATTTGTTTATGGATGGAAACTCCTCAATTGGAGTGCATCCTTACAACCCTTATATCTTGATCATACACGTATATATGATTATGTATGATTGCTCATACAATCATATCAATGAATACAGATTCATACCGGGTAGAGTGGTGGCGGAGTGGTTAGCGCACTGTGTTCTGAACTCAGAAAATGTTTGAGTTTGATTATCGGCCACGGCTAGAATCAAACTCGCAATGACCCAGCGTGGTGAAGTATGGTCACCCGACCCCCACAGGAAGGGAACGCGTGGTGTGAACAGTCACGCGTGCGCAACACGTGCGGGCAGACACGGCGCGTGCTTTCTTGATGGAGACCTCGGGGGTTGTATGCAGCTCACAAATATTCAACACAATGCAAGACGATTTGCTTACAAATCGCATCGACGGCGGAGGCGATGGTGTTGGCGATGGTGTTGGCGATGGTGTTGGCGATGGCGTTGGCGATGGCGTTGGCGATGGTGTTGGCGATGCGGCAGTAGAATTGGCCAAATCAACGGCAATCAGTTCTCGGGCTTGGTCGGGAGGACTCGAGGTCGGAGCTATCGCCTCCGTCTCGCTCGCTCCTTGCGTGTCCCGGGGGCTATAGGGGGGGTTGGGGGGTAGGGTGAGCGGGGGGGGACCAACTTTAAACAAATGCTGCACGCGGCTACAGGGCGTGAGTATGTATGTTGAACTTCTTTCACACCGTACGTAGCCATCCGTGCTAATCGGGGGTGCAAAGTAGGGGTGTGATCCGCTCGCGGGCTCCCCGTGTCGCGCTCCTCGCTCCGCCCCTCTGGGTGTGCGGCAGAGGCCGCGTGCGACGCCCATCGCTGCGTGCCACTCATTTCCGTACCAACATTTCTCTGACTTGAACATACGAATATAACCATGGGGGGCTGAGCCTTCGGCAGGCTTGGGGGTGGGGGCGCTCTGCCACTTCCCGATCCTTTTTTACCCCACGCCGTGATGAGGTACAATCGCACATCCCACTTCCCACCGGGCACCCCGTGCCACCCAAGCATCGCCACCCTAGTCCCATCATCACGACAGCAGCAGCAGCGGCGGAGGCGGCTCACAATGTCCAGCTTCTACTGAGCTGGTGAATGAATCGGCGCGGTGCTGTTGGTCGCCGAGTGAATGCGCGGTGGTGCGGTGCATTCATCTCCAAGGAATGTGGAGACAAAGGCGGTTAGGAATGCGTGCGGTGGTGGCGGCCACACCACCCCCCCCTTCCACCCCCCCCTTCCACCCCATGCGTGCCGTGCTGACGCTCCTTGACCAAATAGAACCGCACGGCGATGCGCGCTGCGCGTTCATCATCCCCCCCACCTCCACCCCCCCACCTCCAGCCCCCCCCCACCTCCACCCCCACCACCTCCAGCCCCCCCCACCTCCAGCCCCCCCCCACCTCCACCCCCTCCACCCCCAAGTCGTATTCGAGTTGCGCGAGCAGCGCCACCACCTTGTGTGAGTGATGTAACGCGACGACTTCTGAATCCCCTTGAGCCGCCTCTAAGCCGCCTGTGGGACGAACCCCGATGCCCTGCGAATGCATTAACTCTGTCCTGCGCATATGGCATCGCACGGCAGGCAAGCGGTGTTCATCCCAAGGGATAGAATGTGCTGAATAACGTGGGGAACCACATTTCATGCGAAAGGTGTTTTTTTTGACAGAGTGGAGAGCAAAAAAAGAATCGCTACACTCGGGAACCCATCGTAATTGCACGTGGCTCAAACTCGGATTTGAACTCATCACCCGGTAGGTGCTGGCTCGGTGTCTCTGACACAGCAATTATGAATCCTGCTAAGTCACTCGACCCCCCCGCCCTATCAATGCCTGCGAGTAGAGTATGCATCGCGGATGTCAGTTCTCTGAAACTAAGCGTGTTTGAGCCCGCTTAGCGCTTGGAAGGGTGACCACCACCCTGATCAGGGCTTGCCAGGTGTTGCAGGCTTAGAGCAGCGAGGCGTGGCGGTGCTGGGTGCCTCGCCGAGAGCGTCGTGCCGGGGTTTTCTCCGGATTGAGAATACGAATCTGTATAACTGGATTCTCCAGTTATCTCGCGCGCACACACAACGAGCCACAACCCCTCGTGAATGGAATTGTCCAAACGCCCCAACGTAGCAGGGTCCTCTTGAAAATGAGTCTTGAGGCTCAGTGAGCCTTTCCTGGGTAAATCATCGGCATGATTAATGATTTGTTTCGCTGATGATGCTGATGATGATGATGATGAACGTCTTGCCGAGTGAAGCGTCGCCACCTCTTCACATCCGCACGTCACAATAAACAACGAGACACCCGGCACGGCGCTAATGATATTTGGAGTAATCTGGTTAATTCGGCCAGGAGATTGCTTTTAGCAAGGCTCGCCTTAACCTTTCGAGGGGATCAAAAGGGCAGGCAGGTTTCGCGATCCTCTGCGCCGGGGCTGAAGGGCTCAGACAGAGAAGGGGAAAAAAGCGAGGGAGAGTGGCGAGGGGGAGGTTGGGGGAGAGAGAGCGAGAGAGAGAGAGCGGCCATGATGAATGGTGCTGCTGCTGTTGACGCGATGCGACGTCGCCACGTGTCATGCGACTGCTCGCGAACGCAACAGTTTGTCGCTGCTGCGTTGATGGCAGCAGCTGTCCTGGTGGAGCTCTCGGGCTGTGGAGCTGTGGGTCTGTGAAGAGTTCAATGCAGTAGAGCCGTGCGAGTGTACGCAGCAAGTGACCCCATCGAGAGAGTGATGTCCTCGTGTTGGGTTCGTGTCGAGTGATTCTGAATTTCGTGCTTCGCGGTTTGGGGAGAAGCTTGCACTGGTAGCTAATCTTGAAACTGTGGTGAGGACAGGGGCATAAATAGAGTTTATTAATCTGTACAAACCTCGTTACACTTCTATACAAGTGTTAATGGTTAAGTATTGCCTCTGGATAATTATTTTTTTAAGTGCTCGTGGCAATAATTAAATCGACCCATCGTCTCCTTGGCACAGTGATGAGAATTGTTTTTTGGGAAAAGTGGCAGCTGTCTTATTTCGGTTGTCCGTGATATCCCTCCACCCCGATAGAATGGCTCAGAGCCGCTAATTAAATGTTTAATTCCCGTGTAAAGTATATAGCAAATTATATGACGCTGTTATCTCCGCCTCGGAACTTCAAGCATTCCTATCAATTAAATGTTGCCAATTACATAACGTGTAACCAAACTTGATCAGATATTGAAATCAATGAAACCCTGAACGCGTGAGTGTAATCATGCGAACACGTGTCGCTGCACGGCCTGTCTGGAGCCGTGTCTGTGTGGCTATAGGTGGGGAGCGGTGGTGCATCGGTCAGCACACCACGCTACGAACACAGCGACCCAATTTCAATTTCCCACCACGGCGAACATCAGTGGCGAGTAAGATCTGAACCTGTCGTGGACCTCCCCGAGGTTGACTTAGCCTTAAATGAGTACCTGGCACTGTGTGTAAACATCAGCACGGGGGAGTCCAAAGCAGCAGCCTGGCGTGGCACTGGCGACAGCGTTGCCTCGTGCAAAGTCCAGCCCTTAATAGGTGCTCGCTAACAGCACTTGCCACAAACAGTGTATGAGGCCACACGAGGGAGCTTTGTATGTGTGTCTCGATTTGGGATTGTGATATGGGATTGCGATATGGGATTGTGATATGGGATTGTGATATGGGATTGTGATATGGGATTGTGATGGGTCACAGTGGGGGGGGGTGGGGGGAGGCGGCAACGGCGTCAGGAGACCTTCATCCAGCAGTGGATAGATCACGGCCGGCGATGACGACGATGAACAAACAACGCGCACGCGTCCACCATCACCGCGTCCACCATCACCCTGGTACCATCCACGCGTCCACCATCACCCTGGTGCCATCCACGCGTCCACCATTAGCCTGGTGCCATCCACGCGTCCACCATCACCCTGGTACCATCCACGCGTCCACCATCACCCTGGTACCATCCACGCGTCCACCATCACCCTGGTACCATCCACGCGTCCACCATCACCCTGGTACCATCCACGCGTCCACCATCACCCTGGTACCATCCACGCGTCCACCATCACCCTGGTACCATCCACGCGTCCACCATCACCCTGGTACTATCCACACGTCCACCATCACCCTGGTACCATCCACGCGTCCACCATCACCCTGGTACCATCCACACGTCCACCATCACCCTGGTACCATCCACGCGTCCACCATCACCCTGGTACCATCCACGCGTCCACCATCACCCTGGTGCCATCCACGCGTCCACCATTAGCCTGGTACCATCCACGCGTCCACCATCACCCTGGTACCATCCACGCGTCCACCATCACCCTGGTACCATCCACGCGTCCACCATCACCCTGGTACCATCCACACGTCCACCATCACCCTGGTACCATCCACGCGTCCACCATCACCCTGGTACCATCCACACGTCCACCATCACCCTGGTACCATCCACGCGTCCACCATCACCCTGGTACCATCAACACACGTCCACCATCACCCTGGTACCATCCACGCGTCCACCATCACCCTGGTACCATCCACGCGTCCACCATCACCCTGGTACCATCCACGCGTCCACCATCAGCCTGATACCATCCACACGTCCACCATCACCCTGGTACCATCCACGCGTCCACCATCACCCTGGTACCATCCACACGTCCACCATCACCCTGGTACCATCCACGCGTCCACCATCACCCTGGTACCATCCACGCGTCCACCATCACCCTGGTACCATCCACGCGTCCACCATCAGCCTGATACCATCCACCCGTCCACCATCACCCTGGTACCATCCACGCGTCCACCATCACCCTGGTACTATCCACACGTCCACCATCGCCCTGGTACCATCCACACGTCCACCATCGCCCTGGTACCATCCACACGTCCACCATCGCCCTGGTACTATCCACACGTCCACCATCACCCTGGTACCATCCACACGTCCACCATCACCCTGGTACTATCCACACGTCCACCATCGCCCTGGTACTATCCACACGTCCACCATCACCCTGGTACTATCCACACGTCCACCATCGCCCTGGTACCATCCACACGTCCACCATCGCCCTGGTACTATCCACACGTCCACCATCACCCTGGTACTATCCACACGTCCACCATCACCCTGGTACTATCCACACGTCCACCATCGCCCTGGTACCATCCACACGTCCACCATCGCCCTGGTACCATCCACACGTCCACCATCACCCTGGTACCATCCACACGTCCACCATCGCCCTGGTACTATCCACACGTCCACCATCACCCTGGTACTATCCACACGTCCACCATCACCCTGGTACTATCCACACGTCCACCATCGCCCTGGTACTATCCACACGTCCACCATCGCCCTGGTACTATCCACACGTCCACCATCACCCTGGTACTATCCACACGTCCACCATCACCCTGGTACTATCCACACGTCCACCATCGCCCTGGTACTATCCACACGTCCACCATCGCCCTGGTACCATCCACACGTCCACCATCGCCCTGGTACTATCCACACGTCCACCATCACCCTGGTACTATCCACACGTCCACCATCGCCCTGGTACCATCCAATGTCCCCACCTCCCGCAACCTCCGTCACCCCCCAGCCCCCACCCCCCGGCCCCCACCCCCCGGCCCCCACCCCCCGCCCCCACCCCCCGGCCCCCACCCCCCGGCCCTCACCCCCCGGCCCCCACCCCCCGGCCCCCACCCGCCGGCCCCCACCCCCCGGCCCAAGCCATCGCCACGCAGCCGCCTCCAGTCTTCTACTCTTTGATTGTCCGAGGGCGACAAATTGAAAAGGGAGGGGACTGGGGGTGGGGGTCGTGTGGGCGGCTTTGGTTGTTTGGGGGGCGTAAGTTGGGGGGGGGGGGAGGAGTAGGAGTGGGGGTGGGGGGCACCGCTCTTCTGAATAACAAAGCTGCACGTCACGTGTAGCTGCCTTCCCGGGCAGGTCATCGAAAGCGCCACATGTCGAAGAGCCACAACCAACACAAACCAGCACTGCTGGCAGCGTGGACTCGCTCGTTGTTGTAATAAAAATTATAATTTACTGCGCCGGGGCTGCCTGCGCGGAGTGCGAAGGTGTTGTGTGTACACACACGCGTGCCCGTGTGTGCCCTTGTGTGTACACACACGCGTGTGTGTCCGTGTGTGTGAGATGGGGTGCAATGTGCGCGTGTGATCGTGCGCGATTGAGAGCCTGTGCGTGTGACGGATAGAGAATGCGTGGTAGAGAGAGAGTGTGTGTGTGAAAGGAGTGAGTGCGTGTGTGTAAGTGGGGTTGTGAGTGTGTGTGTGTCTTTGTTGGCCCTACAGCGGGGGAGCGGTGGCGCAACGGTTAGCGCACTGCGCTAAGAACCCGGCGAACCGGGTTCTATTCCCGCTCACGGCCAACACCAGTGGCAATGATCTTAACCAGTTCTGGTGCGGTTTGTAAATATCACAAATATGGAGACAAAGTTCGGCCGGGCGTGGTGTTGGCCACCCACCCCCTCGTGTGCCGTGTCGGCCGCCATAGGTGCTACTCGCTAACAGCACTTGCCCCAACAGTCTGTTAGAGTCTATCAGGGGGATCTTTGTCTTTGTGTGTCAGTGCACGTGGGCAGCAGACGAATAGCTTTCACTGCGTTTTACATTTCGACCGTACGTATGCAACAGTTTAATCGCACATATAAAACACATTTTTCATTACAAAACTTACAATGGCGAAAATGGAACATCTATTGCAGGGAACATCGTGTGTATGATTGAAATGTTTAAATATGATGTCCGTGTGGGAGTGGTGATGAACCAGCTCGCGGGCGTGTGCTGGGTGGATTATTATCGCTGCGCCATCGTGGGAGGGATGGTGACGGATTAGGGAAGCCTCCATCCAGCAGTGGCGTGAGCGTGGCTGATATTGGTGAGAACGATATTTCGTTGATGTGATATGTAATTGTTCAGCTGTGTTGTCTATGTCCTCACTATTGCGTGGATGGGTATGCAATATCCTGAAGGAGAACGAGCTAAATATGACAAGCGTCTCCCCGGCTACCTGCACCCGTCAATGGATAGAACAGACATTGGCTGATGGTACTGGGCGCTGTGAGCACAGAGCGACAAACATTGGCACGGTTGGCTACGCACGGTGCGAACGAAGTTCAACATACGTGTACACGTGACAGATTCATTTTAGTAGAGCAATGACACATACGGACAGTGTACACACACTGTGTGCGTGCATGTCATGCGTGTCAACATTTACGTGCGATGTATTTTGCCATATCTTGTTTGTACATTCTGAAATGTGTGTATAAATGATTTTGGCATGAGACAGCGATGCAGCAAGTGTGTACTCCCCCTGTTCTACATGTCCGGGGATAGAGTGTTTCCCCCTCGCACGCGTGGGTTTTCTCCGCGTGCTTCGATTTCCTCCCACATGGAACGCTCATTAACTCGCTAATATACAGAGGTCGGCAGAGCTTGAGAAATCAAGCGCCGATTCCTCACCGCTCGTCCGTGGTTTCTCCTCCTGCCGCCTCTGAGTCGTCCCCTCTCTCTCTGAGTCGTCCCCTCTCTCTCTGAGTCGTCCTCTCTCTCTGAGTCGTCCTCTCTCTCTCTCAGTCGTCCTCTCTCTCTGAGTCGTCCTCTCTCTCTCTCTGAGTCGTCCTCTCTCTCTCTGAGTCGTCCTCTCTCTCTCTCTCTGAGTCGTCCTCTCTCTCTGAGTCGTCCTCTCTCTGAGTCGTCCTCTATCTATCCGAGTCGTCCTCTCTCTCTGAGTCGTCCCCTCTCTCTCTGAGTCGTCCTCTCTCTCTGAGTCGTCCCCTCTCTCTCTGAGTCGTCCTCTCTCTCTGAGTCGTCCTCTCTCTCTCTGAGTCGTCTTCTCTCTTTGAGTCGTCCTCTCTCTCTGAGTCGTCCTCTCTCTCTCTGAGTCGTCCTCTCTTTCCGAGTCGTCCTCTCTCTCTCTGAGTCGTCCTCTCTCTCTCTGAATCGTCCTCTCTCTCTCTGAGTCGTCTTCTCTCTTTGAGTCGTCCTCTCTCTCTGAGTCGTCCTCTCTCTCTGAGTCGTCCTTTCTCTATCCGAGTCGTCCTCTCTCTATCCGAGTCGTCCTCTCTCTCTCTGAGTCGTCCTCTCTCTCTGAGTCGTCCTCTCTCTCTGAGTCGTCCTCTCTCTCTGAGTCGTCCTCTCTCTATCCGAGTCGTCCTCTCTCTCTGAGTCGTCCTCTCTCTCTGAGTCGTCCTCTCTCTCTGAGTCGTCCTCTCTCTCTGAGTCGTCCTCTCTCTCTCTGAATCGTCCTCTCTCTCTCTCTCTGAGTCGTCCTCTCTATCCGAGTCGTCCTCTCTCTCTGAGTCGTCCTCTATTTCTCTCTACGAGAGCGAGGAACGTATGCTGTGAGTCGCGGGCCGAGTTGACATTCATGTTATGAACATCACTCAATATCGGGGGGCATTACAGTACATGCAGTCAGTCATGAACGTGTGCGTGTCCTCCCGTACAAACGCGTGTGTGTACGATGCAGTCAGAACCGTGTGCGTGCATTGTAACTCGTGCGTGTGTAAATGAGCGTGTAAATGAATGTACGCGTGGATGGAGGTGTGCGTGTGTGTGCATATACTCAGCGTGGACGTAGAGTCGTACGTGTGTGTGCACGTAAACACGGGCATGCATTTGATTATTGCGGTTGCGTTTATACTCGAATGCACACACGTACGCCTGCAATGGAACTTGTACGCCTTGCGTTCATAAACGTGTGCGTGCGCATGCCTACCCGCACTTGTGTGTGTGTACACTGCTGTGTGTGTGCGGTGTGCGTCATGTCGCCGGTGTGCACCTGCACGCATCTCTGTGCGTGCATTAGTCCACTCGTGTCTGGGCCGTGGAAGAAAATCGCGCTCGCTCCCTCGCTTGCTGCTGTTTCATCGCTGCCTCGTCACTGGCTGCCTCCTCCTCATCGCTGTCTCGCCGCTCTGCGCTGGGTCTCGATGCTGCTGCTGCAGCTGTAGCTGCTGCTGCTGCTGTAGCTGCGGCTGCTGCTGTAGCTGCTGCTGTAGCAGCTGCAGTAGCTGCTGGAGCTGCTGTAGCTGCTGCTGCTGTAGCTGCTGCTGTAGCAGCTGCTGTAGCTGCTGCAGCTGCTGCAGCTGCTGGAGCTGCTGCAGCTGCTGCAGCTGCTGTAGCTGCTGGAGCTGCTGTAGCTGCTGCTGCTGCTGTAGCTGCTGCTGTAGCAGCTGCTGTAGCTTCTGCTGTAGCTGATGCAGCTGCTGCAGCTGCTGGAGCTGCTGTAGAGGGGGTGCAGGAGGGGGCGGTGGTGGTGCTGGTGAGAGTCGTGGTGGTGGTGGTGCTGGTGAGAGTCGTGGTGGTGGTGGTGGTGCTGGTGAGAGTCGTGGTGGTGGTGGTGGTGCTGGTGAGAGTCGTGCTGGTGAGAGTGCTGGTGAGAGTCGCGGTGGTGGTGCTAGTGAGAGTTGTAGTGGCGGTGGTGGTGGGAGTGCTGATCAGAGTAGTGGTGGTTGTGGTGGTGGTGGTGGTGAGAGTCGTGGTGGTGGTGGGAGTGCTGGTGAGAGTAGTGGTGGTGGTGATGGTGCTGGTAGAGTCGTGGTGGTTGTGGTTGTTGCATTCAAAGACTCGCGGTGGCGAACCCGAGTTCGATTCCCACTCACAGGAAACACCAGAGACGATTATCTGAACCGGTTGTCGGCCTCCCGTAGGTCGACTCAGCCTCAAACTTGATGTGCAAGCGTTGTGACCAGAGAAACAAAGACGGCCAGGCGTGGTGCTGGCAACACACCGCCTCGTCTATCGTTGCGGCCTTCATCGATGCACTTGCCCCAGCAGTCTGTCGAGACTCTACGGGGGATCTTTGTTTTTGGTTGGAGTAGCAAATTTGTTCGTTGCGGTAGTGATAGATTGATGGTTGTTGTGGTCGTGTGGTTGTTAGTGGTGCTTCAAGTGGTAGTTACGTTGGTGGTGGGATGGTTTGAGAGGGTTCGACACGCTTGTGGAAGTGGTGACGGTGGTGGCGGTGTTAGTGGTGGGGTTAGTGGTGGTGGTGGTGGTGTTAGTGGTGGTGGCGGTGGTGTTAGTGGTGGTGTTAGTGGTGGTGTTGGTGTTAGTGGTGGTATTAGTGGTGGTGTTAGTGGTGGTGTTAGTGGTGGTGATGGTTCCTGTGGCGTCACCAGCGGCGACTGTGGTGACGCCACGCGGCTGTTGGTGTCGGCATCGCTGAGTCCGTCCGTGTCACCAGAGGTGGTGTCACCAGAGGTGGTGTCACCAGAGGTGGTGTCATCAGAGGTGATGTCACCAGAGGTGGTGTCACCAGAGGTGGTGTCACCGCGCCTGACGATGGTGCTCGCGATGGTGATGACGACGCTCGCCTCGGCTGCTCGGGCCGAGAGAGAAAGGCACAAGCTGGTATTGTGGGTCCGAGAGAGACACAAGGAGAGACACACACAAGGAGAGGAAGACACGAGGAGAGGGGAGACTAAAGGAGGGAGACACACACAAGGAGAGAGAGAGAGACACACACACAAGGAGAAGGAGAGACGCAAGGAGAGAGAGAGACACAAGGAGGGAGTCACACACAAGGAGAGAGACACACAAGGAGAGAGACACACACAAGGAGAGAGAGAGAGACACACACAAAGAGAGAGAGAGAGGGAGGGAGACACACACAAGGAGAGGGAGACACACAAGGAGAGAGACACACATGGAGAGAGAGAGAGACACACACACAAGGAGAGAGGGAGACACACACAAGGATAGAGAGACACACACACACAAGGAGAGAGGGAGACACACACAAGGAGAGGGAGACACACAAGGAGAGAGAGACACACACACAAGCAGAGAGGGAGACACACACAAGGAGAGGGAGACACACAAGGAGAGAGAGAGACACACACACACAAGGAGCGAGAGACACACACAAGACGACACACACACACAAGACGACACACACACACACAAGGAGAGAGGGAGGGAGAGAGCCCTCCTCATTGACCCGGGCGGGGGAGCTGCAGCGGACGGCTGTGTGCGTTGCCGTGGAGACCGCGCACGGAGCCCGCCATGTGCGGCCCAGAGACACAATGCGGATCCTGCGAATACAGGAGGAGAAGTGTCCCCCCCCTCGCCCTCCTCCCACGGCGGCGGGTGCGCGGCACTGAGCACGCAGACGGCTCAGCTATCCTCGCCCCGATGTCCTCCTCCTCCTCCTTCTCCTCCCCCACTCCTCCTCCTCCTCCCGGCTCATATCAGGCGTCCGGCACCATCATCACCGTCGTCATCACAGCGAGGGCTAGAGACAAAGCGTGCACGCACGTGCGTTCAGTTTGATGGGACGGACACCTCTCTCTCTCTCGACACACGCTGAGGCGAAGAGCATCGTGCGCACGTGCGCGTGTGTGTCTGAGCGGTAGAGGCACGTCTGGAGCAAGCGATGATGCTCGAGGTGCGCAAGTGGGTGAAGTGGCGGCGGCGCCGTGAGTTGATGATGAGTGTGGCTCAGTCCACCACCACCACCACCGCCACCACCACCGCCGCCACCACCACCGCCACCACCACCACCACCGCCACATCTCTCGCTGCTACCGATGCTGCCGCCGCCTTGGGGGGTGACGACGCGAGATGCATCGGAGTCCTCCTCCTCCTCCTGCTGCTCCTCAACGGGCGCGGAGCTGCGGAGGCGCTGGTCGGAGCCGCTCGAGGGGAGGACGAGGCACGCGGTGAGGACTGCGCGGAGCCCTCCGCCTCGCTCGGCCTGGAGGCCGTGGTGGTGGTGGTGGTGGCCATGGTGGTGGTCGTGGTGGTGGCCGTGGTGGTGGTCGTGGTGGTGGTCGTGGTGGTGGTCGTGGTGGTCATGGTGGTGGTCGTGGTGGTGGCCGTGGTCGTGGTGGTGGTCGTGGTAGTGGCCGTGGTGGTGGTGGCCGTGGTCGTGGTGGTGGTCGTGGTGGTGGCCATGGTGGTGGTCGTGGTGGTGGCCGCGGTGGTGGTCGTGGTGGTGGTGGCCGTGGTGGTGGTGGCCGTGGTGGTGGTCGTGGTGGTAGTCGTGGTGGTGACCGTGGTCGTGGTGGTGGTGGCCGTGGCTGGAGGCGGCTTGACCCGCGAGTGTTGTGGGTTGTGTGTGTCTCTCTCTCTGTGTGATCTACGTGGGGAGCTGTCGCACACTGCGCTACGAACCCGGCCACCCCAGTTCGATTGCCGCTATTGACGGCCAACATCGGTGACGACTACGTGAACCGGTCCTGGGCCCTCCCCTATGTCGACTCAGCCTTAAATCAATACCTAGTGCGGCGTGTAAACGTCAGCGCTGGAGAGACAAAGACGGCGGGGCGTTGTGCTTGCCACCCTGCATAGGTGCTCGCTCACAGCACTTGCCCGACGAGTCCGTTGAGGTTACCGGGGGCACCTTTGTGTCGCGTGTATTTGTGTGAGTGCGCAATTATTTCAGTTTGCATCGACTTGATGTGATGATGAGTGGGATGCGTGTGATTGAGTACCTACGTTGTGTGTGTGTGTATAACCAAATGAATGCGCAGTGGGTAGAAGAGGTATGTGTATATGATTGGGTATAGGAACATATGCTTGCGTACATATCAAAAATGATGTGCTGTGTATTTGAAGACGTGTTTTGTTGTGTGTCTACGTGCATATATCAAATTGATCGTGTGTATATCCATTATGTGAGTGCATATGTGCGTATGTACGCAGCACAAATGTTAATCATGTGTGTGTAGGTGTGTAACCGCAATATGCGTGTAACCGGTTCGTCGCGCGCGCACTGCGAACCCGGCGACCCGAGTTCGATTCGCGCTCGCTGCCAACACAAGTGGTGATTATCTGAACCAGTTCTGGGCCTCATCTAGGTAGAATCAGCCTCAAATGAGTACCTGGTGCGATGTGTAAACATCGCCACTGGAGAGACAAAGACGGCAGGCCGTGGTGCTAACCGTGTCGGCCTTCGTAGATGCTCGCTAACAGACATTGCTCCAGCAGGCGAGGCGGGGGGTGTTTGGCTTTGTGTAATTGTGTACGTGTAATGACTTTATTTTATATTTTATAAACGAAACATTTTTTTTATATACTAGGTAATGCCCACTGAGCTATGGAGCGCTTTGTCAGAAGCTACCTGGCCACAAGTGGAAATGTATCACGTGGAACTTTATATTTATATAGGACTGTCTTTATGATCCGCGTGTGAGTGCGTGTGTGAGCATCTACGTGTGTGTGTCAAATCGATGTGATATCTGTGTGCTGTATCACATTTTATTGCTGTGTGTGCATGCGTCCAGCTTGTGTTGTGTATGTGACCCGCGTGGTGGAGTATGCTGAAACAAAATAATGACCAGCATGGCGAAAGGTGGCCTTCATCTATTTTGTGATTCCAGAATAGCTCGAATTAATATTTTCTGTTTGTCGCAATTTATTGAGCAAAATGCATGCATGCGTATGCATATGTATGCGGTATATATATGGGGACCGATAGTGTAGTGCGCTTCGAACCTGGCGACCCGAGTTCTCTTCCCGCTCACGGCCAACATCGGTGACGATTACCTGAACCGGGCCTGGGGCGGTACCTGTGCGGTGTGCACACTTCAGCATCGGGGAGACAAAGGCGGCCGGGCGTGGAGCTGGCCACTCATCGCTTCGTGCGCCGCACACGCCTTCATAGGTTCTCGCAAACAGCACTTGCCCCAGCAGTCTGCTAAAGTCTAAACGGGGGGTCTTTATATGTTTCTGTGTATTTGTGCGTGATATTGCGTATGTGTATATATGTATTTGTCTTTGCAGTTTGTGTCATCTGTGTGTAGTTGCGGGTGTGTGCAATGTACGTACAGTACGTGTATTCTGATTCTGTAAATGTATAGACTGTAGCCGTGTATGTATTTGTATTGTGCAGAGCGGTGGCGCAGTGGTTAGCGCACTGTGCTACGAACGAAGCCGCGTGAGTTCGATTCCCAGCCACGGCTAACATCAGCGGCGGGCGATTTCTTAACTGGTCCTGCGCCACGGGGAAGACAAAGGCGGCCGGGCGTGGTGCTGGCCACCCACCCCCTATTGTGCCGTGCCGGCCTGCATAGATGCTCACAAACAGCACTTGCCCCAACAGCCCGTTACGGCTACACGGGGGATCTTTGTGCGTGCCCGCAGGCCTGTGTGTGTATATTGTTCATGTGTGTGTGTGCATGCGTATGTTTATATGTATGTGTGTGCATATTTATATACAGGTTGTAAGCTTTATCATTTATTTGCATAAATAATTCAGTTTCAGCATTCTAATTACAACGATAGAATATACTAAACGTGCAAAATTAGGGAGCGGTGGCGCAGTGGTAGAACAGTGCGCCGTGAACCCTGGGAATTTGAGCTCGATTCTGGGCCACCCGCACTGACCAGAGTGGTGAAGTATGGTCAAAATCTACAACCCGTCATGATCGACACGGCGTGGGGAGTCCTTCATCCAGCAGTGGATTGGCAAAGGGCTGTACAGCACGTGTATAATAATCATTATAATACCGCACTGTAACATTACTCAGTACACAGAGTGGTAACCACGTGCACGAGACTACAACTCGGCGATGTTGATCCGTCACGAACACTGGGCCCCGTCACTCTCTTGTTCGCAGTTTTTAATTCTATGGCATGAACATTCAATATAACAACATTAACAATGACTCTTGTGAATTCTTAAAGATGTATGGGCTACACATGTGTATGTCAATCAGCATTACGTGTTCACACAATAGACTGCACCGGCTAGTTAACTTAACACGCGGCTATAGATGCATACACACACATTTAAATAATACACAGCTCGTTGTAAGAGTTTACATAGCGGTAATCTGTCACTACGACACGCTCGCCACGATGAAATAGTTATAATTGTTCTCTTATATTAATATTCACGAGTTATTTGAATCGTGAATTCCTCACTCTAATCGCATACATGCACGTGTTGAATTTCGTTCGCACCGTACGTAGCCAACTGTTCTTATCGGAGGCGCGTGTAACCCAAGACTTCTCACGCCTGTACAAAACAAACGCGGGTTTATTTTTAATATGTTACGTTGTGAAATTGTGGATACAATCTATATATTGTTTTATTTGGCGCAATGTATTGGGACATCACCGCGGCATTATTATGAGATTCGGTCGTTTCGCGATCCGGGCGGCTCACGATGGCCCCTGCCGCGCGCGCGGACGCGGGCCTCGCCATGCGGACGGATCATTGCCTGAAACGTCGCTCATTTTGTATTGCTTCGATATTTAAGGCAACGCGCACGCGAGCACACGCAGTGCGACTCACGAGTGTGGTGTTGAGGTGGTGCGGTGATTTTGTTTCCTGGTGAATCCGCGCGCGATGGAGTCGAATCCTCCTCGCTGGCGTGCGCCCTGTGCTCGTCAGGTGTCCTGCATCGCCCGCGCCACGTAAGGCCACGATTACTCATCATCATCATCATGAATATTCATCATGATGATTAATCATCATCATCATCATGATTAATCATCATGATAATGACGATGATCAATCATCATGATGATGATGATCTGGGTATAAATGCTGTTAGAAAATGGGCAAAAGTCCAATTAGTGTCCCTGCCTCGTGTCCTTAATTGACACGAGTCTGGGTAGCCAAGTTTTGAATCGGATATCGATAGCGATCGATATCGCGTCTATTCCATAGCGCCCGCGATCATTAACAATCTACAGCAATGTGTGCATTGCATCTGCTGCTATGTCAGTGATAATAATCTATCTTGACCTTTACAACAGAACGTCTCTAGCAATCCTCAACCAGATCAATGCCACCCATTCTCACTTCGCAAATGGAGGAACGTTACGGCTCGCCACGTTGGTCGATTGGGGATTTGTTTTTGTCCATACTTCACCACGCCGGGCGATGCGGGTTGGTGAAGGGTAGCGGGGGGGGGGGGGATACTACTCGCCACTGATGTTAGCCGTCGTCGAGAGTCGAACCTGAGTCGCTGACCGGCTTCATTGCGCAGCCTGCTAACCACTGCGCCACCGCTCCTTCCCATAGCAATGCAATCAATAATCTATTTAAAGCTGTGTTATCGTGATACATAGCAACACCATTGGTGATCTATAGCAATATATCTAGGAGGTAGTTTTTTGCGACCAATGTCATTCCTACATTGGTTATGATCAGCAACATTGATTTATCAACTGCTGGATGAAGGCCTCGCCAAGCCACCTCCATCCCAGGCGATCCTGCGGTGGGACGATCCCAGCAGCGCTGCTGCCCACGAGGAGCCGATTCCATCGCTCCATCTCCTCGGTGGTCCGTTCTCGGACGCGTTCCATTCCTTGGTCATCTCTAGCAATCCACACAGTTGAGCATCTATACCAGTCTATATAAGTGATCATCTATAGCGGTCTATACCAGTGATCATATATAGAGATCTATACCTGTGATAATATATCGATCTATACCTGTGATCATATATCGATCTATACCAGTAATAATCTACGTCGATCTAATCTACATCGATTTATACCAGTGACTATTATCTGTAGCGATCTGTAGCAGTGATAATCTACATTGATTTTTATCAGTGATAATCTATTTCGATATATACCCGTGAAAATCTGTATCGAACTATAGCAGTAATACTCTATATCGATCAATACCAGTGATCATCTATATCGATATATACCCGTGATAATCTGTAGCGATCTATTCCAGTGAGAATCTATATCGATCTATACCAGTGATAATTATCTGTAGCCATCTGTATCAGTGGTTATCTTTAGCGATCGATACCAGTAATAATCTGTATCGATCTATACTGGTGATAATCTATATCGATCTATACAAGTGATAATCTATATCGATATATACCGGTGGATAACCTGTAGCGATCTATTCTCGTGATAATGTAAAGCGATCTATATAATAAATTGGCTATAGCTACCGAGCAAATATTTACAAACCTCAGGAAATCCTGCACCACGCGTGCAATGGATGCACTCTTTGTTTTACGTGCAGTGACACGTTAGGTGAGAATTATGTGTGCGGGCTGTGGCTGTTTTAGTCTTTGATCGTGCGGAGGAACACCGCTGGCAAAGCCTCGTGGCTTGCCGTCGTCACCGTGAATCCACCAGCAATGAATCAGCGCACGTGAGCGATGAGGGTTCGTCGCGGATTCTCAGATTGTTCATTTACCCGCGCTCCTCCCGGCGAGACTGCTTCTTGTTTTGTCGGGAACTTCGCTGGCAATAGAAGCGCGCAGGGGACACCGCTCCTCTCTCGAGCAGCTCCACACCGCGGCTCACGTCGGACTGTGCCACGCTAATGACGACTTTAGCAACAACAATGATGACGATGCGACTACTATGGCGAGTTGTGTTGTCGATAGAGCCACCCCTACAGCCTGCCGTCCGTTACGTCGTCACACCGCGTCTTGTCCACGCGGCTCTCTGAAGGGGCCCCCCACCGGCAGCTGCCCCTCTGCGGCACTATCCGACTCGGCACCGGTACCGTCAACGGGCACAGCTTCCGTCACGAGGGCGAGGGGGGGGCGATCATTGCTGTGTGTAATACCGGTTGAGTAATTTGCGATGGAATTTTGGCAAGTGATTTTGAATCTGGCAAAATGTAAAATCGCAAATAAACATTCGTTCGAGACGCCGCCCGTCTCTGCGATATGAAAACACAACACGCGGCTCAAGTCGCATCGTCCCCATCGGCCTCGCGGACACTCGCCGCCGGCGTGCCGCGTGCTGTCGCGGGCGCTCTGAACGGTGGGAGCCGCCACGAGCCTCGGGCCGCACTTGGCGAGCGAGTCACCGCAGCGAGGAGGTGGTGGCGGCCCGGGCGCTCCGTGGCCTCGCGGCGCGAGCCGGGGGGCTCGTGGTGGTCGCGTGGCGCGACTTGCAGAGAAGCCGCGCCCGCAGCGGGGTTGAGGACAGAGGTCGCAACCGGGTACCCGATACCCGTACCCTACCCGATACCCGGCTACCCGTACCCGGCCAGGTACGGGTACGGGTACCCGTTTGCGACCCTGGTGCGGCCGGGTACGGGTACGGGTGAGGAATCAAAACCCGTTTGCGACCTCTGGTTGAGGAGACTCGTGAGGGCGGCGGCAAGTCGCAGGGCTGCACCACCTCGTGCAACACTCGCAGGGGCCGGGTACCACTGCAGCGGGGGCCGCTCATGGGTTGATGGCTTCATCCAGCAGTGGATCGGGAAAGGGACTCACGAGGAAGGGATGCCTGTGTTTCTTGTGTTCTACGCTCCCCTTGAAACCATCGCTTTACCGAATCCCGAGTGATGTGACGGTGATGACACTCGCCTTGCGTGTAAGAGCTGGCAGTCTTGTTGCGGTGGTTGTTGTAATTGTTGGAACGAACGGCTACGTGGATTACTGTCGGGACGAGGGTTCTGTTCTCAGCTTCTTGTTCGCACGGCTGATGTTGACGAAGAGCGACAGCCGTCATGTCGCACGACATGGTCGATGAGCCATATGACGGCGTCAGGAGCGGTAGCGGAGTGGTGAATCAGCGCCGCCGCCGCCGTGGTGGTGGTGGTGCAGCCTCCGTCGTGATTGTAGATCGGGCATCGAGCTTTCCGCGTCCCACGGCTCCCTTCTGGGTGGTGGCCACAGTCTCCGCACACTGCCCGGAGAGTTTTTAATTTTCCCATTTGTGCATCATCATCATAAATTATCCGCATCACCATCCAGTACCCGCATCATCCTCATCAGCAGCTGCTGCCGCTGCCATGTGTAGGGCTGTGGCCAATGAGCTTCGACGGCAGGGATATCGGCTGCTTGATGGGGAGTGCGAGATGAGTGAAGTGAGGTCCGAGCTAATCCGCAGGTTCCGTGCTGAATCTCGGCCGGAAGATGCCGGAACGCCGTGGTTTTTTGGGTGTGATCATCACCTTTCCTATACTTTGCGCTCCTATCGTGTTTTTGTACTGTTTGTTGTTGTACCGTTTTAACCGCCCCTACTGGACACCTGTGATAAAGAGCTTTATAGCTCATCGGATTCCTCCAGTATAAATACATATTCTGATTATGTTTTGAGGATTTATTTTGGCAGCCACATCTACCTCGTCTTCGTTTGTCCTCGTATTTATTTTGTATCAACATGTTCATATGAGAATATGAATACATGGTATCATAATGTCGCATTTGTTGTGGATAGGCGGACCTTGTCCTCTCGTAGCAGAGCCGTTATCCCTTCTCCCAAGATAGCCCTGGTGCAGCGTTCGGGACACTGTCGAGCGAGTAACGAGCCGCTGGTGCGTCGCGTCCTGAAACACATTCTGCTGGTAACATTGTTTTGGAAAATCCCAAAAGGCTGTGGGGAAATATAGAAGGGCCATTGCCAAGATAGTTTCATTGTTGTGGAGTTGCGTTATTGACGAATGCATTGCGTGTTTAGATATTCGGGTCCGTGTGCCATTGTCAACATGCTGTTGTTGTTGTTTGGAGAGCTGCTATATTTGCGTGAGGATGTTTTGAGGAGCACTTTGTAAAGGGAGGGAGAGGTGGGGGGAGAAAGAGACGGCCATTTGTTCAACGCACGCGGGATTTAGTGGGGTAGCAAATTGGCTGCGGTAAAACTGCACGGTATCCCGTTCGAATTTATAGCCGAAAAACATCACCATTATTATTACGCTGCACTAAATAATATGAACATCGACAGAGATACTGGTTGTGGTGATGGTGGTGTTTACATTACATATTACTCAAGCTTTATCCTACATTCACAAAGAACATATCGTCAAGAACGCGAACACGGGACGTCATGCGCAGGACTGGTGAGAGCACATCTTGAGACTCAGTGCGGAAAATGTAGGACCGCGTTCATTGGAAGTATCCTTTAGATTATGTGGTTCTTCACAATTGGCCTCCACTTTAACAATAATTGCAATGCTCGACATTTCTCCGTTGAAAGCCTCACCGAGTCTCAATGTTCTCTTTAAAGAGGGCCCTTGCCTCGGGATGTTTGACAGATTCAATTAAAATACTGCCCTGCTTTGTGTGGGAGGAAACTGGAGGACCCGGAGAAAACCCACCTCCCACATCGAGGGGAGACCACCCACCGTTCCGCACAGATAGATTCAATAATCCGCTGCTGTGCTTCTATCTCTTGACCAGCTATCAGCCTCAGCCTACATACGCTTCACCTGGCATTCACAGACATCCTGCCATCATCTACGTGCTGGATGTCGGGAGCTCCACCTGCGGAACACTCGGCATCCAACGAGATCCGGGTGCGTTCATCAGCAGTCCACTGCTGGATGAAGGCCTCCCCAAAGCCGTCGCCATCGCTCACAATCCCGCGATGTTCACAATCCACGCGGCGCCTTCACCTCCACTGATTATTACATCGCCCCACCTCTGCGGTGGCCGCACTCTCAGACGGACGCGTTGCGTTCTTTCATGATCACGACAATGAACCATGATCATAATAATAATAATACGTCTTACAAAGACAATCGATGAAGACAATACTATTAATGATGGTCTATAATGAATATATTTTCATAGGATTGAAATAATAGTTTAACACGTAGGCTTTCGCGACCAATATTATTCATAATAAACGTTTTTGGGTTAGATCGCGTTATTTATAAATGTGTCGTAACCCTCCACCACCCGACACGGCCAATCAGCAAAAACGTGTCACGTTGACAAACGACAAATAGTTCACTACTTTAGCCCACTGGTGTGTTGAAGAGTGCAACCGCAACATTTAATTTTTTGGGTACGACGTTTCGCTGGTAATTGCATCCAGCATCATCGGGCAATTCGCCAGAATGGTGAGGCTCTGCTCTGGCTCCCGTTCTTAATATTTTCCATCGGATTTAAATAATATTCTAGCGAAAGAAATACGTGAGCAGGAGCACACATTGAAAGGTGAGAGCGACTTTAAATGAATCATAGTCAGTCTTCTATTGAATTTTCTCCCACCTCTTCGCTATCACAATCAATTAGTATTATTACTATTAAAATTAAATGCTTCCGAACTTCTTATTCCGCTGATTCGACTCAACTCAATGTTCATTTGTTACACGAAAAATCCCGTGTAGCCAGTTACCCAGCTAGTTTCGATGGTAACAGCCCGCAGCAGCCACTAATAACAGAATTATCATTGGGGTGGAGAGGGGCCTTGCCAGCAGCCAGCCAGGACATTCGAGTCACAGATAATGTTTTAATAGTACATAATATAATAACGGAAATACTACTACTACTAATAATAAGAAGAAGGATGTTGATCCGACTGTGCCGAGATGCCGCCCGCGAGCGAGGGAGTGAGCGGTCGCGAGTGGTGACTCTGCTCGGAGCCGCTCCGCATGAATCTTCCATGAGACGTCACCGTGACGATTCACGCCACGCGCTCCTCCTCCTCCTCCTGCTCCCCATCTCATTAGGTGCCAGGATATTGGTCGCCTTCTTGGCAGGTAAGAAAATAACAAACGAAAGACAAAGATATCCCGTGTAGTCCACAAAGGCTGTCGGGGGCAAGTGCTGTGAGCGAGTAACACCTGGGAAGGCACGAGGGGTGCTGCGTGGCGAGATCCACGCCCAGCCCCCTTTGTCTCCCCTTTGTTGATGTTATACACACACACAGCGCCGGACACTTTGTTCAGATATTCGCCACTCATGTTGGTCGTGGGCGAGAATCGAACCCGAGGAGATGAATTTGTAACGCACAACGTCGAGGGCGATTTGGTGAACCAAACCAATGTCCACGGAGCAAACAGTGGCGCCGGTCGCTTCGCGGTCGAGGTTTAGGGAAAGGCGTTTGCTTTTCTAGCAGATGGGTTGACGCCGATGTATGCAGGGTCTAATCGTCATCTACATCATGAGCGATGCTCTATCCACTGCTTGATGAAGCCCCCCACCGTCGCCATTTCTCGCAGTCTGGTGATGCGACAATGAATATGGCCTCTACACCTCACTCTCTACCCCTCTCCCTCCCCCGTGTTCTGTGAAGAAGAGCCATTGTCCCACACGTCACCCAGTATATATTTTTATTTTCAAGACCACAGTCTAATTACTGACGAAGGTGTTGAGCTTTTTGGTCTCGTCTCGGGCGCGTTCCCTCCTTTGTCTGCAGCTCCGTCGTTGCCCTCGGCCACCGTCCCTTCGATCCAACACCTCCTGCCCTGGCCCACTTCCTCTCCTTCGCTGTCAACGCGATGCCTTTAAGCCGCGTACGTTCTCTGGTGCACGTGTTCCTCTCCCTGCCTCTCCGTGTATGTACTCGTATTGTGGGTGTGTGCCTGTGTGCGGGTTGTAATGCGGTGGTGCAATGGTTAGCGCACTGCGCTACGAATCCGGCGACCCGAGTTCCATTCCTGCTCACGACCAATACCAAATATTGAACCGTCCTGGGCCTCCCTTAGGACGACTTACGCCTCACACGAGCGCCTGGTGCAGCGGTGTGTAGTCAACGTCGCCACTCGGCACACAAAGGCGGCCGGGCGTGGTGCTGGCCACCCGCCCTCTCGTGTCCCTTTCTGGCCTTCATAGGCGAGCGCTAACAGCACTTGCCCCAATAGTCCGTCAAGGCTATACGGGGGATCTTTGTTTTTGTGATGCACGCATGCGGGTAAGGTGGGTGATACGCGAGCGTAGTGTTCGATACTGTACCTAGAAACCACGGCGAGCGAGTGTGATGCACATTCTAATCTGGTTGTGGTAGGGCTAGAGAGCTGACGTATCTTTTTTTATTGTTTACAAATATTGCCGATTCTGTGCTTTCAATAACAAACATCCGACGGTCGAATTGTGAGCACAACACGGACGGCGTGGAGCAGGGAGATAGCTCTCACTCACAGAGTCGGCACGGGCAAGCCCCGAGTTACACATTTTTGCCGCTCAGAGCCTCGCAATACAATGGCGTCTTCGTCGTCATCGCTGGTGAACCGAGTAATTCGCCTTCCGTGGAGTGTGACGCTGGAGCCGATTGAAAGCGCCACGATACAGCGAGCGGGTCCCAGTCCGACACCCTTGTCGCTGACTCTACGTTAGCAGCGCTCCACTAAACAGAGATAACGCAAACTCAACACGATCGTCAATTATAACACTGTGGCCTTTAAAGGGGGGGGGGGGGGGGGGGTATATGATAGGCCACGTTTCGGACAAGTGCTATGCAGAAGGGCCATTGCCCGAAACGTCGCCTAATATATATGTTCCTATTAAAGGCAACAACGGTGTTATTGACGAATGTGTCTGGTAATGCAAATGCGGTCTTAAACCCTCTCTCATCTCCCGCCCTCCATCTCCCAAAAGAATCCATCCTCCTCTGCAGGAAGCCGCCCACTTCCCCCCACGGCCGCTTCACACAGCGCGCGTTGCTGCTCTGCTCTGCTCCTCGTCGTGGTCGTGGTCGCGGTCGTGCGCCGCGCACGCGTTCATAGCGTGGCGGTTGCATCGCATTGATTGTGTCCCCACGTGATGCAAAACGATGAAATTGATCAGCGGATGATTGACGATGTTTCGCCCTCCGAGAGACTGCGGCCTCCCATTGCACTCGCCGCACAGCAGAATGTGCGCACCGAGATCACGGCCGCTCCCCGCAAGACATGAATACAGCAGCACTCAAAGTAAAAGCACTCCCAAGTTGTTGCCCACGTTCTCCCGATTATAGGACGCACTTTTTTCGCTGCTATTTTAAATTGTGAAAACGTTGGGGCTGCGTCTTATACTCCGGTCGTGTGTGTGTGTGTGTGAGACCAGATCTGTATAACAACTCTGTTGACACCGGGGCACACATTTTAGGGTGCGTTTTATTTTCCGGAGCGTCTTATAATCCGGGGAATTCGCTCGTCAGGATGTTGCACGTGCGCTCGCTCGGCTTATGACCCATTGCATTATCGCTCACACTCTTGATCCCCCCCCCCCCATCATACACACAGTGTTATATTTTGCAATAATTAATCAAGAGTAATAATTGTCAGCCCTTTATCAATCCACTGCTGGATGAACGTCTAGATATGTACTTGAGTCGCGAGGGATGTTTAACTATACTTTACCACAGGCTGATCAGTGCGGGGGTGGTCGAGGAGGGGTGGAGAGGAGGGGGGGGCAGGACCGGTTCTGATCTCACTCGCCACTGATGTTGCCTGTGGCCGGGAATCGAACTCAAGGTCACGACGACTCAGTACGCGTACTGGTGCACTCACGGGCATGTAAAGCTAAAGATCCCCCTATAATATTTCACAGACTGTTGGGGCAAGTGCTGTTAGCCATAACCTATGAAGTCCGGCACGGCATACGAGGGGGTAGGTGGCCAGCACCGCGCTTGGCCGCCTTTGTCTCCCTATTGATGATTTTTACACATCGCACCAGGTACACATTTGAGGCTGAGTCGACCTAGGGGAGACCCAGGATCGCTTCAAATATTGGAACGCGGGTCGCTGGTGTGTATCAAAGCGCGGTGACCGCTGCTCCACAGTTCCACGCACTGGCACACACGCCCTGACATACACACACCCTGACACACACACACCCTGACACACACACACCCTGACATACACACACCCTGACATACACACACCCTGACACACACCCTGACACACACACCCTGACATACACACACTCGGACACACACCCTGACATACACACACCCTGACACACAGCCTGACACACACATCCCCTGACACACACACACCCTGACATACACGCACCCTGACACACACCCTGACACACACACACACCCTGACATTGATGCACACCCTGACATACAAACACCCTGACATTGATGCACACACACGCACTGGCACACACACGCTGACACACACCCTGACATTGATGCACACACACTGACACACACGCTGACATTGATGCACACACACACGCTGACACACACCCTGACATTGATACACACGCTGACACACACACCCTGACATTGATACACACACACGCTGACACACACACCCTGACATTGATACACACGCTGACACACACACCCTGACATTGATACACACACACACTGACATTGATGCACACACACCCTGACATACACACACACTGACACACACACCCTGACATACACACACCCTGACACACACACCCTGACAGTGATGCACACACGCTGACACACTCGCTGCCGCACGCGCCCGCGCAGAGTGCAGCGTCTCTGACGAGGGCGCCGTTGGAGATGAAAGGCGCCGCGATAATCACGGAGGAGACTCTCAGATATCTCGCCAAAGGCGCCCGCTCCGATCATCCACCCCCATGATCATCCACCCCCATGATCATCCACCCCCATGATCATCCATCCCCATGATCATCCACCCCCATGATCATCCACCCCCATGATCATCCACCCCCTGATCATCCACCCCCATGATCATCCACCCCCTGATCATCCACCCCCATGATCATCCACCCCCATGATCATCCACCCCCATGATCATCCACCCCATGATCATCCACCCCCATGATCATCCACCCCCATGATCATCCACCCCCATGATCATCCACCCCCATGATCATCCACCCCCATGATCATCCACCCCCATGATCATCCACCCCCATGATCATCCACCCCCATGATCATCCACCCCCATGATCATCCACCCCCATGATCATCCACCCCATGATCATCCACCCCATGATCATCCACCCCATGATCATCCACCCCCATGATTATCCACCTTATGATCATCCACCCCCATGATCATCCACCCCCATGATCATCCACCCCATGATCATCCACCCCCATGATCATCCACCCCCATGATCATCCACCCCCATGATCATCCACCCCATGATCATCCACCCCATGATCATCCACCCCATGATCATCCACCCCCCTTATCGTCATTCCCACTTATCATCCCTCTCATAATCTCCCTGATAATCCCCTGTATCATACATCTTATCATCTTCCTCTTATACCCCGTACATTCTCCAGTATCTCCATTATAACCCCTTAGCATCTCCGTTATCTCCCTCATCGTCTCTCTTATAATAGAATCATCTCCCTTCCTATCGGCGCGCCGTCACACATCACGGAGATCGCGTGCGGGGAGCGAGGAGGCCGCGCGAGACTCGGGCTCAGAGTGGAGCTCTTCCTCGAGCGTGTGTCTACAGCGTGTACATACACAGGTGTACTTTTACACACACATATATGTACATGTACACACATGTACATATGTGTGTGTGGGGAGCGGTAGTGTAGCGGTTAGCGCGCTGCACTACGAACCCGGCGACCCGGGTTCGATTCCCGCTCACGGCCAACACCAGTGACGATTATCTGAACCGGTCCTGGGTCTCCCCTAGGTCGACTCAGCCTCAAATGAGTACCTGGTGCGGTGTGTAAACATCGCCACTGGGGAGACAAAGGCGGCCGGATGTGGTGCTGACCACCCACCCTCTCTTGTGCCGTGCCGGCTTTCATAGGTGCTGGACACTTGCCCCAACAGTCTGTGAAGGCTATGCGGGGGATCTTTGTCTTGGTTTCTCGTCGTGGGCCTATGACGTCCGAGTGAGAGAGGAGTTCACTTTGGACCCTTCCCCTCCCGGCTGCCATCAGTGGCGCGCCCAGAAAAAAAAACAACTACTTGGTTGGGTGAGCCTGTACGTGTCTCCTCGCTTTCCATTTGCGCCACTTTCAACCGATTGAATCCATCTGTGCGGAGCCCTGAGTGTCGTCCCCTCGTTTCCACTTCAATGCAGCAGGTCCCTGCCGAATTACAGGGTCGAGACTCTATTAGTAGTCGTACTGTAGTTAGTATCGTAGCAGCAGTAGTATAGTAGTTGTACTGTCGTAGTAGCAGTATGAGTAGATAACTCGTGTGTCTGCAAATAATCAGTCAGCTGTCACCGTGTGTAAGCTCTTCTCGCAGTCCTCCTGTACTCGGAGCACGAACAGTAATCTGCTGTTTGATGTAATTATAAAATAACACGAACATTTGTCGTGAGCTTTTTTTTTATTCCGGTGAGAGAGTTGCATTAATAGAAACACTAATTGAAAGGTGAGAAATTATCAACGAGCCGAGTCAGTGTTTTGTTTTCGTTTCTCCCACCTCTTCGGTAATTGTTATTCAATGTCTTCCGAACTTCTTCCGGCGTTTAAATTAAATAAAATGTTTAATTGTTAGACGGAAAAGTCCCCTGCAGTCAGTTACCCAGCTAGCTTCGGTGGCAACGGCCTACTCACAACAACAGAGTTATCGTTGGGGTGGAGAGGTGCCCAGCCGGCAGGCAGCCAGAAAACTCGAGGCGTAGATGATGCATTATTGTCGTGTGATTGCTGTTGGCAATGTCGTCATTGTCTTCACTTCAATCCGCCTGTGTTTGGCAATCAGTACATGCCAAGCACGCGGGGTACACGCGGCGCTTGCAAACAATCGCTCCGCGTCCCCGCGTCAGCTCGCCACGACAGTGAGTGCAATGTCTGCGTCTTGTTTCGATGTTACAGCCGTGCGTGCTCAGCTCGCCACGACAGTGAGTGCAATGTCTGCGTCTTGTTTCGATGTTACAGCCGTGCGTGCTCAGCTCGCCACGACGCGCTCCTGTTGCACTCAAACACCCCCCCACCTCCCCCGAACTCTGTCGGCTTAAAATGTTTACTGAAAACTTTCGTGACCGCAGGAATTCAGATTCGTTGAATCTGCCTGCTTTCGCGAGCCCCGCGTTGTAACAGCGGCACTTTGTACGTGAACACAGTCACCAGGTAATTCAGGAAAGACATACATCTACAAATAACGCAGTTCCCCGGCACGCTGGCTCTGGGTCCGCGTGGCTCGTCCGGGCAGAGGCGGCTGGGTCAAGAGGCAGACATCGAGAGCATCATCATCGTCGTCATCGCTCTTGAGCCGTACCGAATTGTTTTTTAGGTGCAGCTTCACAATCCCACTCACTTCGAATTGGTTATCGCACTATTCGCTGTCATCGGCCACATGGAGACAGTATAAGCGCTCACGTCATGCCACCTCGCCTGGGACCGACACGTGACTCATCTCATCCCGGCTCAGAATCAGAACATTTCCGAATCAGAGTATGTAGACTGGAATAATCCGATGAGCTGTGCAGCTCTTGGTCCGCAGATGTCCCAGTCGATGCTGTGTCGGGTCAGCACGCCAGGCCGAGCTGCTGCGATCGCGAGACGGGGGGGGGTTCTTGAACCGATTCCACCAGCGACCCCCCCCCTCCCCTTCCCGCACCCCCACGGCAGTGACGGTGCTGCCACATTTGCCGTCACGAAAGGTAGAGAGGAGATGGCCGTGGCTCTCTGAGTGCACATCCCCATTGCTTCACTGGCTCGCTCTCTCACCCTCGCCCCCCCCCTTTGTGTAACGATGCAGACTGTGGAGCAGGTGCTGTTGGCGAGCGCCTATTGAGGCCGGAATGGTGTACGAGAGGTGGTGGTTGTGGGTCCGTGTTCTAAGTCTGAACCATAGCCGGCCGCCTCGGTCTCCCCAGTGCTGGCAGTCGTTTAGAGGCCGCGTGGATCTAGGGGTGGCCCAGGGCCAGTCCTCGCACATCACCCGCCACCGGTGTCACCCGTGGACGACTGTGGCCGCGTTCGTAGCGCGGCGCACGCCAACCGCTGCGCCACCGCTCCCTCCCACCCTCGCGCGCGTGGGTGGCAGTGCCGCCTCCTCCTGCAGCGGCGGCAGCGGCAGGAGGAGCCGTGTGCCCCGTGGCGGCAGCGGCGGCGGCAGGAGGAGCCGTGTGCCCCGTGGCGGCAGCGGCGGCGGCGCGTGTCACCGCAGGGCGTCCCATCAGCTCCATCATCGCGGCACCCACGGCCCAGTGCGCGGACCGCCCGCGCGCCTTTGAAACTCTCAGATTTACCGAGGGCTGCTCCGCCCTCCCTTCAGTTATTTGCCACTTTTGTTTTTGTTGTGTGTGGGGAGGGAGGCGGGGGGGGTGGCTCGCCGCATTTTCCTGCTCACTGCGCCTCGTGCGTCTGTGTGCGTGTCTGTGTGTATGTGTGCGTGTCTGCGTGTCTGTGTGTCTGTGTGCGTGTCTGTGTGCGTGTCTGTGTGTGTGTCTGTGTGCGTGTCTGCGTGTCTGTGTGTCTGTGTGCGTGTCTGTGTGCGCGTATGCGTGTCTGTGTGCGTGTCTGTGTGTATGTGTGTCTGTGTGCGTGTCTGTGTGTCTGTGTGCGTATCTGTGTCTCTGTGCGTGTCTGTGTGCGTGTTTGTGTGCGTCGACTCGGCCTCAAATGAGTACCTAGTGCGGTGTGTTAACATCGCCACTAAGGAGACAAAGGCGGCCGTGCCGTAGTGCTGGCCACACACCCCCTCGTGTGCCTTGCCGCTCTTAATAGGTGCTCGCTAACAGCACTTGCCCGAAAAGTCTGTGTGCGTATGCGCACATGTGCCGTGCTGCTACTCGCCAAGAGCACGCACTTGCCCCAACAGTCTGTTAAAGCCTATTCGGATGGATCTTTGTGCGTGTGTGCCTTTGTGTAGTAGGTGTGTGTGTGTGTTGGTGTGTGGGTGTGTGTGGGTGTGTGTGTGGGTGTGTGTTGGTGTGTGGTTGTGTGTGGGTGTGTGTGTGTGTGGGTGTGTGTGTAGTAGGAGTGTGTGTGGGTGTGTGTTGGTGTGTGTGTGTGGTTGTGTGTGTGTGTGGGTGTGTGTTGGTGTGTGTGTGTGTGGGTGTGTGTTGGTGTGTGTGTGTGGGTGTGTGTTGGTGTGTGTGTGTGTTGGTGTGTGGGTGTGTGTAGTAGGTGTGTGTGTGGGTGTGTGTTGGTGTGTGGGTGTGTGTGTGTGTGGGTGTGTGTGTGTTGGGGTGTGTGTGTGGGTGTGTGTGTGTGGGTGTGTGTAGTAGGTGTGTGTGTGGGTGTGTGTTGGTGTGTGGGTGTGTGTGTGTGTGTTGGTGTGTGTGTGTGGGTGTGTGTTGGTGTGTGTGTGTGTTGGTGTGTGTGTGTGGGTGTGTGTAGTAGGTGTGTGTGTGGGTGTGTGTTGGGGTGTGTGTGTGGGTGTGTGTTGGTGTGTGTGTGTGTTGGTGTGTGTGTGTGGGTGTGTGTTGGTGTGTGGGTGTGTGTGTGTGTGTGTTGGTGTGTGGGTGTGTGTTGGTGTGTGGGTGTGTGTTGGTGTGTGTGTGTGTTGGTGTGTGTGTGTGGGTGTGTGTAGTAGGTGTGTGTGTGGGTGTGTGTTGGTGTGTGGGTGTGTGTGTGTGTGTTGGTGTGTGGGTGTGTGTGTGGGTGTGTGTTGGTGTGTGTGTGTGTTGGTGTGTGTGGGTGTGTGTAGTAGGTGTGTGTGTGGGTGTGTGTGGGTGTGGGTGTGTGTTGGTGTGTGTGTGTGTGTGTTGGTGTGTGTGTGTGTTGGTGTGTGTGTGTGGGTGTGTGTAGTAGGTGTGTGTGTGGGTGTGTGTTGGTGTGTGGGTGTGTGTGTGTGTGGGTGTGTGTTGGTGTGTGTGTGTTGGTGTGTGTGTGTGTTGGTGTGTGTCTGTGGGTGTGTGTGTGTGGGTGTGTGTTGGTGTGTGTGTGTGTTGGTGTGTGTGTGTGGGTGTGTGTGTGTGGGTGTGTGTAGTAGGTGTGTGTGTGTGTGTTGGTGTGTGTGTGTGTAGTAGTGGCGAATGGCGGTTGTGGTTGTGTTGACAGTGGTTTAGTTGGTTGTGGTTCGTCGTGGTTGTTGGGACGATGAGCAATGGTATCCGAACCTGGTGTGGACTTCCCCTAGGTCTACTCGGCCTAAATTTGCTGTTATAATACCAACATTAGCTTGTAGAGAAAAGACATGATGTATGTGGTTTAAAGGGGGAGTTATGGAGAGCAAACTCATGGGGAAGATGATTTCTGTACCCGATCAGGGCATTTGGAGAGATGACAATTCACCCCAAATAGTCACCCCGCTACGTGAGGGTTTCACTGTTGTGCAGCTCCCCGATGGGTTTCAAGGGCTGTGCGGCGTATCGTTCGGCACGATGTCCGACGTTTCGCTCCACGTCCAGGGAGCGTTTGGCATTGGCTCCTTTCTGTTCTCTGTGGGGCGCCTCGCGCTCGTCCCGTGGCCCACGCTGCTGCTGCTACTTCCTATTTCTCGGCGTGAGCCCAAAGCGTGCGCCCTCTCCACTCTGCGCGCTTTTTCAGACATCATTCCACTTTCTTTGCCAACGCCCACGTTTCTGATCCGTGTCACATCGCAGTCAGAGCGCGCCCATTCAAAACCGAGCGTCGATCTTCACGCACCATCGCGTCTCGGTTCCACACAGAGCACTCTGCCTCTGCTCTCGTTCATCTGCTTATTCATTAAATTGCATTCGGCGCAGTCGTTTAAGACCGTGCAACACCTCGTGTGCCAGTGCGCAACATTCCCGAAGGACCCTGTACGAGTTCTCTGCAACGTTTGCGTTGTTGCTGCTCTGCTCAAGCAGCACCGCGGATCTCTCTCGTGGAGAATATCCGGAAAACTGGCTAAACCAGATCATCCGTGTAACACATAGAACAAACTCAACACTCAGTGATTAAATAATGATGAGGACATCGCTCTCCGCGCCATTCCCCCAGCGCCAGGGCCCCCGTGAAGGGATGCGCCGGGGACAGCGACTGCCGCTCTGCCCACTGCAGGCGACGAGCGACTTGACCAGAGCGCGGCAGTGAGCACGTGGGGCGGTGGACTCGAGAAGTCGCCCGCGCGACGAGACCCCTCCTCCTACCACCTCCTCCTCCCACCTCCTCCTACCACCTCACCTCCTCCTCCCACCTCCTCCTCCCACCTCCTCCTACCACCCCACCTCCTCCTACCACCTCCTCCTACCACCTCCTCCCACCTCCTCCTACCACCTCCTCCTACCACCTCCTCCTACCACCTCCTCCTCCCACCTCCTCCTACCACCTCACCTCCTCCTCCCACCTCCTCCTCCCACCTCCTCCTACCACCCCACCTCCTCCTACCACCTCCTCCTACCACCTCCTCCCACCTCCTCCTACCACCTCCTCCTACCACCTCCTCCTACCACCTCCTCCTCCCACCTCCTCCTACCACCTCCTCCTACCACCTCACCTCCTCCTCCCACCTCCTCCTCCCACCTCCTCCTACCACCCCACCTCCTCCTCCCACCTCCTCCTACCACCCCACCTCCTCCTACCACCTCCTCCTACCACCTCCTCCTACCACCTCCTCCTACCACCTCCTCCTACCACCTCCTCCTACCACCTCACCTCCTCCTCCCACCTCCTCCTCCCACCTCCTCCTACCACCCCACCTCCTCCTACCACCTCCTCCTACCACCTCCTCCCACCTCCTCCTACCACCTCCTCCTACCACCTCCTCCTACCACCTCCTCCTCCCACCTCCTCCTACCATCTCCTCCTACCACCTCCTCCTACCACCTCCTCCTCCCACCTCACCTCCTCCTACCACCTCCTCCTACCACCTCCTCCTCCCACCTCACCTCCTCCTACCACCTCCTCCTACCACCTCCTCCTCCCACCTCCTCCTCCCACCTCCTCCTACCACCCCACCTCCTCCTACCACCTCCTCCTACCACCTCCTCCTACCACCCCACCTCCTCCTACCACCTCCTCCTACCACCTCCTCCTACCACCCCACCTCCTCCTACCACCTCCTCCTACCACCCCACCTCCTCCTACCACCTCCTCCTACCACCTCCTCCTACCACCCCACCTCCTCCTACCACCTCCTCCCACCTCCTCCTCACACCTCCCTCCTCCCACCTCCCACCTCCTCCTCATTCTCTTCATCCTGCGGCACGAGCCACCGATTCTCGCTGAGTCATGACTCCTGCTAATACCGGCCTCTTACACCGTAACACTGCCCCCTGACAGTGCCTCCCCCACGTGACACGAATCCAGCACTGGACACTGCATGCAGGGTCTGGGCTATAGAGTTGGTATTGGGTTCTAGGACTGGGCTATACTTATTTCAGTCGTACGTCGCACCATTCGTGCTAATTGCATCTCACTACGCTGTGCAATAATTATTTGCATAATCACGTTGAGGTGACGAGTTCTGTGTCTGAACGATATCGTGGGTGATGAGTTCTAGGTGTGTGGGCATCCCCACTTGCTCTTAGCCAACGGCCCCCTGCACACACGCAGCGCAGAGACAGACGGCGGCCACGCTCGCGTCGTGCGTGGGGGTCGCTCGCCACCCGGCGCACACGGAGGGTCTGTGTGACGCCACTGCAGGGTGAAGGCGGTCCCATGCAGTGTCAGCAATGGAGGTTGTTTGAGCATACTTCACCACGCTGGTCAGCGCGGGTTGGTGAAGTCTGGGAGCACAGAAGTACAGGACAACAATCGCTCATCAAGCCCTGCCGCGCGGGTTTGTCGGGCGGGCTGATGGCAGCGTGCAGTGCAGCGTGGGGGGGGCGATGGAGGGGGGCCACGGTGCAGGAGCGAGGTCACGTGGTGATCGCCGCGAGGAGAGGAGAGACGCCGCGCTCCCTCGCCCACACACTCCCTCGCCTACTCACTCATTCACTCTCCTGCTCGCTCGCCCACCCTCGCTCAACCAACCAACCATTCACTCACTGACGCACCCAACTTACTCGCCCACCCACCAACCCATTCGCTCACCCATACACTCTAACACCTACGCATTCACTCACTAGAATAGCAGCAATAATATCAATCCAGCAACTACACAACTGGTGTCATGAGAGTTTATGATTACGGTCCACAGTGTTTTTGTCTGTGCGCATATATATATGAACATGTAACCCTATGCACCATTTGCATGTGATTGATGATGACACCATTTTATCAGCCCTTCATCTCGAAAAGTACGATTTGTTCCCAATTAACGTGCATCTGAATGTTTAAAAATTAATTCTGAAATTCCCTAACGTCCACCTCGTGGCCGTGCCCAAGTGCCCTGCTGCTGCTGGCTGCACAGGCAGCGGGCAGGAGAGCGGCGTTATAACCCGCCCCACTGTCTAAAGTGCCGTGCCGGGAGATCGTTATAACCCCGCCCCACTGTCTAAAGTGCCGTGCCGGGAGATCGTTATAACCCTGCCCCACTGTCTAAAGTGCCGTGCCGGGAGATCGTTATAACCCGCCCCACTGTCTAAAGTGCCGTGCCGGGAGATCGTTATAACCCCGCCCCACTGTCTAAAGTGCCGTGCCGGGAGATCGTTATAACCCGCCCCACTGTCTAAAGTGCCGTGCCGGGAGATCGTTATAACCCCGCCCCACTGTCTAAAGTGCCATGCCGGGAGATCGTTATAACCCCGCCCCACTGTCTAAAGTGCCATGCCGGGAGATCGTTATAACCCCGCCCCACTGTCTAAAGTGCCATGCCGGGAGATCGTTATAACCCGCCCCACTGTCTAAAGTGCCATGCCGGGAGATCGTTATAACCCGCCCCACTGTCTAAAGTGCCATGCCGGGAGATCGTTATAACCCGCCCCACTGTCTAAAGTGCCATGCCGGGAGATCATTATAACCCCGCCCCACTGTCTAAAGTGCCATGCCGGGAGATGGTTATAACCCGCCCCACTGTCTAAAGTGCCGTGCCGGGAGATCGTTATAACCCGCCCCACTGTCTAAAGTGCCGTGCCGGGAGATCGTTATAACCCGCCCCACTGTCTAAAGTGCCATGCCGGGAGATCGTTATAACCCGCCCCACTGTCTAAAGTGCCGTACCGGGAGATCGTTATAACCCCGCCCCACTGTCTAAAGTGCCGTGCCGGGAGATCGTTATAACCCCGCCCCACTGTCTAAAGTGCCGTGCCGGGAGATCGTTATAACCCCGCCCCACTGTCTAAAGTGCCGTGCCGGGAGATCGTTATAACCCCGCCCCACTGTCTAAAGTGCCGTGCCGGGAGATCGTTATAACCCCGCCCCACTGTCTAAAGTGCCGTGCCGGGAGATCGTTATAACCCCGCCCCACTGTCTAAAGTGCCGTGCCGGGAGATCGTTATAACCCGCCCCACTGTCTAAAGTGCCGTGCCGGGAGATCGTTATAACCCCGCCCCACTGTCTAAAGTGCCGTGCCGGGAGATCGTTATAACCCGCCCCACTGTCTAAAGTGCCGTGCCGGGAGATCGTTATAACCCCGCCCCACTGTCTAAAGCGCCATGCCGGGAGATCGTTATAACCCCGCCCCACTGTCTAAAGTGCCATGCCGGGAGATCGTTATAACTCGCCCCACTGTCTAAAGTGCCATGCCGGGAGATCGTTATAACCCCGCCCCACTGTCTAAAGTGCCGTGCCGGGAGATCGTTATAACCCCGCCCCACTGTCTAAAGTGCCGTGCCGGGAGATCGTTATAACCCCGCCCCACTGTCTAAAGTGCCGTGCTGGGAGATCGTTATAACCCCGCCCCACTGTCTAAAGTGCCGTGCCGGGAGATCGTTATAACCCCGCCCCACTGTCTAAAGTACCGTGCCGGGAGATCGTTATAACCCCGCCCCACTGTCTAAAGTGCCATGCCGGGAGATCGTTATAACCCGCCCCACTGTCTAAAGTGCCGTGCCGGGAGATCGTTATAACCTGCCCCACTGTCTAAAGTGCCATGCCGGGAGATCGTTATAACCCGCCCCACTGTCTAAAGTGCCGTGCCGGGAGATCGTTATAACCCCGCCCCACTGTCTAAAGTGCCGTGCCGGGAGATCGTTATAACCCGCCCCACTGTCTAAAGTGGCGTGCCGGGAGATCGTTATAACCCCGCCCCACTGTCTAAAGTGCCGTGCCGGGAGATCGTTATAACCCCGCCCCACTGTCTAAAGTGCCGTGCCGGGAGATCGTTATAACCCCGCCCCACTGTCTAAAGTGCCGTGCCGGGAGATCGTTATAACCCCGCCCCACTGTCTAAAGTGCCGTGCCGGGAGATCGTTATAACCCCGCCCCACTGTCTAAAGTGCCGTGCCGGGAGATCGTTATAACCCGCCCCACTGTCTAAAGTGCCGTGCCGGGAGATCGTTATAACCCCGCCCCACTGTCTAAAGTGCCATGCCGGGAGATCGTTATAACCCCGCCCCACTGTCTAAAGTGCCATGCCGGGAGATCGTTATAACCCGCCCCACTGTCTAAAGTGCCATGCCGGGAGATCGTTATAACCCCGCCCTACTGTCTAAAGTGCCGTGCCGGGAGATCGTTATAACCCCGCCCCACTGTCTAAAGTGCCGTGCCGGGAGATCGTTATAACCCCGCCCCACTGTCTAAAGTGCCGTGCCGGGAGATCGTTATAACCCGCCCCACTGTCTAAAGTGGCGTGCCGGGAGATCGTTATAACCCCGCCCCACTGTCTAAAGTGCCGTGCCGGGAGATCGTTATAACCCCGCCCCACTGTCTAAAGTGCCGTGCCGGGAGATCGTTATAACCCCGCCCCACTGTCTAAAGTGCCGTGCCGGGAGATCGTTATAACCCCGCCCCACTGTCTAAAGTGCCGTGCCGGGAGATCGTTATAACCCCGCCCCACTGTCTAAAGTGCCGTGCCGGGAGATCGTTATAACCCCGCCCCACTGTCTAAAGTGCCGTGCCGGGAGATCGTTATAACCTGCCCCACTGTCTAAAGTGCCGTGCCGGGAGATCGTTATAACCCCGCCCCACTGTCTAAAGTGCCGTGCGGGAGATCGTTATAACCCGCCCCACTGTCTAAAGTGCCGTGCCGGGAGATCGTTATAACCCCGCCCCACTGTCTAAAGTGCCATGCAGGGAGATCGTTATAACCCCGCCCCACTGTCTAAAGTGCCGTGCCGGGAGATCGTTATAACCCGCCCCACTGTCTAAAGTACCGTGCCGGGAGATCGTTATAACCCGCCCCACTGTCTAAAGTTCCGTGCCGGGAGATCGTTATAACCCGCCCCACTGTCTAAAGTGCCATGCCGGGAGATCGTTATAACCCGCCCCACTGTCTAAAGTGCCATGCCGGGAGATCGCTATAACCCGCCCCACTGTCTAAAGTGCCATGCCGGGAGATCATTATAACCCGCCCCACTGTCTAAAGTGCCATGCCGGGAGATCGTTATAACCCCGCCCCACTGTCTAAAGTGCCATGCCGGGAGATCGTTATAACCCGCCCCACTGTCTAAAGTGCCGTGCCGGGAGATCGTTATAACCCGCCCCACTGTCTAAAGTGCCATGCCGGGAGATCGTTATAACCCGCCCCACTGTCTAAAGTGCCATGCCGGGAGATCGTTATAACCCGCCCCACTGTCTAAAGTGCCGTGCCGGGAGATCGTTATAACCCCGCCCCACTGTCTAAAGTGCCGTGCCGGGAGATCGTTATAACCCCGCCCCACTGTCTAAAGTGCCGTGCCGGGAGATCGTTATAACCCCGCCCCACTGTCTAAAGTGCCGTGCCGGGAGATCGTTATAACCCCGCCCCACTGTCTAAAGTGCCGTGCCGGGAGATCGTTATAACCCCGCCCCACTGTCTAAAGTGCCGTGCCGGGAGATCGTTATAACCCGCCCCACTGTCTAAAGTGCCGTGCCGGGAGATCGTTATAACCCCGCCCCACTGTCTAAAGTGCCGTGCCGGGAGATCGTTATAACCCGCCCCACTGTCTAAAGTGCCGTGCCGGGAGATCGTTATAACCCCGCCTCACTGTCTAAAGTGCCATGCCGGGAGATCGTTATAACCCCGCCCCACTGTCTAAAGTGCCATGCCGGGAGATCGTTATAACCCCGCCCCACTGTCTAAAGTGCCGTGCCGGGAGATCGTTATAACCCGCCCCACTGTCTAAAGTGCCGTGCCGGGAGATCGTTATAACCCGCCCCACTGTCTAAAGTGCCGTGCCGGGAGATCGTTATAACCCGCCCCACTGTCTAAAGTGCCATGCCGGGAGATCGTTATAACCCGCCCCACTGTCTAAAGTGCCATGCCGGGAGATCGTTATAACCTGCCCCACTGTCTAAAGTGCCATGCCGGGAGATCGTTATAACCCGCCCCACTGTCTAAAGTGCCATGCCGGGAGATCGTTATAACCCCGCCCCACTGTCTAAAGTGCCATGCCGGGAGATCGTTATAACCCGCCCCACTGTCTAAAGTGCCGTGCCGGGAGATCGTTATAACCCGCCCCACTGTCTAAAGTGCCATGCCGGGAGATCGTTATAACCCGCCCCACTGTCTAAAGTGCCGTGCCGGGAGATCGTTATAACCCGCCCCACTGTCTAAAGTGCCGTGCCGGGAGATCGTTATAACCCGCCCCACTGTCTAAAGTGCCGTGCCGGGAGATCGTTATAACCTGCCCCACTGTCTAAAGTGCCGTGCCGGGAGATCGTTATAACCCCGCCCCACTGTCTAAAGTGCCGTGCGGGAGATCGTTATAACCCGCCCCACTGTCTAAAGTGCCGTGCCGGGAGATCGTTATAACCCGCCCCACTGTCTAAAGTGCCGTGCCGGGAGATCGTTATAACCCGCCCCACTGTCTAAAGTGCCGTGCCGGGAGATCGCTCCGACCAGTCGACCTCTGGACTGCAAGTCCGGCGCGCTGCTCACCGCCACACCACGGCAGCTTGCTTCATTTCAAATCTAGCTCCAAGTTATTTATTTATAAATGTTATCAGATTCTCAATGTAAATGAAACAATTCTCATTTTCATTTTATTCAGTCGATGCTGCTTCATGTAATGTTGCCACTTTTTGAAGAAGAAGCCGTCACAAGCGAGATGCTTAAATTGAGACGAAAATCCGATTCTTAGATGTGATTGTGACGACCCATCGCGAGTCCAGCGTTCCACTGCACCCTGGCACGCCACGTGGTGTGATGCCGTGCTGTGCGGCGCTGGAGGTTTCGTTCCTCTAAGTTGCTCTGCCTGTTGATGGCCACTGCATTCTGCTACTGGAGGCTGGCAGTCCCAGAACTCTCCACTTCGTCCGCGTGCGCAGCAGTTGACACACCGGCGCCTCTGTCCACACGGCAGGTCGTGCATCCTCCTCCAAGGCTTCTGGCCAGCGTGAAAAAAGGCCAAAATATCCGTACTGGGGTTTGTAATGAAAACGCATGCAGTGGTGGTGACGGTGGTGGTGGCGGTGATGGCGGTGGTGGCGATGATGGTGGCGGTGGTGACACTGATGGTGGCGGCAGTGTCGTCTCACACCGTGCCAGGGGTCGCAGCGAGTTCCCTTTGAGTTGACTCGCGACTCGATCGCACGGCGTGCGTGTACATCTCCACACTCATTGGTTTCAGTCACGGCCGCTGGGTTTCTGTGGTCGTTCATTATCTGAAACGAGCCACGCCGCCTCTTCGTCTGCACGGGAACATCCCGCCGCTTCTCGCCGCCTTCAGCCGCTAGAGTACCGCGCGGTGGGGCCGAATGCGCTCCGCGGCCGCGCTTTGCGGTTGTGCTGCTGCTGCTGCTGATACTGCTGCTGCTGCTGATACTGCTGCTGCTGCTGATACTGCTGATACTGCTGCTGCTGCTGATACTGCTGCTGCTGATACTGCTGCTGCTGCTGATACTGCTGCTGCTGCACGGCCCTCCGCCGTGTCCGCGCGTTGCTCGGCACGATGTCCGGCGGTTCACTCCAGGTGCCGGTAGCTTCTTCCCGGGTTGATTTCCAGGAAATGATTCCACGAACAAGCTCCCAGCAGGGCGCGTAACGAAACGTCGGACGTCGTGCGGGACAACGCGCACAGCTACCCGCGCTAACTGGGCTCGAGCTCCCCTCCCCCAGTCTCACTCTCGCCCTTTGCCCCCCCCACCCCCACCCCTTGTTCTTCTCGAATGCCAGCGAGCGCCCCCGGGCCAGCTGTCCGATGAGGGTGGCGCCGTGGCGGCCGTGCCGGGGCTGCTCGGGCCGACAGTGGCGGGCGCCGTGTGCCTGGGCGGCGTGCTGCTGGGCTCGCTGCTCGCCTACTGCCTCCTGCGCGCCCGCCGCGCCACCAAGAGCGGCCACCGCTATGCCAGCCTGGCCGCCGCCGCCGCCCACAGCAGCCCCGACCCCACCTCCGACTACCAGGTGACGTTGGCGGTTCGAGACCCGGTGGCCGCCCTGGTTAATCGCGCGGGGGGGGGGGGGGGTCTCAACAGTAAAAAAAATAAGACTACGCGCCATTCACGTCGCCGTTCGTCAGAGTCGGCCGTCGCATCTGCCGGCAAGAGTGGCAGTAAAATTGATCTCGACGGCTGTCTGTGGAAGTGAAATCTTCCTATGGCCCGCACCCAGAGCCGTCCCCAGGGTACGGCGAATCGGGGCGACCGCCCCGGACCCCGGACCCCGCACCAATATCCATCCGCACGCGCTGTCTGCCCGAAACGCTGTACCACACGCACTCTGTACAGGGCAGGCCCATCCAGCAGCAGAGGTGTCGGCAGGGAATTGCATGGCTGCTCCTTTGCCCTTAACGTTTTGCTCGCTACAAGACGCGCGGAAGCAGTAGCAGCACCGCGGCTTTCTCTCTCTCTATCTGTGAGTCGGGGGGGGGGGGGGCAGGCCGCCGTGATAGCGGCGGCCCAGTCAGTCGAGAGGGGGAGAGGCCCCCGGCCGGGGGAGGGCCCCGGGGGTCGTGGGGAGGAGCGCGAGAGGGCGGCCACGGGGAGGGAGACAGCGCCCCAGCAACGCGGTGTCCCCGCTCGTGTGGTGCTGGCTTGGGTTGACTTAGCCTCAAATTAGTATGTGATGCGGTGTGTAAACCCTAGGGAGACAAAGGCGGCCGGGTGTGTTTGCTCGTCACCCCTCGTGTACCGTGACGGCCATCATAGGTGCTACTCGCTAACAGCACTTGTCCCAACAGTCTGTTAAGGCTACACGGAGGGTCTTTATCTTTGTGCTGACCTTGTGGGCGTGTGCTGCATCTAAATAATCAGTGTGGATGGTGTGTGGTGGGTTCCAACAGAGTCGTGGGTTCTAACAGAGTCGTGGGTTCCAACAGAGTCGTGGGTACCATCAGAGTCGTGGGTTCCATCAGAGTCGTGGGTTCCATCAGAGTCGTGGGTTCCATCAGAGTCGTGGGTTCCAACAGAGTCGTGGGTTCCAACAGAGTCGTGGGTTCCTACAGAGTCGTGGGTTCCTACAGAGTCGTGGGTTCCAACAGAGTCGTGGGTTCCATCAGAGTCGTGGGTTCCATCAGAGTCGTGGGTTCCAACAGAGTCGTGGGTTCCAACAGAGTCGTGGGTTCCATCAGAGTCGTGGGTTCCATCAGAGTCGTGGGTTCCAACAGAGTCGTGGGTTCCTACAGAGTCGTGGGTTCCTACAGAGTCGTGGGTTCCAACAGAGTCGTGGGTTCCATCAGAGTCGTTGGTTTCCAACAGAGTCGTGGGTTCCATCAGAGTCGTGGGTTCCATCAGAGTCGTGGGTTCCATCAGAGTCGTGGGTTCCAACAGAGTCGTGGGTTCCATCAGAGTCGTGGGTTCCAACAGAGTCGTGGGTTCCTACAGAGTCGTGGGTTCCAACAGAGTCGTGGGTTCCATCAGAGTCGTGGGTTCCATCAGAGTCGTGGCTCCATCCATGCGGCCGAGACGGAGCTGACAGCTGACAGCTCCGTCTCGGCCTCCCGCCGGCAATTATCACGGCGCGATTGCTCGAGCAAGCCTCGGGTGCTGCCACCTCCACCACCACCTTCACCACCACCTTCACCACCACCACCACCTTCACCACCACCTTCACCACCACCACCACCACCACCACCACCACCTTCACCACCATCTTCACCACCACCATCACCTTCACCACCAAGACCACCTTCACCACGATCACCACCTCCGCCACCACCATCACCACCAAGACCACCACCTTCACCACCACCACGACCACCACCTTCACCACCATCACCACCTCCGCGACCCCGCGTGTTACCAGTCGGTTACGTCGATAGATTTAATTTCGTGCAGAGTTGAGGTTGAAGTGATCTTCCCGATGCCACGCTGCCCCCTCCCTCTAATAATCATGAGCCTGTTGCACTGTTCACAAGAGGAGGCTGACGGCTGCTGATGCCATGACCCAGAGGTCGGTTGCAATAACGAACTAAATATTTTTTCCCCTAAACTCGATTAAAAAAAAGACTTAACAACTCTAAAAGACTACCCTCTGACTACAACCCTAACCAACTTGGCACAACCCCAGCCTTTAAACCACAACCCGATCCCTGCAACCACAGCCCCTTCTCCTTCACACTCCCAACGCGACTCCACGCCCCGCCGCTCCGCGACGCTGACCGCCAACCGCGCCGCCTCTCCCCCAGGAGCTGTGCCGGCAGCGCATGGCGATCCGCACGGCCGAGAAGGGCGGGGGCTGCGGGGAGCCCCCCCCCGCGGGGGGCGTCTCCGGCGGCGTGGGGGTCGCCCCCCACGCCCCGCACGGCGCCCACCCCTCGCGCCCGTCGCGCATGAGCAGCCTCTCCTCGCAGCTCAGCGACGGGGGGCCCCTGAGCCCCTCCCCGCGGAGCAGCGTCTCGTCCTGGAGCGAGGAGCCGGCGCCCTCCAACCTCGACATCACCACGGGCCACATGATCCTGGTGCGTGCGCGACGCCGCCGAGTGGACGTGCTCACCGCGCGACAACGCCGCGGCCTTCGCGGGGACTCGTGCGTGACGGGCGACGTTTCGGGCGGTGATCCTTCTTCATAGCACTTCCATCGGTGGACGTGGTGCGAAGAAGGGCCATTGCCAAAAACGTCGCCTGTTTGTTTTCCGGTTAAAGGCCACACACAGTGTTTCTTGATGAATGTCTCGCGATGTGTTGTTATCTGTGCTTGTGTACCACTCTCAGCGTCACGGCGCATCGTGAGACGAGAGAATCCATTGAGAATTCTCACCTTCGCGTTCGAGAAGGGCCCGTGGAAGTGGACACCACAGGGCTACAGCCACCATCAATGGCAAATATCTGAACCGGTTCTGGGCTTCCCCAAGGTCGGCTCGGCCTTAAATGATTGCCTGCTGCTATTTGTAAACAGCGCTGGGGGGATACAGGGGGCTGGGTGTGGTGTCGGCCACACCACCCACTCATAGCTGGGCCCGTCCAGCCTTCATAGGAGCTCGCAATCAGCACTCGCCCCATCAGTCTTGTTCCTGCTCCACGGGGAATCTTTGTCCCTCTGTGTCCGCGTGTCTGTGCGCCCTCGCAGTCCTACATGGAGGACCACGTGCGGAACGGGGACCGCCTGGAGGCCGAGTGGGACGCGCTCTGCTGCTACCAGGCCGAGCCCAACGCCTGCACCGTGGCGCAGAGGCCGAACAACACCGTCAAGAATCGCTACGGCAACATCCTCCCGTGTACGCCGCACACGCAGCAGACAAAGATCCCCCCTGTAGCCTTTCAACAGACTTTTGGGGCAAGTGCTGTTGGCGAACAGCTGTGAAGGGTGCCCAACACCACGCCGCTTCTTGTCTACCCAGTGCGGATGTGGACGCGCCTCACCGGGTACTGGACTCATGCCAGGCTGAGTTCATCTCGGAGATGCCCAGGACCGGCTCAACTTCCCGCCACTGTTATTGGTCGTGGGAATCGAACTCGTTCATAGTGCAGCGTGCGCTACCCACCGCACGACCGCTCCACGAAGCCATACACGTGGTTGTGGAATCGGGTAGCTGCAGGGAGTTGGTGGTGATTACTCGGCCACCACTCTCCCCCCCCCCCAGTAACGTCCAGCACGCAATCCACCGCTCACCCCAATCCACCACTCACCCCGATCCACCGCTCACCCCAATCCACCACTCACCCCGATCCACTGCTCACCCCGATCCACCACTCACCCTGATCCACCACTCACCCCGATCCACTGCTCACCCCGATCCACCACTCACCCCGATCCACCGCTCATCCCGATTCACCGCTCACCCCGATCCACCGCTCACCCCGATCCACCGCTCACCCCGATTCACCACTCACCCCGATCCACCACTCACCCCGATCCACCGCTCACCCCGATCCACCGCTCATCCCGATTCATCGCTCACCCCGATCCACCACTCACCCCGATCCACCGCTCACCCCGAGCCACCCCTCACCCTGATCCACCGCTCACCCCGAGCCACCCCTCACCCCGATCCACCCCTCACCCCGATCCACCGCTCACCTGCGCTCTCCTTGCCCGGCTCTCGCCGTCACTCCGCCCGTGGCCCTCTCGAGCCGCGTGCCACGGGGCTCCTAAGAACGACCGCGCATCGCGCTGTCCCCAACACCGGACACGATGCTGCTACTACCTCCACCATCACCACCATCACCATCATCACCATCACCACCATCATCATCACCACCATCATCATCACCACCATCATCACCACCATAATCAACACCACTACCATTACCACCACCACCCCAACTATCCACCACCACCTACTCTGCCATCGCCACCACCGCAGCAGTGCGAGGACACGGGCCAGGCGCGGCTCATTGACAGAAAGGTCCCAGCGTAGGTGCCGCGTCGCACTTCCAATTCGCCCCCCGTCGCCGTCGGCGTCTCCGTCACCGCCGCCGCTCCCGGGAGGCGTCGTCTTGTCGACACGGAGCGCCGCGCGCCACGACATCGTCGCGGTTTGTGGGGAGCGGCAGGGCACGAGAGGTTTGAGCCGCGCACGGCGTCTGCGTTTGTCGTTCATCGCCCCGTGCCTCTCTGCGCTGTGTGCAGACGACCACGCGCGCGTCGCGCTCAAGGCAGAAGCCAACGCGGCCAACTCGGACTACATCAACGCGAGCCCCATCGTGAGTCCGCCCCACCCCGCTCCCCACACCGCTCCCCACACCGCTCCATGCACCCCACACATGCACCCCACACCGCTCCATGCACCCTGCACCACTCCATGCACCCCGCACCGCACCCCAGACCGCTCCATGCACCCCGCACCGCTCCCCGCACCCCACACCGCTCCATGCACCCCACACCGCTCCATGCACCCCGCACCGCTCCCCGCACCCCACACCGCTCCCCGCACTGCTCCATGCACCCCGCACCACTCCATGCACCCCGCACCGCACCCCACACCGCTCCCCGCACCCCACACCGCTCCCCGCACCCCACACCGCTCCCCGCACCGCTCCATGCACCCCGCACCGTTCCATGCACCCCGCACCGCTCCATGCACCCCGCACCGCTCCATGCACCCCGCACTGCTCCATGCACCCCGCACCGCACCCCGCACCGCTCCATGCACCCCACACCGCTCCATGCACCCCGCACCGCTCCATGCACCCCGCACCGCTCTATGCACCCCACACCGCTCCATGCACCCCACACCGCTCCATGCACCCCGCACCGCTCCATGCACCCCGCACCGCTCCCCGCACCGCACCCCGCACCGCTCCATGCACCCCGCACCGCTCCCCGCACCGCTCCATGCACCCCGCACCGCTTCATGCACCCCACACCGCACCCCGCACCGCTCCATGCACCCCGCACCGCTCCCCGCACCGCTCCATGCACCCCGCACCGCACCCCGCACCGCTCCATGCACCCCGCACCGCTCCCCGCACCGCTCCATGCACCCCGCACCGCACCCCGCACCGCTCCATGCACCCCGCACCGCACCCCGCACCGCTCCATGCACCCCGCACCGCTCCATGCACCCCGCACCGCTCCCTGCACCGCTCCATGCACCCCGCACCGCTCCATGCACCCCGCACCGCACCCCGCACCGCTCCATGCACCCCGCACCGCTCCCCGCACCGCTCCATGCACCCCGCACCGCTCCATGCACCCCGCACCGCTCCCCGCACCGCTCCATGCACCCCACACCGCTCCATGCACCCCGCACCGCTCCCCGCACCGCTCCATGCACCCTACACCGCTCCATGCATTCCGCACCGCTCCCCGCACCGCTCCATGCACCCCACACCGCTCCATGCACCCCGCACCGCTCCCCGCACCGCTCCATGCACCCCACACTGCTCCATGCACCCCGCACCGCTCCCCGCACCGCTCCATGCACCCCACACCGCTCCCCGCACCGCTCTATGCACCCCGCACTGCTCCATGCACCCCGCACCGCTCCCCGCACTACTCTATGCACCCCGCACCGCTCCATGCACCCCGCACCGCTCCCCACACCGTGGTCGCTCCCCCAGCCCGTAGCACGGGCGCCGTGAGCGCGAGGGCGCCGGTCGATCCGAGTCGCGAGTTTGGCTGCTGCACGGCGCTGCCTGTCCCTGGGGGCCGTCGTGGTGGTGGTGGCGGTAGTGGCGGTAGTGGTGTTAGTGGTGGTGGTAGTGGTGGTGATAGTGGCGGTAGTGGTGGTAGTGCTGGTGATAGTGGTGGTGATAGTGGTAGTGGTGGTAGTGGTTGAGATAGTGGCAGTGGTGGTGGCAGTGGTGGTGATGGTAGTGATGGTGGTGGTAGTGGTGGGGATAGTGGTATTGGTGGTAGTGGTGGTAGTAGTGGTTGGTAGTGGTGGTTGTGGTAGTGGTGGTGGTATTGGTGGTGGTATTGGTGGGGGTAGTAGTGGTGGTAGTGGTGGTGGTAGTAGTGGTGGTGGTCGTGGTGGTGGTAGTGGTGGTGGTAGTGGTGGCGGTGCTGAGCCCTGGTTGCTCGGTCTGCGCTATGCTGCGTTGTTTCTGCGCTCAGCTCGGTCACCAGTGACTGTCCGGCTCTAAGAATGAATATATCGGTTTGACTGTCATTCGACGAACATGACTCTCAAATTGCAGAGCGAGTGGGAAAGCGCTGCCCTCTACTGCATGTGACCTAGAGGTCAGCAATAGGCAACTCAGAGGTAGTTCTGGGATATCCACGTTTGTGGGTCGTTCTCTTGACACGAAGGGCTGCACAGTTCCGTGAGAGTTGGACGGACGTAGCTACGGTCTCCTGACGTGACGCCCGTAGCACCATTGGGATAACATATTGATAAACAACGACAAATGTCAACATGGCAAACACACACGGCCACGTTGCGTTGCATCCGTGGAAAAACGTGACCAGCAAAATCCAGATCGAGTGCAACACGTGGAGGCGTTCACGACCAATGTTACGATGCATCATTGAATTTGGGGTCAGGTTGTGGAAACAAAAGGTGCGTCATAAACCCTCCCGTGGGAACCCAAGGACGACGTCACACCACCTATGTCAGGCCACAGCCTGGAGAACATCTTCACAATTATGGCAACTGTCTGATGATGCTGCTGTAACTACCAGCGAAACGTCAAACTTCCCAATTGCTGTGTATCTTGTGGATTACACTCTACAACATTGCCGTCGCTGCTGCTGAAGAAGCAGGAATAATACATTGGCACGTTTGTTCACGTGACATCTGTGTTCGTTGTCGGGTGGAGGAGGCTGTACGACACAAAACAGCAATTGTGAGTCGTAAACATAAATCAATATATAAATGCTCCTCTCGGAGGCGGCACTTTGAGCGATGACTGTGATCCCCCCTCCCTCCCTCCCGCCGGACGGTCCGCGCGGAATCGAACACAACGACACGGTGGACACACGCGTGTGCTCGCGACAACGCGACAGCAGACGGTCGGTGTGGCGGCGGATCGTGTAAATGTTCCAGCTTTTACATTCGTCCTGGCTCCGTGATGGTCACCACCACCACCACAACCGCCACCACAACCACCACCACAACCACCACCACAACTGCCACGGCGGGTTCCGGATTAGCGAGCAATCCGGAGCATGGATGGCGTTCCGTGGTTTTTCCTTTGACTCCCAGGAGTGGAGACACGAGACGTCTCCGCTCCGGGGAGAGATGAAATGATTTGTCGTCTCCCGGGCAGCTCACGTCAGCCGGCGTTGGGAATGAATTGACGGCAATGTCGTCCGAAGCCGCGTTTCATAGATCTATGGGAATGCGGTGAAGGCTGCCTGACACCTGCCTTCTGAAAGTATCCTGGCTCGGCTTGGGGTGTGGGGAACACCGGGCCGTGATGTGTGTGTGTGTTGAACTTCTTTCTCACCGTACGTAGCCAACCGTGTTGATTGGAGGTTCGGGGGGAAGGAAAACAAACGAAAGTGATTGATGCGTGTTGTTTTCGCATGTTCGCGTTAAATGTTCGGGGTGTGACGATTCTTGAGCTCGCGTTACATTCATCTGAATCGTCTCTGTTGAGAATGGATGTTGGTTGATTCGTCGTCTTGAGTTGTCACCGGAGTGGGTTCACGATACCCCTGCAGCCACTACAGTATGTCACGATAACTACTGTTCTGTACCGCCATCAACTAATCGCAAACCTGCAGCGTCACAACCAATCGTCCCATCGCTGGGGAAACGGAGTGGCTGAATGGTGATCGATTCAACCCGCCTGAAATACCATTCGCTTTTTAATTTTGGGGAAGCATAGGGTGTTTAAATGTCACAATTCTGCTCTTCACATGGTGATGACGATGATGATGTCTACATATGTGTGTGTGTGGCTCTCGCTGTTCGTTACATGTATATCTTCATATAGAGAATAGGGGAAGGACTCGAGTTACGACATTGAGTGTCGTCCAGAGGGACATGTGTTGATCGCAGAGCCCAATGGGAGAAACACCGAGGCGGGCGGTGGGGCCGTGCTTGCCCCGACTGGACACCTGTGAACACGAGCTGGAATGCCTCGTCAGATCACGCCCGCTATAAATACACAGCCTCATTCTGATTTAAGTGGACTTTGGATTAAACAGCTGGAGGTGAAATGGCCCCGAGGAAGGAACCGCGAAGTCGTCGAGGGGCTGCGTGCAAAGCGCCCCCAGCGGAGCCGCATGGCGACAGCTCCCTCGTGTGTACATGTGTGTACGTGTGTGTGTACGTGTGTGTGTGTGTGTTTGTCCGGCAAAACAACCTCCTACCTCCTCGCGGTGCCGGACGGGCAACATTGTCGTGGGCAGTGCTGTGGGGGGAGGGCCAATGCCCATTGGCCTCTCCCCTCATGGCGTCTGTGACCACCACAGTGGCTAAACGGGGGCTCTGGACGGGTGCGAGGGGCTGGTAACCCCTCCACCTTCAATTAACCACCACTAAACTACGAAGTAAACATAAACCTGTAATTAATAAGCTTGTGCCGGAGGCCCCGGGGGGTCAGGCTTTTATGACGTCTCCTGGCCAAACCCCATTTGGCGGAGCCAGGAGATTGAATTTTAACCCTCGGGGCTCCTCCAGAAACAACGAAAAACCATTGCGGATGGCCACGTGGAATGTTCGAACGCTCACTGCGGAGGAGAGGCTGCCACTCCTCTGTCGGGAGCTGGACCGGTACCGCCTGGATCTCTGTGGCATTCAGGAGGTCCGGTGGACCGGTTCTGGCTCCTGCCACCATGAGGGGTGGACAGTCCTCTACTCGGGGCAGGAGACTGCCAAACAACAGGGTGTGGCTCTTCTTCTGAACAAAAGAATGAAGGGGGCGTGGGAGCGTGGCGGTGAGGTGTGGGAAGCTGTAAGCCCTAGGATACTTTGGGCTCGCCTTCCCATCAACCAGAGGCGAGGAGTGGTGGTCGTGGTTACTTATGCCCCCACCGAAGACGAACATCTGTGGAGGGATGCAGGCAAAGCCGATGAGTCGGACGCTTTCTATGACCTCCTGTCACAGGTGCTGGCTAAAGTGGCCACTCGGGACAGAGTCATCTTGTTGGGTGACTTCAATGCCCGAGTTGGTCATGATACTGGCACCTGGTCTGGAGTGATTGGAAGGCATGGGCCAGATCAGCTCAATAATAACGGTAGGAGGCTGCTAGATTTTTGTGCAGCCCATGGGCTTGTAATTACTAACACGCTCTTCCGGCATCGGCGCATCCACACAACATCATGGATGCATGCTGGGTCCAAGCAAGAACATCTGCTGGACTACGTAGTGACAGACCAGCGGATGCGAGCCCATGTCCTTGACACCAGGACCTACCGTGGAGCTGATCTGCCCTCTGACCATCGACTAGTCATCTGTAAGATGCGCCTGCCATTCTTCCACTCCGGTGGTGGGTGTACACCCAGGATCCCATTCCAACCAAAAGTGGCCTGGTCTAAGTTAGCTGATGAAAGTTGCAAGCGAGAATTTCATCATCGCTTGCAGCTGGGGTTGGCATCGTCCCCCACTCCACCTGATGTCGAGGGTAAATGGGCGAGGTTTAAGACTGTGACTCATGCAGCTGCAATGGCTGCTTTGGGTACGCGGTCCAGACCTCCCCGGGAACCCTGGCTGACGGAGGAGGTGTTCAGGTTAATTGAGAAAAAGCGACAGGCCCACTCTCATCGCCTACAGCATCCCACGTCAGAGAATGAGGAGGTTTACCGCAGTCTTCGCTCGGAGGTTCGGAGAGCCGTGAGGCGCTGTAAGGATGGGTGGTGGTCGCGGGTTGCTGAGGAGATGGAGTCTGCCTCAGTGGCCCGCGATCATAAATCACTATTTAACTCCATCAAAAAAGTAACCTGCAGCGCCACACCTATTACCATCATTAGAGGAAAAAACGGTGATCCAATCTCCGACCCCCAGGAACAGGTTTGCAGATTTGCTGAGCATTTCTGTGAGGTCCTGGGGGAGGGAAAATCTCTCAGCCAGGAAAACATCATGGCACAAAGTGGGGATAACCCTGCTGAGGCTGCGGTGCCTCAAATATTGGAAGAGGTCACCCCCTGTGAGTGGATGGCTGAGGTACCGGCTGTTGAGGAAGTACTGAGGGCGATCCGGAGTCTGAGACCAGGGAAGGCACCGGGCAGAGATGATCTCCCAGGCGAAATGCTGAGGGAGGGTGGCGTTTGTGCACAGACTGCCCTATATGACATCATAACAACAGTCTGGACCACTGGACGGGTTCCGCAGGACTGGAAGGATGCCCTGGTGGTCCCCCTCTTTAAGAAGGGGGACCGTACCGACTGTAACAACTACAGGGGCATCTCACTCCTCAGTGTGCCGGGTAAGGTCCTGGCAAGGATTATTCAACATCGCCTTGCTAGGCATGCTGAGGAGAGGCTTGCGGAGCCCCAATGTGGTTTCAGGAAAGGGCGGTCCTGCACAGATGCCATATTTTCTGTCCGTCTGCTACAGCAGAGGTGTAGGGAATTCCAAAAAGACCTACATCTCTGCTTTATTGACCTGGTCAAGGCCTATGATACCATCAGTAGGACTGGGCTCTGGGTTGTTCTTCGTGCTTTCGGAGTCCCTGACCCTCTGCTCACGATCATTAAGGACCTTCATGATGGTGAGCGGGCCCGGGTAAAACTACGTGGCCGGGAGTCGGAGCCTTTCCCTGTACACCTTGGGGTGCGACAGGGATGTCCTCTGGCTCCCACATTATTTAACATCTATTTCGACTGCGTAGTTCGTGAAGCCTTCAATAGCTGTACCGGGGGAATTACCATTTGGTACAGATACAATGGGAGGCTGATCGACGCCCGGGTGCGATCAAGGGATGGCTCCCTATTGGTCAACCACGTTATGTATGCCGATGATTTGGTAATAGCTGCTCATTCAGAAGAGGAGTTGGAGACGCTGCTGCTGAGACTGGAGCGTGCCACTAAGAGGTGGGGCCTTACCATCAGCCCCACCAAAACTAAGCACCTGCCTGGGTATTTTGTACCATCGGGCACTCCGCCCCCACAACTCCCAATCGGTGATGGGGCAGTTGTGGAGAGAGTAGAGAGTTTCCCATACCTGGGCAGTGTGCTCATGACCGGCTCCAGTTTATCAGCAGAGGTCTCACTCCGAATCAGTCGAGCGGCAATATCTTTTCATCGGTTGCGTAACGCTGTGTGGAAGCTACCTGGTCTGTCGCTCCGCACGAAGCTTCAGGTCTTCTCGGCCACGGTCATTCCCTCCCTTCTCTATGCTTGCGAAACGTGGACCCCCCTAGTGGAGCATCTTCGCCGGTTGGAAACATTTAGGCTGGCCTGCCTACGATCCATCCTGGGTTTAACCAGGCTGGATTGTGTGAGGAGCTCACAAGTCCTTGAAAGATCTGGGCAAAGTCCCATCAGTGAGCTCCTCCGGCAGGCAAGGCTGCGTTGGCTGGGTCATGTAGCCCGCATGCCCAGCCACCGCATGCCTAAACAGCTTTTGTTCGGCCGGATCGAGGGGGCTAAACGGGCGCGGCACGGGCTAGAGAAGAGATGGAGTGATGTGGTACAGGAGGACGTGGAGCTGAGTGGACTTGCCGATGACTGGTACCAGCGGTGTCAAGATCGGCCTCAGTGGAGGAGGCTCGTGAAGGACGCTACTGGGCAGTTGGAGGCAGTCGCCCTCCAACAACAACGGAGGGCGGAGGAGCGACGCTCACAACAACGAGCGGAGCGCCGGGTGGCTAAAGCACAGCAAGTTGGCACAGTAGGGGGCACAGGTGGTGCATCAGCCAGTCATCTCGGTCATCTCGGTCAGTCGACCCGTGGCACCTGGGTCTGCCCCGTGACCTCCTGCCAGCGGGCGTTCGACACTTCACGTGGCCTCAAGGTGCACATGGCCTGGCACAAGCGTCGTGGTGACGTCACCGCCACTTAGTGGCGAATGGCGGTTGTTGTTGTTGTTGTGTGTGTCTACGTGTGTGTGTCTACGTGTGTGTTCGTGTGTGTCTGCGTGTGTGTGTGTGTCTACATGTGTGTGTACGTGTGTGTGTGTACGTGTGTGTACGTGTGTGTCTACGTGTGTGTGTGTGTCTACGTGTGTGTGTGTCCACGTGTGTGTACGTGTGTGTCTACGTGTGTGTGTGTGTCTACGTGTGTGTGTGTCTACGTGTGTGTGTCTACGTGTGTGTGTGTGTCTACGTGTGTGTGTCTACGTGTGTCCACCTGTGTGTCTACGTGTGTGTGTGTCTACGTTTTGTGTCTACGTGTGTGTCTACGTGTGTGTGTCCACGTGTGTGTGTGTCTACGTGTGTGTGTCTACGTAGTGTAGCGGTTAGCGCTACGCTGCGCTATGAACCCGACGACACGGGTTCTATTCCCGTTCACGGCCAACACCAGTGACGATTATCTGAACCGGTCCTGCGCCTCCCTCAGGTCGACTCAGCCTCAAATGAGTAGCTGGTGCGGTGTGTAAACATCGCCACTGGGGAAACAAAGGCGGCCGGGCGTGGTGCTGGCCACCCACCCCCTCGTGTGCCACAGTGCCGCCTTCATAGGTGGCAGCACACGCCCCAACAGTCTGGCGGGGCGAGAGGGGAGGGGGTCCATTGTGTAGCATCAGCGCCGTATTAATCACTTGAGTAATCATTCCTGAAAATAGTTACAGGTGGCTCAGCGGAGCTGCCTTTATTACTAAAAAAAAGAAAAATTACTTCTCTCAAACACGAACAAATTGCAACGGCACTTTGAAAGATGATTATAAATTTGAAGAAAAACAGTCACGTGACTTGGCAAGGCAGACTAATGTTGGGTTTCTCTGTCTCAATGAACATCTCTGATTGCTACCAAAAGCACCCTCCCCCCGGAGTTGGTCCGCGTGCAACTTCGACGACGACTGCAGCGTGGAAGCGAAGTCGCTCGCTCCACTGCTGGCGTGATGCTCGCTGCACTGCTGGCGTGATGCTCGCTGCACTGCTGGCGTGCTCTGTTGCCAGCGCCTCGACTGAGTGGGGGGCAGGCGACCCCCTCGCTCTCTCGCAGGCGACACACACACGGGAGTCTCTCCGACTAAAGCTGCTGCAGCTCCCCCACTCTCTCCTCTCTCTTCAGGGCCCATTCTGCTGCACCTCCCCCGCCGCCACCACCGCCCACCACCACCACTTTCTCTCTTAGTATTCATCTCCCATTCTGCTGCTCGGCTTTGAGTCGTCTGATCTCGCCGTGCGCGCCGCTCTGAGTGGCTCCGCTCTCAACGTCTCGCTCACTCTGCGTCTCATCCCTCCCTCTCTCTCTCTCTCCCTCTCTCGCTCTGGCTCTTGTGCATCCATCGGTCTCTCTCTCTCTGCTCTTTATTTGCCTGTCTCTCGGCTCTATTCAATTTGTGATTATTTCCGTCATTATCTGTCTCTCTATTCATCCCTCTGCTCTTTATTTGCCCGTCTCTGGGCTCTATTCAGCCTGGGCCTATCTCACATCTTCTGTGTCTTGCTGTTCATCTCTTGGCCTCTCAGCCCTGAATGATTTGTCTGTTTCTGGTCTCTATTCAAACTTAGATTATCTCTCTAATTCTCTGTCTTTCTATTCACTTGCCTCCTTGCTCTGTCCCCCCATCTGTCTATTCGATTTTTGAATAAAGTGTGTCTATCCTGTCTATTCAATCTCAGATTCTGTCTCGCTCCTATTTTCAGTGTCTCCATTTATCTATGTTCTCTTTATCCCATTGCTTCTTTAGTGTCTCGCTGTCTCTCTGTGCGTCTCCCTGTCTCTCTGTGCGTCTCCGTGTCTCTCTGTGGATCTCCGTGTCTCTCTGTGGATCTCCGTGTCTCTCTGTGCATCTCCCTGTCTCTCTGTGCATATCCTTGTCTATCTGTGCATCTCCGTGTCTCTATGTGGATCTCCGTGTCTCTGTGTGCATCTCCCTGTCTCTCTGTGGATCTCGCTGTCTCTCTGTCCGTCTTTGTTTCTCTGTGCGTCTCGCTGTCTCTCTGTGCGTCTCCGTGTCTCTCTGTGGATCTCGCTGTCTCTCCCATCCAGCTCTCAGCCTCCCCGCCTGCTCTTCATTCCCCTCTCGCCCTGCTTGAGCCGGATGTAAACAAGCAGTAACTTTCTTCAAGCTTCCAAGATGTCTCCTCAGCCCCACGGCGATCTCTCATGATAAGTCACTCTTTCTCTCTCTCTGCCCTTTCTCGCTCTCTCTCTCTGAAATGTCAGCTTGGTACAGGATATATATATTCTGTTATAAGGCAGTGTTAATGGAAAACTGTTGAGTGCTTTATTCATTTGTGCTAAGCCCCTTTCAAGGCCACAGAAGATGCAATCAGAGCTGCCTTTATTACCCGACAATGACGTGTGTGTGTTTCACCTGGTGCTAATTTAGGGATTTGATTGAACCACTGTGTGGGCTATGGTGGAGACGTGGCGTGGTCGCCTCTGATTTTGTGGCTACGGTGCCTCACGGCAGTGGCTTATACCATCACCTGTGAGCCTCTGACATTTACCCTCTGCTCAACAGAATCCCCCAGGGCCAGACTGGAACCTAAACCCTGCCAACTCAGGGTCCCTTCACTCAGTGGAGCAGCAGCCTCTGGGCATTATGGGATGAATCATATTTCACAACACGGGGAGAGGGGGCCACTCCTGGGAAGACCAGGACGGGTGGCAACTCGAGATGCACGTCTCGGGTTGCCGCTTGTTGGGGTTTGACCAGAACAGGCATGACCCGGACAGTGCGGGAATTGGCGTCTGGGTTCAGGTGGCAGGAATTGCTCTTGAATTTTGTACTGCACAGTTGTAATAGGCCGAGGCTGACTTAACAGGTGGCAACTCTTTTTCGCATGCCGAGCAAGGAGAAAGTGCCAACATTTAGAATGTTGAGATCCGTCAGGCATGGTATGGACAGGCACTGTAATGGGTCCAAAGGTGGAACAACTGGACGGTTGGCATCCCTCCACACACACGGCCTCGTGGCTGGCGTGACCTCGTAACAGCACCCAGGCCTCGTGATGGCAAAGTGACCCTAAGACGCTTTAGATAATTTGATGGAAGTCTTTGGACTTGCAGTGGCTTAGATATTATAATGGATAAGGCTATAAGGCCTTGAGGCTTAGGCCTTGAGTCTGCTTAGACAGGGAAAGCACATAGTGCTTTTATATCGGTGTTTTATTTTACAATATGGAAAGATTAACTTTATTGATATTTGTTTTTGAAAAGAAAGTTGAGGAAAAATATGACTTTGCCAAAGAGGCATTGATAACAATCTTAGCGAAAGTTGAATGTATTGGTACGTTACAATATGTCAGTATGATGACATCCTGTGGGCAAGAGTAGCGGTGGTGTCGCGGTTCGCACACTGCCGTGTGAGCTCGGCCACTTCAATGCAGCGCACTGGATATTCAAATATATACCCACGACTGACATGACACAGGGATGCCTTCAGCCAGCAGTGGATTGACCAAAGCCTGCAATCGTTCCTTGTTGTTGTCACGTCCTGTTGCCCGTCAGTGCTGCGCGACTCATTTCAAGCGGTGGGGGGGGGGGGATGCACAACAGAGGCGCTTCGCGGCGCAGGCTCCAACAGTCACGCAGGAACTCGTGGTGGCACTGGGCATGAGTTAAACTACAACACCGCCGGCTCAACAGTACAACGCCTTCACGGTACACGACTACGAAATGCCTTCCGGACGAGTTGGACACCGCCTCAGCAAAGTGATTGCAGGGCTGCCCCTTGGCGTCACATCGTGATTGTAATGATAACAAAAGTTACGACGCCTGGAACGATGGTCGCCTTCGCGACAACATCAATTGTCGCGAATCGGGGTCGCTCTTCAATTCTCGAATCATGTTTTGTTATTGTGGTGAATGTAGCGGCCTCGAGTGGCAGTAAGGGTCGTGTGAATCCATGACGTTCGAGGTATGCAAATCGAGAATGAGCGACTCTGACACGCACGGTGTAGGCCGAGCGTAACGATCGATGTCAGCGACGATGGAACAAGGACATCCTCGCCAGCGGTGCTCTACACCCAGGACAGTCTCACGCTGAGTCTCGAGACGTTTGCAGGAGGGTCCTGCTGCTTTGCAATGTTTGGCCAACTCCAATAATGAACCCAGAGAAAACCCCGCTCCGACTTAAGAGAGTAAAATTGTCTACATTCGGCATAGACCCATAAATATGAATAAGCAACTGTCTGCATTTCGATGGGATTAGCATCACGGCTACTGCTGCTGGGCCCTTGATGCGCCACTTGGCATGCGCACGCATGAAGCCTCGGCTCCTCCCGATTCGTCAAGGGAACTCGCCGCTTTGTCTTCTCCTTCTGGAGGGACGTGCCGGCTCGCCGACAAGCCCTGCGCTCCACATCGCCTCGAAAACACACAACACTCGCCGTGGAAACAAACGTTCTAATCCGCATACTTAGGATCGCCTAGGAGGGAGGGCGGTGTCCTGATGCTTCCCCTCGCGGCGTGGAGAAGCAGTTTGCAGAGAGCAGAAATCACTTTCCGGAGAGAGCGATGGGAATCAAAGAAGTTTTCTTGCGACTAAAAGCAAAAATTAATCTGGCGCTCGGCAGTGAAGCCTCAAACCTCGGAGCCCGGCAGCGCGTGGCCTCACGGCGTGAGAGATGGATGACAAACAGGGCCCGAGTAGCGTCGCGCTCCAAACTCGGGTTGTGAGCGAAGTGAGGAGGAAGTGAAGCGAAGTGGAAGTCGATCAACGCCACCCAACTCCGCACCGCGCGCCCGCCCACTCGCCACGGCGCAGCGGTCCCGGCGACGTCTCTCACGGACACGGCGTCGGACGTTTTTGCCCCACGTGCCGGAATCTTCTCCAGGAGCCTGGCATTGTGGGAGCGAAGCTGAATTCGATTGCCGAAGAAGCCCCTCCCCCCCCTCGGCACGTGGGGCGAAACGTTGGACATCGTCGCCGAACAGCGCGCGGAGGCACGACCCGATAATCGCACCGGACCGATTCGCAGCCGCGAGAATCTCCGCAGCCGCCCGCGAGGAATCGATGTGGAGACGCGACGCATCTCTCCACTCCCGCACGCGCCGCGTGCTCTCAGCGACGATTGTTTGACGCGCACACAGACAGGCCACTCATCGTGAGCAGCACTGGGGGTCAATCCACTGCTGGATGAATTCCTCCCCAAGCTACCACCTCTCTCCCACGGCATCGCACCCTCGTGCAGAGCAACGCCTCTTTCGAGAACTTTCATTCCCACGACTCCAATCGCTTTCATTCCCACGAGTTTCATTATTTCATTCCCAGGACTTCAATCGCTTCACCACTTTCACTTGTGTTAGTTCCAGCACTGCACAATAATGAGGGAATGGAGAAATAAATGTATTCAACGTTTGGATTAATTGACATAAATATATAAAAATGTTAAGAAAACATCACAAAGTACTTAAAATAACACGTTGTATACTAAGGCGTGATCTGGTGACGCTGCTGCTCCTACTGGCAGTGGTGCACAAGCACAGTGAATATAAAGAAATAAACTCGTTCGCCAGAAGTTGCAAACAATGATCTCAGCACCCGCTCAATCCGAAGCGTGCACCGTGAGCTCAAGAATCGATGATAACCGAGGAAGGATCGATTCGTCGTTACGGCCGCAGCCCCAACACCGGTTCAAGCGCGGACTTCTCTGCGCGTGTTGATCCTCTCGCCACCGTCGTCACCCCGACTCCGGCTCTGCCCGCACGAGGCCGTGGCCCCCAGCAGAGCGGGAGCCAAGGGGGTGGTGGCACATATTTAGCGACGCCAGATTGTGTGTACGGCTAATACAATTGAACTATGCGATCACTTATTAAATAAGGTTCATGCATAATTTACTTGTATTGGCATAATTAGCGCTGTTGGCATTGGGCCACTCGCGAACGCGTCCCGACAACACGCGGAAGGTGCGGACACGATCAGGGACTCAGCCAGACTGCGAACGCGGCCAAGCGGAAACCAGCAGGCGGATATCACCGAGGACTTCCCAATACGAACTACGCGCGCTCTGGTGGAACAAAGTGCGCGTGTTGCGTTGGGGTAGTGGGACGGTTCGCAACATTATCACAATTAGAGGCCTCGTGATGTTCTGTTCCAATGCCATACGAGACAAGGAGAACCGCTAATCGCATTTTTTTTTGTATTTCCGCGGCCACAGCCAGCGAGTCCTCGGGGTGTCTCGGGCCGGGCCCGTAGCAGACGCGGCACCTCTGACGGGAGACTCGCGGCTGTGCGTGCCGCCACTTTGCCGCTGGTCACGCCGAGACATCGATTCCCTTCCGGGGGGGTGGGGGGGGTAATTTCATTCCGCGTTCCGCAGGTTTACGCTGTAATCTCACGAGCGACTGAGCGACAGCATTAGGCTTAGATGCTGAGCTCTGCTCACGGCTTTAGGGGTTGATTTCCCCTAATTGGATTGTTTAATTGAAAGTGCAAGGGCTTTATTTACAGGAACGCGCGCGATGACGTGTGTGTGTGCGCGTGTATCTGCGTCTTTGGGGCAAGTTCTCTGGGAAATGTGTCTTTGTGCGTGAGGAGGATAACGCAATGATTCGCGCGCTGCGCTACGAACCCGGCGACCCGAGTTATATTCCCGCTCACAGCTGACACCTATGAAGATGATCACAAATGGTCGTGGGTCTTCCCTAGGTCGATTCAGCATTAGGTGCGGGTGGCGATGAATTAGCGGGGAGGGGGGGGAGTGGTTTCATCCATCAGCCATGGATTGTCATGACTGAAGGTGATGATGAAAACCCTTCCAAGCCGACGTGGTCATATATTTTAAGAAGTAACCACTAACCTCTCAATACCTCTTCCATCCCCCCCTGTCCTCCTCCGCCGTCCTCTCTCCTCTCTTCTTCTTCCCCCTTGTCTCCTCCTTCGCTCCCCTTCCCGCTCTGTCTCCCCCTCCCTCCTACTCCAGATGGACCACGACCCCAGGACGCCCGTGTACATCGCAGCCCAGGGTCCACTGGCCAACACCGTGGTCGACTTCTGGCAGGTGAGGGCCTTGCCATCTCGAGGCCACACGCGACCTCTGACGCCCGCGTAGCCGCTGCCGGGTCGAGGCCCAGCCGCGAGGACTGCGGCAGTTGTTTGGCCACTAGCAGGGCGTGACACCTGGAAGATGCATCACAGGTGTTATAGGCTGCTGCGGGGATCCGTTGTCGGCCCGAGGGCAGTGCAGCAGAATCCCGCGGTTGTACCGCACCACGCTCCACCGACACACACTGGCCAGAGTGGTGAAGTATGGTCAAACAAACACCGCACCTTCGATATGGCGTGGGAAAACCCTTCCTCTCGGAGTGCACTAACAAAGGACCGCAAATAATGAAAATGCTATAAAATAACGACGCTCATTTCTGGTACATTGCGAGTGGACATCTCCGCGACTGACGTCGGGACTCGGACCGGACGTTAGCGGGCGGTTCGCTCGCAGGCAGAGCCATGGCGACGCCGTGCGTACTGATCGACTGCACATCGGTTACTGATCGACTACACATCGGTTACTGATCGACTACACATCGGTTACTGATCGACTACACATCGGTTACTGATCGACTACACATTGGTTACTGATCGACTACACATCGGTTACTGATCGACTACACATCGGTTACTGATCGACTACACATGGTTACTGATCGACTACACACGGTTACTGATCGACTACACATGGTTACTGATCGACTACACATCGGTTACTGATCGACTACACATCGGTTACTGATCGACTACACATGGTTACTGATCGACTACACATCGGTTACTGATCGACTACACATGGTTACTGATCGACTACACATGGTTACTGATCGACTACACATCGGTTACTGATCGACTACACATGGTTACTGATCGACTACACACGGTTACTGATCGACTACACATGGTTACTGATCGACTACACACGGTTACTGATCGACTACACATGGTTACTGATCGACTACACACGGTTACTGATCGACTACACACGGTTATTGATCGACTACACACGGTTACTGATCGACTACACATGGTTACTGATCGACTACATACGGTTACTGATCGACTACACACGGTTACTGATCGACTACACATGGTTACTGATCGACTACACACGGTTACTGATCGACTACACACGGTTACTGATCGACTACACATGGTTACTGATCGACTACACACGGTTACTGATCGACTACACATGGTTACTGATCGACTACACACGGTTACTGATCGACTACACATGGTTGCTGATCGACTACACATGGTTACTGATCGACTACACATCGGTTACGGATCGACTACACATGGTTACTGATCGACTACACATGGTTACTGATCGACTACACATGGTTACTGATCGACTACACATCGGTTACGGATCGACTACACATGGTTACTGATCGACTACACATGGTTACTGATCGACTACGGCAGATGGCACGTGTTGAGGAGGACCGCGGGGAGAGACGGAGAGACATTTCAATTTGGGTTCTACAGAAACAGCAGCAACAAGAATATTAAGAAAGTTCAAAATAAATCACATCAAAGTGAAAGGGAAAGTGAAGGAGCGGGGAAGTGAATGGGCACGGGCTGACGGTGGCAGAGAGATGCATGCGGCAACACTCGGAGCTCTCTCCCTCCCTCCCTCAACTCCCTCCCTCACCTCCCTCACCTCCCTCCCTCACCTCACCTCACTTACCTCTCTCACCTCCCTCCCTTCACTCGCCCCCCTCACCTCCCTCCCCCAGCAGCGATCACTCGCGCATTGCTCCACTGTGGAAAAGTCCAATTGATTTCCTGACTCGGGAGCCACTCCTCGTGTCCTCGTTTTGAGAAAGTATTTGTCCCGTCGATATTGAGTGACTTGCCGCGCTCTTTGGTGGGTTTTTATTGCTTAAAAAAAACATTCGCTCTCGATGGAGGCGAGGGCGGGAGGGGGTGCTCTATGTTTTATTATATATCATAGTTTATTGCGAGCAGCTGCTTGTAACGTAGAGCTGTCTTGCAAACATTTACTGCCTCGTGTCTCCTAGCTCGTCGTGTCTGCAGCCTCAAACCGAGAAGAATGGGCACTTGGGCCATTATTTATTTATCTATCTATCTCGCTTTCCAAGAGCGGCTGCGAGCACTGGCTTTGACGCCGAGCCGTGCCGGGACACGCGCCGTGCCGGGACACGCGCCGTGTCGCCCCCAACGCGCCCAATCTCCGCTGCTCCTGCGCTATGCTGAGCAGGCTTGAGCCTGAGCAGCAGCTATGTATGAATGTTGAACTTCTTCGCACCGTACTTAGCCAACCGTGCTAATCGGAGGTGCTAGAGGGGAGGCTGCCTCGGAATATCAGGCGTATCAGGCGTTATAGGCTGGGGCTGCGAGGTGACCAGCAGATGGCCCTAGAGCAATGGATTCCTGAATCTGTCTGTGCGGCGCTTTGAGTATTATCTCCTCGTGTTCCTGGTGGGGTTTTCTCCGAGCACCACATGGTTTCCTTACACGTGAAGCTGCTCAGTACACGCGCCTCTCTTCAAACGTAGCGGCCTCGCAGCGGTGAGTGTGCTGCACTACGAACCCGGAGAAATAGGGTTGAAACCGGCGACGCGGATTTGATTCCCTCTCACGGTCAACACCAGGGACGATTATCTGAACTGGAACTGGGCCTTCCCTAGGTCGACTCAGCTTCAAATGAGTAGCTGGTGCGGTGTGTCGTGAACACCGTCATTCGAGAGACAAAGGCGGCCGGGCGTGGTGCTGGCCACCCACCACCTCGTGTTTCATGCCGGCCTTCCTACGTGCTCGCTAACAGCACTTGCCCCAAGAGTCTTTTAAGGCTACACGGGGTATATTTGTCTTTCTGCAGATGGTTTGGGAGAGTGGCTGCACGGTGGTGGTGATGCTCACCCCGCTCATGGAGAACCGCGTGGAGCACTGCTACCGCTACTGGCCCGAGGAGGGTTCCCGCACCTACCACGTCTACGAGGTGCGACGCCTCCTCTCGCCAGCAACCCCCCCCCTCCACGCCTCGTGGCACCTTCCCAAACCTGCCTGCACCTGTCCACACCTGTCCACCCTGTCCCCACCTGTCCACACCTGTCCACACCTGTCCTTCTCAAGACAACACTGATCCCACACCTCACTCACCACAAGGTATTGGTCTTTACCACATCGCATGGCTTGCAGCGCATTTCGCTGCAAACACTCAGAGAGGATTCACGGAGGACTTCCCATCGTGCGGTTCTGGTACCTTGGACAGCGGCGCCAGACGCAGCTGAGACGGGGCCGGTGGCTCTGAGCACCAACAATCCGCAAAGCAAAACTGCTTGCACCTTCCCATGCCTATCTGCATCATCATCATCATCATAGTCAGTCACGGTCAGCCACGAACGATCCACTGCTGGACGAAGCACCCCCCCACCAACCCGCTGCCATCTCTCACAATCCTGCAATGTGGCAATCCGCCCAGCACCCACACGTGGTGTTTAGTTTGTTGTCCTTCCCCCCCACATCCGATTAGCACGGTTGGCTACGTACAGCGCCAAATAAGTTCAACATACGTACATACGCGACACGATGACATCGCTGCCTCTCCTCCGTGAACGACCTCTCGGATGCGTTCCATTTCTTCCGCCGCCTTACTTTAAAAAAATACGAATCACAAGATACCCCCCCCGCCCCCCCCCCCCCTTGTCCAGGTGAACCTGGTGTCGGAGCACGTGTGGTGCGAGGACTTCCTGGTGCGCTCGCTCTACCTGAAGAACGCGCTCACGGCCGAGACGCGCACCCTCACGCAGTTCCACTACCTGAGCTGGCCCGACCAGGCGGCGCCCTCCTCCGCCGCCTCCCTGCTCGACTTCCGCAGGCAAGAGCCGCCCTCGCTCCGGTGCTGCTGATGGCGCTGCTGGTGGTGATGCTGGTGGTGGTGATGGTGATGGTGCTGGTGGTGGTGGTACTGCTGATGGTGGTAGTGATGGTGCTGGTGGTGGTGATGGTGCTGCTGGTGCTGCTGGTGGCGATGGTGCTCGAGGTGGTGGTACTGCTGATGGTGGTTGTGATGGTGCTGCTGGTAATGAAGGTGCTGATGATGATGGCACTGCTGGTGGTGATGGTGGTCATGGTGGTGATGGCGCTGCTACTGATGCTGCTCCTGCTGGTGGTGATGATTTTCTTACAACTCAAATATGATCTGCATCGCCCGTGGGAAGCCCTGGTGCGGTTTTATGACCGGCCACTGCCACCACCGGGATGGTGCCAAGCCAGGAGCCAATCTTGCTCTTGTGTTTGACGTCGGCGATGCCCCAGTCGGTGCCGCCGCTTCTCCTCTCGAGTGAAGTTCGATTCCAGGAAGGGGCATCTGCCGTTGTCCAGAACAGTCGGCGTGGTCGTAGCTGCGGTGGCGGTCAGGATCTTCGTGGGCGGGCATCGTCGTGCTTGTGAGGAGGGACCGTAGGACTGCAGGAGGAGGACTGTATGAGTGCTGTGTATGAGTGCTGTGTAGGAGTGCTGTGTATGAGTGCTGTGTAGGAGTGCTGTGTATGAGTGCTGTGTATGAGTGCTGTGTATGAGTGCTGTGTATGAGTGCTGTGTATGAGTGCTGTGTAGGAGTGCTGTGTATGAGTGCTGTGTATGAGTGCTGTGTAGGAGTGCTGTGTAGGAGTGCTGTGTATGAGTGCTGTGTATGAGTGCTGTGTAGGAGTGCTGTGTATGAGTGCTGTGTATGAGTGCTGTGTATGAGTGCTGTGTAGGAGTGCTGTGTAGGAGTGCTGTGTAGGAGTGCTGTGTATGAGTGCTGTGTATGAGTGCTGTGTAGGAGTGCTGTGTAGGAGTGCTGTGTAGGAGTGCTGTGTAGGAGTGCTGTGTATGAGTGCTGTGTATGAGTGCTGTGTATGAGTGCTGTGTATGAGTGCTGTGTAGGAGTGCTGTGTAGGAGTGCTGTGTAGGAGTGCTGTGTATGAGTGCTGTGTATGAGTGGTGTGTAGGAGTGCTGTGTATGAGTGCTGTGTAGGAGTGCTGTGTAGGAGTGCTGTGTATGAGTGCTGTGTATGAGTGCTGTGTAGGAGTGCTGTGTATGAGTGCTGTGTATGAGTGCTGTGTAGGAGTGCTGTGTAGGAGTGCTGTGTATGAGTGCTGTGTAGGAGTGCTGTGTATGAGTGCTGTGTAGGAGTGCTGTGTATGAGTGCTGTGTATGAGTGCTGTGTATGAGTGCTGTGTAGGAGTGCTGTGTAGGAGTGCTGTGTAGGAGTGCTGTGTAGGAGTGCTGTGTATGAGTGATGTGTATGAGTGCTGTGTATGAGTGCTGTGTAGGAGTGCTGTGTAGGAGTGCTGTGTAGGAGTGCTGTGTATGAGTGCTGTGTATGAGTGCTGTGTAGGAGTGCTGTGTATGAGTGCTGTGTATGAGTGCTGTGTATGAGTGCTGTGTAGGAGTGCTGTGTAGGAGTGCTGTGTAGGAGTGCTGTGTAGGAGTGCTGTGTAGGAGTGCTGTGTATGAGTGCTGTGTATGAGTGCTGTGTAGGAGTGCTGTGTATGAGTGCTGTGTATGAGTGCTGTGTATGAGTGCTGTGTATGAGTGCTGTGTAGGAGTGCTGTGTAGGAGTGCTGTGTAGCAGTGCTGTGTAGGAGTGCTGTGTAGGAGTGCTGTGTATGAGTGCTGTGTAGGAGTGCTGTGTAGGAGTGCTGTGTAGGAGTGCTGTGTAGGAGTGCTGTGTAGGAGTGCTGTGTATGAGTGCTGTGTATGAGTGCTGTGTAGGAGTGCTGTGTATGAGTGCTGTGTATGAGTGCTGTGTAGGAGTGCTGTGTAGGAGTGCTGTGTAGGAGTGCTGTGTAGGAGTGCTGTGTAGGAGTGCTGTGTAGGAGTGCTGTGTAGGAGTGCTGTGTATGAGTGCTGTGTATGAGTGCTGTGTATGAGTGCTGTGTAGGAGTGCTGTGTAGGAGTGCTGTGTATGAGTGCTGTGTATGAGTGCTGTGTATGAGTGCTGTGTATGAGTGCTGTGTATGAGTGCTGTGTAGGAGTGCTGTGTAGGAGTGCTGTGTAGGAGTGCTGTGTAGGAGTGCTGTGTATGAGTGCTGTGTAGGAGTGCTGTGTATGAGTGCTGTGTATGAGTGCTGTGTATGAGTGCTGTGTAGGAGTGCTGTGTAGGAGTGCTGTGTAGGAGTGCTGTGTAGGAGTGCTGTGTAGGAGTGCTGTGTATGAGTGCTGTATATGAGTGCTGTGTAGGAGTGCTGTGTATGAGTGCTGTGTATGAGTGCTGTGTATGAGTGCTGTGTAGGAGTGCTGTGTATGAGTGCTGTGTAGGAGTGCTGTGTATGAGTGCTGTGTAGGAGTGCTGTGTATGAGTGCTGTGTATGAGTGCTGTGTATGAGTGCTGTGTAGGAGTGCTGTGTAGGAGTGCTGTGTAGGAGTGCTGTGTAGGAGTGCTGTGTAGGAGTGCTGTGTAGGAGTGCTGTGTATGAGTGCTGTGTAGGAGTGCTGTGTATGAGTGCTGTGTAGGAGTGCTGTGTATGAGTGCTGTGTAGGAGTGCTGTGTAGGAGTGCTGTGTAGGAGTGCTGTGTATGAGTGCTGTGTAGGAGTGCTGTGTATGAGTGCTGTGTAGGAGTGCTGTGTATGAGCACAGGCGGCCACACTGGGAGTAGCGTTGACCGCTGAGTTCGGCGGTGATGATTCGCAAGGCGGCGATCAGCTGGGTGCCAGCGAGGTTCGTGTGGACCTCCTTCTCCATTCTGTTGCGCAACACTGCAGTGGTGGTGGTCTCAGGTAGTCGTGGTTGTGACGGTAGTGGTGAGGACGATGAGACACCCCTGTCATTCATCAGTGGCCAAGCGAAGTGGTTGGTGGATCGCGCATGGATTGAGTCTGTGTGAGACACCAACTTGCGGTGACTGTAGGCGGCAGATCATGATCAGCCATGGTCAATCCACTGCTAGGTGAAGGCCTCTCCAAGCCACCACCACCTCACACGATCCCGCGGTGCAACAATCCACCCTGCACACGAACTCACCTCATTGCTCCATCTCCTCAGTAGGCGTCCTCTTAGACACATTCTATTCCGTGGCTGCCACTCCGCGGTGATGATCACCTTTCTTGAGAGTGTAATTGATGACAGTACAGCAAGTAGGTTCATGATGGAACACAGCCAGAATGCCCCATCCCCATCAGCTGCCGCCCTCATCAGGCAGCCCGGGCACCGAGGTGGCCGCGAGGGATGAGGATCGACAGCGACTTAGCGGGAGCGCCACGCGGCGCCGGGCGTCGTGATCGGGCAAGGGGCGATCTCCCGTGCAGTCACCGCCCACTCGCCCTCTCTTCCCACTCGCCCACTCGCTCTTCCCACTCGCCCACTCTCCCACTCGCCCTCCCTTCCCACTCGCCCACTCAACCCACCCATCCATTCCTCACACGCTCGCTTAGGTGTGTGCGAGAGAGAGAGACGCGGGGAGAGCAAGTAGCAGTGGGACGGGGGGAGAGCGAGAGAGAGTGTAAATGTGAGAGTGTAAATGTGAGAGTGTAAATGTGAGAGTGTAAATGTGAGGGTGTAAATGTGAGAGTGTAAATGTGAGAGTGTAAATGTGAGAGTGTAAATGTGAGAGTGTAAATGTGAGAGTGTAAATGTGAGGGTGTAAATGTGAGAGTGTAAATGTGAGAGTGTAAACGTGAGAGTGTAAACGTGAGGGTGTAAATGTGAGAGTGTAAATGTGAGAGTGTAAATGTGAGGGTGTAAATGTGAGAGTGTAAATGTGAGGGTGTAAATGTGAGGGTGTAAATGTGAGGGTGTAAATGTGAGAGTGTAAATGTGAGAGTGTAAATGTCAGGGTGTAAATGTGAGGGTGTAAATGTGAGAGTGTAAATGTGAGGGTGTAAATGTGAGAGTGTAAATGTGAGAGTGTAAATGTGAGAGTGTAAATGTGAGAGTGTAAATGTGAGGGTGTAAATGTGAGGGTGTAAATGTGAGGGTGTAAATGTGAGAGTGTAAATGTGAGAGTGTAAATGTGAGAGTGTAAATGTGAGAGTGTAAATGTGAGAGTGTAAATGTGAGAGTGTAAATGTGAGAGTGTAAATGTGAGAGTGTAAATGCAGTCAGCTGTGCACACCGCTTCCCCGGCAGCCGATGTCATTTTTGTGATTTGCAGCTGGTTTCATTAGTAAAGTTGCATAGTCACAAAAGTGATCATTGGAAGCTGTGGACCCTCCTCGGCCCGGCCCAGTTGAGGCTGCTTTGGAATGAAAGGGATGGTGCTCACGTTGGAGTGATGATGCGCAGTGGGGGTGCCCGATAGCACACACGCACGCGTTCACGCGCACGCACGCGTTCACACGCACGCGTTCACACAAACTCGGCTCACCCGGTGCGTAGCGCAGCGCGCTGACGGCTACGCTACCGCACACTGACACGCACACTGACACACACAGAGACACACACACTGACACACACACTGACAACAACAACAACAACCGCCATTCGCCACTAAGTGGCGGTGACGTCAACACGACGCTTGTGCCAGGCCATGTGCACCCTGAGGCCACGTGAAGTGTCGAACGCCCGCTGGCAGGAGGTCACGGGGCAGACCCAGGTGCCACGGGTCGACTGACTGAGATGACCGAGATGACTGGCTGATGCACCACCTGTGCCCCCTACTGTGCCAACTTGCTGTGCTTTAGCCACCCGGCGCTCCGCTCGTTGTTGTGAGCGTCGCTCCTCCGCCCTCCGTTGTTGTTGGAGGGCGACTGCCTCCAACTGCCCAGTAGCGTCCTTCACGAGCCTCCTCCACTGAGGCCGATCTTGACACCGCTGGTACCAGTCATCGGCAAGTCCACTCAGCTCCACGTCCTCTTGTACCACATCACTCCATCTCTTCTCTAGCCCGTGCCACGCCCGTTTAGCCCCCTCGATCCGGCCGAACAAAAGCTGTTTAGGTATGCGGTGGCTGGGCATGCGGGCTACATGACCCAGCCAACGCAGCCTTGCCTGCCGGAGGAGCTCACTGATGGGACTTTGCCCAGATCTTTCAAGGACTTGTGAGCTCCTCACACAAGCCAGCCTGGTTAAACCCAGGATGGATCGTAGGCAGGCCAGCCTAAATGTTTCCAACCGGCGAAGATGCTCCACTAGGGGGGTCCACGTTTCGCAAGCGTAGAGAAGGGAGGGAATGACCGTGGCCGAGAAGACCTGAAGCTTCGTGCGGAGCGACAGACCAGGTAGCTTCCACACAGCGTTACGCAACCGATGAAAAGATATTGCCGCTCGACTGATTCGGAGTGATACCTCTGCTGATAAACTGGAGCCGGTCATAAGCACACTGCCCAGGTATGGGAAACTCTCCACTCTCTCCACAACTGCCCCATCACCAATTGGGAGTTGTGGGGGTGGAGTGTCCGATGGTACAAAATACCCAGGCAGGTGCTTAGTTTTGGTGGGGCTGATGGTAAGGCCCCACCTCTTAGTGGCACGCTCCAGTCTCAGCAGCAGCGTCTCCAACTCCTCTTCTGAATGAGCAGCTATTACCAAATCATCGGCACACATAACGTGGTTGACCAATAGGGAGCCATCCCTTGATCGCACCCGGGCGTCGATCAGCCTCCCATTATATCTGTACCAAATGGAAATTCCCCCGGTACAGCTATTGAAGGCTTCACGAACTACGCAGTCGACATAGATGTTAAATAATGTGGGAGCCAGAGGACATCCCTGTCGCACCCCAAGGTGTACAGGGAAAGGCTCCAACTCCTGGCCACGTAGTTTTACCCGGGCCCGCTCACCATCATGAAGGTCCTTAATGATCGTGAGCAGAGGGTCAGGGACTCCGAAAGCACGAAGAACAACCCAGAGCCCAGTCCTACTGATGGTATCATAGGCCTTGATCAGGTCAATAAAGCAGAGATGTAGGTCTTTTTGGAATTCCCTACACCTCTGCTGTAGCAGAGACACACACACTAACACACACACTGACACACACACTGACACACACACTGACACACACACTGACACACACACTGACACACACACTGACACACACACTGACACACAGAGACAAAGATCCCCCATATAGCCTTAACAGACTGTAGGGGACAAGTGCTGTTAGCGAGCACCTATGAAGGCCGGAACGGTACACGAGGGGGTGGGTGGCTAGCACCACGCCCGACCGCCTTTGTCTCCCTAGTGGCAATGTTTACACACCGCACCAGGTACTCATTTGAGGCTGAGTCGACCTAGGGGAGGCCCGGGACTGGTTCAGATAATCGTCACTGGTGTTGGCTGTGAGCGGGAATCGAACCGGTGTCGCCGGGTTCATAGCGCACCGCGCTAACCGCTACACTACCGCTCCCCACAGAGACACACACACTAACACACACACTGACACACACACTGACACACACAGAGACACACACACTGACACACACAGAGACACACACACTAACACACACACTGACACACACACTGAGACACACTGACACACACACTGACACACACTGATACACACTGACACACACACTGACGCACACTCACACACACACTGACACACACACTGACACAGCGTGTAGCCGCACCAGAGGGCACTCCCACTGCGCCCGCCTTAGAGGACTGCCCCCCCGCCCCTGCGCTGGGGGAAGCCGCAGCAGCTCGGCACCGCCGCCGTGCCGGGCCCCGGGCACCTGCCGCCGTGCCGTGGGTGCCCGGCGCGGTCTCCGGGGGACACGGAGCGGCAGGCCGAGTCAGTCGCTGCTGGTTCATGGGCGGGGGTTTGTTTGTGGCGAGAGTTCCACAAGGCGAGCCGCTGACCCCCCCCCCGCTCTCTCTACCTCCTCTCTCTGCGTGCCACTTCCCGTCTCTCTCCTCGCATCTCTCATCTCCTGCCCCCTGCCACGTGTTCGTCTGTCACTTATCTCACCGTGTTCTCTTCCAGCCCTCTTGTTTCCTCTCGCCAACTCTCGTCTCGCTCCCTTCTCCCTGTAAGTGTGTATCTCTATGCCTGCCCTCACTCTGTGTGTGTCTGTCCTTCTCTCTGTGTCTCTCTCTCTCTCTCCCTCTCTGTCTCCCTCTCTGTGTCTCTCTCTCTGTATGTGCCTCTCTCTCTCTCTCTCCCTGTGTCGTCTCACAGGAAAGTGAACAAATGCTACAGGGGTCGCTCGTGCCCGGTCATCGTGCACTGCAGGTGAGAGGTCACTCATCACAGCAGTCACAGCTTGCCCATGACGCCTCACTGTTTCACTACCCCCGCTCCCCCCACCAGACTAACCCCCCCCCCCCCCCCCACGTGTTACTCGGCCTTGAATGCATTTTACAAAAACCGATTCCCAAATCGCTGTTCCCGCATATTACACTTTCAGTTAAATTAGTAAATGTATTTATAACATCATTATTGTTACGCTGAGTGTCTGCTTCTGCTGTGTCATGTACAGCGCTGTGAGATCCTTGGTGAAAAGCCGCTATATACATGTCATTATTATTATTGTAGACGAGGAATGAGAGGAAGAGCCTTGAGACATCCCTGGAGCATGGGGGAGACGCTTCCAGTCACGGCTGTGGTTGGAACGTCGACCATAGGTCATTAGGGGTCACCAGTCGTCGTACAGAGCTCACGGTCAATCCTGCAGTGACCTTCACGCCAGGAGGAGGGTGCGGTCGGTGTGGGCAGGGGTCACACAGGCGTTGGGGAAGTACGGCGAGGGTACGGATGATGGTGATGATGGTAAAGGGAGGAGTCTGCGCTGCGAGCTGCCGGGAAGAGAGTCCCGGGGCGGGGAGACGGGGTTGGGGAATGGGGCAGAGAGTGGCAGGGGAGAGAGCGATTGAGAACGACGCTTTCGACTTCACAGCCAAGCGCTGTCGCGTTAGGGATCGTGGTACCGATTCGGCACCGTCGGGTTCGACGTGGCAGCAGCGCGCCAGATGTCTTAACGTGTCGAGTGATCGTGGGGTGGGGGGGGAGCTCGCGCGGGGCCCCGGAGCGCCGGCCCGCTCGCTGCCCGCCAGGGAGCGAGGTGCCCCCCCCCCCCCCCGCTGCAGCCAGCGCCCCTAACCGTGAGCGCGCGGTCTCCGCAGCGACGGGTCCGGCCGCACGGGCGTCTACATCCTCATCGACCTGGTGCTCAGCCGCCTCGCCAAAGGTGAGAGACCCCCTCCCCCAGCCCCGCCCCCCGCCCCAGCCGGCAGCAGCAGCAGCAGCTCGTGAAGAGGTGCCCTTAGGCCAGGGCTACCGCGAGCTGCCCCCGTCAGCGGCTTGCGTGTGGTGATGAGTGAGTGAGTCAAAATGAAGTGAGCGAATGACAAATAAGCGAAGGAGTAAATAAGTGAGTCGGTAGGTGAGTACGTGGGTGGGTGAGTGATTCAATGAGTGAGCGAGCAAATGAGTAAGTCGGTTGGGGAGTAAGTGGGTGATTGATTGAATGGGTAAGTGAGCGAATGAGTGAGCAATTGCGTGAGTGAGTTGGCGGTCACGAGAGTGGGTGAGCGGGTGGGTGAGTGCACACACGAGTGAGCCAGCGAGTGGCTAACGCGAATGAGTCGGTGAGCAGGTTGGTTGGAGCGTGAGTGAGCGATTGGGTGCGCAAGTGGAATGAGCGGATGTGCAAATGAGTGAGTGAGTGAGCGAGTGAGAGTGGCAGTGCGCGAGCGCAGTCAGCCACCGGCTCTCTCGGAACGGGCCGAGACGTCACCCCGAGTGCCGCGCCGACTCAGTCGGACTCGCCCACCGAGTCGCCCCGACGGGCTCGCGATTCGTCACACGGCGACTCTCGCACTCGCTCTCTCGCGCTTGGCGTCTGTGTTGTTCTCATTATTTGCGCGTCTCGTATGTATTCTCGAGCCTCGTTATTTATCCAGTTTTAAACGCGCACCGAATGCCACAACAAACAGCGGCGCGCCGACCGGCACAACTGACAGCAGAGTCACAGAGTCACCGGTGGTGACGTCTCCTCTGGCACCACAAGAATGGCCGCACACCAGGGCCCCGCGCTCCTTTCAACCCCCCCCCATTTATGAATGTATTTCTATATTTGTGTTTGTTTATATATAAATATGTTATTAAAGCTTTCTGGTGCAAGGCTAAAAGGCGAAGGTCCCTTGCTGATTGCCAGCGCTCATTGATGCCGCTTCCACCGCGCGTGACCTTTCCGCTCGACTGATCATGAAACGAGCCGCGGCCTCTGGGGGGCCGCGTGGGCGCGCGGCGGCGGCCCCCGCAGAGCGGCGGCCCTCGCGGCCCCACGCGGCCCTCCCCGCGCGTTCGGTAACAGCCGTGGCCCCCATCCACGCCGTGATGCGTGTCGTTGCGCAACCGCTCGAGCCTCAGGAAATATTCCTGCAGCCCCCCCCCCCCCCCGCCTTCTTCATCACCGTCTCATCATCACGTCCCGTGAGTTTGTATCTCTCTCTGTGACGAGGCGCCTTGTATGTGTGGTGCTTTGGCTTCTCGTTGTGGGTGAAGATGCCGTGTGTCGTCACGAGTTGATTTGTTGCTGGAGATGCCCCCCCCCAACCCTGCCGTGACCTTCCCTTGGCGCTGATCGCGCTGCCAACGCCTGCGAATCCCTCTCATCTCGGCGTGCTTGCTCGTGTCTCTAGGCACAAAGGAGATTGACATTGCAGCCACCTTGGAGTTCATCAGAGACCAGAGACTCGGAATGGTGGAAACGAAGGTGAGAGACAGAAGAACGTGCGACGCATTTACATTGTATGTATTTGGCTCTGCCCGTGTGTGTGTGTTTCTGCAGTCTTAGTATGGCGGCAGTCGCAATAAAGGGGACGCACTAATTGGGTGGCCACAAAAGGGATCTTGGCAAATATTCGCGGAGCGGGACCCTGCTCGGAATAGCGATCAAAACGATAGCGTGCACACGCGTGAATACGCACATCACCCCACGTTTTATTCTAAAGTTTCCTATTTATATTAAATATTTGTTTTTTTTGCCCGGTGTTACCCAAGTCTCCCTTGACAATCAGCTCTTGAGCTGGATTTATGAATGAATGTGTGACGATACACGAGGGTGATGTTATAGCATTAAGTCTAACAGCAGATTACACTGGATCTCAGAAGCTAAGCAGAATAGAGCCTGGTTAGTACCGCCAGTGAAGACCACCAGGGCAGGGCTGGTGGTGTATTCGTGGCGCTGGGAGGTGTGACCAGGAGGTGGCCGTACCGAGTGTCTCCCCCTCGTACAGAGCAGCGCAGTGCTGGATGTTCTCCGTGCACTCGCGGTCTCATACAACACCAAGCCAATCCCTCGCTCATCCAGGTTTTCCAGATATATCGTTGACATTGTTAAATTGGATGGCATCATGCAGAGTTCACTTCCTGTATTTCGTATGGCTAATGGAGGGCGACCATCAGAGATTCAGTTCGCAGTGATGTTTCCGTTCAATCGCCTTGTCTCAGAGTTGGGGAATCGCAGAGACACCCATTCATTCACCACCTCACTAATTCACTCACACACCCACTCACCGGCTTACCCATTCACTCACTCGCCCATTCACTCACCCACGGACCACTTCAAATGTATATTGGGGCAGTACGAAATGTTACGCTCCATAGTTTGGTGTTCGTAGTTGCAGTCCCACAGACGAGAGAGAAATAATTGTATTCTCTGCTTGTGCATTTGGTATCCACCGCATCTTCTGTGGTTTGTGCGGATCCAGTTAAGCACTATCCGTTGTTTCCGTGGAAGATGAAAGCCGGGCAGTGCGGTGGTGGTGGGGTCACTGATGAGCTGTGTGCTGGGAAAGCCGGGTGGTGGTGGTGGTGGGCGCGCTGATGTCGTGTTTGTTGAGCACGTTGCTGGATCCTCACTCATCACGCCCACGAGGCCAAAGGAAGCCATTCTCCCCCGTTGGGTCGTGTGCTACGGTGGGATGCGCTGTCCAAGGGCTGATCTAGAAGCCACTCTGCGCTCCTTGTAACATCCGGCGGTCCTGCACTAAATATTGTATTATCATTGTGAATTCCCTGCTCGAACAAAACTCCCTGAACGATGAGATCAGTTCGCGTGCACGAGCGAGATGGGTGGCAGCAGGAGTGGACGGTAACGAATGGCGACGGCGTGCGTAGGCCTTCATCCAGCAGCAGATAGACAATGGCCGATGACGAATGCTTTCTCTCTGTGTATCTCTCACACGCCCACCTGCCTCTGCTTCCCTCCACCCACCATTCCCCACCCGGTTGCATAAACCCCGCCCCAACCCCTCGCCGCCCCCTGCACACTGCCACACACTCTCACTCACACACACTCACTCACACACTCTGACACACACACACTGACAAACTCACACTCACACACTCACTCTCACACACACTCACTCTCACACACACTCTCACACTCACTCTCACACTCACTCACACACAGGAGCAGTTCGGCTTCGCGCTCACGGCCGTCGCGGAGGAGGTGAACGCTATCCTGAGGTCTCTGCCGACCAAGTGACGGCGCCCGCCCAGCCCACGTGCCCGCCCAGCCCACGTGCCCGCCCGTCCCCGTCTGTCCGTCTCCTCGCCGGCCACGCCAACCCGCCAATGTTGCTGCTTTGCTCGTTCGCTGTGCCCGTATCCTCGTTGTCGTTTTAAGCGGTCGCCATCGTCATCATCGTCGTGGTCATCCTCGTCGCGGAGCGGTGGGCAGGGTCGGCGGGACATCCTCTCGGTGTCCGCTGAACCGAAACGATGCGCTGACTCTGCTGCTTCTGCTCCTTTTAATCCCGTGTATGACGACACCACATGAATAATCAACACGCGTGTATCAGTTATTCGTATGAATTATATTAATATTTATTGAATGGGAGCTGGGGGGTTAAAAAGACTGTTATTAGCATTCTTCCACAGATGTATTTATTTCACGGTGGAGCAGTAAATATTCAGCTGTGAACTGCCAATTGTAAATCTAGGATATGTCTTGACGCTAAATATGTAGGTGATTCTGTAGCATAACATATTTTCACGACAATATATTATACATAGATATATATATACATCACGTAACAATATAACATTGAGACTCATCTATTCAGAAGTAGCTTATAATTTAAGGAAAACGAGGAAATATTTACCAGTGTTGAATATCGTGACATGTATTTTAAGTGGAAAGTCAATTATGTTCTTACGTATGATACTATCGCAGTAAATTCCATTACGTATTCTCCAGGTGATGACTCGAGAAGCAAACCATGTGGTTGATTAAAATGACTTTGGAGTCTCGTGTCGCGGACGTGACGGTGCCGTTGGCATGATTGAGCATCGGGGTGGAATCGCCGATGGGGGGGGGGGGGTGTGAAAGCACAAATGACATCACCTTCAGGTGTTAATCATGTTAATCATGCGAAGATTCAGTTTTCCCGGAGAGAGGAACCAGTGATTAAACACACGTGGCCAGACCAGGCCGGCTTGCGCAGTGTCCTCGTGTACCTCCGTCCCAAGACTCATTGGGTCGTGATGTGCTGTACCTGCCTGATGATTGATAAATATGTCCCACGTGCAGTCGAGAGAGAGCTGAGTCACAATAATATAGAAACTGTGTGTACATGCAAGTGTGGGGAGCGGCAGTGTTGTGTTTATCGCACCGTTCTACGTCTGTTTGTTTAACTTCTTTCGCACCTTACGTAGCCAACTGTGCCAATCGGCGACCCGAGTTTGATTCCTAATTACAGCAGTGTATATTTGAACCGGGCCTGGGAATCCCCTAGGTTGACTTAGCCTTATCCGAATAAAACATCAGCACTGTGGAGACAAAGAGGGCGGGGCGTGGTGCTGGCCACTCACCCCCCTCGTGTGCTGTGCCGGTCTTCATAGGGGCTCCCTAACAGCACTTGTGCCCCAATAGTCTGTTAAATGCAATGTAGGGGATCTCCGTCTTTGTACATGCAAGTGCTTGATGTAGCGAGCTCTGCTTCAAGTCAATTAGCACTCTCTACGTCACGTGGCGCCTGTTTAACAATCATCAGGCAAGTGCAGCATGTCACGATTTCAATTTCTAAACGAAAAGGAGGTAAAACTCGATAAACGAATGACCTTTGGCAAGCTTGCCCCTAAGCCGTCCTCCCTCGTGCCACAGAGTCGCTGCATGTGGGGCATGAGTCGGGGGGCTCAAGGTGGCTCGTGCTGAATATTTCATCAGAAAGCCACGGCATTCTCTCCGGTAGCTCACTGATCTGCAGCCAAAAGGTCACAATTGCTGAAAAAATGCAGGCACGGCATTGACGTTATCATGCGCTGATGCAACCCGCGATGTTGCAGTGTGTGCGTGTGCGTGTGTGCGCGCGCGCATTGCAGAGATTGGACATTTATATGGTGATTCCTTCCAGTTTCTGCCACTGTATTTCCATCTTGAAATGCAAGCTTACCGAAGCCCATCCTCACGTGAACTTTCATTCATATGCCAATAAACTGTTAGGTTAGAAAATAGTACTTTAATTTTTTCAAATGTATTTTCTCAAACCTGAATAAACGTTGTTCTCATGGGTGGTAGTAAGCAATGTCTAGGACTCACTTTATCGATCCGACTGTCTTGCATAAAACACATCAAGTGTGACGAAACAGAGTTCTGGAGAGCCCAACTATAGATATAATATTTGGCCAACTCTTCCACACTGACCCGACGAGGTTGAAGTACCCACGCTTTACCCCACCACACGTGACTTGCCGGTACATCAACTGTTGTACCCATTTATACTGCTGGCTAGACAGAGGCGGTCATTTAGACAAGACTCTCCTAAATCACACTAAACATTGACGGAAAAAATGTCTACATCTGATTGGGAACATGTTGATGACATGACAGCCTCTTCAGCTGCCTCAATGTCAGCTAAATGCAAATATAACCTGATTTCCAAGTTCAGCCTTTTTCCAAGAAGAAGCCAGATCCACGTAAAAAAATTAGACGTTGACAAGATTGTTATCAATCAGAGTAACAGTCCAATTTCCAACAGCCTAAAATCGGTTCTAGCTAAAGGGTTGAATTTCGCAGTCACCCCTAAACACATCCCAGTTGATGATATCATTGTCCAGGTTGATGTAGCCCTTAAAGGTTTGGGACACATTACTGCAGATGTGGCAAAATCATTGCAGTCCTCAAAAACGCTAAGACACCTATTAGCAACATCAGTAAGGATGAGCGCTTTGAGCTTTCTCAATTAAGAAAGAGAGATTACGTCGTCATCCTCTCAGCCGACAAGGGCAATGCCACAGTCAGCATGGACAGAACCACATGCAATAACAAAACTCAAGACCTACTTAATTCAAAGAGATCCCACCAACAGCCTCGTTACGATAACCAACAATATAATCACCGATTCGACATATTTAATCGAACCGACCAAGCGGGGTTCCTTAAAACCCTCTCCTGCTAGACCATCCAGATTGTATGGCTTACCAAAAATCCATAAACAAGGTACACCCCTTCGTCCTATCGTCTCCTCCATTGACTCACCCACCTACAAACTGGCCCGATTTATGTCTGAGACCTTACAACCATTCACTGGTAAGACCACCTCAGCTATACTTAACTCACTTGGTATCGTTAATTAAGGACATTTTACTATCGCCAGGTGATTTGCTCGTTAGTTTCGATGTAGTCTCTTTGTTTACCAAAGTTCCTGTGCCTGACACTATTGCAATCATTGAAGATTTGGTCCAACAAAGACAATGCTGATGTACCGGCCCTGGTGAGACTGCCTCACCAACACTTCACCTGTAATGGAACATTCTACAAACAAGTTGAAGGTACCCCAATGGGTTCTCCCTTATTTCCAGTTGTAGCCAATGTTTCCATGGAAAATTTTTAGACAGATGCCATCCAGGCATCCACTCTACATCCGTCCTTGTGGAAGAGGTACGGAGATGACACGTTCGTCATCTGGCCACATGGCCGACCAGCTCTGAACTAATTCCTCAAGCACATCAATTCCATACACGCAGCTATCAAATTCACCATGGAGGTGGAAAAGGATAGCAAGCTACTATTCTTGGATGTTTTAATCGAAAAGAGACCAGATGGCTCAATGGGACATTGTCTACAGGAAAGCCACCCATACGGATGCATATTTAAAACCTGACTCCACCACCATCCATCAGAAGAATTCCCTCATCAAAACTCTACACCATAGAGCTCGATGTATTTCCGACCATCATCACCTAGCCAGAGAACTGGAACACGTACACCAAGCTCTCAAGATGAATGCTATTCAGACTACACAATCCATAAAGCTATCACCCCAACTGTTGGGAAAGAATCATCTGAGGACCTAATCAAAACCATCACCTTGCCATACATAACAGTGGTCACCAAAAATATTTCCAAAATCATGAGCAAACACAAGATCCAGGTTAGATTTAACACAATACATAAAATCATGATCTGATCCCATCTGTGAAGGATGTGATCCCTGACATGCAATACCCCGGCGTCTATAAACTAAGCTGTATCTGCGGCAGTAGTTACATTGGGGAAACAAAGCGACGTGTCTCGGACCGTGTTCGTGAACATAAGGCAGATCTGAAACACGGTAGGACCAATACCTTGGCCGTGGCTGATCATTGTTTTAATGCGGTGGGCTCACACGAAATTGATTTCTCTAAGACGAAGGTACTTTGCAAACCCACTGGCTATCAACAAAGATTCGTTCATGAAGCCATCCAAATATATAGGCACGGATACAATTTCAACCGAGAAGATGGGTACAAACTGAGCAATAATTGGAAGGACGTTATTAACCAGTTTAAGTCATAACTGGCTGTGATGTTCCCATCCTACCACCTTCCGATGTTAGTTCATTAACAAGTTCACACGAACACAGTCACTTCGCGTGCCGACCTAGAGGTTTCTGCTCTGCGATCTCCCATGAACATGCTCATCTCTCACATTAACATAGCCACCTCAGCGCGCGTGACGTAGAAGTCGCTCACCGATCTTACATTAACGTGCTAATTTTCACATGGCAGCCCTTTGATTGGTGGAAAACCAACCACCGTCGTGGTTGCTGCCCACCACTGACATTAACGTTAGCTGCTGACAGTTTGCCTTTAGAGACTAACCCCCTTTTCCTGATGACGACCGCTTGTGTTGCGATCGAAACGTCGTAGTTTTTTCGTATTTTCTTTGAACCTATCTACGTGACTTGACCAATCGACCCAAAGAATATGTTTTATGCAGCTACCCGCAGACCTTCTCCACACCCACATCACCCAGGGGTACCAGGTGGCCAGGAGATGGTAGTGTTGAGTATATCCACCTCTTTTCTGTGGTGAGTTTTCTCTGGGCACTCCAATTTACAAGAAAAATCCAATTCAGGACGCTTCTGAAAAGTAATCTGGAGACCCGCTGAGGCTTTGTGGGGAAATACTTGGCATGATGATCGTAAAGCCACCACGTCTACTAAAACTAAAACAGCTAGCTGCCTTCGGGGTAAAGGCATGCGCATCAGATACTAGAGGTAGGTGTTGCCTGGTCATGATACATCCCAGCACGTGGAGCGAACGTATGTACTCTATGTATATGCGCGTGTGTTAAACTTCTTTCGCACTGTCCATAGCCAACCGTACTATTGTTGGACATCGTGCCAAACACCGCGGTATGACCCAATATCACATCGGAGCGCTATAAAGCACAACGGCGAAACCCTATCGCAAAATGGAGGCTCTTGCCCCACAGCCAGTCTTTGGCAATGCCCTTCAATCAAATTATAAGTATCTGAACTTTTTGGCACATTTGTCGAGTTTCTGTCTGTCCTCGTGAGAATGCTCCCTTTTTCTCTCTGGCCTCGCATTGCACCGTACAGGGCCCTGCCTATCTGGCGGCGGATCTGGCTTCGCACGTGTTTACCCCAGCGCCACCATCTCCGCCGACACCCCGCTCCCCATCCCTCATGCCCCAACTGCTCTTTCCCTGCAGCCAGCCAAAATGATAATATCTTAAGATAATCATCCATATTGTCGATTATCTTTCCTGGCATCTGCATTTCAAAATAATGCAGCCCTTTATGTATCCGGGAAAGCCTCATTGAGTCTCAAAACTGTATCAAGAGGGTTATGCCATGGCAATGTTTGACCAACATCATTGACGATTTACTGGGGGTAAATCTGCATACGAGGGGAAAACACCCACAGCTCAACAACGTTAGATTCAATAATCTATTGCTGTACTGTCGTCCCTGGGTCTTCTCGCAGCCCAGGCCAGCAACCGCCTGGCATTCCAGGGTAGCCTCCCCATCATCCAAGCACTGCGCTAACCAGGATCAACTCGGCACAGCTTCCATGACATTGAGCCCAGCCGTGCTGATCTCGTGGCCTCTTTGCGTTGGAAAGCAGGCCTCTTTACATTGTGAACGAGGCCCTGTCCACCTCCACAAGAGAAACAAAGTGCGACAACGCCATATCACGTGGCATGGGCCCTGCCTGGCAGATCATTTAAATGGTGGCATAATTTTTTTCTTAGAACATCTTACCAGCTTTGTGTTTTTGAAACATCAATATTTTCATTGATAATAGAGGTTTTTGGGCTTTTTTATTGCATGTTCTTACAGAGCAATTCCTTGTTTTCAAAATGGTAAAAAAAATAGCTCGCAGCGAATGGATCTTGTAGAATTCAGATCTGGCCAATTTGGACATTAGCTTTCATTTTTTAAACGTGTGTTCTATTCTATTTCGGATTTATATAGCGCCATTTCCAGGGCGCTCGACACTTATACCACCAACGTCATGATCGCCAATTTGTGCGCAGGGTTTTGGGGGTTTTCGGAACTAAATGAACAGAAAACCCAACGAGCCGCAGTTTAAAACCCAACGAAAGGCATTGCATTCATAGACATTGCACATTTCTCGTCGTATTTTCCCCCAGATTGGAAAATACAAATGACAGAACAGCACAGCAGTATTGCAACAACACAGCTTCATTTCCTTCCGTTAGGGCTGGTAATGCGGCACAAACAAGCAGCGGTGAGATCGGACCCCAGGCGTTGCTCGGTAGCCGTGTGTTGTTGATTTATGAAGGTGGGGATTGAGAATGACGTGGGCGCGGGGGACACAAAAAACCCATTCATGACACGACACCATCAACGCCACGTGCCCCCACTCACAGCCACCCCGAGACCTTGCCCTTCCCCCCACGAGTCCCAACACAGCCTCCCACATCCTTCTCGTCATGCCCCCTCCACCGAATAATCCTATCTCTTGCCACCCGCCCCCCACCAAGCTCTGCACCACCCCCAGCAGGACTTGCTAATGCGAGCCACTTTCTTTCCCGTGGCAATTTAAATTTTAATGACCTCCAGAAAATGGCGCTCCCACCAGTCGGTTCCCTGCCCGTGCCGGCCTAATCTTGGACGTGGCGGTAATAATGTGCCAAAATATGCGATGTAAGCTCAGCCATGGTGACAGATCGTCGCCTGAGGCCGAACAACAAGTACGAATGTTTAAGCATTACATTATAAATTAAAGGAAGGGTGGTTGGTGGAGTATTGAACACATTAAAAATATATCAAGCTGTCAATTACACACTGTTCAGTTTATCTGATACAAGGGCTTCAATTGAGTGGTGTGTATTAAACATTTTTTAATTAGCTGAATAGTGCGATTAAATATTGATGCTTAATATAGACGTATATTTTATTGTTGGTTTGTTCCACTCAAGAAAGAGAATGCATCACCTTCATGTGACTTGGCTATAATCAGGGCTAACATTTTATAAAATAAGCCGACATATACCGTCCATTCGTGGCATTCTTGTTACCGTCTCTTGATTTAAAAAAATCAGGAGATTAAAGGGAAGTATTCTACTTCAGCTTCAAACCCAGACCCAATATTTGCTCTCCTGGGCTATCCAGAACCACCCCCCCCCCCCCCAGAGAATTGTCTTCATTAAAATCCTCAAACAGGCAGGGAGAGAATGCGTTGGCGGGGTGCAGTATGGATAAGGTAACGCGTCCAGGACGGGAGGGGTGGAGGTCAGAATTTCTCCGGCCCGAATGTCGTCGTCCCACTCGTTGTGGTTCGTTTCGCGTTGCGCCTGGCCACAGCTGCCTGCCCGCCATTGCGACTGAAGACATCATCAGGACGGCAGCCGCCGTGCTTCTCCTTCCGCGTCGTGCGCACGGAGAGTGCCTGCGAGTCAAGTCTGAGCCCCCCCCCCCCACTGGGGCCATGTCTCTCCCTACGAAGAGAGACTACGCGGGGGCTGGAGAGAGGGAGGGGGAGCGGGAGGGACGGGGCAGGCAGATTGTGGGAGCGTTGTTCTTCCCGTGACCACACTCCTCTCTGCAGCAACTGTGGTGGTGGTGGCGCAGTTTGGTGGTGGTGGTGGCGGCAGTTTGGTGGTGGTGGTGGCGGCAGTTTGGTGGTGGTGGTGGCGGCAGTTTGGTGGTGGTGGTGGCAGCAGTTTGGTGGTGGTGGTGGCGGCAGTTCGGTGGTGGTGGTGGCGGCAGTTTGGTGGTGGTGGCGGCAGTTTGGTGTTGGTGGTGGCGGCAGTTTGGTGGTGGTGGCAGTTTGTTGGTGGTGGTGGTGGCGGCAGTTTGGCGGTGGCGCTTTGTTGGTGGTGGTGGTGGTGGCGGCAGTTTGGTGGTGGCGGTTTGTTGTTGGTGGTGGGGGGTGCAGCGGTTCGCGCGTTTCGCTGTGAACCAGAGGTCGCAAACGGGGTTTGATTCCTTACCCGTACCCGGCCGCACCAGGGTCGCAAACGGGTACCCTACCCGTACCCTACCCGATACCCGGCCGGGTACGGGTAGCCGAGTATCGGGTAGGGTGCGGGTATCGGGTACCCGATTGCGACCTCTGCTGTGAACCCGGCAACCCGACTTCGATTCCCGCTCACGGCCAACAGCAGTTGCCGGTCCTGGGCCTCCCCCTAGGTCGGCTCAGTCTCAAATGAGTTCCTGGCGCGGTATGTAAATATCGCCACTAGGGAGACAAAGACGGCCGCGCGTGGTGCTAGCAACCCACCCTCTTCTCCGTGTGCCGTCCCGGCCTTAACAAGTGCTCGCTAACAGCACTTTCCCCAGCAGTATTTTTAAGGCTATACGGGGGATCTTTGTCTTTGGGGTTGTGTCAGAGGGGGGATGAGCGCTTGGTTTTGTGGGGAAGGAAACTCTCCACCCCCCTCGATCCAATCCCATCCCAGATCCAGCCACCCTCCTTCAAATCCCCAGCGCCCCCCCCCAGCCCCAGCCCACCGCAAGGCGGGGGGGCGCTCTGCCTCAATGGTGATTGATGCTTTCTCTCCACTCCAATCGCATGCCCCGGGATTGGCTGATTTAAGGGGTCGCAGAGGTCAGCCGATGACAGTCGCCGACAAGCGGCGTGGACGCAGCGAGACTCGCGCCTCCTCATCCTCCACCCCCAGCACCGCGCCCTCCTTCAGCCACCACCGTTGCCATTGTCACCACCACCACCAACATCCGCTCTATCATCACCACCGTCACGATCCCACTACCACCACCAACAGCCGCCACTGAATGGACGTGACCGCAGTGCTTGTGCCAGGCTAGGTGCACTTCGAAGCCACGTGAAGTGCCGGAGATAACGCCGCAGACTCATGTGCCACGGGCTGACTGAGACAATTGGCAGGATGCACCACCACCACCACCACCCGTGCTCCCGACTGTCCCACCATCTCCACCACCACCGCCCCAGTCACTGGGACCACCACGAGGGCCACCACCACCAGGGCCATCACCACCAGGACCACCACCGCCAGGACCACCACCACCATGCCACCACCACCACTAGGACCACCACCACCAAGGCCACCACCACCAGGGCCACCACCACCAGGACCACCACCACCAGGGCCACCACCAGGACCACCACCACCAGGACCACCACCACCAGGGCCACCACCACCATGCCACCAGGGCCACCACCACCATGCCACCACCAGGGCCACCACCACCACGAGCCCCTCCACCCGACGTCCCTTCACCCCCTCCCCCACCCCCGTCGCCATGGCGACGATCCCCCGCATCCCCTCCGCACGCGCGCGCGTTAATAAGATGCCCTAAACCGCGCGCATACATCACAATTACCGAGTGGCCGACCCTTGCTCTCGCGGAATAATTACATTTAATCAGGGAAATTGACTGCTTTTAAATTGGCCTCATATCCCCTCCCCGGTCGTACGATTAATGGCGGGATTATCGCGCGGAGTCTCAGCCGCCGAAGCCGCGCACTTTGCTCCGCGCCGTCGTGACGGGGCTTAGCTCGCACTCGCTAGAACGTGCTCGTTTTGGGTTGGGGGAGGGGACAAGTTTGAGTTGTTTGCGCCACCTGGAGAGCTCCAGAGACGAGATGTCTCGTGCTGCGGCCCAGGCCAATTCTGTAACCCGTCGAGGCCTGCACAAGGATTAAGTACAGGGAAGTGAGGGGTCTGTAGCTCACGACCGTGGGGCAGCAGCGCTGGCTGAGGGAGAATATCTTCTCGTAAGGAATTAACTCGAGTGGGATTTGGTTCGTGGTGCGCTTAACGTGATTAGTTTGTGCTATTGTGAGTCCTGGCCATTTGTGAACTTTGCGGATAAAACAAGGCCGCATCGCAGCGTGCCATAGCAACAGCACTGCCCAATCACAGCGCACCTTACAAAACGGATCACCGGCAGCCAATGGCAGCCCGCGTATCATGTGCCATTGCCACTGATTGATGTTGCATTTCCCTGAGCTCATAAGCAGAATTCCCAGTCCCATGCACATGATTGATCCAAACAGGTGTTTTATCCAATTAAATATGCTCACACACACAAGTGGTGGGCTCTTTTTGTATTCTGTGCATCTTGCTTAAGCCAAGGTGATTAAGTTAAAATACACTGCTAATGGGGCTGCATTCATTTCTGCAGTAATATGCCTTTTTAAGGATGCTCTAAGCGACTTAATATCAGCATGAAAAAGATGATAAGACGACTATCCCCGTAGATTTGTGCGAAGAAAAGCAGTCTTCAGGACTCCCATCAACCCAACACCCTCGCCACGTCCCAACCCCGAAAGATGAAGATTGCATTGTGGCAGAAACCAGATGCCGTCTAACTCCTAAACCATAAAACCCTAGCTGCGTAGCCCTCTACAAACACCAAATAAGCATTGTCTATTGGTAGTGCTTCAACTGACACCTAAGGAAAGCCCATATTTCGGTGAAAATTTACTCTGGATACAAATCTGCTGGAGAACAAAAAATATTGTTTTCTTTCCTGGCATCTGCAGGGACAGTTACCACTTCCTCACAATAAAACATGTTGCGATATCAAACAGCTGCTTTCAACAACAGAAATGTTAAGCGTGTCAACAGCACCAGACTAACCATAACCCTAACCCAAACCACTTACCCTAACCACAGTAATCATATCTGATGTAAGTGCTTAGAACACCTTGCCTGGCCCACAGCTAAGATGGCTGCCAGTATGTTTGTTCAAATGCTTGAGCAGTGAATCAGGGTGGCTACATCCGCCTTTGATATAATTGTATTACCAGAGTCAGGGATTTTCAACTCTATAAACAATTTGTTGCACCCCACCCTGTGTCAGCCTTGTTGTTACTCCATCGATCAACGCCAGTTTGTTAAAGTGAATCTGATAAAGACAAATCCTGTGACTTACTGGGACAAAGAAATTATGCCGATTAGGAGCAATTTCAGGTGTGTATCAAGGAGTCTGTATCAATTCATTGTGTAATGTTTTGATGAACTTTCGTTATTTTTTGCGATTTAAACATTCTTAATAGTGACACCTATGGGCCTCTCCATGTTCAATTCCAGGCATACTTTAAGACTCCTCTATCAGTTAAGGATGTGTAAGTTTGCCATGTGTAACACTCCGTGCAACACTTCATAATTTGTTTCGTGACATCGTTGACTTTTGGTCAGTCTTACAACATCGATCGCCTTTCTGACGTTCGTTTGGCGACCTGCTTTAAGGGGTTGTGACACAGCCCCATGTCAGACGCCACAAGTGCACAGTGTGGAGATGATCGCGTGGGTCAGCGACTTTCACCGATTCGGCGGTGATAACAAATCAAAGCGACGATGCCGCAAGACGTGCCATTTAAATGCCATTTACCTTCAAAGGGGTCGTATTGACTTAGGTTATTTTTCAAGGCTCCAGCCATGTGCCTCTGAATGTGAAAATAAATTAACTTCAACGACAAAGCTTGTTTTAAAGAGAGTCCAGACGGGCTCTGTGCTGGCCCATTGTGTTTTAAAGGTGATGGTTACGGTTGTGGGTATTGGCAGGCGATAGGTCGGTTCGAACACTGAGCAGTGTTGCACACGAAAGCATTTGTGTGGAATCCTTGTCACAATGGAGCCCACTCGTGACAATGTGGTCGAGCGAAGGAGCGCACAGCACCCCCCTTCATTTTCTCGGAGAAGGCAGCAGCAGCATTCTGAGCAAAATTACTTGATTCGTACGTGAATAGTCTGAAACATTTATCTCATCGTTCATGTGTGACTTAGGTTTCGCGCCGTGTCATCGCACTAATAATTTCAGCCATTTGTCAGTCTGCGGCTGGATCAAAGGCTCCCCATGCTGAGTCAAGCGAGGTTGTTTGAGCATACCTCACCACGCTGGTCAATTGGGGGGGTTGGTGAAAGAGGAAGCCTGGGACCGGTTCAACTATCACTCCCCACTGATGTTCGTCGTGGCCGGGAATCAGACTCAAGTCGCCGGGTTCAAAATGCGGTGCGCTATCCACCGTACCACCACTGCCATCTCACTCTGTCCATTAAACCAACATCTTGATAGTCTGGTGAGAGGCCAAGGAGAGGAAGATGTGATCTGGGTATTTAAGAAAATACAGCAACAGAACAGTGCCATATAAAACACTTGCAATACAATAATGATAACAGCAAAGGGGTTTAAAATTCACCATACAGCAACGTGTATATTCGACGTAACATTGAGTATTTTATTTTTTTAAAAACAAATAGCTACAAAAATACGAATAAGAGGGAAGTTGGAGGTGATGATGAAAAGCACTCACAGCTGGATTGTGGAAGCTTTGAGGCCAGCTGCCAATTATAAACCCACTGGGAGGGAAAGCTCATAAAGGTTTTGTATTATTAGGTCAAATCCCGGTTGGTGGTCGACTCAGCCATTCTTCTTTAACCAGTGTCAATCCGATGAATACCAAGGTGCAGGAGGTCAGTGCTGGTTCCCTTATGGGTGTACTTTTTTTCTCTCACGGGAACGTGGAGTGTCCACTAAAGAGAGGAGCTTGACTACTGTCACCACACTCAGCTGAGACAGAAACAGCTTTCTCTTGACTGTGTTGAATTATAATACAAATTGAGGTTTATAAGGCGATGTACGGGTGCGGCGGTGGTAGAGCGGTAAGCACAATTCACCGTGAACCCTGTGCCCTGCGTTTGATTCCCAGCCGCGGTTAAAATGAGGAACGAGTGAAACCTGAACCAGTCTTAGCTCCCAGCCATTCACCAACCCATCGGCAAATTAAGATTGATGGTAGAACAACCCGCGGGAGCGACACGGTGGCGTGGGGAGGCCTTCGTTCAGCAGTGGTATGACGAACGCCCCGTGAAGAGGGTAAAGCAAAGCATCTAAATGCGAACGCATCTACAGTCGATGTAGAAATAGGTGAAGTATGCACGTGTGGAGGATACGGAAGAAGTGGGAATATTTTGAGATGTTTATTTTTTGGAGCAGGAATAGAATTGGCAGAACGCTATGGGTCAGAGACGGGTTTGAGAAAGCATTGCGGTAGATCTGCATTACTTATCAGGCTGAGAGGCTGGAGGGGGTCAGTTTCAGAGGTGAAAGAGAAGAGGTATGAGTCTAGATTTGAGCAGTGGCAGAGTTGAACGGCGTGGACGGCCAAAGGGAGGAATTGAGGCCATGGCAGCAGCAACAGAGAAGTGCCCTCAATTTGTCTTCCAAAATGTCTGAATTGTCAATGTATTAAAATCAACTTTTGCAGGTTATGTCCGTGACTTGTGTCTCTTTAAGCAGTGCCTAGCCCCAGTCGGAAGAGTTCGAAACGCTGTTCCGAGATACACGTTGGAACGCCACATCCATCTCGCCTTTTGCAATCAGCCTGTTGAAGAACAATGATTTCAATCTGTAACACGCCGCACAACGACTTAGAGGTGTGAGGAGCGACAGACACGCGGGAAGACATCCAGGCAGTGAGCCGACGCCTATTTATGAGCGTTTAGTTCGGGAGGATACCGGAGTACATGGAGGAAACCCACCCGTGCGAAGGGACACGAAACCAGACAGTTCACGTCCACATTTGCTGTGCGACAATGTCCTGGCAAGGCAGGGTTATGGTGACTCGACGCCCAAGGGAAGGGAGTTTCACAACATTTGTGCGATCCGACAACCCTCAATGCCTCCGCAGTGCTGGGTAACAGGCGGGCAGAGCCACAGCGGCCTCGACGATGCATATGAAGGTGGGAGGCGGTGTGGGGCGAGCAGACAGCTGCCCGGGCTCTCCGACATTCTGTGGAGAGAGCGTTGTGGCGGTCCCTGCTAAACGAGCTGTTTGCTGGCGAATGGGGCCACCTTGTGTCGTCACACGCAGGCGCCGCGTGAAATACGCGAGGCCGTGTTTGCCACGGACACCGCTTAGAGCGCAGCCACCACAGCGCTGGGCTGGATTCCTCCAACGTACACACACATCTTCTGATGGCCAGAGAGCCTTGGGCCAAAGCGCCTCATTCTCCAGATCGCGTAAGACGCTCCGGAAAGTGAGACGCACTAAGAACTCGTGGTAACCCGGTCTCGATCGAGTAACACAGATTTGTTATCACATACCACGTCTAGCGTTCACAGACTGCCGGGGCGAGTGGTGTTAGCGAGCACCTATTAAGGCCAGCACAGCGCACGAGGGTGTGGGTGGCCATCCAGCACTCCGCCCAGTCGCCTTTGTCTCCCCAGTAGGTGATTTTGAGGCTGAGTCGACCTAGGGGTTGCCCAAAACTAGTTCAAGATAATCGTCACTGCTGTTCGTGGACGTGAGTGGGATTGCACTCTGGTGATCGGCTGACCCGTGGTGCGGTCTCGCGCGCACGCTGCCGCATGACGCGACGCACCACAAACTCGGCTTTAAATGACAATGGGAATGGCAGTGCGCCTTATACTCCGCAGAATGTGATTGCGGTGTATGTCTACTCCAAGGGCCGATTTGATGGGAAGTCACGACTGCAGGATCTTGACGTCTTGTGAACGTTGCTGTGAACGGTAGCGCCCCCAGTGGCTCGTTCACGTAAACTCGTTCACGTCTTCGCACACGATGAGCTCACAGGCGACGACATCACATTTACCCATCTATTTAACACCGAAACGTGATGATTTCTCCACCAACTCTGGCTGTGGCCTGATGAGGCTGCGTGAGAACACCGGCGAAACGTCGTTCTTGAGTTGTGCATGCTGTGGGTTTACTCTCCAACACACCGGTGTGCTGAACTAGTAAAGAATTGGCACTTTTGTTCACTTTACAAACCTTGCCACGCCATTAGCTGTGTCGGGTGGTGGCGGGTTTAACGACACATTTATATCGACGCGATCTCACCCAACCACAACACTATCATGGATAATTATGGATAATATTGCTCGCGAAAGCCTCCGTGCTAGACTTTAAGTGAACCCCCGTTCATTCACGACAGCGACGGGGCGAGTCGCCGTGAGCTTCAGTGAAGGGGCAGCAGCAGCAGAGCACTGCCACTCGCAGTGCAGAGGTCAGAAGTTCGCCTGCACCTCCCAGGGCGCGGCAGTCGACACCACGGGGCGAGTTTCTCGACTCCTGCCCCGCAGCCAGGGCCCGATGAAGGCACGGGGGCTTTAGGGGCTGCAGCTCAGGGGCCTCCAGTGATTAAGTGAAAGTTTTTTCATTTGTGAATGCTGAATTTTATTTGTTGTTAGCCGTGTAAAAATGATTTTTTTTCCCTTTAACTTTTGTTTTCCTTTAGAAAATATTACTTGGGGGGCTGACAGTACCTGTAGCCCAGGAGCCTACACAATCTCAATTCGGCCCTGCCCGAAACACTCAACAGCAGCAGCAGCTGCTGTTGTGTATACATGGGTAACGACCACGGTTAGTCAATCAGCGGGTCTCGTGTGGTGGGGTAAAGTGTGAGTGTGTGGGGTAAAGTGTGAGTGTGGTGGGTAAAGTGTGAGTGTGGTGGGTAAAGTGTGAGTCTGGGGGGGGGGTAAAGTGTGAGGAGGCCCTTCTTTTCCGAGACGTCCTGACCCCGAGAGTCGATAGCTCCCCCTGGTGGAGGCCTTTTCTCTGCCGACAGCGGCGGCGTGAGGGAGCCATTGCAGGGCTGCGCCTCTACCCGCTGAGGCGTGCGAGTGGCTGCACGTTCGCGCTCGCGCCAAGCGGCGCATTCGTTCCTAAAAATGCCACTGGAAACGGTTACCGGTTTCTCACTTTGGGAAACGTTATTTGGTTATGAAAACGGTTACCGGTTCACAGGTTGTCTTTTAACAAACCGCATCTCGACTGTGGAGAGAAGGTAGAAGGAAGCATAGACGTGGGGGTATAGTGCAGTACAACAATGTATTTTGTGGCATTGTCCCTCTGCTCCCCATAACGTCGAACATAAATGTTCCGAAGATAATCCAATCGTTGTGTAACGGCTCGTTCAGCCACACGCAACATGCGCGTGCAGCATAGCACCGCGGTGCGAGGCCGCGTTGTGTATGTAGAACTTCTTTCACACCGTACGTAGCCACTTGGTCGATGGCGTGCGGCAGGGAGCGCACTTTGACAAGAACCTCGGAGCAGTCGTCAGCTGTCCTCAAGACAAGCGACGGCCCTTCTTCGTAGAAATTGTTGACATATATGCAAAGCATAGTTATCAATGGTTACACCTATATCTATCACTCCTCTTACTCGCCATCCTCTCCCCTTTCATCTCGCTCTACCCAGGGAGGCAATACAGAGGAGTTGACGATTTGATATTTAAAAACAAAATCACGCGGCGGCGAACGACACAGTACGAATGAAAGTCCTTTATTTATTAACGGGTTTCTATAAAATATGCAACAAATAAAACATCCAAACATACAGCAGTGAAACATCGGTCCTGTCGCTCATCAGACACCAGTATCACTCAACAGATGGTAAACAAAGAGAGTTACACTTCCAAACCCCCACCACCCCCCAAATCTTGAGTGGTCCGGTCTGGGTAGACGCAGCACCGGGCACAGTGGCCCCCATTCAGGTCACAACCACGACATCATCTTCCTAGAAACTCCCAGAATAAAAATGTTCAAATATTTGTATGTAACTTTACTATGCACTGAATTCGTGTAAATTCCACTTCTGAGAATTGCAAACATCGGTTCGCCAAGTCACGGGGACATCGCTCCCACACGCGCCGCAAAGCGCCGTCCGCTACTCCTCCGTCCACCAGTGGTCAATTTGACGGACCTCAGGAAGTAGTTCTGTAATAGCCACTTCGTTGGGTCGTCGCAGGGGCTACGCCGCCGATTTCCACTTCCGAGTGTATGCGGGTTGAGAAACAGCAATCGGCGCGGCTCGCGTAACACGCGCGGCGCTTCTGCTGCTGCGTCCCAACGGAAGAGTTCCCCTTTTGGCATTAAAAGGCGAATCAAGCTTTGCGTGCAGTGTCGGTCGCGTGGTAGTAATACAAGAGGGGATGGGGTAAGGAGGGGTGGCTCAACATGCACCCCCAACAAGACAAAAGTCTATCGTCAAGAATTAGAGAGACACTGCTAAGTAACATCGTGTTTGTAGCGGCAAAGGTTTTTCTTGAAAAATCACGTTTTCAGATACAACAAATTCCCGCTGCGACCATAGAACGTGCGCCCGCACGGGGAGCGTGACCCTCTGTGTCCGCCAAAGGCCTCCACCGCTTGGCGAGAACGAGCGAGCGAACCACTCCCACCACCACCACGGCACCACGCTCGCCATGCTCACGCAGTGTCCGCTCGGCAGCTGTAACGGCAGCACCGGACGGAGCGTTTAACCTCACTCCGGAATGGGACGATTGGTTCGTAGTTTTCATCGGATAGCAAAACGCATTCCTTCTCGATGTGCAAGTGGGAATATTCTAAAGCGGAGCCGCAACAGCAAAGACCGAGCGATTCCAACCACCGCCGCCCTCCCGCGGCGAGACTGGCGACACCAGTGCAGCTATAAAACATCATCAGCCACAGTGCAGCACCGCCGACAAGAGGAGAGCGTGCGTACACTTCCAGTCCAAACAACGGCAAGTACGCAGTAACAACAACAACCCCCCTTCGGTCAAATCTTGTCACGAGATTACAAAATATAAATTACGTTGTACGCGTTAAGCATCGCTTAAATCAAACAGAAGTGTTACTCCTCCACAACACTGAAGAATCACGACGTAGGAGCTCGGGTTTGGCAAAGGACGCTCGTCGTCTGCTCGCTGTGGGGGCAGAAACGGATGTGTGCCGGAAGTGCCAACCAGGTAAACATGCCAACGTTGGGCCAACGTTGGACCAATGTTGGTCCAATGTTCCACGTTTACTGGAAAAGGACGCGAGCACGTATTAAGAAAACGATCACTTTCGAACTTTCACCCAACGTCCGGTCGTACGTGCGCTTGAACGTCCCTTTATTGCTTTTCCCCCTGCGAGTCGGGATTGGGGGGGCAGGGGTGTTAGGCAAGCGCGTGCGTGTGCATGCGTATGTGCGTGTGCATGCGTATGTGCGCGTGCGTGCGTGGCACCGTTTCGTGCTAAGTGACTGCGGCGGCAGGGGGAGAATGGGCTGGGGGGGGCGCCGGCCTGGCGTGCGGACACACACACAGGAGTGCTCAAGGGGGGGAAGGGGGGTCCCGTCACAGTGGCCGCCGGTACCACCACGGCCGCAGCTTGGCTCCCAAGCAGCACGTGGCTCTCCCCATCCCTGGTCGACTTCACGCCGGCCGCAGCGTTACGCGGCAGAGGACAGAGGGTAGGTGGTGGGGCGGGGGAGGGGGAAGTGCGTCCGTCTAAAACCAAAAACTAAATCGGATGCCCCCCCCCCCCAACCCAGCTTGTTGCGCACGAGCGTCGAACGGTTCAGTCCGCGTCACGAGCCCTTGGTGCCGAGCGGCAGCCCCCCCCCCACCGTCCCCCCTCTGCACGGCCATCACTTCTTAAACTCCAGCTTGTGCAGCTGCTCTTTGCCGTCGATCTGCACGGACTTGAGCCGCCCATTCTCCTCCACCTCCACGCGCTCCTGTCCGTTTTCCACGATCCTGAAGGGGACACGGCCGTCAAGCACCAAGCATCATGCACCACGCGCACCACTCACCACGCGCACCACGCGCACCACTCACCACGCGCAGGGGTCCCGGTGAACCGTGGAGCTCCGGGTGGGACCAAGAGAAGTCGAGTTTACCGAGTTACATCCCATCAGATGCGAGTTACACCAAATGCATCACGGGAGGTGACTTGGCGAGCTCGGAGAAGCGCCCCCGGGGGGGCTACGCAGAGCGGCGTTTGGGGAAATGTGGGGAAGGGGGCATCTCTGCGAGCGACAGGCGTAGCGGCTATGCTCGAGACACTCAACCCCAGGAGGATACCACTACAGGCTTTGTTATATTCTTTGGGTCTTTCAGTAAAGTCACGTAGAACAAAAACATTTACAATAATTATTGTAAATTTTAATTGTTAATTTTTATTGTAAATGTTTTTGTTCTACATGACTTTACCGAAAGGCCTAAAGAATATGAATTCCTGCAGTCACGAAAGCTTTAAGTCTAGGCTTTGTTATGTTAAAGTAGTGAGATGCTCGTGGTATTCAATTCCTGATCACGGTTAACGTTGGTGGCGAATGATATCTGAACCAGCGTTGGATCCCCTTCAGCGACCTGCATTGACCAGTGTGGTGAAGTATGGTCAAACAACCCCGATGACACAGCACAGAAAGGTCTTCATCTAGAGAATTGGATGGACAAAGGGCTGTATATTATAATTATTGTTATTATGCAGAGAGACGTAGGGAGACAGAGAGAGTGAAGCAGTGGGAGAGACGGAGACAAGAGAGACAGGACGAGAGAGAGACATGGCGAGCGGCGGACTGGCGGCGCATACCGCTTGGTAGAGATCTTCTTGCCGTTGACCATCTTGGTCGTCGTGGAGACGGAGCGGAAGTGTGAGCCCATGCCAGCCCCCACGTCCCCGAACGTGGCCGTGGAGAATGCGGGGAACCCGACGTCGGCAAACGAGTCATCAAACGAGGAGAAGGAGGCAAAGCCTGTGGGGTGTAGGCCGAGATGGCGGGAGGGGGGGGGGGGTTAAAAGTCGACGACGGCTGCACCGTGGACGAAGTGCGCCGTGCCACCACCACTTCCCACCGGGAGTTCGGTGCAGAGGCAGAGGCGCCCTGGCTGGCCGCTCCGCTCACCGGGCGGCTGCAGGGCACCCGGGTCGTAGCGATTCCCCACGAGCCCCAAGTGCTATAATTATTGATTATTCCGCTTGTTTACCCAGGAAGCCTCGGCGAGCCTCACGACAGCTGTTGAGGTTTCTTCCAAGTTTTTGCACTCACCGAGGCCGCGTGCCGATGGTCGGGGGCCACAGGGTTCTCAATATTTCGGACACTGTGTGCCACCCTCTACTGCACGGAACAACGGTCACTTTGGTAGCTCCGCGGTGTCCGCTTCCAGAGGGCATTCTCCACCACAAATGGAGCGGCTGCGCTGCACTGTGCTCTTACCGCGGAGTCCCGGTCAGGCACGTCTGACCGCACGGGATCCGTGATGCAGAGCAGACTTCCACTTAGAACTCATTTGCCACGTGTTGCGGAGGGGGTGGCGATGAGGGAGAGAACAGGAGGCTCACCAGGGTTGAAGGGGAAGCCCATGAATGGAGAGAAGAAGAGGTCTCTCTCTGGCCGCCGGTGCCGCTCCACTCTGCGCCGCCCGGCCCTGTGGGCCCCGAGGGCGAACGCGTCATCTGCTTGCCCGGAACGTCGTCCATGCACGGACGCACAAAGATGCACGGACAAACACGCACATCACATGGATGACTTGAAACTCGGCATTGTTCGGAGCGACAGGGACAACACAAACAAGTGCGGACAGAATAAACGCACGCACGCGAGGACATGATCACGCGTACATCGTTAACCAACGCAGCGCGGCGAGGGAACGGAGAATTGACGTCAGTGTTAATTTTTCTTCTTGAAATAGCAGCCGGGGTGGTTGATTATCCAGCACTCATCGATTCACTCCAGGCACCTGCTCACCAGTGTGTGAGCCACCTCAAACCAGGCCTGGTTACGGTTCGCGGGGACGTCACATGGTCAATTCCTCTACCTGTGTCGAGGACTCTGTCTACCGTTTCATCTAATTTGCCACGCTGTTCAACCACCACCACCACACTGCAGGTCACAACAACACTCACACACACACACTCGAAGGTCGTCCACTCTTCACCGTTCAATAAAACAATCGCCAAATCGCTCGGTGGAGGAAGCGTGTGACGGCGGGGTGTGGTGTGGTAGGGGCACCTTTGGGCAGGAGGTGGCCCCGGGGGAAGCACGAGGGCTCGCCAAAGAAGTCCGCAAACGGGTCGCGCCCCCCGAAGAACTCGCGGAAGATCTCCTCCGCCCTCGTGAAGGTGAACTCTCCAAAGTCGCCAAAATCGCCAAAGTCGGCGAAGTCGCGACCTCCGCGACTCGGACGTGCCCGGCCTCCCGCTCCTCCGCCAGCCCGGCCTGGGGGAAACAAATCGGGTCAGGGAGCGATGACCGGGGTCGCCACCGGGTCAACTTGTGTCGCAGCCAGGTCACAGAAGGCGCGGGACCCCAGGTAGCCACCGGGTCACGGGGCCGCCAGGGTACGGGTCGCGAGGTTACACTTTACAGAGTGACAGGGTCAAAAGTCGCTGATCGGCCCAGCCTGCCGTAAACAATGGGTCGTGGGGTCACCTGGTCACCAGCGAGTTATACGATTACCACATCATTAGGTCATGATCATAGATCACAGGGTCACCAGGTCACTGCCAAAGGTTAGCAGGCTACCGGATCACCAGACAGTTGATTCGACTTGTGAGCGAAACTTGTACTGTACGGACCTGGCCGAGTGACCGTACGAGCCGCTCCAGAATTTGGATCGGGGTCAGGGGAGGCGCGTTGGTGCGGTTGGCATGGCCCTGGCATGAGGAATTGAATGGCGAATGGAGCACCCCTCCCGCCTGGGCCCCTCCACCACTCACCCGTCGAGTTCTTCACGCCCTCTTTGCCACCCCTGTCGAACGCTTCTCGCTTGGATTCTGCGGGAGGAAAAGGGAGGGGGGTGTGATGGGTGGGCGACAGGAGGGCTGACCATCGCCAAAGATCCGTTCCCCCCGCGGGGGTGGCACCGATGCCCGACCTCACCTGGGACCCGAGTCTCGTGACTCTGGGTTGCGATCCAATTTGAGAGTCGACTCTCATTTTGTCGTCTTGGTTTTACCATCCTGTTGGTGGTTTTTAGATTTGTTTTTTTGAGTCTGGTTTGTACAATCTCATCTGTACCTCTCCGCTTCAAGCTTCTAACAAATTATCCAATCAACCTCCAATGTGGGGCGTGGGAAGTCCTTGCCGAAAGGTGGGAGGTCGCTAATTTTCAACCGATGTCCCCTCTCCCCCACGCATCCATGCTGGTCGGCTCGTGACCTCCTCCCCGCCCTTGCTCCTCTACAGATCGAGCATGCCCACGGTCTGCACAGCGTCTTGACGAGTGCTCACGCGCAGACACCGCTACAAACACCCAAACCGCGTTGTGCTCTTGTGCTGTGAGCAGAGCTGCCCACACGAGACTCGACAGGTAAAACAAATGACACGACAGTTAAACAGAGTCAAAAACGAAAGCAATCGAGGCTCGAATGGAATCGTCACCGCGAATCGTGACGCTCCCCCCACTGGATGGACGGGAACCAGTGCATGCCACATGGCTACTCGGCAGCAGCCGGTACACCCGGAGAGTCCGCACCGATCAGCCGAGTGACGGCTGTCCCAATCGCACGCACCTCACCTCGCTCCAAACAAGCGAGTTTAACCCGGAGTGGCTCACTCGTTCGACGAACAGGAGACGGTGAGAGCGAGTGCCAGAGCCACGGTCGCGCACCGTCGCACGATCGGACAGCACGTCGCACGATCGGACAGCACGTCGCACGATCGGACAGCACGTCGCACGATCGGACAGCACGTCGCACGATCGGACAGCACGTCGCACGATCGGACAGCACGTCGCATGAACGGACAGCACGTCGCACAGTCACTCACTGTCAGAGAGCACGTCGTACGCCTCCGCGATCTCCTTGAACTTGCGCTCAGCCATCTCCTTGCTCTCGGGGTTTTTGTCCGGGTGCCATTTGAGCGCCAGTCTGCGGTACCTGCACAGGATCATCTCGTCATCATCATCATCATCACCGTAGCCATCGATACCATCGTCGTCACCATCACCACCGCCAATGTTTTTGCCAAAGGAATCAAAACCACCCTCATAATAATAACCGTCAACAGCCCTGGGAGGATTCACGCCATTGTTCTGTACTCAGACCCCAGGTTCTGTAGCCATTCAGCGATGCAGGCTGCGAGCTGTCGGACTGCTTTGAGGCCTCGGCCGTTCAGCGGGCTTCATGGGCAGGTGGCGGTGGACTGCGTGCTCCATCGTTTGTTCCGCTGCGCAGTCGGAGCAGTCTTTTATCTTCCACCTGTGCGGGAGACGAGCGCATCGGCCGTGCGACGACGTCCCAGGGCGACGGTTGATTGCGACGGTCCAAGGGATTTACGGGGAAGCAAGAGGCCAGGATGGGGCTCGCTTTGGTCTTGAAACGTGACAACGAAGCCATCGCCGTGGCAGTCTCAACGAGCACTTGGGGAGGGTCCTGCATTGAGGATGCCGGGCCATCTCGTACAATGGGAGGTTGTCTTCGTGTGGGATAAAACCCGATTATGTAGCCAATACCCACCAAACACACAAGGGAGTGGGGGGGGGAAGGGGCAACACTCAAAAATTCTGCACAGACAGATTCAAGAATCCCTCGCCGTAGCGCCACCTCACAGCCCCAGCTTAAACCACTTTGCATTGGCGCATGGTGTCCCTGCAGCTAGGCACTGCACAAACCACTCAACCCAGGCTTGGCCGAGTTTGAGATTGGGATGCTGTCGCGGCACACAGCGTTGAGAAAAGACAAGGCGCTCGTGCAATTGCTCCTTGTTGACGTGGAGCTGCTGCAATGTCCACATCTCCAAGGGGCCCCTCGCTCTCCTCATAACCGCACTGCGGCTCCCATCGTGGCTCCGCCGCAGCAACACACCGGCGTGCGAGAGAGCCGCACGTGTTCCAAAGGACGGTCTGCGGACAGCACGAATGCACTTCTGCGTGGACACGTTTGTCGTAGACTGAGATCGCATCGAGCGGAATGTAAATATTGTAGGAGGCCCTGCTGATGGGGCCATCATGTCCTTGGGGTAGATGGGACCCTCGGTGCATCGCTCCATCAGATATAAACTTTTTATAACTACACATATGCACACAACACATATATGCAACAGCTGTTGTCCGATAATAACTGATGGTGACGTTGTCATGGTGCCTGTACCAGGCTAGGTGCACGGCGAGGCTACGTGCAGCAGCGATGGCTTCCTGGCAGGTGCCCGTGGGACAGGCACAGGTGTTACCTTAATCACTTGTCGTCACACACACACACGACAAATATCCCCTGTGTATGAATGTTGCTAGCAAGAGTTTTTTTCTCCAGCGCCGGTGGGGGGGGGGGGGGAAGCCATCCTGTGGAGCCACCGTACACACGGAGGGCGCGCTTCTCCTCCCGAAACGCGACCGCTCACGCCAATTCACCTTGGAATTTCGCCGGTAACTTTACCGCCCCCATCTTTATCCCAACTGCGTTATCGACATTGCCACGAGAGGATGAATTCACCCGGAAGGACTGCGGCAACCCCCCCCCCCTTTCCCTTCTACTCACGCTTTCTTGATTTCCTCCTGCGAGGATGTGGGCTGGATGCCCAGCACCTGATAGTAGTCGCCCATCCTGTACCACCTTCCTCCTAGCGGGGGGGGGGGGGGAGGGGGGGTCACAGAGGGAAAGGCCGAGTCGCACGTTCGTCCACCATTGGGGCTACTGCGGGGCTACCTGCGCACGCTCGGTGGTGCGCCGACGATTCCTCCGCAGGCCGAGCGACGGCCGCAGCTCTGCGGTGCCCTGCAGGGGGAGGCCCCCATCTCAATCGTCCTCAGCAATGTTGTGCAACAATCGTTGTTGTGTAACAATCGTTGTTGTACAATGTTGTTGCGAGGGAGAAAGGACTCGTTCCGAAACCATTCATCACCGATGTAAGCCCACGGCCGGGAATGGAACTCGGGTCGGCAGGTTCATAGCGCAAGGCGCCAATCACTCCATCACCCCCCATTATCGGTCTCAAATTGTCACTCAAGTTTCCCGTGTGTACGCCAAGAAATGCTGCACCGAGTTCCCGCGGAATGAAACAAGCCAGCGCGCGCACGCATGCACACAGCGAGAGGCGGTGGTGACCCCCTACTGTGAAACACAGCGGTACCTTCCTCCGTGACGATCGCCTTGCGCCGTAGGACTGACAGCGCCGACACCAAGCAGAGTAAACGTGTTGATTGGAGGAGTTTGCTGTAGATTCACAATTTGCTCAGGGAAAGAAACAATGGTCTTGAAGCTGAACGGTCGCGAAGTGATAACCCCTGCTCACTGGGAATTTGATCGCACGATCCGTCGCCTAGTAGTGTACTTAATTATACATTGTAACACTTCACGACGTGATACAAAAAATGTTTTCCCAACTTTGAACACAAGCCTACCTCCAGCCAGCCAAAGTTATTTTTTTAAGAGTACAATTAAAATATTTCTAAAATAACCTAAAAATGATAAAAACTCACTGTATTTTGTCACTAATAATTATCACCGGCATGGGGCTATTTTAACAAAAATTATAATTTATTCGAAGAGTGATTTCAAAATTCTGCGTTGGAGCAGAATCTGTCACTGTCGGACGTTATTAATCCAGCATTTCCAGGGGGTCTTATGTGCAAGTATCGGTTATTCCGTAATCTTTCACTCAATTCCCAACTTCCTCAGGTGTTTAATTTCCATTTGCAGGACCCGGAACCCAACACCCTTATTATAGACGGCACACTCCGAACACGTTCACACCACGGCGGCGGGGGCAGCAGCACCGCCTCGGGAGAAGTACAGCTCGTGTAGGCTATTGGGGTCGTTCTTTGCCGAGGGTCACGGATGGGGCTCAGGGGTCAGGCGTGCCGAGCGGGCAATTCCGTGAGCCCGGGTCCGAATCTACGAATCTCAAAACTCCAAAAAATGTTTTACCAGGTAAGGCCCACGGAGCTGTATCGCTCCATGGGAGAGAAAGAGCCGTTCAAGCTGCAAACATCAAGGCGTCAGGGTTCGAACCCACAACCTCCTCCATGCCAGACGAGGTAGCCACCATAGCACCTGTGGTTAAAACCGGGTTCTCAAGTGCGGCTAGTTGATTGTCTCAGCCCACTCACCAATGACTGCACACAAAAAAAACATTAAATCTGGTTCTAAAACTAAATTTGGTAAAATTCCACCGTGATAGCCACTTCTGCAAGTTCCAAGAAAACATTTCTCTTTACGTGACACCGATGGCACAGATCACATTAATGAAGACTTTCTTTTAATATAAAGGGCAGGGGAAAAAATAATCCTCAGTCCCACCATGGTAATGTGGAATTTCCACCACTGACTCATGAGGCGGTAAAGGCAACAAGCACCGCCTGGATAATCGACTGGGCAGGGAGGCACCTTGGGGCGACACGGACGACATCAAAACCCTAATATCGCCCACCAAGTCTGCCCTGGCCCGATTGAGCGAACACCCTTCTCCCAAAATCCGCGGTAGAATTTACTCATTTACTGGACACCGCGTGATAAAAATTATCGTCACCACCACCAAGGCCACAAAGAAATTAGTTGAATTCCAAAGAAGATGATCGTACTTGCAGCGAGAGAGTGCACGGGAGTGCCAGCCACCGCAAAAATAAATCCCTCCACCGAGGTAGTCACCAAGTCAGCAGAGCGGAGGAACAGTGACGGCATCAGCCCTTGTAGGTCTCCGCTAAGCACACACGGCTCCGCTATCTCAAACTCTGAAGGTTGGGGGCCTGTGGCACTCTCTCTCTCTGGAGAGAGAGGCATACGTGGAGCTGGATCACATCATCAGCGTGCGACGCACATCACCATGACGCGCGCCCGGTACTGTCAGACCACAGAAGCTAAGCAGGTTTTAGCCTGGACAGCGCTTGTAATGGGTGGGGGGGGGGGCACAGTACGCAAGCTACCAGTACAATAGGCGGTGTGGGCAGCGTTGCGCAGCCTCTTCCCGCATTCCTCCCCCGTAGCCTTCGCACGACAGCGACCACCAACACCGGTAACCCACCCACACCGACGCCCCCATTCCCCCCATCAGAGCCTCACTGCCAACTCGACCGGACTACGACATAGGCACGTTGCCTTAGCAACGGCAGCAACAGGCTCAACGAACCGACTCGGCAAAAGCCCCAAAAACAGGAGGAATATTTCCACAAACCCAACAAATGTGTCCTCTCCTTCCCGCAGCAACCGACGTAAATGAGCACGCGCGCGGAATGACTGGGCGATCGTTTCTCCTCCTCCTCCAGCGGCGGGGGGGGGCGTTGTTTAGACGCAGCGAGATGACAACGCACGACCTGCTTACACGGCGGCAGCGGTGGGGGGGTATTAGGGAGGAGGGGAGGAGGTCTTGAGCCGTTCAGGAAAACGGGAGTCACGGGTTTGGTCACCGGCCGAGCAGCCGCCTCAATTATCCAAACTGCGATTTTACGTTGCACAATTTCCCACAAATCCGCTGAAGCCAGGGCAGGCCGTGTCACGCTGGCCGGCTCCCCTCCGCTGGCCGGCTGCCCCGATTGACGCCACAGCCAGATGGGGGCAGGGGCAGCAGGTTTATTTTGCCACCGCGCAACTCTGCCAGAAGGGAGGAGAGCTGGCACGCGTGCCGGCCAACATCATCCTTCCAGGAACTGCAAATCCCCCTCGTCATCAACCTCGTCGCTACGTTTGCTGCGGCAGCGCGGGGAGCGGTTGTTGGTGGTGGGTCGTGGGAGTAGATGGTTGGTCGTAGTGGTGGCAGGGTTGGTGGGTGGCGGTGGTTGTGTAGGATGTGGGATGGGTGGGTTGTGGATAGTGGTAGAGTGGTTGTGGATAGTGGTAGAGTGGTTGTGGTTGGTGGTGGAGGGTGGTTAGATCGTGGTTGGGGTGGTGGTGACTGTGGTGGCTGTGGCTCCAGCGTGCGGAGCGATACCGCATTCAAGCGGCGATCACATCGCTCGTGCCGCTCTGCTGCAGCACTCCTCCTACCGTCTCCCCCCCCATCAACCCTCGTGGCGGCCGCACATCCTCGCCCCGTGCCTCCCCGCGCTTCTGCCGCTCAACCCGCTGGCGGAGAGCAACTCCCCTCCGCCTGCCAACATCTCCCACACGGACGGGGGGCGTGCGCGGGCTACCTGTGGCACCTCGGAGAGCCACAGCTCTACGTCCCAGCCCCTCTGTCGATCCACTGCCGGACGAGGGCATTCCCATGCCACCGTCAGTCATTCGCACGGCAGGGTGGCAGCACAATGGTGACACTTGTGCCTCCGAGTAAGAAGTGTTTGAGTTGAATTCCCGACTGGGCTGCCCCTTTCCACGTGAGGTTTGTGTGGTTCTCTCCCAACGTTCTGCAGGCGTTGCCTACAGGTTCTCCAGTTTCCTCTCATAACTAATACAAAACACAATCTCACCGGGAGCGGCCAAAGACAATCTCACCGGTAGCGGCCAAACGTGCCAATGCTAAAAACTTACCTGCAAATATCTCAATTGGGATCACACACAGCAGCAGCAGCGCCCTCAGCTGTGAAAACATGGCAAGACCCTCCTGAAAAAGAATGCTAAGACTCTAAAAGATTTTCCTGGGAAAACAAGTCGAATAATAATAATCAAGATGGGGTTGTTAGCCCATAATTAACCGCACTTACCAGCGTGGATCGAGCAGCAGGCCAACACCGCACTGCGCAGGATCTAGGCCAGTCACGTATCGGCAGTCCCAGGAAATCGTCACGGTTTGGGGTTCACTGTTCAATTGCACGATCAATGTGAATTTGCTCCCGTGGTTATATTTGGCTCCTCTGGTGGCCGCAGGGGTCGCACAAACCACTACGGATCGGGAAGCAACTTGTGCCGAAAACGGGCCACGCTTTGCCTTGAAAACACCGCAGCGCAGATGAACTGCTTGTAGTTGAGTTTCGTTTTTTGCCCTTCCTCCGCACCTCCAGTTAGCACGGTTGGCTATGTATGGTGCTAAAGTTCAACATACATGCGTACTAACTGTAAAGAAGTTTAACATACATACATCGGCAGGTGCATGTCCAGCCTCCGCGCAGGACGAGGGGACACAAAAGTAGGCGGGGGACAGTGGCAGGTGCACCCCCTTGGATGAAGAGTGTTTACCGAGGAGGTCTCGAGGAGGGAGTCAACAGCACGGAGGGCTGCAAGAAGAAAGTTACAGATCCCGGGAGCAGCAGAGGAGAATGAGTGGCCTCCCACTGAATGACGGTCGACCGAGGGCTTTGATAGAAAGCCTTGGATGCTGGAGCAGAGAGTGCGTTGAGGAGTGGAGTGCGATGAGAGTGGAGTGCGATGAGAGTGAAGAGGTAGGAGAGTGTGTGGAGTGGAGGTAGTGCGAGACAGGAGGGGAAAGATGGACAATGGAAAGTCCATGGAGAGATTGCGCAACTTTGATATTGATTGCGGATCGGACTGGGAACCGGCATAGAGATGGGGCCACGTCTCCGACACCACTCGTCTAGCAGTGGTGCATGGACTTGAACGTCATTAAATTTTTGCGACCAAAAACAGTCTCCTTCTTTATTTAATTATTCAACAGCCACGATCTTCCCTGGTCAGCGTGCAATCAATTTGCTAAAAAAAAAATGTATTTTACAGTTTCTCAACTTCCTCTCGCTTTGTTGACCTTGAAGCATCATCCACACGCACCGCACGCAACATCATCGATGTCGTTCCGTAACCCTGGTAACTGTGCTGCCCTAGTTAGCGACGGCGGCATGCGGGCAACACCCAGAGGTTGGCCACCGTGGGGAAGGCACGGAGCCAGGCGGCGATGGTTAACGAGTCTCGACGAGCGTGCGGAGCTGCTTGAGGTGGGGAGGACACCGAGCCAGATGGCCGGTGTAATGAGACTCGGGCTGGACCTGGGGGTCAGGTGTCGGCGATGCAACAGCTGCAGGAACTCCAGCGGGAGGAAGGAAGCAATGGCAGACACGCGCTGGCCGCGGTGACCTCTCGACCTTGTATTTGTTACGCAAATGCAGATTGTTTTAATCTTACTCTTAGCCGATTGCTATTTTATAATATGTTTTAACTTGCATCTCTACGTTTCAACGTAGTTTGTTTGCTTGAACATTACGCATGCGAGTGCTTCATATCATGCGATATACATTACCTATTTTAAAATCAAAATTACGACTTTAAACTTGACATTGCTTAAAAACAACCGACTGCCGTTTGTCAGTTTACTGTTGGGTGCAGGACTTTCCAAACCATTGTTGGACATGAGGCTTGTTTGACCATACTTCACCACGCTGGTCAGCTCGGGTTGGTGAAGAGAAGGAGTGCCCAAGGACACCTTCCGATATGACTAGCCACTGACGTGAGCCGTGATCATCACTCACTTCTACCTCCAGGTTCCAATTTTTCACGACCCAACGTAATCAGCGTCACTCGCGTGCGTCCCCGTTTTATTCCACAGCTCAGGTCTCGCTCGCCACACAGAGACGGCGCCAGACTCTCGTCTAGAAGCCGTCACGCCAACCCTTCACACGCTCCGCTTCATTTCGGCCGGCACGGAAAGTATTGCCGCGGCTGTTGTGGTGAATCAAATTGAATCGCGTCGGGAGCCCACTCGGGTTTGCAGATCGCGACAATCAAGAGCAGCACTGGTGAGCCGTGGGATGATCGCATTGAGCCGCCTAAGCCGCAGCGTCTGGGACTGGCCGGCAGGGCGAGGCGTTGGCGCAGCGGCGATGCAGAGATTCGCGGAGTAACGTCCACTCGGGCGCTTGCGTTGCACGCGTCGACGGTTCTGCAAGTCACATGCTGCCATTTCAGGCGAGATTGTCAATGAGGGGACCAAACCCGCTGATAAATCCCCATGCCGTGCAATCCGCTCCCAGACTCGGCCATGCATCGTCACCCATTACAGTGGCCCCGGCAAGCGCCCCGAATTTACAACCACGGTGAGTCTCCGCTACCAAACACGGTCCACGGTGAGTCTCCGCTCTCAAACACAACCACGGTGAGACTCCGCTCACACCAATAACAACCACGGTGAGGCTCCGCTCACACCAAACACAACTACGGTGAGGCTCCGCTCTCACCAAACACGGTCCCGGTGAGTCTCCGCTCACACCAAACACAACTACGGTGAGGCTCCGCTCTCACCAAACACGGTCCCGGTGAGTCTCCGCTCTCACCAAACACAACTACGGTGAGGCTCCGCTCTCACCAAACACGGTCCCGGTGAGTCTCCGCTCACACCAAACACAACCACGGTGAGTCTCCGCTCTCAAACACAACCACGGTGAGTCTCCGCTCTCACCAAACACGGTCCCGGTGAGTCTCCGCTCTCACCAAACACAACTACGGTGAGGCTCCGCTCTCACCAAACACGGTCCCGGTGAGTCTCCGCTCACACCAAACACAACCATGGTGAGTCTCCGCTCTCAAACACAACCACGGTGAGTCTCCGCTCTCAAACACAACCACGGTGAGTCTCCGCTCTCACCAAACACAACCACGGTGAGTCTCCGCTCACACCAAACACAACCACGGTGAGGCTCCGCTCTCACCAAACACAACAACGGTGAGTCTCCGCTCACACCAAACACAACCACGGTGAGACTCCGCTCTCACCAAACACAACCACGGTGAGGCTCCGCTCACACCAAACACAACCACGGTGAGGCTCCGCTCTCACCAAACACAACCACGGTGAGGCTCCGCTCACACCAAACACAACCACGGTGAGGCTCCGCTCTCACCAAACACAACCACGGTGAGTCTCCGCTCACACCAAACACAACCACGGTGAGGCTCCGCTCTCACAAACACGGTCCCGGTGAGTCTCCGCTCTCACCAAACACAACCACGGTGAGTCTCCGCTCTCACCAAACACGGTCCCGGTGAGTCTCCGCTCTCACCAAACAAGGTCCCGGTGAGTCTCTGCTCACACCAAACACGAACCCATCAGGATACGTTTGCTTGGTCACTCAGCCGGGCCTACAGACTCGAGTCTGGCAGGTCTGCCGCACCCATCAGAGCCGGGCTGTAATCCATTACTCTACCAACTATTGTCTCCCAATGCTCCACTTAAATCTGATAACACAAGAGGTGGGGAGAAAAAGTCCCCTCCCCCTCTTCTCTCATGTGTAGCATAGGACGAGGTGATGGGCGAGGCTTTGTGATGCCATCGGCATCATCGGCAACGCCACGCGAGTTGTGGATTGCTGCAGGGGGTTGCCAGCCTTCGGCAATCTAATTCCGTCCATGCTACACCTGCCCCTCCTCCCACCCCAATTCAATATCCGCCCCTGTGCCACCTCTAGTTGCTTGCGATGTGCATGGGTGAACACCCTTTGGCCTTCCGCTCCGGCATGGAACACTTCCTGCCTCTTCCTTTTCCCTGGGGCTGCCAAGCATCGGCAGATGCAGCGGGTTGCAGGGCTGTGCCCGTCAATGTGCATTACAAGCCGTGTGCCTGATGCTCCAGACAAGTAAGCCAAGAGACAGCCCAAATCATAAAATATGAAAAAGGCTTTCAACTGGATAACTAGACAAAGAAAGTCCAAGTGGATTCACTCTGCCAAACCCAGCAAGTGCGAGAGCTCATCTCACGTTTACAGACAACAGCCAGCGGTGGAAATTCCACATTCACAAGACAGAGCCAAGTTATCAAAAAACTACTCATGACTTCCCACATGGCAGTACTCAATGTATGCACCACAGAAGAGATGAAGGGCTGAGTTGACCCCTGAACCTGTATTTTAGCACTCAAAGTCTCAAATAGTCTGATGGCAGTCATTGCACCTACTTGGGTACCTGCCTAGGTATGCAGATGTGTGAGAAGCGAGGGAGGTGAGTGGGTATGCAGGCTGGCAACTGGCCAGGCCGGGTAGGTAGATTGGTGAGTAGGCAAGTAGGTGAGTGAGTAACCATTTGCACGCGTGTAGGTAAGCGAGTTGGTTAGTTGGTTGGTACGTGGTTAGGGCAAGCAGATAGGTAGGTGGGCAAGTAGGTAAGAGAGGACTAGGTGGGCAGATGGGTAGGTCGGTGTCTATATATGTAGGCAGACTGGCAATCAGTCGTTAAACCAGATTCCCATTCAAGATTATTAGGCCGCCACGTGGCTGAATCTAGGCCACGCATGTATTAATTGATCAGATCGCACCGTGCCAAGGGAGAACTGCCACATTGCCATACACACAACTGCGTAGTATTCACACACGCCAACAACACAGCCACGTTTCACGCACACCAATTACAAGACTCACCTAAAGCCTACAAAACTGTTGGTGCAAATTCCGTTAAGCGGGCACCTTTTAAAGCCGGCATGGCGCACGAGGGTATGATGTGGTCACCACCACGCCCGAACGCATTTGTCTCACCAGTGATGATGTTTACGCACTATGCCAGGTACTCATTGAGGGCTTAGTCAACCTAAGCAAGGCTCAGGACCAATTTCCATGAATGGGAATCGAACGAAGGTCGCCAGGATGGTATTGCAGTGCCCTACCATACAATAGTTCTCACCGGGAAAAACAAATTTAAATTGAACACACACACACACTCACTCGTGCACACGGACAGCACACAAAATCGGGCAATACGTTCAGATCTATGTATTAATAGGTGCTCGCTAACAGCACTTGCGGGTCATAATACTTGCAAGTAAACACTGGGGTGTCCTGATACTTACTACCCGTCTTTGTCTCACTCCCAGCTCACACAGTCATCGCCGCACTATACTGAACCGTACTAAATTTAGGCCGAATGGACCTAGGGGAGGCAACAGACCAAGTGTATTAAAATTGCTGGTTAATGTGAAACTAATTTATTGCACTGTACACTCTACTCATTTTAGGCCGAGCAGACCTAGGGGAGGCACGGAACAATTTTTATTTAAATCGCCAGCTGTGAATTTGACACCGCAGGCAGGAGTCAGGTGGCAGTGCACCGACCACACCACCACCGTCCCCAGAGCGTACAGGCCACACTCGGGTCAAGAGCTCACCAAGGCCCATCGCTTCCTTCCTTCTGCCCGACCCCAACCACAGACGTCTCAAGCCAACGTCGTCGTCAGCAGCAGCAGCAGCCGCCATCCACCCCCAGTGCGGGACGAAAGCCTCCTCCAACGAGACGTCGCCATCGCTCACAGCGATCCGCGGGGGCCCCGCACGCGGATTCCGTCGCTCCGTCTCCCACGGCGGCCGAGCGTCCCCTCGGGAGGGTCTCCACCACCTTTGGCTGCCACTCCGTCGCTAGTCTCGACCACCTGGCCAGGCTCCACTTCCCTCCCCACGGCGGTCAATGCGATGGATGTCGTAGAGAGAGCCACGTCTCGTCAGGGTTCTCCCCAGCATGTCGCGGCGTACCGACACGCATGTAATTACCACATTGTTCGCAGGGGCAGCTGTCACCCACGCCCTATGTAGCGACATAGCAACACACGCTCGCAGGCTCTCACATACAGCAGATACACATACCCCGCACACACACACATGGCCATAGGGCAGCACACAGATGCATGCACACATGACTCACATTCCCATACATAGACTCACTCAAATACAGCATGCAAACAGAACATGGTACAACACGATATACTTACACACGCACGCGCATATAGAGTTCAGATACACAACACACAGCGCACACACTATGTAGTCACATAAGGACAAAGAACCACACAGACTCCATACACATGTTCATGTTAAACTTAGACGAGTATATCGGCAAAGGTCCCCCGTGTAGCCTCCACAGTCTGTTGGGGCAAGTGCCGTGAGCGACAACCCACGAAGGCCGGCACGGCACACGAGGGGGTGGGTGGCAAAGCAGCCCGAACCAGCCGCCTTTGTCTCCCCAGTGATTAACGAACCACGGGTTCCCGTCACTCGCTGCGGGTGTCCGCCGTGACCGGGAACTGAACTCGGGGGTGACTGCGTTGCGCTAACCACTGCGCCACCGCTCCTCACCGCCGACGAGATTCGAGCACACAGACCGAATTAAATACACAGAGCCATGTGTAGAGACAAAGGTGTCCCTATAGCCTTTAGCACGTTGGGGCAAGTGGTTAGCGAGTGGGTGGGCAACACGACGCCCGGCCGCCTTTGTCTCCCCAGTGTTGATGTTTACACAACCAGGACCGGTATTAGATATTCGTCACCGTTCTTAGCCGTGAGCGGGAATGGAAGTCCCTTCGCCGGGCTCCGATCAGTGCAGCGCTAAGCACTGCGCCACCGCTCCTCACATACTTATAAATAAACACACAAAGACGCGCACACACACACACCATCCATAGACACGGACACAGACACACACACACACAGACAAATACACACACACAGAGACAGATACACACACACAGACACAGATACACACACAGAGACACACAGACACACCATTCATAGACACGGACACACAGACAGACAAAAGACACACACACACAAGACACACACACCATTCATAGACACGGACACACAAACACAGACACACACACAGACAGAGACACACACAGACAGAGACACACACACACAGACACACAAACACAGACACACACACAGACAGAGACACACACACACAGACAGACACAAACACAGACACACACAGACACGGACTCCGCACTGAGCAGGCGGACGCGCAGCTCGCGACGCGTACCAAGTTGCACAAAGCTCCCCCGTGTAGCCTCTCACAAGCTGCCGGGCAAGTGCCGTTCACAAGTAGCAGCGCCGGTAAAGGCCGGAACGGTACACAGAGCTCGAAACCAGAACTACGCCCGGCCGCCTTTGTCTCCCCTCCCCCCAGCGACGGTGTTTAATACACACCGGACCTGGTACGGTACTCGCCTTAATGTCCGAGTCGACCTACGTGCAGACCGTCACGCGCAGACAGCGTTGCTCTGTCACTCCCCGACGTGGCTATGTGTTGCTTCAACTCGTCAACTATCCACGGGGTGAGGTGAACACGCACGTTGACAACACGGCGAACAGAGTGCGCCTCACCTCGTCCGTCCCACCTCGTCCGTCTCCCCCCTCCCCTCCATTCATTCCCCTACCTCGGTCGGTCTCCCAGCAGCAGCGCAGCAGCAGCAGCCCCCAGCTCGTGGCCGCTCCTCGTCGGCAAGTTCCGTCAACACGAGCCGCTTCGGCAATCTCCGCTGAAATTATCACGAAGGCGTTCGGCAATTTCCGGAGGAAATGGCCGAGATGCACCCGAAAGGCGTTCGGCAATGTCCGTCAACGCTCGGCGGGTTTCACACGAAGGCGTTCGGCAATTTCCGTAAGAGCTGGCCGAGCTGCACCCGAAAGACGTTCGGCAATCTCCGCGAACGCTCGGCGGGTTTAACACGAAGGCGTTCGGAAATTTCCGGAGGAGCTCGCCGAGCAACCCCCGAAAGATGTTCGGCAATCTCCGTAAAATCTCCGGCTGGTTGAAGACGAAGGCGTTCGGCAATTTCCGGAGGAGCTCGCAGATATTCCTTGCGATTGCGTTCGGCTGCCAATCTCCGCTTTACAATCACCTTGCTCTCCCGAAAGGGCGGTTCGGCAACGTTCGTTAATCTCCGGCCGCGCGCCCGCCGAATAACGTCGCGCTCGCGACAGGCGGTTCGGAAATGCTCGGGTGTCACGCGCCGAGTTGGCCCGAAGGCGTTCGGCGATTTCCGGCAGCGCTCCCGCCGAGCGGACTCGAGGGTGTTCGGCAATTTCCGCGCGTGGGGCTGTGGGGCTTTTTAATAACGATTCCTCCTCCCTCCTATTTATCCTGGAGGAATCCGACGAGCTATAAAGCTCTTTTTAACATAGGTTTCAGTAGAGGCTGGTCGAAACGTTACAACAAATAATAAAACGCACAACATGAGTGCAAATTATGGATAAACAAATCACTTGAAACCCCTACAAATAAAACAAAAATGTGTTTAGCTTACTAGGTGAGGGCCCACTGAATAATGATGAGGTGGGGGGGCGCTGGTTGAGTGTCGGGGTCAGTCCGGGGCGGTTCGCGATGGGACGGAGCGAGTTAGTCGATCCCCGTGTGCCGCACGCTCTGTGTCGTGGCCGCCACGCTCAACTTATCAGCCGTGATCGACCCGCTGCTTGCCGATGGATGGCCTCTTCCACATCGTCACATCGCCACACGGTTGCTGCGATGCCACGCAACCTGATTCAACCGCTCCATCTCCGCGGAGAAGGAGCCCTCGCGGGCCCGCTCCAGTGCCACCGTCACTCAGCCAAGGACGAAGAGGCATCGATTAGAACAACGTCGGTGGTATCGAAAATAGCAAATCTAAACGGCATGGCTGTTGTCGGGCCATCAGTGAAGCATCAGCAAAGGGCCGCCTACCATGAAATTCACTTCCACCCTCTACAGTCTACAATGGACCCATCAGGAGCAGTCTTTCTTTAAATCAAGGAACTTCAAACGGGAGGAGGCGGGGTCGGCGTTTAGTTTTGGTGTGAAATACATCGGAACCGAAACCACGACGCTCCGATGTGAGAGGGGCCAACTTCTTGCTGTCACGTACACCCTCACTATTTCGTGTTTCCCTCTTCGTCCGTTTCCCCCGTTAGAAGTCCACTCCTTCTGTGGTTTAGAGCGATAAACTTCTCTGCGTGCATTGCCTACCTTCTATGCAGCGTCCGTTACAATCGCCTGCTTTATCGTGAGAGTGCTGACATCCATTTGATCATTTCTGCTTCTCGAGGGATTTAAATGCGTTGCTTGGATTCGTTTTCTGAATTCTCCCATCACCTGGACTAGATTTGTTTTATGTTAATTGCCTTGTTCTTGCCTGTACCGTAATTAACTTGCATTCACTAGGGCATTTTTGCGAGCGTGACCTGCGTCTCACCACCATCGTTGCAATCGCTTATCTTGAATTAGCCGGGCGGTGGTCGCTATGCCCGTGGCCTGTAATCCAACACTGTGGAGTTAGAAAGGGTTGGTGTGAAACTCCCTTCCTGTGGGCGTCCGTGTGCTATACCCTGGCTCGCCAGGAAAAGGCAGTAGAGCAAGTGGACTAATCGCTATCCATTCGCTCTCTACGGGGATAGCGTTGCCCCCTCGCGTGCGTGTTTTTTTTGTTTTCTCCGAATGCTCCGGTTACCTCCCACTTGTATAATAAACACGCATTCATGAATTGTCTGGCACCTTCATTAAAAAAAAGGTGCCAAGCAGAGGCATTGCTGACATTCTGGTGTTTTTCTATATAAGCAAGGTAATTTTTATTTCTAATGTCTTAATTTTGTCTCCTCCACGTTCATTATCTGGACAATTTTTTTTATAAAGTGCTAAAGATTATCTTCACATCCCTACTGACTGCAAATTCTGACATATCCTCTACCTCTCCCGCGCCACACTGAGCAACGATCAGCTCCTCTCTGCTCCCCTTCCCTCAGTTTGCATTCAAGTCTCCCACTAACGATGCAGTAGGTTTAACCATTATTTACAAATGTGAAAATGTCTTCATATATTTGTTAAATAACACGACCCACAGCATGTGCTATGAACAAGGACCATTGCATAAAATATTGCCCATATATATTGTTTTATTTGAAGGCAGTTCTATTCAGTTCTCGTGTATGTAAGAAATATGTTTCGGAGATCAACGCAAATGTCAAGGTCTGTTAGCCACGTGAGGGATTTAGGAGAGCGTCCGTGTCCTTTTGCTGTGCCTCCATTGAAGGAGCACAGACCACAGTGGTTGACTTTGTGGTTGTAGGCCAGAGTTTGGGTTGCGTGGCTACAATCTCACCACTGTGGCTTGTCATTCATGAAGGAGACGTGCGCATCGGCCTGTTGATGTCATGATGCGGTTAATGGCTCCACTGGTGTCTTCGAGGAGGAATGTCTGGGTCTCGAATGAGGAGGTGTTTATTCTGGACGTCCACATTGTTCCACGATGTTCGCACAACAGAAGCAGCGATTTTACGGATATGGGTGAGATTCTAGGATGGTGACTGCAGTGCGATCCCAGAAGGGGGATTTGGGACTTAAGTTGGCAGCCAGGTACATTGGTGAGGTCTCGGTTGATGGGTAGGTGGTTCATCTTCTTGGTTCTTTCGGTAAAGTCACGTAGACCTGGTTTTCACCTGAGGACGGCTGCTTGCGTTGTGGCCGAAACGTCGTGAGAATAATTTTATTATGTTTTATTTTTATTATTTTATTACTTCCCTTCTACGTGACTTTACCGAAAGAACCAAGAAGATGAATCCCTGCAGTCACGAAAGCTTTAAATCAAAAGGGTAGGTGGTTGTCATTCAACAAAAAAACGTGTAAACTCCCTTGCTGTTTGAATGTCACTGTGGATATTTGGTTGCACAAAGTTTGCCAGAACAGGTAATGTAATTGACGATTATATTGAGTTTTTTTTATTGTGATTGTGCACCATTGCCAATGCAGCAGCATCACCAGATAATTAGTTTCAAATATTTGGTTTCCTTTGCATTTTCATTCATTGTTGTTGGGTCGCAGTTTATTGTGATCAACATTTTTATTGTGCTCTGATGTTACTGAATAATCAGTTTCTATCCATGTACGTCGATTTATAATTTAATAGGCTACACAAAATAACCAGCATCGTGTTGCAGAGACTATAAGTAACACAATACATAATGTATTTCCTTCCCATATACTGTACGGCAGCATTGTGTAATGCTGTTTATGACCAACGAAAGAAAATGCTAATCTTCTGTGAGCTCTCTGCTCTTGGAGTAGAGTCACTGCCCACACTGTTTGCTTGTTATAGGCCATGGGCCGAGTTCACCTTTTAATTTAGTGGCTAAAATGCATCACGTGACCTCGGCAATTTTCTCCATTTAGTTTGGAGACATCGGCGCAAACTTTCACCGGAAAATTAGACCTCAAGAGAAAAATTGGTTTCAACTTAAAAGGAAACGTTCATGATTATTGACGACAGCGGTGAAATATTTCTCACCCTTAGCAACCGCGTTGCTCTCAGTACAGTCCCCCCCCACCCCGCATTTGTGTTTCGAGGTAAAGGAGTCGTGTAATTGGATCATCCCCCTGCCATTGCATGATTTAGGGAGCTGCGAGTGCCAGAAACGAAAAGCGGCCAAAGCTGAAAAGGTCACCCGATGGATGAGGAGGAGGGGAGCAACCATGCCGTGGAGCACGCTAGCCACTCAAGTCGTATCTCTACCACTTGGGGTTTTACCAGTTGGGCTGTGCATATATCGCATGTAAACTCAGGTTGTAACGCATGTCGTTTAGCATGATCTGGACATAACGCAAACAATAAGTAACAAGCCAACCAGCCACTACTGTTAATCCACGGTGGCGAGATGTTATCTCCCTCGGCTGGTATGGAGGAGGTCGTGGGTTTCATCCTCACCCTGACCCCTGTATATATGGAGTTTGGATGTTCGCCATGTGGTCGTGTGGATTTTCTCCGTGTCCTCCGACTTTTCCCTCCACATTTAGAAACATGCGTTTAGAGTATTTGGCTGCTATAAATTTCCACATGATAAGCCACTTCGTTGAGCTATCATTTGTGGCCAGGTCGCTTTTGAAAAAGCGCTATATAGCTCAGTGGGCCTTACCTGGTAAAATAATGTAATAGTTAACACTCACACTGACTCTAGCCCTAACCAACTAGCCAACAGCCACTATCACGAGCTTCCTGCTGATCCTCATACGAACCCCTAACCCTACCTCTGCGCCCCCTGTTCACATTTTGTTAATTTGAATTTTTTTCGTGCGATCACATTTTTCTTGGCCACAAACCCCACTTGTGGCCGATGGGGTGGTGGTATTAGAATCGATCTTCACATCACACGATGTCGTTCTGCTTGCCAATGGTAATTTATGAGTGCAAGTCCTGTAAATGCCCTCACCCTGTGCGCTCCATTTTAAAGCGTATCTCGTCTGCTAATCAGCGAGCCCAAAAGATAAATCTCGTGCCAGCAAATTATCCAGCCATGTGTAATTGCTCGTCTAAATAATTCAGTGACATCGCAGGAATACAAAGAGGTTTATGACTGTCCGCATCAGAAACAAAAGGTTATAAATAGGAGGTGATGTGAGCCGTAGAGTTTTATGAATCTGACCTATGCCCAGCGCACGGCATGTATGCCAATCTAACAGGACCAAAACCCTCAATTTAACAGTATTTCGACATGTTGGGACAAATCCTGTTAGCGAGCACCTATTAAGACCAGTATGACACACGTGAGTAAGGTAGTGGTCAGCGCATACGACCAGTTCCACGCCCGGCAGGATTTGCCTCTTATGGCTGTGTGTTGACAATTCAACACACGACACCAAATACTCATTTCGGGCTGAGTGGACTTAGGGTGAGGCTCATACTTAATGAAAATAATGTTAGCAGTGTTTTGCACGGACAGAATTTGAACTGAGGTTGCCTGGATTGTAGCACAGTGAGCAAACCAATGCAACACCAGATGTAAGAATGTATACAAAGACATTGATCCCCTGTAAAGCCTTTAACAGCCTCTTGGTGCAATTGCTAATAGCGAGTAGCACCTATGAAGGCAAGGTACATCGTGGCCAGCACCACGTCCGGCCGCCTTTGGCTCTCCAATGCTGATAATAATTTTGTCTCTTAAAGCGCCTTTCACCCGGAGGTCACAAGGCACTGTGCAAAACACGCACACACATTTACACATCGTACCAGGTACTAATTTCACGCTAAGTCGACCTAGGGGAAACCCAGGACCGGTTCAGATAACTATCAATACTACTGGCACCGGGTACACGTTTGGGGTGCTTCCATGGGCGGAGTTGGGGGGGGTGCAACGCCCCCCCCCCCGCAAACTGGACACCTTTATTAATTTCAGTAGTTTACAATTGAGATTAAATTATATACATCCGCGATTCATAATGTGAGGGACAAAGCGAACGCGTGCCCCCAACCCCCCAAGTATAGAAGTCAAACTCCGCCTATGGGTGCGTCTTAGTTTCAGGAGCGGCGTCTGTGAGCGTGCCCGTGGTGTTGGTTTATCCCAGTCGGGCCACCTGAGTCAACCTTCGTTACTTTTACGGCGCTTTATCACTTGTGCCTGTGCCTCGTGATTTTACAGGGTGCTTCAAAGAAACGTTAACACTTACATGGGACTATCGTTTTTATTGGAAAAAAGAGCGAATAATACACTGTAATACACTGTAACATGAGAACAAATGTATGTTAATAGCTTCAAAAAGTCAAAGAGTCTCCACTTGGTATCCATCATTGTCAACACACGCCTGGAATCTTTTCCAGGTGGTCTCCAGAGCCCGGAGGCACATTTCTTGTGGCATTGTAGCAAATTCTCAGAAGTGTTAACATTTTTTTGAAGCACCCTGTATTTACACAAGCTCTTCAAACAACACACGGATGTTTGTTTTTACAGCCATTCTCTGGATTCCCCCTAGGTCCACTCAGCCTAAAATGAGTATTTGGTTTAAAGACATCAGGAACGGGGAGACGGAGGGAGACGCCTGTTGCAGGCCACACAAACGCCACTCCTCAATGCGTGCCTTGTCTGCCTTGATAGGCGCTCGCTAACAGCACCCCCCCCTACGGTCTATGAGCTGGGAGCTTTGTCTCTGACTGGGCTCTGAAGGTCACATCGGACCGAGGGATCGTAGCCCACCCCGTGTTGTGTCAGGACGATTTCCCGTCGGCTCCGGATGAACAGCACCGCGTGTCCAGCCACACATTGACAGCGAGCTGCTGCTGCTGCCGCCTGGAGCACGCACCAAAGACAAATATCCCCCGTGTAGCCTTCACAGACTGTTGCGGAAAGTGCTGTTCGCGAGCACTTATTAAGGCCGGCACGGCACACGAGGGGGTGGGTAGCTAACACCACGCCCGGCCACCTTTGTATCCCTAGTGGCGATGTTTACACACCTCATCAGGTGCTCATTTGAGGCTGAGTCGACCTAGGGCTAACCGCTCCCCTACCGCTCTCCATACACTCCACACTCTGCACCACACACACACGAGCCCGTACCATGAACATGGTGTGGTGCAGAGTGGTGTGTGGTTCAGGGTGGGTGGGCTGTGTGGTGTAGGCTGGTGTGGTGTGTGGTTCAGGGTGGGTGTGCTGTAGGGCTGTGTGGTGTAGGCTGGTGTGTGGTGCAGGAAGAGTGGTGTGTGGTTTAGGGTGGGTGGGCTGTGTGGTGTAGGCTGGTGTGTGGTGCAGGCAGAGTGGTGTGTGGTTTAGGGTGGGTGTGCTGTGTGGTGCAGGAAGAGTGGTGTGTGGTTCAGGGTGGGTGTGCTGTAGGGCTGTGTGGTGGTGTGTCGTGCAGGCAGAGTGGTGTGTGGTTCAGGGTGGGTGGGCTGTAGGGCTGTGTGGTGGTGTGTGGTGCAGGATGAGTGGTGTGTGGTTCAGGGTGGGTTTGCTGTGTGGTGTAGGCTGGTGTGGTGTGTGGTTCAGGGTGGGTGTGCTGTAGGGCTGTGTGGTGGTGTGTGGTGCAGGCAGAGTGGTGTGTGCTGTAGGGCTGTGTGGTGTAGGCTGGTGTGGTGTGTGGTTCAGGGTGGGTGTGCTGTAGGGCTGTGTGGTGGTGTGTGGTGCAGGAAGAGTGGTGTGTGGTTCAGGGTGGTTGGGCTGTAGGGCTGTGTGGTGTAGGCTGGTGTGTCGTGCAGGCAGAGTGTGCAGTGAGTGAGTGTGTAGTGAGGATCACATCGCAATGCGCTGCACTAATGAGGTCCCCGGGCTCCTCACATCTCGTGCAGATTCAAGGGCTCTCACCTGGATAAATAAAGCATTTGGTGCATCCATTAATAGACTGCACACTCACACGATCCACAACGTCGCGTCATGTCATATCAGCCATGGTCTATCCACTGCTGACGGATTCCCGATGCAATCAGTCCATCTAGCTCAGGCACATTGGCTGATTGTATCGCTCAATCTCCGTGGTGGATGTCATCAGTCTCGACCACTGGCGCTCATTCCTCCGAGTTGCACGGTCGGCTACGTACGGTGCGAAAGAAGTTCAGCATACATACATTCCCTTCTAGCCGTGACGTTCAAATATCAACTGGCCACTGATTTTAGCCGTGGCCGGAAATCGAACTCGGGTGAGGTTGGGTTCTAAAACGCAGTGCGTAAACCACGGCGCCACCGCTCCCTCTGTATTCGCATCAAAAGCTTTTGCGACTCCAATTGTAGTACAAGTCCACTCGCCTAACGTGCACACGCTATAGTGTCTTATACATCAAGATCGTGAGATATATACGTCAACAATAAAAAAAAAACATTAGTTAATGATGATTAAAACATTGGTATTCCGCTATTATTATTATAGTGCAAGGCTATGGCGTCTGGAGTCATCTCACAGTAGGGGCGATGTCGCTGCTGCTGCTGCTTCTGCTGCTCCGTGTGATCCCGACTCTATTAGATTCACGTCGCGGGATCTTTAACGTCCACTGTAAAGCAGACGGCTTGTATGTGTGGTGAATGCGCCTGCAGTAATAACTGGGGCGCCCTATCGTATTCTGACCACGAGTCTCTGCAATCAACGGCGACTGCCACTTTATGGGCAAGACCACAGTGGTTGCTCTATGGACAGACTCGTGCCCGCCATAGGAACGTTGAATTTCCACAAATGGCTCCGGTTGTAAATTGACAATAAGCACCACCCATACAGATTGCATTTGGAAATAACTTGTTGGACGTGTGAAGGTTTATTTTGTGCATTACGCTCTGCAGCCAGCCGCGTTTACATTTTTAAAAATGTACTCTACATATGTAAACTATTAACTAAAAAGCTAAACTATACAACTAAACTATTTAAACCAGGCATAACGTAGAAGATGCCATCGGCTGACATGCTATGCCTGCACGTGTACATGGCGTGCATATTTAATGGTTGCGTTTATTAAATGGGCACGGGCGCACATCCATTCCTATACATTATTCATACGACCCAGTGTGAGATTCTAAATTACTTTCGTCGTCGTGCACATTGAAAGTGATGTAGCTGTATAGGAAAGAGAAATACCACTCTTGTTTTAGATTACTTGAAGATGACAATCATCAGCCATGGTCAATCCACTGCTGGATGAGTTTGTCGCCACCAACCCTGATGCTGCGATATCACAGAAAGTGCAATACGCGAATACAAAGTGAATGTCTGTGTCCGTTATGTGTGTCCAGGAAAGCGTCATTGAGTCTCAAAGACTATATTTCACTCTTTCTCTTCTATGTGCCGTGTACAAGGACCGTTGCCCGAAACGTCGCCTATTCTATATTTTTCATGCCACAGTATTATTGACGAGTGTGTTCAGTGTTTTTTGAGCATGGACCTGCGTGGAGATGTTTGGGAAATGCCTCCTTGAATATCTTTGCATCCTGAAGTAATTGAACGGTCTCGAGTGAAAGATATTATTTATAATGACGAGTCTTTGGAAATGTATACGTAATATATGAAAACCATGATACATCTGGTGCACAGTACGGTACACATGCCTGTGAATAGTATGAGCAATTCAGCCGTGTTATTTGTAAAATCACTGCTTACTGAGCACAGACCCACAGGACCAAAACTGCAATCTGCCAGCAAGAAATCCAACTATTAGAAGTATAACTTACTTCAGGGCAGCCCGTCCTACAGACGAGGTTATCTTCCCCATATGATCAGTCCCTTTTTCTCAACGCTTCTCGCCTAACTGGTTTCTCTTGCCACGTGGTCTTCCTCTCTCTTCTTGGCCACTCTCAAAACTCACCAGACACCTCACCACTTGGTACACACGGCAAGATACATAACTAGTAAAAGTAAAATATGAGTGAACAGGTTTCTGGAATTGATAAAGATTATATCCAAAGACCCAAAGAATATTATATCGCTTGGGAAAAGAGATGAGAGGAGGGGAATTCCAAACTTGAGGATGCGAAGAAAGCAAAGCGGCCCGGAGTGTTGGTGTGTGGTTGAACAGTCGTGTGGATGCGACGACGACGACGACACAGTCTGATGGCCCTCGACAGGGGTGGAGGAAACAGAGTGGCATTCGTGGCAAGGGTCACCCATCTCGTAGCGGGGTCACCCGTCTCGTAGCGGGGTCACCCATCTCGTAGCGATAGAAGAGTGATAAGAAGGCGACCGACCGCTGGCGAGCGAGTGACTGCTGGAGTGAATGAGTGAGATTCAACTCATTCTAGATTTGAAGTTTTCGTGACTGCAGTCACGAAAGAACCAAAGAGTAGAGATTAACTCACTCCGATTCACTGTTCGTCATCGGATGGCTTTTGTCGTGTTGGTGACCCAGGTGACTGTCACAGACGAGACTCATCCTGGCCTCTTGGGTTCTCACCTGGTGACACACAAATATAAACTCCCCGAATGAACCTGCCTGCTGTTGTATGCGGACTTTCTCACCAGCGGTTCGGGTGACGACGATGTGTTTGCTCCAGAGTGGAACTTGCCTGCCACGTCGCTCCCCTCGTGTGTGTGTGAGAGGGCTCACAATGACGGCGTGGCCACTCAGATCTCAACTCCACGTTGCTAGGCGCCATTCCACCTCGCTTGTTGTAGTATCGGCTACTGAGCAACGGTCAACATTCAATTTCATAATGCCTCTCTCGGTGTGTTGTGTGTGTTTAGTATGTCTGTGTAGTTGGTGTGGATTTTTAGTATGTGCGTGTTGTGTGTGTGTGTTGTGTAGGTATGTGTAGTTGCTATGTATTTTTAGTATGTGTGTTTGTGTGTTATGTATGTCTGTGTAGTTGGTATGTATTTTTAGTATGTGCGTGTTGTGTGTGTGTTGTGTAGGTCTGTGTAGTTGGTATCTATTTTTAGTATGTGCGTGTTTAATCTGTGGGAAGCGGTGGCAGCCCGGCAACCCAAGCTCGATTCCCACTCAGGATCAAAGGCTGTGGTGAATATCTGAGCCGGTCCCGGGCAAACCCTAGGTCGACTCAGCCTTAAACGTCAGCACTTGTGGGGCGAAGCGAGTGGTCGTGCGTGGTGCTGGCCACCCACCACATCGCGTGTGCCCTGCCTGCCTCAAGAGGTGGACGTGTGTGCACAAAGGGCTTCTTAGCTCATCGGATTCCTTCAGGATGACGATGCCGAGGGGCTCGCTGACACCACTTGCCACAACAGTCTGAATATCCTATACGGGGGGTCTTTGTCTTTAATTTGTGTACATTGTATCGTGTGCTCATGGTATGTCTGAACTATATGTGTGTGTTTAGTCAGGGTTCTTCACTGTACCCTTCATGCTAGTCTGCCCGATACTCCCCTAGGTCGACTCAGCCTAAAATGACCACCACACACTGTCTAGTTTGTTCGTGGAGACAAAGGGTTCCCAGCCTCCACCTCGAGTGTCGTATTCCAGTTCGGGTTTCCCTTCAATTAATTGATTCAGTCACTCTTTTCAGATGTAGTTACCATACAAAGTAAGATGTCCAAACAAAAGCCGCTCGTTAAATAATTATCAAATGGTACACAGGCTTTAGTGTTGGGAACTATTGTGTTTCCACAAATTCATGTCAGTAGCAAACGATAGATATATCAGTTCAACACGAAGGATTTTGCGACCAATATCATCCAAAATAGAGGTTTGTGGGTTAGATCGCGTAAATATATAAATGTTGTGTCGTTAAAACCCGCCACCACCCGACACAGCCAACTAGTAAGGGTTGTCACGTAAACAGAACGTGACAATTCGTCACTAGTACAGCACTGGTGTGTAGTGCAGTGTATAGTGTAGTGTATAGTTGTGTAGTGTATAGTGTAGTGTATAGTTGTATAGTGTAGTGTATAGTTGTGTAGTGTAGTGTATAGTGTAGTGTATAGTGTAGTGTACTAGTACAGCACTAACCGGTGTGTTGGAGAGCCAAGCCACAACATTCACAAACTAAGTACGACGTTTCGCCAGTAATTACAACTAGCTTCATCAGGCGACACAGCCTGACAGATCAGTTTGTAAATGTTGTGGCTTGGCTCTCCAACACACTGGTTAGTGCTGTACTAGTACACTACACTATATACTACATAATACACTACACTATACACTACACAATACACTACACACTACACTACTATACAATACACTACACACTAGTGCTGTACTAGTGACGAATTGGCCACGTTGTTTACGTGACAACCCTTACTAGTTGGCTGTGTCGGGTGGTGGCGGGTTTAAACGACACATTTATATATTTACGCGATCTAACCCACAAACCTCTATTATGATAGATATATCACTTAATGACACGGGTGGCAATGGTTTAATCGGGCTACAACCGTGCTGATGAGAAGTTAAAACCCTCCTATTTGCCTTCAGAATGGAATGCAAACAAATATGGTGACGGATCTGCTGATTGGTAGTGGTACACATTCGCACGAAACAACTCAACACGCTTATCAATGACACTGTGTATGGCCTTGAAAGGAAAACAAATATATAATAGGCGACGTTTCGGGTAATGGGCCTTCTTCATTGCACAAAATAAGTCAAAAGGCATTGATTATTGGATGAGTTAAGCGATGGCGCAGCGTTCGGTACACTGCGCCACGAAGCCGGTAACTGGAGTGAGATTCCTGCCCGAGGTGGACACGAGTAGTCTTGACGGGGGCGAGCCAAACTCAACTAACAGCCAGACCTAGCTTTATTTGACATTATTAAGTTGTGTTGATGACTTTATTTTCTCTTTCTCTCGTGCGTGCTTCGCGTCTCGCACTAAACCGTCGACCGTTGCTCTCTTGAAATCTGGAGAGTTTTGTTTGAGTAAAAGTGTTGTGCTAAACGCCGTTACCATGGCGACCTTTCTCATGCAAATCAGGTCGCCGTGGCAACGGACGCGGCGCGGCCCTGCCGCGAGGCCGCGCGCCTCGCTTCCGTTGCTACAAACAGCGCGGCGGTTGTGGGGGGGGCAGGGGGTGAGGGGGGGGGTTACCTGGACAAAAGCGTTAAGATTCAAACGAGCCAATCAGCGCTGTCCCTCACTTTGCCGCCACGGCAATGGTAAACGGACGCGGTGCGGCGCAGCCAATGGGAGCACGCGCCCCCCTCCCCGCACCTTCGCGTTGCTGCCACCCTCGGACGGCTCCGCGTCGCCGTGGGCGCGGAGTATAAAAGGCGGAGCGGTGAGGCCAGGCGGCCATTCGAGCTCACGGCAGCTGCATAAAGGCTGAGACGAGCGAGATCCTCCTCACCCAGTCGCCTCCTTCGTTCAGCTAAAACAACAACATGGTAAAGTATATCACAATTCATGTTATTTTACGATATATATGCACCGTCACAAGCCTATGTCTATATCGATACGGTGCGCCTGTTTCGTTGAATTGCAGGGTAAAATAGAAATGAACGGGATTCTCTGTAAAAGGAGGCACCGCGCATATGGAGAATTTTCCAGGGGATGCGATTGGCCATGTTGGGTTTTCTGTGCTAAATAAATAAATATATTTTGATTTAAAGCTTTCGTGACTGCAGGGATTAATATTATTGGTTCTTTCGGTAAAGTCACGTTGAAGGGAAACAAAATAATACAAATATAAAACAAATAATTGTATTGTTTCCCTTCTACGTGACTTTACCGAAAGAACCAATAACATAAATAACTGTCACGCATTGCGGGGTTGAGAACCGTTCGCCAAAGCCCGCACCGTTAGATTTTATTGCATTTGTTGCACTGTGATTTTTTTTCTCAGCTGTCATCATTGTTGAAATTCACAATATGCAATGTATTCATCCAGCAGTGGATTGACCATGGTTGATCGTGAATCTTATTTTTTTTTTCATATTGAACATATTCAACGTCGTGGCAGGTTAAGCTTCGTAATTTTTTAGATTTTTTTTATTGTGCAATTATGAAATATACATTCGCGTGAGTATTGTGTTCGATTATTGTGTGTATTGTACATTAATAAATGCGTTTTAAAAAAATGCACCGAGGCTGGTGTTACACGCACGGATGTGCGCGTTACATGGGATGACAGGCACCGCAATGCGCCCATATAATTTAAACAAAGAAAATTACATTGCGAGTACGAGAGCGCTTGGCTTGAGTAACCTGATGTCATTCTTTCCCAGTCACACTGGCACTGGCCAATGGCCGTGCCTGTATTCCCGTTAACGTCCGTTGTTACAACAACAGCAGCTACCGTGTGTGTAGCTGCTGCTGCTGTTACAGCAAACGGCTACGCGATGCCGTCAGTCTGCACGAACCGCATTTCCCCATTGCCCATGGAGCCTCCGCCACTCCCCTCCATCTCGTGCTGCCCCTCCCTCTCTAGCCCATCCCAGAGCGTGACATCCTTTATCTCAAGCCCAGTAATGAGAATACATCATTCTCCGCACCCCATCTTGTTTTCTTTCCACGGCGCACGGCCCCCACCCCGAACTACCATCACGAAAAATCTGCCTTTTTAAATAATTAATGGGCTATTCGGCCACATATATATAAAGAAAAACCCCACCAGCTCTAAGCAAATACAGTAATCGCTAAAGAATGTGCAGCCTACTATTAATCAGACTGGAGTCATGCGGGCTGCAGAGCCATACCACGACTCCCTAAAGACAAAGATCCCCTGTTACAGACGAGTGAGGCGAGTGCTGCGAGCCAACAACAATGGAGGCTGGCACGGCACACGATGGGGATGGTGGAGCATAGAACCACACGTGTGGCTCTGCCTGGTCTCTCCATTGTGAGACGTAGTATATTCTGGTGTTTTCGAAATGGCTTGATGTAACCCAGGCTGCCTTTGCAAAAATGCATTGCTGTATATCTCAACTTGCCTATATTTTATTTTCTGGTTAAATAGAGGCAACTGCTCTCCTATATTGTTGGTATTTACACACAGCATCCCATATAGGGATGCCCGGGGGCATTAAGAAGCCACTTACCACAGATGGCCACATAGTAATCGAATGCAGTTTGTCATGTTTGACAATCGCTGCACCGCCGCTGACACAACATGCTACCGACGGGCATGGTGGTGAATAAAATCCAAGTTGCAGAGATCGTAGCAGAATACATAAACCACTGCACCACCTCTCCCTGTGTCGGCACTCAATATTTCTGCTGGTACTGACCCCATGTCAATGTCTGTTTCCTTCTGTGTCCCCTCTGCTCCCCGCACAGCGTGAGTGCATCTCCATCCACGTGGGGCAGGCTGGCGTGCAGATCGGCAATGCATGCTGGGAGCTCTACTGCCTGGAGCACGGCATCCAGCCCGACGGGCAGATGCCGAGCGACAAGACCATCGGAGGGGGCGACGACTCCTTCAACACCTTCTTCAGCGAGACCGGCGCGGGCAAACACGTGCCCCGCGCCGTGTTTGTGGACCTGGAGCCCACCGTAGTGGGTGCGTGAGGGCCTCCCGTGTGAAACCAGAGAGTGGGGGGAGATGGGACAGAGATGGGGACCCCCTTTCATTTCTTGCACCACAGCCCATGCGAACCAGATTCAGACTATTTATACTGGAGGAATCTGATGAGCCATTAAGATATTTTTCACAGATGTCCAGTAACCATGACAACCCCATTTTTTGGTAAATAGATGTCTCGGTCACTGAGACAATTCGTCAAGGCCATTTGTGACTTTTGCTCCGTTATATGTTTTGAATTAATGTGGGACATTGCTCATCCTCCACATTCCCCTGACCAGGGCTAATGTATAAAAAACATTTGTCTTTTCACCGGTGATAGGCTTACTGAACCATTGTTTTCTAGCAGCATTTGTTTAATTGGGCAGTATTCATAGATATTTCCTCATAGAGGGCCCATTGCAGAAATACTACTGGGTTGCTTTGTGTGGGAAGCAAGAGATCACTACAAACATGTAGCTCATTGAGCACAATCGAGCACATTGTATAATCTATGCACAGCCACGGTGCATTGTAATACAGACCAAGGCCTGTTCACAAGAAATAAAACATTGTAACATTAAGTGCTGTCAAAGCAATGAACTGGGTGATCTAAGTTTGATTCCTGGCCATAGATTACATAAGTGTAATACAGACCAAGGCCTGTTCACAAGAAATAAAATATTGTAACATTAAGTGCTGTCAAAGCAATGAACTGGGTGATCTAAGTTTGATTCCTGGCCATAGATTACATAAGTGGCATATTATATATAAACTGGTCCTGGGACTCCCAATTCACCAACCTTCACTGACCACAAGTGGATTTACAAATGGCTGTATAATACATTACATTGCGAAGCGCTATCAGCCACAACAGTTTATTTCCCGTTGGCGTTTTTGCCGATCGCACGTGACTACGGACTGCAAGTAAAATGACGTGTGAGGTGTTAATCGAACGGCGTGGCCTGCGTGTGCAGACGAGGTGCGCACGGGGACGTACCGCCAGCTCTTCCACCCCGAGCAACTGATCACGGGCAAGGAGGACGCCGCCAACAACTACGCTCGTGGCCACTACACCATTGGCAAGGAGATCGTCGACCTGGTGCTGGACCGCATCCGCAAGCTGGTGAGAGAGCCCATCCACAGAGTACTCCACCTCTTTCAGAAACGTAGCCATCAGCGCTGTCGTTGTCCTCATCGGTTTTGGCCATCGTTATGCTTGTAACCGGAGATTCTCGCACCTCCGATTAGCACGGTTGGCTACGGACAGTGCGAAAAAAGTTCAACATCAACGGCAAATGAGAGTACAAGGATGAGCAAAGGTCCCCTCTAAAGCACTAGTTTATGTTTTAAGAGGATATGGTTTAACATCCAGAGTGGGCCCAAAATGTTTATTGGAGAGAACTAGCGGTTCGAAGACCACCGTCCATCCCATTGCAAAGCGAAATATGTCGAGCCATTAGCAGAGAGTGAGCAACAGTGCAGGTTTGGACAAGGTGAGCGAGAGTGGTGAGATTGCAACAGGCACCGCCGAAGCATGATGACAAGTCCGTCAATAAATGTAGCAAAGGTTCACATGATGTATGTGTCTTACGAAGGAAGTTTAATGCATTGATACATCATATCCCTTGTCATTAAGCACCGTATAAATTAATGTTTGAACATTGAATGCAGCCTTGTGGTTTTAATGTGATTCCCTCTCTGTCTGTGACCCAGGCGGATCAGTGCACGGGGCTGCAGGGCTTCCTGATCTTCCACAGCTTTGGCGGTGGCACGGGCTCGGGCTTCACCTCGCTGCTCATGGAGCGCCTCTCGGTCGACTACGGCAAGAAGTCCAAGCTGGAGTTCGCCATCTACCCGGCACCGCAGGTGTCCACCGCCGTGGTGGAGCCCTACAACTCCATCCTCACCACCCACACCACCCTGGAGCACTCGGACTGCGCCTTCATGGTCGACAACGAGGCCATCTACGACATCTGCCGCCGCAACCTGGACATCGAGCGCCCCACCTACACCAACCTCAACCGCCTCATCGGCCAGATCGTGTCGTCCATCACCGCCTCGCTGCGCTTCGACGGTGCCCTCAACGTCGACCTCACCGAGTTCCAGACCAACCTGGTGCCCTACCCGCGCATCCACTTCCCGCTGGCGACCTACGCACCCGTCATCTCGGCCGAGAAGGCCTACCACGAGCAGCTGTCCGTCGCCGAGATCACCAACGCCTGCTTCGAGCCGGCCAACCAGATGGTGAAGTGCGACCCCCGCCACGGCAAGTACATGGCGTGCTGCATGCTGTACCGCGGCGACGTCGTGCCCAAGGACGTCAACGCCGCCATCGCCACCATCAAGACCAAGCGCACCATCCAGTTTGTCGACTGGTGCCCCACGGGCTTCAAGGTCGGCATCAACTACCAGCCGCCCACCGTGGTGCCCGGGGGAGACCTGGCAAAGGTGCAGCGCGCCGTCTGCATGCTCAGCAACACCACTGCCATCGCCGAGGCCTGGGCTCGCCTGGACCACAAGTTCGACCTCATGTACGCCAAGCGCGCCTTCGTGCACTGGTACGTGGGTGAGGGCATGGAGGAGGGGGAGTTCTCGGAGGCTCGCGAGGATCTGGCGGCGCTGGAGAAGGATTACGAGGAGGTGGGCGTCGACTCGGTGGAGGGAGAGGGCGAGGAGGAGGGAGAGGAGTACTAGAGCCGGAGGCTCGTCCCTCTGTCGGCCAGTGGCCGCGCTCCTTCAAGCAAAACAAAAAAATTTTGGTGTGTGTCCTACTTTTTCTATCCAACTCATGGGGTTCGGAGTCCCACCTATCTTTGTACCACGCATATTTGTGAAGCCCTATTTTTCTGCTACAAGAGTCCTGTACTGTGTTCTTGTTCTTGAAAATAAATAAAGAGGTCACATACCAACTGGTCGTTTCACTGGTGCGCGTTTTATTTCGGGGACGTTTGCGAGTTGTGCGGTCGGTCGATGGGCGCTGTCGATACTGTGAGGATGGAACGATGCGTGCGTTGTCTGTTTATCCATTGCCGCGATTCATCGCCGGCTTAATGCGCCCTTGGAATTGGGCAGCATATCGACCACAGCACTTAATTCAATTTGGGAGGTAAATCAGCCTTTGGATGCTTCTCTCGTTAACGTCTGACTCCGTGCCCCTACTGGACATCTGTGAAAGAGCTTTATAGCTCATTGGATTCCTCCCGTATAAGTAAATATTCTGATTCTGTTAACCCACCTGACGATTTTCACCTGACCCAGTTTTTTTTCCTCTTTGTGGTCACGTGCATTTTATTATTTTATGGAGGTGGTTTAATGTTACGAAATTAATTATTTAACGCTTTAATTGCCATCTGCTGGTGTGTTGTAACCACACTGCTTTGGGCTGTGGCAGAAATCTGTAGGAGAGGCCACATGGGGATGAGATCCAGACGGCTGCAGCTTGTGTGACCCAGTTTAAACTTTAATAGATGAAACTCGAATGTAATGACAGTTGCATTCCAGTTATGTTTTTCCTAAATGCTCAGTAAAATTAAGGGTTTGTTTTGCAGTATTAAATTGAATATGCACCTTGAAATTATACATATTTCAGATGTATTTAGGATGCTTAGACATCTTAAATGATTTATATACACAAGTACACGTGTTTTGAATGGAGTATTCTTCACAGTAGAGTACATTTTTGTATTTGGAGCGGTGATAGTACATTGCATTATAAACTCAAGTGACTTGATGTCGATGCACAACCACAGCGAGCATCAGTGATGAATGATATCTGAACTGGTAATGGGGTGCCCCTTCCCAAAATACCTTTTATATCAACACCACCATGGTGTAGTATGGTCAAGCGACCCCCGTGACTCACTGTGCGAGGCCACCCAACGGTTGGCTGCCTGGATTGTTCTTCAACGGTGTATTCAAGTAAACCGCACACTTGTGGCAAACATTGGAAGGCCATTGTGCCTGTCACCCTAACACGAACCACATTTAGTTTTCCATTGATTCCCTTTTTAGGTAAATTCACGCAGTGCCACGTGGTGTAGAGTAAACACGTTGTGTCGTCCTCACAACAGAAGAGAGCTCCGGCAACGGAACCCCATCCTTGCACCACCAAGCAAAGCGCTTCATGCAGCCCCACACTCCAGTCCGTTTGCAGGTGGTTTGCCACGGTTCAAGTGTTGCTGTATTTAGCCAGGTGAGAAGCTCGAGATCATGATGTGCAAGTCACCTGGGTCACATTACAACTAAAATAAAAGTACAGAGAGAAAGGAAGATCTCGTAAAATCGTCATCACTGCACAAACAAATCGATGCTAAATTATACATTTCCTGCAAGAAGTCGTCTGCGGAAGGTGATTTATAGACTGACTGGACTAGTACGAATTGACGTGCACTACTCGTGTGTACACTGACGAGGGTACAAGTGACGCTTGCCGTGGCTGCTACAGAGCCTCGTTCTCCCCTCGTGTAGGGCACAGCAATAGCGATACGCGCTCCCCACGTGACGATGGCAATGCTCGTCACGAATGATAAGACCAGAGTATTGTATGCTCGCAACATTATTATTAGCATTAGGCTTGCTTATCCTGGACGGCCTCGCTGAGTCTCAAGACTCCGTCGGGTCCTGCCAAGTTTTTGCAGTAGGGGATAATGGTTGCTGGATATAATCCCAAATGAGTAATGTGCCGGGATTGTTCAAATTTGGACCATTAAAGTGCGTGTGAGAATGGTCCTATTAACCATGTTATGCAAGTTATATGCCAAGGTGACAGCCTAATGCATTAACAACTTTTTTTAAACAGTTGCTGAACACAGGCCCAAGCGGCCAGAAACAAACAGCTTTTAAAAAACATCAAAATTGTAATTCACACGTTTCTTGAACAGAGCAAGGGGTATAGCGCCCTTGTAAGTTGTAATGGTTTGCGGTGTGGGAGCGAAATAGAAATTACAATTATTATCTTAACTATGAAAGGCATTTTTTGTCTGTCTGTGTCTCTCTGTCTGTGTGTGGCCGAAACTTGCGAAGGGTTGGCTCTCAAACTGTGTAAAACAAGTAACCAGGTCCCACGCCATAAGCCCCGTGCTGAGCCAGCGCTATTCCGATTTCGCGTCCATCACCTTCAAAGTAGTTTGATACTGGTAGGAACCACTTGGTTCCACCAGCCTACAGGGGATTATTGTGTCCGTCCGTCGTGCATCCAAAAATGGGAGGGGTGGGGCTGGGTGGAGAGGGGAGGGGTTGGGTGGGGAGGGGCGGGGTGGGGAGGGACTGGGTGGGGAGGGGCTGGGTGGGGAGGGAGAGGGTGGGGCTGGGTGGGGGGTGGGAGGGGTGGGGCTGGGTGGGGAGGGGCTAGTCACCCCGTGGTGTCCTTATAAAACTCAACGTTTAACCTACTCACGCCGGCTTGTGCCCGCCCTCACAGTCGGGCATATTTGCGGAATACACCACGCCGCCGTTGACCATGGCCATTGACCGTTCCTACCAGCTCCCTCCGCAGGAATGTGTTTAGCGATTTTAATGCTGTTTTCGGTTATGAATTTCTTACATAGCGTGTGCTCGACCCTACCAACTGACGCGCGTTCGGTGGGGGTGAGAGGGGAATTATCTTTCGTGTGGACACTGAGCAAGGTCACACAGATTTACGGCTCCCTTCAAACATTACCCTGACTGTTTACTCATTACAAATTGCCTTTTATAGATAAGATATTTCTTGACAGGGATGAACCATTGTTTATGAAGAATAGCCTTTTTCTGTACTCTTGAGGCATAACCAGCCATGCAATATCACTTACTGCACAAGGGCAAACCAATACATATGTAATAAAAGACTTGACCACGATCTCTGGCTCAGTGTCCTTTATTCGGTCCGTACTGCGTTCCCACACGGCTGTCTCTCTTATTCTCTCTGTGCTGGTTCCGATGTCACTCCAGTCCACATCAGCAGCCCCGCTGCTGTTCTTGTCGCTCTTTCAGCCCCACAGCAGCTCCGCTGCTGTACTCTCACACAGCTCCCTTGGCTGTTCCTGCTGCAGCTCTGACAGCCTCGTGCTGTCTCGCCTTCTCGTTACTCCTGCGACTCTTGGCAGCCCCCTCGCTGCCCCTCACACACAGCCTTACTGCCTATCTCTGTCTGCAGCTTTACACCTCCCAGTAGCTCCCTACTGTTCCCAGGGTTGGCTCCCGCTTCTCACGGTGCCCCCTCGGCTCGTACGCCCGCGTGGCCCTACACCTTTCCATTCACACCCTGACTGACTTCTCCTTCCGGTTTACGCGCTTAAGGACCCCCTACCTTTCACCCACGTCACCTGGCTCCGCCTCCTCGTGACGTCACATCCGGAAGGTCGCTTTCGCCCGCATTACACATATACTCAATTACATCTTCATTCTATCATAGTTACACTTGCCCTCTCAGTACGGGGGTTGAGCAGTGACGTTATGTCAATTATGCTTGATTGGTGCACATCTGCTCATAATTACAGGTAGATTAGGTTAATTTTGTATTCGTTGACTTTCATTAATTTCCCGCTCTTGCTCGCGGCAAATATTTGCACCAAAATGCCGGAACACCCTCGCAGTCGCTCCTAATTAATTATTATACATGTGTGCATTTCCCCTCTCCCTTGCTTCTTTCGTGAAAGTCACGTACATAGATAACTATTATTTACGAACTTATTTACTCTATATAAGAGTGTGCATGTATACGTCCATGTGTGCGTGTGAGTCCATCTATGTGTGTGCGTTGTGTCTGCGAGTCCGTGTGTTTTTGCGTCAATGTGTGTGCGAGTCAATGTACAGTATGTGTGTGTGACCGTCGCTGTGTTTGTGTACGTCCATATGTGTGTGTGCGGTGTGTGTTTAAGTTGATGTGTGTGTGTAAGGCCATATGTGTGTGCGTAGTTCCATGTGCGTGTGAGTCTATGTATGTGTGTGCTGAAGCTGATGTGTTTGTGTGTGTTAGTCGATGTGTGTGTGGTTCCATGTGTGTCAGTCGATTGTGTGTGTCGAAATGTGTGTCTGCGTGAGTCCATGTGCGTTTGTAAGTCGACGTGTTTGTGTGTGTATGTCGATGTCTTTGTGTGTGGGTCGATGTGTGTATGTGTAGGTCTATGTGTGTGTGACTCTATGTATTTGTGTGTTTCAGTACATGTGTGTTTGTGTAAGTCGATGCGTGTGTGTGTAAGTCGATGCGTGTATGTGAGTCGTTGTGTGTCTGTACGTCGATATGTGCATGTGTAAGTCCATGTGTGATTAGTCCGGACAGGCAACGCTGTCGTGGGCAGTGCTGTGGGGGGAGGGCCAATTCCGATTGGCCTTTCCCCTCATGGCGTTTGTGACCACCACAGCAACCAAATGGGGGCTCTGGATGGGTGCGAGGGGTTGGTAACCCCTCCACCTTCAATTAATTATCACTAAATCACGACTAAATAAGCTTGTGCCGGAGGCTTCGGGGGCACAGGCGTCTATGACGTCTCTTGGCCAAACCCCATTTGGCAGAGCCAGGAGACTGAATCCTCCAGAAACAACAATAAACCACAACGTGTGGTCACGTGGAAAGTTCAAACGCTCACTGCAGAGGAGAGGCTGTCACTCCTCTGTCAGGAGCTGGACCGGTACCGCCTGGATCTCTGTGGTATTCAGGAGGTCCGGTGGACCGGCTCTGGCTCCTGCCACCATGAGGGGTGAACAGTCCTCTACTCGAGACAGGAGACTGCCAAACAACAGGGTGTGGATCTTCTTCTGAATAAAATAATGAAGGGGGCGTAGGAGCGTGGCGGTGAGGTGTGGGAAGCTCTAAGCCCCAGGCCACTTTGAGCTCGCCTTTTCATCAACCAGAGGCGAGGAGTGGTGGTCGTGGTAACTTATGCCCCCACTCAAGACGAACATCCATGGGGGGTTGCAGGCAAGGCCGATGAGTCAGATGCCTTCTATGACCTGTCACAGGTGCTAGCTAAAGTGGCCCCTCGGGATAGAGTCATCTTGTTGGGTGACTTCAATGCCCGAGTTGGTCATGATGCTGGCACCTGGTCTGGAGTGATTGGAAGGCATGGGCCAGATCAGCTCAATAACAAAGACAGGAGGCTGCTAGATTTTTGTGCAGCCCATTGCCTTGTAATTACCAACACGCTGTTCTGCTGTTCTGGCATTGGCGCATCTACACCACATCATGGATGCATGCCAGGTCCAGGCAAGAACATCTGCTGGACTACATAGTGACGGAACAGCGGATGCGGGCCCATGTCCTTGACACCAGGACCTACCGTGGAGCTGATCTGCTCACTGACCATCGACTTGTCATCTGTAAGATGCGCCTGCCATTCTTCCACTCCGGTGGTGGGTGTACACCCAGGACCCAATTCAAACCCTTAGTGGCATGGTCTCAGCTAGCTGATGAAAGTTGCAAGCGAGAATTTCATCATCGGTTGTGGCTGGGATTGGCATCGTCTCCCACTCCTCCTGATGTCGAGGGGAAATGGGCGAGGTTTAGGAATGTGGCTCATGCAGCTGCAATGGCTGCTTTGTGTACACGGTCGAGACCTCCCCAGAGACCCTGGCTGACAGAGGAGGTGTTCAAGCTGGCTGAGAAAAAGCGACAGGCCCACTCTCATCGGCTACAGCATCCCACGTCGGAGAATGAGGAGGCTTACCGCAGCCTTCGCTCAGGGGTTCGGAGAGCCGTGAGGCACTGCAAGGATGGGTGGTGGTCGCGGGTTACTGATGAGATGGAATCTGCCTAAATGGCATCAAAAAAGTAACCTGCAGCGCCGCACCTATTACCATCATTAGGGGAAAGAACGGCGTTTGTGCACAGACTGCCCTACATGACATAACAACAGTCTGGACCACTGGACGGGTTCTGCAGGATTGGAAGGATGCCCTGGTGGTTCCACTCTTTAAGAAGGGGGATCGCACAAATTGTAACAACTACAGGGGCATCTCACTCCTCAGTGTGCCAGGAAAGGTCCTGGCACACTGAGGCTAAAGCACAGAAAGTTGGCACAGTAGGGGGCACATGTGGTGCATCAGCCAGTCGTGTCAGTCGACCTGTGGCACCTGCTGGGTCTGCCCCGTGACCTCCTGCCAGCGGGCGGTCGACACTTCACGTGGCCTCAAGGTGCACATAGCCTGGTACAAGCGTCGTGGTGACGTCACCGCTACTTCGTGGCGAATGGCGGTTGTTGTGTGTGAGTCAATGTGTGTGTGTAAGTCTCTGTGTGTGTGTAAGTCCTTGTGTGTGTGTAACTCCATGTGTGTGTGTAATGTCGATGTCTGTGTGTGTGAGTCCATGTGTGTGTGTAAGTCGATGTGTTCCTATGTGTGTGGGCCGATGTCAGTGTGTGTGTAAGTCGATGTGTGTGTGTCTTTTTCGCCCGGGCAACGTCGGGTGCTTCCCGCTAGTTTATTATAAGAGCCTGGTAAGATAAAAAAGAGGCCACGGGGGGCGGGGGGGTGTTACAATGTCGAGCGGCCTCCGTTGTGGCTACCACTATTACTGCCGTGTATGTTGATGCTGTGAGTGTTGATGTTGTGTGTGTTGATGCCGTGTGTGTTGATGCTGTGTTTTGATGCCGTGTATGTTGATGCTGTGAGTGTTGATGCTGTGTGTGTTGATGTTGTGTGTGTTGATGTTGTGTGTGTTGATGTTGTGTGTGTTGATGTCGTGTGTGTTGATGCTGTATGTTGATGCTGTGAGTGTTGATGTTGTGTGTGTTGATGTTGTGTGTGTTGATGCTGTGTGTTGATGCTGTGTGTGTTGATGTTGTGTGTGTTCATGTTGTGTGTGTTGATGTCGTGTGTTGATGTTGTGTGTGTTGATGCCGTGTGTGTTGATGCTGTGTTTTGATGCTGTGTGTGTTGATGCTGTGTGTTGATGCTGTGTGTTGATGCTGTGTGTTGATGTTGTGTGTGTTGATATTGTGTGTGTTGATGTTGTTTGTGTTGATGTTGTGTGTGTTGATGTCGTGTGTGTTGATGTCGTGTGTGTTGATGTTGTGTGTGTTGATGTTGTTTGTGTTATGGCGAAGTCATCGCTGATTCACGCCTCACGTGTTGCACCTGGCTGCACTCCCCTGACGGAGTACAGTATCCTGCAGCACCTTCCCCGTGCTGGTTGGATACGAGCGGTAGAAGCGGAACACGTTGTAGCCGAGGCGCTGTTCACAAGTCACGGGCTCGAATTGTCAACGTTGTGGGGTGACTCTCCAACGCACCGTGCGTGCTGAAAGCGGCAACTCGTGGGCACGTTTTGTTGACGTGACAAACCTCACGAAGTTGCCTGTCGGATTATTATTCTTGCGAGCCCAACTACGGACGTCTGGCGGCTCGTTGCGGGGTGGCTCGTGGCGGGGGGAGCGAGCCGGGGACACGGCTCCAGCTGCACGCACTCGGGTCGGGGACGCAGGAGCCCCGTGACCGTGAATGGCGACAGACGGGGGGGGGGGCAGCACAGTGAGCTCCCTGGTCTGGATGAGACCCTCACTCCTTGGGTCGCCCCATCCCCCGCTCTCCCCCAAGCTCTCCCCACCCCTCCTCTCTGCTGACCCATTTTAAAGTGCGTACTTTATCTCCGTTGTGATGGGTTTAAGGGGAGCGTTCACACGACAACTGAAATCAATAATCGTGCACCCCATTGTGCGAGGTTTGCAGACATCGATTCTCCCTCGTCCGTCTCCCCCCGACCCACCGTGGCCTCGCCCCCCCCCCACTCGTCCCACTGCACGCGAGATGATGGGAGCGTCTCTCCGACGTCACCGCTGAACCCCACGCCCACCCCCCAACATCCCCTCCATGCAACCCCCCTCCCAGCCTTCTCGAGTCACTCAAGGACAAGGATCTAAACACACAAACTCAACGTTCAGAGCCCTAAGTCTATCCATTTGTGGAATACAGCCTCCCCACGCCGTGTCGGGCGTTGGGGTGTTTGGTCATACTTCACCACGACGGTCAGCGGGCAGTACAATAATATATTGGTGTGTGCACTGCCATCTGCCGCCTGTAAGGCCTGTTATGCACGGTGGACCAACCACTCTGGCCGTCTGTGAAAAAGAGCTTCATAGCTCATCGGATTCCTCCTGCAGTCCAAGTAAACGATTGGGCCCTGCGGCCTCGGCTCTGGGGTGACGACTGCCGAGCACCGCGGCGACCTCACGCGGTGTGGACAGATGAAGAGTGGGGGGGGGCCTTGGGCCCCGGTGGGGGGGGGGCCCTGTGCCCCGGCGTCTCCCCTCTCCCGAGACGCGGCTCGTGGCCCCACCGCGCCGCGTGCTCCCACAGCGAACACAACGACTCAACGCGGCCTTAAAAGGAAACAAATGAATGATGGTCGTGCTATGAAGAAGGGTCATTCCCCGCACATGATATGTTTCTTTTGATTTCAAGGCCACGCAGTGTTGTCATTGACGTCGTGTCGGCCTGTTGTTCATTGTGCTTGTGCACCACTACCGACACGGCAACTGTACCAAATGAACTCAGCCAAACTCGTTTTTATTTTATTTTACCAGACAAGGCCCACTGAGCTATGTAGCTCTTTTTTCAGAAGCGATCTGGCCACAACTGATAGCTCAACGAAGTGACTTATCACGTGCAAATTTATTACAGCCCAATACTCTAAAAGCTTGGAGATTCTAAATGTGGAGGGAAAAAATCGAAGGACCTGGACAAAAATCCACGCGACCGCGAGGAAAGACACGCAAACTCCAAATATACAGCAGCAGGCGTCACGGTCGGGATTGAACCCACGACCTCCTGTACACCAGGCGAGGTAGTTAACATCTCCTAGCCACCGTGGCACCTTCGAGTATAAATCACTTCTGGAGCGAGCGTCACGAGGGATGGGAGGAGATCATCCTCGTGACGCGTGCGGAGCGGGTGGCGGGCAGCACCCTCCCCATCCCGCCTTCTCGATTCGTATTCAAGTCAAACCGCGTTGGTGCAAAGCTCAGAGAGCTCTGAGAGACAAATTCATGCGTGAGCAGAATGCACGCCAGGCACGCCGTGGTGGCCGAGATGTTGACTCCCTCGCCTGGTCTACAGGAGGTCGTGGGTTCGACCCCAACCCTGACGCCTGCTGCATATTTGGAGTCTGCGTGTCTCTCTCTCTCATCATCATCACGGTGGCTAGGAGATGTTAACTACCTCGCCTGGTCTACAGGAGGCCGTGGGTTCGATCCCAGCCCTGACGCCTGCTGCTGTATATTTGGAGTTTGCGTGTCTCTCCCCGCGGTCGCGTGGATTTTTTTTCAGGGTCCTCCAGTTTTCCCCTCTAGGTTTAGAAACACGCGTTTAGAGTATTTGGTTGCTATTAAATTCCCATACAATAAGCCACTACGTTGAGCTGTCGTTTATGGCCAGGTCGCTTCTGAAAAAACTCCGTATAGCGCAGTGGTCCTTACCTGGTAAATAAACACAGTTTATAGATTCAAATCAAGACAGTTTATAGATTGGGTTTTAAAATAGTTTAGATGGCGTCGTCACTCATCCTGTTGAGCGGTTCACATTTGTTGACAATTTGGTTCACATCCACTGTGCTGAGATTACAGTGAAGAGAGGCGAATCGTGAGAGGGAGAAGAGGAACAGATCAACAGAAAGAGACAACGCGGGGAACATCCAGACACATTGGGAAAGGCAAGAGAAGGGCAGGGAGAGACAGGAGTGTCTATATTGTTTTTAAACATCGTTTGTGGGCTGGGAGGGACAGACGGCCGGACGCTCACGCCCAAGCGAGGTGTGGGTTGCTAGCTGAATATTTGTATACAGTATATATAAACCACGTTGCGCTGGAGATGACATCCTGCATCGCCATCACGCGTCCAAGCAGAGCTCCACTCTTGTCGCATCAGTGAGCTCCCTGATCCGGGTCCTTAAGTAGGTGCCATGACGTCACCGGCACAGCCGCGCACGTGATCGAGTTCAAGAGCGACGCTGTCGTTGATTGCCGGTTGTTCATTAGTAGCGAATGGCCGTCTAGGTTCGTTTGAGAAGGTGATCCAATTAGCAGTTGGTGAATTTATTACGAGAGTTAGCACGATGAGAAATTGATGATGCAGGTTGATGAAAGCGATTGGCTGGGAGACAGAGGGATGCTGGGGGTGGGAGGGCAGCTGGGGGGGAGGGATTGCTGGGAGGAGAGATGGGGGGGGAGATATGCTGGAGGGTTAGAGAGAGATGCTGGGGGGGGAGAGAGAGGAGGGAGGCTGTGGAGAGAAGGCGGCTGTGGAGTGGGGGAGTGGTGAGAGGTTTGAGCTTGGAGGGCCCTCCAGCCTCCAGTGCAGAGAGAAGGACTCGCGAAGACGACGACTCGGCAACGTCTCTCCGCTCGCACGCGCACAGAAGCAGCGACCCTCGCCTCCACTGGCCACGTGCACGCAGCCTGTGGTTCCCACGGACATCGCCAGTGACTTGCTCCACAAGTAGAGAGAGTACTCCACGTAACCTGAACAATAATCATAATTTACGATTTTAACGCGCAGCCGCGCCCACAGTGTTCGCTCACTCTCGCAGAGAGAGGACGAGGTGCGAGGAGGAGGAGGAGGAACCACATATGAGGAGGAAAGCAGCAGCAGCAACCACGCGGCGAGACGGAGCAAACAATTTGCCAAGCTCTGTCGTCCTCTACATATTAAGATCTTTCCACCAATTAATGAGTTTAGTCGTGGGGGTCAACCGGAGCACTCAGCGAATGCCCATGCGTGCGAGGGGGCAAAATACTATCCCATACGGATGGAAAAGTTGGCCTCAACACTTGCGTTTCCAACTTCTCCTGGCGAGCCAGGGTATGGCTTCTCGACACCCACGGGAAATGAGTTTGACAGCCCATCTGTGCGGTGATCCACCAACCCCCGCTGCCTCCACAGCGCCGAGTGCAGGCCGCGTGCGTAGCCACCACCGCTCGGCTGATGCTTCATCGACCCTGTGTCGAAGTCTGGCCAGGATGTCCATGTTCAATAACTGTGTGAACCGAGCACTCTAACATAACACAATGCCACCCGGGCTGATAACACAATTCCATTATACGTTCTTTGTCCAGGAAAGGCTCACCGAGTCTCAGTACGTTTTTGTTTATTCAGGAGGGTCCTGCATTGGGGAACTTGCCCGATGCCATGAACATGGATGGTTGCACTTGAACCCCATGACTGATACATCAAGGGGAAGCTTTCCTCTAAGGGACTCTTAATTATTATTGCCATTAAATTGTCCAAACATTCCAAATCAGGAGTCTCTTAAACACGAGTCTTGAAGACTCGGGGAGGATTTCCCCGGGCAAATGGCACGGGCAGGAGGAGTCGTAGGGCTCCGTGAGCACGCGCCGCCTGCTGCTCTTGCCTGGCGCCCCCTCGTGGGGACCCGTGAGGGACGAGGCCCAGCTGAGCTCCATCCACTCACAAACTACTGTCGATTAGAAACGTTTTGCTGGCTGGCTCCCTGTCTGAATTCCTGTCTGACTGGTTGGCACATCAATGTATGCGCGCGGTATGGACAGCGTGACCTCGAAATAAGTTTGGAAATACAGACCAGAGAAGGCAAGCGAAAGGTCGAGAGAGACAGGGCTCTGTCTCAGATGAAAAGTTTTGCTGGCTGGCTGCGAGGAGCAGTTGAGAGTTATTTATTTAAACAAAACTCGCGTCGTTGATTGCTTGCCTTGAATAAACGCTGCCCAAATGATGCACTCCCACATAGCCGTGCGTGCGCTGATTGAATACAAATTTGAGAAGTAAAAAGTGAGGTACACGTGAGACTAAAATACACACGATTCAACTAGCCGGACACAAGGTCTGTCTCTCACGCCATGACAAAGCGATGCTTGAAGTGAAGGCCCTCGAGGCGCTCTACATGCAGCCCCGCGGGCTGCCCACGGGGGATTCGGGGTGGACGCGAGGGATGCAGGGTGGACACTAGGCGTCGGCCTTCCATCCTCCTCTGGTCTCATCGTCCCGGCCAGAGATCGAGGCGAGGCCACGCGCCGTCACGGGGCCTCTGCTCCGTGCTGTTCACGTGTCGAGCCGCGGGTGCGGTGGACGCGATGTCTGCCCGGAGAGCTGACGCAAGACGTCGGGGTCGTCAATTTCCGAGGCGCTTCCCAGTCCCTGCACTGTGGTGGAGGCCACGGCGCTAACGCGGGGCGATGGTCCTGACCGCTGGAGGTGCAAATCGCGCTCTGCCGCGTGCGTCACCAGTGGTTCATGTGAAGAAGCGCTTTGCATCTTCTCCGATGACACGGGAAGGGGCCTGGTCTGCTATTGCTGCTGTTATACGTGCAGCTGTGCCCCAGCAGATATCCCTGAGCTGTGTGCTTCTGCGTGACTCTCGGAGTCGAGGTGGTTCATCAGAAGTGTTGGCAGCGCTTGTTTAGCTCCTTAGGCCCCTGCAGATTGTTGGGGACGATCTTCGATCTCGGGGGGTTTGTGTCAGAAGAAGCGACACCCAGTCCGGTGCGTCTCGGTTGACCGGTTGCCAGGTTGCTTGACGGCCCACCTAGGAGCCTGAGACAAGTTGGTAGTTGCCTTTGTCATGAACATCTCCGCCCTGTGCTTGCACACCACCGCTGCCAACGCAGCATCACCAAATACACCGAAGCTGAACCGCGTTACCAATCCTCGACACGAGGTGGCGACTCGGGCCCTCGTCTCGAGTTTATATTTTGCAGAGCCAGCAGTAGTTCAATGTTATTCGGTTTAACCAAGCGAGGACTCGGGCGACCGGGATAGGAATTTCATTTGTATTAGTCACCCGTGGGACTAGTCTGCCAGAAGGGGGCGATACTTGCTGCGTGTAATCCCAATTGAGTGATTTGCGGTGTGATTGTCAGAATTTGGACCAACGGCCTACTCTTCTTTTATGGTATAAACAAACAATTACCAATGTAATGATGTGCTATTGAAAAGGGCCATGGCTCGGAACGTCGACTATTATGTTTTCTTTTTTACTTTTAAGGCGACAGCGTTATTGACACGGAGCGCGTTGAGTCGTTCTGTGCGCTGTGGGAGCGCGTGGGGACTGCAGGGCGAGGCTCGGTGGCGTGGGGCCACGAGCTGTGTCTCGGGAGAGGGGAGACTCTGGGGCCGAGGGGGTTCGACTCTCCTACTCGGGCACGTCTGTGTGACTGTGTGACACTGTGTGTGACACTGTGTGACTGTGTGTGACACTGTGTGACTGTGTGTGACACTGTGTGACTGTGTGACTGTGTGTGACACTGTGTGACTGTGTGTGACACTGTGTGACACTGTGTGACTGTGTGTGACACTGTGTGACTGTGTGTGACACTGTGTGACTGTGTGTGACACTGTGTGACTGTGTGTGACACTGTGTGACTGTGTGTGACACTGTGTGACTGTGTGTGACACTGTGTGACTGTGTGTGACACTGTGTGACTGTGTGTGACACTGTGTGACTGTGTGTGACTGTGTGTGACACTGTGTGACACTGTGTGACACTGTGTGACTGTGTGTGACTGTGTGTGACACTGTGTGACTGTGTGTGACACTGTGTGACACTGTGTGACTGTGTGTGACACTGTGTGACTGTGTGTGACACTGTGTGACACTGTGTGACACTGTGTGACTGTGTGTGACACTGTGTGACTGTGTGTGACACTGTGTGACTGTGTGTGACTGTGTGTGACACTGTGTGACACTGTGTGTGACTGTGTGTGACTGTGTGTGTGACTGTGTGTGTGTCTGTGTGTATGTCTGTGTGTATGTCTGTGGGACTGTGTGTGTGTCTGTGTGTGTGTCTGTGTGACTGTGTGTGGCTGTGTGTGTGTCTGTGTGACTGTGTGCGGCTGTGTGTGTGTTGTGGGTGGTGCCCCACTGCCCACTCTGCCCACGCAGCAGCAGAATCACTTTGCCCCCTTGAGTGACGACCGTGCCGTGTGAACGCCACGGGGCATGAGCAGCACGGCGCTGTGGCTCTCTGTGAAATGTGGAGCTATTATGTCGGCATGATGCTAATGAGGCACGCGCCCAGTGTCGCCTTATTTGGGCATGACACCTCCTACTGCACCTGAGCATAATTCATCGTTGCGTATTCAAGGGACTCATTCTGTAGCGAGCTGCAGCGCCTCCACGCGCAAAGCGCGCGCGCGGCATCTGCCGCCCCCTGTGACCTTGACGAGACGGAGCTCCTTCATTAGCCGAGATGGGCCGCGCCGAGCCGTAATTAACGCAGGGGGGTGGGGGGGGCAGGAGGTGACCGCAATTCGCGGGGGGGGGGGGGCATGGACATCTGGACACACCGGAGTCCGGCTGGCTCATTGTGATCGTCAGCGTCATGATTACATCATCATCTTCATCAGCAGCAGTAGCCGCTGAACGAGAGAGGCATCCCCAAAGACGTTGCCGTCTCTGCCTTGTGATGCCTTGACTGTGCTTGGGAGTTGGTATAGTTGTGCAATTTGTGCTTATATAAGTGTCATCTTCTTTTAGTATTTATCTGTTTGTGATTTGCTGTATTTGCACGCCTATCGTTTTGTCTGTTGTAACTTTCTGACCCACTCCTACTGGACATCTGTGAAAAAGAGCTTTATAGCTGTTCGGATTTCTCCTGTATAAATCAAGATTCTGATGATGATGCGACAATCCACCCAGCTCCTGCATACAACCTCATTCCATAGCTCCATCTCCGTCCTTAGTCTCGACGGCTGCCCAGTTCGAAGTGTATTGACTCAACTTGATTAATGATGCACGTTAGGAACGTGCTAATAGGAGGTGCGGGGGAAGGACAACCAACGAAACACAACAAATATGAAACATGATGACATCTCCAACTAACAAATGTAGTCAGTAGATGTACTCGGGCCAGGTCACCAATGACTGCACAAACAGAACAACAAAAACAACTCAGCCCCGTGTGGTACCCCAACCACAAACCCGTTTCTGTGCACCACGATCATCATCAGCCACGATCATCATCAGCCACGATCATCATCATCAGCCATGATCATCATCATCATCATCAGCCACGATCATCATCATCAGCCACGATAATCATCAGCAATGATCATCATCAGCTACGATCATCATCAGCTACGATCATCATCAGCCATCATCATCATCAGCCACGATCATCATCATCAGCCACGATCATCATCAGCAGCCACGATCATCATCATCAGCCACGATCATTATCAGCCACGATCATCATCAGCCACGATCATCATGAGCCATGATCAATCCACTGTTGGATGAAGGCCTCCCAAAGTGGCCACCACCTCTGGGGCCATGGACGAGTCGTCATTCCTCGTTCTCAATCGGCGCCCTGCCTGGGGAGCTGGCACCCCGCTCCATCCAGCGGTGACCTGACTCCCAACTCTGCGGTGCCGTCACCGCCGTCACCGCCGTCTCCTCTGCTTCTCTCGGCTCTAAACGAAATGCGAAGTCTCTGGAGGAGGACGTTTTTGTATCCGCGCCATTCTTGCAGCGCGGAGGCCATCGCCCAGAGGAGCCCTCGGCTGTGTCGCGGTAGGGGGCGATGTTGCGGCGCGAGTCGACCCAGCGGGGCGACACGCGGGATGTGCGCGAACTTGACTCGCGTCGCCCAGAGCACGCGGCCCGCTGTGTTTCAAGTGAGGACAAGGTGGTCGGTGAAGTCCGCTGTCAGAGCAGAGCAGAGCACGCGTGGAGTATTTGACGTTTATTTAGCCGCAGTATTAACCAGGGTCGCCCGCTGTTGCGGACCGCGAATATCGGCAAAAGCGGCAAGCGCGCTACAGCGGGTAGCGGCAAGTAGTAAACAAAGCAACTCATCACGTTCGTCAACAACGCTGTGTGACCTTCATAGACAAGAGATGTAACAGGTGACTCTTTGCGCAATGGCTCTTCTTCATAGCAGATACTCACATGGTCTGAAGAAGGCCAATCGCCTGTGATATATTTATATGTTAACGTGTGTTGACGAGTGTGTTCCGTTCGTTGTAATGGGACGAGAGGCTACTGAGACCACGTGGCTGTCCAAGGGAGACCTTCACCCAATCGTTTTAAAATAATCCTGTTGTCAATTGGCAAACGTATCGTATCGTAAACCTTGCAATGTTCACTCCGATTGTATCATCCCCATTCGGGACATGTGGGACGTTGCATCTTTATATATTACATTGGGATACATTTGGGTTGCACTGGAAAGTGCGGCGTGTTGATGTCACGGCCTCGTCTCCGCCTGGCTCTCTTCCTTTGCCCGTTCAGGGCGCGCACCGCGGGCACCAAGACGGCCGCTCCCTGCCGACTGCTACCCGACGCAGCCGAGAATGCGCCCCGGGCGATGCACGCGGAGTGCGGCCTCGAGACGCAGACGCAGGGAGGGGGACCCCCAGCAACCTCTCAGCTGGTGACTTTATACCACGAGTAACAACGACAACAACGACAACAACTTGTGATCCCAGCAAACTGGGACATCACTTTCCCACCTGCACATTCAGCCGCAACATAAAATATATATACATAAATAACGGCCGGCTATATTTACACATATTTTTAAATAGAAACATATATCACAATGTGATCATTGAAGGGAAATAAAATTGTGTCGCAATTTCGCTAATTGAATGCCGTCACGTGACCCGCATGAATGAGAAGCAGCGGCCGCAGTCGCCGTGTCGGGGACGCGCGGAGCGGCGCCGCACGCGGCGGGCGGCGCGCGGCGGCTGTGGCCCGGGCAGGGAGGGGCCCTGCGAGCCCGGGGCTCCCTCCAGGAGAGAGCAGGCGAACATTGTGTACGAGGTTGCTCGATGAAGAACACTCGGACGCGTTTGAGAGTCACGATTGTTGAACCGCATGGCCGTGCGCACGAATGCTGGGGCGAGGGTTTGACGGTGGGTCAGTGTTAAAATAACGAAGCAAAGAGGCGAGCGACAGCCGGGTGGAGTGATTCTTTTTCAAACAAAATCTGATTAAAAAACAAAACTTGTTGAAGGTTTAAAGCGGCGCATCCTACCCGCTCTCTGACAGAGAAAGGAAATGGGAACCCAACTGGAATTGCACTGCGAGGCAGAAAGAGGAACTCGGAGATCAGACGCTCGAGACCTCGCATCGACTGTTAAGGAACGTGGCCTTGGGCAGGACGCGCCGTGCCCAGAAGGGACGGAATGACAGCACGCTGGGGAGAGGCTTACGGAGCCCCAATGTGGTCTCAGGCCAGGGCGGTCCTGCACAGATGCCATGTTCTCTGTCCGTCTCCTCCAGCAGAGGTGGAGCAGACGGAACGCCATCTCTGTTTTATTGACCTGGTCAAGGCCTATGATACCATCAACAGGCCAGGGCCCTGGGTTGTCCTTCGCGCTTTTAGCGTCCTTGACCCTCTGCTCACAATCATTAAGGACCTTCACGATGGTGGGCAGGGACGCGTAAAGCTGCGTTGTCTGGAGTCAGAGCCATTCCCTGTCCAGCTCAGGCGTGCGGCGGGGGGCACGGGGAGAGGGAGGAAGGGGGCAGGTGGAGTGGTCGCTCCCCGCGGGAGGAGAACTGAACAGAGAGGGGGTGACAGGATGGAGGGGTGAGTGAGTGGGGAACTGTGTCAGTGGGCGAGTTTGTTGGTGAGTGGGTAAGTTGTGATGTGCGTAGGTGGACAATTGTGGGTGAGTGGATTATATGGTGAGTGGGTAAGTGAGCAGGCAGTGGAGTGGGTGACAGCTTCTGCGGGGGAATAGTGAACAGCTTGAGCTGGTGAGCGGTTGACCGGACGAGTTAGTGGGTAAGGACGTGGCAGGGTGAGTGTGTGACAGGTTGCGCGGGTGAGCTGCTGGTGAGTGGGAGTGTCAATGATGACTCGGTAGTCCCCGGAGGGACAGGAGGGACAGGAGGGGGGTGAAGGGGCTGCGTCCGCTCCCGCAGCCTATAGGGTCGTTTATCAGCGCGATGGGACGGCTTAATTAATTGGTCTCATTGTGAAAGTAATTGTTAATTATCTCGCCAGGGAGGGGCATTCATCGCCCCGGGGCGGGCCATTAGAGCTGACATCCTGCCGCGAAACCAGCCCCTGTCACAGACGCCCTCCCCGAGAGGGACACACACACACAAAACAAAGACAAAGATCCCCCGTATAGCCTTCAGCATACTTTTAGGGCAAGTGCTGTTAGCGAGTAGCACCTATGAAGGCCAGCCAACACGGCATACGAGGGGTTGGGTGGCCAGCACCACGCCCGGCCGCCTTTGTCTCTTCGTGCTGATTTTTACACCGCATGAGGCTGAGTCGACGTAGGGATGGCCGGTTCAGATATTCGTCACCAATTTTTGACCGCGAGCGGGAAGCGTAGCAGTACGCTCACCACTGCACCACCGATCTCCACCGCTTACCTACATACACGTACACACGCGCACACACGCATCCACGCGTACATACACAGGCACGCGCACACCTACACACACACACAAGGGAGATCTGGATAAACACAGGCACTGGACCGCGAAACGGCAACGCATTCCCAAGTGTTTTTTTTGTTGTTTTACGCGTGAGAGGAAATTGGAGTGAATGGGAATATCCATGCGGACGAGGAGACAATGCCATTGTACACGGAGACCAACAACCTACTTGTTGTGCTGCCTACTAAGGTCGCGGGTTCAACCCAGTGCCCGTTCCGCGGTCGACATTACCAGCAGTTACTTGTGAGAAATAACCAGAGTTGTCCTATTAACGGACTGCCCCCACCACAGGAATGTGGAATTTCTACACCTGGCTCAGAGCAGTTAATGTTGATGAGCACTTTGTCACGCTCGTTTGAACAGACGCACTTTGACATTTGACTTGTGGCGGCCTATAAGCGGGATGCACGTGGCGCTCTGTTGCCTCTATACATAGACCTACACGGGCGGTGTGGTAAAGTGTGGGTACTGCCACCTCTTTCAAGACGCCCGGCCAACGTGGAAGAGTAGACCAAAATATCCTCGAGAGAGTTCCCCCGAGTGAGAGGCGCTTCGGCCAGCAGTACCGTAAGCGAGCAATTGCAGGGCTGCGCCTCTGCCGTGGGTTTGCCCGCACAAAGATCCAATTCTGGCGCGCGAATTCGATGCCCGTGTCGTCGTGGTGAGAATCGATTTTAATCGATGAGTCTGGGACCCGCGTCGCGACGTGCCGAGACTGCTGACTGTGAGGGGAGGGGCCGGGTAGGGAAGAGGGGATGTGGGAGGGAGTCTGGGCGGGAGGGAGGGAGGAGTGAGCGAATGATCGGGGGGTCGAGGTGGAGGGGCGAGGGGGGCTGTTAGGGGCACTGACAGCTGCCGCCGGAGAGGGTTGCTGTTTAACGCCTTCGATATTTCCCGACGACGCGAATAGCCCCCCCCCCATCCCCCCCCCCCCCCCCCTCACCTCTTCCACGCCTCCTCCACCGTCGATCCTCGGCCGGACCGGGTCGGTTCGGTTCACATCAGGGACCGGTAGCCGGGGCCGTCCGTAGCGGGGCCCGGGGTAAACCCCATTGGGGGCCCCCAATGCCTTCAAACTAAACCGGAAATGTTACATTGTGACGTCGAAGCGCGCCCCCACCCCCCCCCCCCCAAGCGCAGGGCCCGGGGCAGTCGCCCCGATTCGCCATACCCGAGGGACGGCTCTGCCGAGACAAAATACATTGAACTGTGTCCAACAATTCTCGACCGCGCCGTTCTCCCCTTGGTTTAGACAAATCGCACACATTGCAGTTGTACATTATAGCATTTTAAACACGTAATGTTATTGTTAATTAAAAGCTATATTTTATAATTTACGAAACTATTAGGATTGACAAAACTATGCTATAAACGATTATTTTAATCTTTGTAAAAATCAGTTTACAATCGTTTTAAGGTTAAGATTACATATATCGTTGAGGATCGTAATTGTCTGTTTTGTTTTCAAATTATATCATTCTGTTGTTACTTGTGTAGTCATGATAATATTTAAGTAATCAGATCGGATTTCATTCTCAGGTAACATCGCGTTCCATCTGTCTGCAATACGAATTCATTTCGGCAGTGACATCAATCTAGCGGTGGATAGAGAATGCGCGGCGCGCTGGTGCGAGAGCGTGTGTGCATGTGTGTCCACTCCGCCTCAAATGACTACCTGGTGCGGTGTGCAAACACCGTCACTAGGGAGACAAAGGCGGCCGGGCGTGGTGCTGGCCACACACCCCCTTGAGTGCAATTCCCGCCTTCATAGGTGCTCGCTAACAGCACTTGCCCCAACATTCTATGAAGGCTACACGGGTGTCTTTGTGTGTCTCACGCCGTGTGCCATGCGCCGACCACACAGCGCGCCGCGTCACTCGGAGTGAGTTGGGGGCGGGGGGGGGTCAGGGGGCGAGAGGCTCGAGTGGTCACCTCGTTGTGTTAAAGTGTCAACCCACGGCTCTCTCTCATTTACATATTGCCGCTGTGTGTACACATCCACTCATTCACTGACACATTCACTCAAACATCCACTCATTCACTCAAACCTCGTGAAGCCGTGTAACACTTGTACGGCATTATGTACCAATTCATAGAGGGTGGGGACTCGGGGGCGGGGGCTTGATCTAGCAGTGGATCGACCACGGCTGATGATGATGTAGGCTGCTCATGCACGCGTTCCCCCAGTCCGTGGCTCTCCGTGAATCCGCCTCCCGCCAGCGGCAACGGGGAGCAACGCGCGCGGCCCTTCGCCCCCCCAAGCTGCATGGCCACGGTTCACGTCAGTGGCGAGTGGTGGCTGAACCGGTTCTGGGTCACACTCAGGTCCATTCAACCTCACATGAGTACCTGGTTCGGTGTGCAAACATCCTGCACTGGGGAGACAAAGGCGGTCGGGCTTGGCTTTGGCCACACCACCCCCTCCTGCACCGTACCGATTTAATAGGTGCTCGCTAACAGCACTTGTCTCAAAATCTTAAGGCTATATGGGAGATCTTTGTCTTCGTGTGTATGTGTGAAGTATGGTCAATCAACCTCCTCCCACTGATGGACACGTCCCACGACAAACACGGCGTGTGAACGGCCTTATCCAGCAGTGGATAGACCATCCCGGCTGCTGCTGCTGATGATAATAATAATAATAATTACGCAAAGAAAAGCTAATGAGAATGGCAGGGTGGCTTGATGATGATTAATTGGTGGCTGGACTGCGCTATGAATGAGCCCCTCTATGTGTGAGGCGGTGGAAACCCATTGAGATGTAATCACCTCTTTTGAAATGGAGATCTGGGAAAAGCCCCACACACTCTCACCAAGCGCTGTCATTTGTAACGCCGCGTTAACGAGAGCACGTGTCGTGCAGACAACAGCACGGCCTCAACGAGTCGCAGGGATCGCATTCAGAAAGGTGGTCAGACATGTGAGTCGGGTCTTAGACGGTGTGTGTGTGTCACTGAGTGTGTCCGTATGCCTTGCGAGTGTGTCTGTGTGTATGTCTATGCGTGTGTGTTTGAGTGTGTCCGTGTGTAATGTGGAGAGCGGTATTATAGCGGTTAGCGTGCTGCGCTATGAACTCGGCGACCCGGGTTCGATTCCCGATGACGATTATCTGAACCGGTCCTGGGCCTCTCCTAGGTTTACTCAGCCTCAAATGAGTACCTAGTGCGGTGTGTAGTAAACATCGCCACTGGGGAGACAAAGGTGGTCGGGCGTGGTGCTGGCCACCCACCCCCTCGTTCGCCATGTGCCGGCCTTCATAGGTGCTCGCTAGCAGCACTTGTCCTAACAGTATATTGATGCTATACGGGGGATCTTTGTCTTGTGTGCACGCGCTTCGGTGTCGAAGGCGAGCGCTGCGCGTGCCGCCGCCTGGGTTCCCGCAGAGTTCACAGAAGAGCTAAGCGGCTCGAGGGAGCGTAGTGTGAGTGCGGGGATGAGTGGTTGAGGTTGGTAGGTGGCTGGGTTGGTGGGTTGTTGAGTTAAGTCGGCAGGTGGTTGGTGCATCTACCGGTCATCTCAGTCCGCCAACCCACGAGACCTCCTGTCAGCGAGCCTTCGACACTCCACGTGGCCTGAAAGTGCACCTGGCCTGGCACAGGCGCCGCGGTAACGTCACCGTCACTTAGTGGCGAATGGCGGATATTAGTATTGGGTGGCTGAGTGGTTAAGTTGGGTTGGTGGGGTGGGTGGGAGGTCGGGGTGATGGCGGCACAGGGGGGGGGCCGTGGTAGAAAGGTGGGAGGGAGGTGAGGAGACACGGGCAGATGGGGCTCCCGTGGTGCCGACAGCTGGGCGGGGTGAGCCCAGCCGCTCTCGGGTCAAATGCAGAGCAAGTGCAGCAATTAACTATTGGACCGAGGCAGAGCGCGCGTGTGTGTGCTTGGGTGGGCCCTTCCACTGGGGGCGTTAGTAACGGGAGGGGGTGAGGGGCGGGGGGCAGTACCCATGGGGGCCCCCACGGCGAGCTGCAATTAGGCCCCCGGGAAAGGGACGACGTGGATTTGTGTTTCTGTGAAATTGCTGCGAAGCAAAGTGGGACGTCGATGGGCTGCGTGCGTAATTGGACACGCGGTGCGTGCGTGCGTGTGTGCGTGTGTGCGTGCGTGTGCTCGTACGTGTGTGCTCGTGCGTGTTGCGAATGTGGGGATCGGTGGCGCAGTGGTTAGAGCACTGCGCTACGAACCCGGCGGACCCGAGTTCGAGTCCCGTTCACGGCCACCGACACCAGTGAAGATTATCTGAACCGGTCCGAGGCCTCCCCAAGCTCGACATCAGCCCCAAACGCGTACCTGGTGGTGTAGCGGTGAACATCGCACCAGGAAACTCATTGAGACGGCCGGGCGTGGTTCTGACCACCCACCCCTCGTGTGCCGTGCCGGTCATCACTGGTGCTCGCAAACAGCACTTTCCTCAACTGCCTGTTTAAGGCTATACGGGGATTGTTGTCCTTGTTGCGAATGTACGTGCCCTTTACACAAAGGGCCCCTAAACAGATGAGGGCCTTCGTGTGGCGGGATAGGTCATATCTCGTTTACGAGGGGCTCAGTGAAGGATGACGAAGGCGGGGGAGGATAGACGTGCAGTACAACCACAGATGCTGCTGCATTGCCCCCTACGGCTCACCATGCACCTCACTGTGTGCGTTGATACTGAATAATATACACACCGTAATAGACACTGTCTCATAACAGACACATGTATACAATAGGCTGATGTTTCAGGCGATGGATCTTCTTCAGTAGAGAGAAAAGGAAGAGCAGAGTGAATCGGGATCGCTTGATGTCCGACGTTTAGCTCCACATGCTGGGAGCGTATTCATGAACTTCAAACAGTTCCTGGAAAATGCTCCCAACACGTGGAGCGAAGCGTTGGACATCGCGCCGAACAACACACGGCACAAATCCGAACACCATCGGGAGACGCGCAGCACCACCACGGAACCCCACGCAGTCTCCCGACTGTGTGGAGTGTGAGGTTGCGCTGAAGACGCGCATGGTAATGACTTAATCTTAAACATTATTATTAAACTGAAACGGTTTCAAGAAGCCACTTTTGATATTTAATAACGGTAATAATAATAATAACTTACAGCCTCGTGGATGAACTCCTCCCAACACTGTGTCGGTCATGGGGTTCAGAGTAACCATCGCTGTTAACGGAATCGGCCAAACATCCCAATGCAGGACCCTCCTGATAAGGAGTCACGGGGTTCCGTGAGGTTCTCCTCCGCAACCGATATTGTTATCAGAATCAGGATATGTATTTATACTGGAGGAATCCGATGAGCTATAAAGCTCTCAGATGTCCAGTATCGACGATGGCCAAGTCACCCGCAATGCGCCCGATGTCGCCTCGTCTGCTTGCGAGTTGGCCTCACACCGAGAGCCTCGCCCCGAGAGGGTGCGTGGGAGGCCGACACGCCGAGCGCACGCGGCTAAAGGGTGCTGGGGGGGGGCAGCACATTCCACTGTCGTACCGCACTCTGCGCTCTCCCCCTCCGGCACCAACTCGCACCGAGCTGCGCGATGGAATATGGTCAAATACACCCCCACGACCCGCACGGCGCGTGGGGTCGACATTTCATCCAGCAGTGGATTGACAGTAAGGTTGTAGATGTCATCATCATAATCATCATGATCATTATCATCCATCCCTTAAGTGGTCGTGAGGGCGCCTCGCCTGTCCACTCCCATCTGCTGCTCGTCCGTCGCAGTCTCTGGCACGAGTTGGGCCGCGCAATCACCCGTCCGCGTGCTGCTCCCTGGCCACCCACTCGAGGTCGGATCGTCCTCCTCTCCTCCCTCTCTCCTCCTCGACCGTGCCCTGCGAGGTGATGGCGGCTATCGCCCCCTTTGCCTGCACGCACCCGTTAGGGTCATTGGCCCTCTGGGTGTGTTTTTGGAGGAGTGTAGAATTCCCTGGGGAGGGGTGAGGTGGGGGGGGTGTTGTGGCTGGGGGGTCGGGGAGCCGCGAGTCCGCTAATGGGCGGGTTGCCTATGCAGGCATCTGCCGCTCATAAATCGCCGCTAACAGGCGCGCGCTTGTCTCAAATGCGGTGAGAATTCATGGCTTGCAGTGGCCTCCGCAGCAATCTGCGTGATTAAAGAGAACGTCGAGTTGCCGAGTCTGCGGGCCCCCCTGTTCATCATCTAATGTTCGTCAGGGCCCCCCTCCCCTCGCCCCCCCCGCACGCTGCTATTAGACACACGCCGTGGCAGAATTACGACGTTGGACGCGCTCGCTGTGTGCATGTGTGCACTATCGAAAACAGGTTTGCCGAGCACAGGCCCAAAAACGTCAAACGGCCATCAACAAACAGCACTCCCAGCGCTGCAATGGGTGCGGGGGCTTGTACGCGCGCTCGTTGAATAGCGGTGTTGTGACCTGCGGTGTGGCGGTTGAGCACAGCGTTGACGGGAAGATCTTTAACGTGTAATCACGCAGAGCGAATGGTGTTGGTGATGTTGCTGCTGCTGCGTTTGCAGTGGTGCACACACATAGTGAACCATATCTTCGCTTAGACCACCACGTCCTTGAATGGAAACAATGTGTAAGTGAATTAATATCTCAAGCAGGGCCATTTCCCAAAACGTCGCCTGTTACATACATTTACTTGAAAGGCCACAGTGTAATCGACGAATGTGTTGAGTCTTTGTTTGCTATGTATGCGATATACCAGTGTGTGTGTCAATCTTAATTTTGGAGCTTTCGTGACTGCAAGAATGATTCTTTGGTTCTTTCGGTTAAGTCACGTCTAAAGATAAAATAATAAATTAAATAATAGCATATTACGACGAACAGTGTGTGTGTGTTGATGTATCGGACGTGCTGTTTGATGGCTAACACCACGTCCGGTCGCATTTTACTCCTCACTGCTGATGTTGACACACCGCACAGGTGCGCATGTTGCAGCATGCCCCGTGTCGGCCTCCACAGGTGCTGCTCGCTAACAGCACGGTTGGCGATGTACGGTGCGAAAGTTCTACATACACACATACACACACACATACACACACATACACACCAGCACTAGCCCCCAACACTCTGTGCAGGGGCTAGCTCAGCGCTCTCGCCTCTAAGCCACGCGGCCCCT